>NC_142164.1:48267933-48903637 GCF_024610735.1 Ursus americanus | reverse complement strand
GAGTGGGAGAGGAAGAAGCAGGCTCATAGCAGAAGAGCCTGATGTGGGGCTCGATCCCAGATCGCCGGGATCACGCCCCGAGCCGAAGGCAGACGCTTAACCGCTGTGCCACCCAGGCGCCCCTTAAAATTACTATGATTTAAACAGTTATTGTGATTAATATGTTTAAGAAAATAGATAACAACATGGAGAATTTCACTAGGGAACTGCAATTCATTTGAAGTAATAAAGGAATAGTCAGAAAGGTAAGAGAGTGTCATCAAAATTAGTGAAGATTGCTTCAATAAGGAAATAAGTAGTTAATACTGAGTGATGCTACAGAGAAGTCCTTTGGATGTACTAACAAAGAAGGTAAGTATTGGGCAGTTCTTCGCTTTTATAAATAGTTTGTTGGTGACCTCGGATGCAAACAGTTCCAGTGGAGTGGTGGACATAGAAGCCAGAATGGTGATAAGGACATAGATTTGAAGTGAGTAAGGAGGATAACTGTGCAAACACAGAAGGCGTCATGGGCTTAAAGTTGTGGTCCATGAATTTATAGTGACATCAACATATATGGCTCTGTAATTTTACCTAGTAACACTAATAAACTTGGGTAGAAATATAGGGATCAGTTGGACTATTAGGTTGACTCAGAGTTGGAATTTTGTCAGCAAAGCTTAGGAGAAAACAGTAGGGCAAGGGTTGGAAGTAACAGCTTTCTCAACTTAAAGTGATTTAAATAAATAAGCATTTATTCTCATGTAATAAGTGTGGAAGTAGGTGTCTCCTCCTCTTGTGTCAGTGGCTTAAGTGTGTTAGGGTTAGAATCCAATCCCTGATGGGCACAAATATCCTATTTACATTCAAGGCAGGAATAATGGGGGAAAAGGAAGATTCCAGCTCTGTATGTTGCTTTTATCAGGAAAACTTTCATAGCATCTCATTGGCAAGAACTGGGTTACATGCCATGTTGCAAAGGATGCTGGTAAAGTGTGCATTTAGTTTACTCATCTCTAAGGAAGAGGGAGAACATAATTTGGCAGTGGTTGTTGGGTTATCCAACCGTTGATACCTGCAACAAGACAATAGATACACTATGAACTCTAGGCTGAAGAGAGAAAGAAGTTAGGACACAAAGGGGCTGATAGCTAAAAACAAAGTGGGGGGGGGGGTGTCCAGAAAGCAATGCCTTTTAAACTGAAGAACAGGTATAGTAGGAGTCACTGTGCGAAAGAATTGGAAATACAGGGGGTTGTGGTCATAGGCAAAGAAGCATGAAGTTACTATGTATCATTTATGAGGGTAGAGTTAGTTTAATTTGTTTTAATTACTCTCTTGAGTGAGCTGTCTAGAGTCAGTGTGAAACAGATGTGGGTGGGGGACAGGATGGGGGTGTAAGAAGTGTCCGTGGAGGGCATGTGATGTAGTAACCATATAGGTAGAAAAATAATCTCCAGAAAGGTAAGTGTTCATTAAGATTTCATTAAAAATCACAACAAGTTCATGATCATGTTCTCATTACTATCTGTTCTTCTTTGATATAGAGCTACCATTTACTTTTTGACCTTGATTTTAAAATTAAAATAATTCATATTATTTGTAGGCTGGCAAAATCTTAAGTTGTTCATTTTCCTGATGATTGTTATTCTTATTGTTATGGTCAGTGTAGTAGTGTAGTGACTTCTCACAGCCTTCAAGGATATGGGGAATTTCCTTCCCTCCCCTTCCCTCTCCCACCCCCTTTATGTTCCTTATATGTTTATTTTTCCACTTACATTTTGCATCTTTCTCCTTTTCTTTCCTTTCCCTTCTGTTTCTTTTTCTCCCTTTCTTTGTAATAGTAGAAAAAGTAATAACTTGTAGGTTGAGAGGAGGGAGCCTGTATACAGAGACATACTTAGACACAAACCATGCCATCATAAATCTGTGATGATTTTTAGAAGTGATGTATATTCTGGTAACATCTACTCTACTCCTTGGATTTTTAAAGACTTAGCATACATTGCAATTAAAATGCTTTTTATTTTTCTTATATTTTGTTTTTTCATTTTAGAGAGAGAGAGGGCAAGTGGGGGTAGGAGCAGAGGGAGAGGGACAACCTGACTCCACGCTGAGCAGGGAGCCCATGGGGCTTGATCTCACAACCCTGAGGTCATGATCTGAGCTGAAATCAAGAATCAGATGCTTAACTGCCTGAGCCACCCAGGTGCCCCTAAAATGCCTTTTACAGTTCCATTCTGTTTTACAAGACCACTATTAAACGTGTACATACATACATATGCATAATGTTTATCTATTTATATGAATGTATCTATACGCATCCATGTATATACCAACACAGTACTTTACTGAAATAAACTTCCAGGGTTGGGAAAATAGGCTTCTCTGGTCATATGGACTGCTTATTAAAACGTTGCAGTCTAATTTTTAGAGCAGTGATTATTACAATTTATTAGTCCATCACCATTTAGAACAATAGCTGTTCTAATGTAATTAACTATTGAAAGAAACACATTTTAAGTGTTCTAAATTGCATTTCTAATTACTTGCAACTAAAACTCTCTAGAATTTAAAAAAAAAACTCTAGAATTTTAAAATCCATTTTGTCTTATGAAAGGTTTCAGTACTTATCTCTGTTGTTGTACTATTACTTTAGATTAGAGTAACTTCATTTTAAAATTACATGTCAAATATCATTTGCTAGTAGTAATATGAAATGTATGGCTTCCCTCTGAGGGGAAAAAGCCTGTTCGGCATGTTTTAATATCATATAGCTAAACAGAATGTCCAGAATGATTAGATCACATCTGGCCCAATGTAGATCTATTCGTACTTGCATAATGCATTACATGTACACACTGTTATATTTTATGACTATTTGGGTGTATTGATTTTTCTATAAAGAGAACTATTATCCACATCTTTTTGCATAGAAGTACACTTAACATTGGCATAGGTAAACAACTTACTAAAATAAAACCTATATTTGGCACAGCTATTACTGGTGTCACAAATTTTACAACTGCAGTATTTCTGAAAAGCTAGCTTAAACACTTTGGAACATTTTTTTCAGGGTGTATGCAGAGGCAGTTTGGTAAATTGCAAAACTTCTACATTTAATTTTGCATTCTAGTCTAGGCCAAATCTTAAGTGTCACTAAATCTGATTCTATCCTGAATTGTGGCCAAGTGTCATACCCAGAAAGAGGCTTTTCCCCCACACTGGGCCAGTTGGTGATTTGAAGCAAATGAAGTGGTTCTGCTAGCAGGCAAATATGAAAAATGTGAAAGAGTTAGAAATAAGTCAACAAAATGTAAAAAGTAAGCCCAAAACCCAAAGTATAGGCAACTTTAACTGCACTATTTTTCTCTTGTGGTCCTGTTTGAAGAAATGTATACAATTATTATAAGTAAAGTAAAATTCACTAACATACTGTAGAAACAAACTGGTCAATATTCTTTCCCCTCACTTAGCATAAAATAATGTCTATCTTAAGAAATTAGTTCCTTCTCACAAGGAGGAGGAGCCTCTCCATAGACTGTGCTATTGTCCTGAGGACATGACAGTTGACTTACAACAGAATGAGCTAGCCCAGCCATTGAAGCAAGACATGCAAATGTTTGGTTTTTCCTGCTATATTAAACATGTAATTAGTAAATTTTTGTTTAGTGGACAGGTCATATGGATTTGGTTCCCAAAACTTATCTATTTTTTTCTAATTTTTTATTTGCAATAATTTCCAAATGCAAAGACAATTTGCAAGAATAATACTGAAAATTCCTGTATACTCTCTTTAGATTCACTGATTTAAACTTTTGGCCACATTTGTTTTGTTATGCCCCTTTACTCCTTCGTACTTTAGTGGCTATTTTCTAAGAATAAGATTATTCTCTTAGGTAGCCACAGTAAAATTATCAAGTTCAGGAAATTTATCATTAATATAATACTTTTTCTCTAATTGACAGTCCATAAAGAATGGATAATACTCAAGGTCATTATCATCTAGCTTTATATTTAAAAAAAAAACAAAGCATATAAATATAATTTGATATTTACTGATATATTACTATTAATCCGCATTCCAGTACTTTATGTTACAAAAAATATGAAAATAATAGAAAATGATTAAAAGACTATGGTCTTTATACATGATAATATAGGTAAACACAATTTACACAAACAACAGGGAATAGAATATAAATTACAATTTCTTTTGCATCTATAGGAAAAGCACTATCTAAATGAGATCATTGCTTGAGATTTCATATAGATGCCATACAAATAAAACACTTGTAATACCAAGAAATTCAAGGAGTTTACTACATGAGGAATTAGGAAAATACAGCTAAATGAATTATAAAGAGGGTAAGTTTTAAAATGTATCAATGGAAACTAAGGCTCAGCTATTACAATATGTGGCATTTTATGGACAAAGACAAAAAAATTTCTTTGAAAACTTGATACCATTTTTTACCTTAATACTCAATAGAAAACTTTTCACAAATAAGAACCCCAGTCATCAAACTACTCAGATGTGTTATTGATTTATGAAGCTACATTAGCACTTTTGGCTCTTTAGAATAAAAATATTGAGTCGGCTTTTTAATTTAAAAAAATTATTGGTCTGATCTTAATATAACTACATGAAAATTATCCTCAATATTTTGGTCAGCTGTTTTTATTTTTTTTATTATTTTTTTAAGATTTTATTTATTTATTTGACAGAGATAGAGACAGCCAGCGAGAGAGGGAACACAAGCAGGGGGAGTGGGAGAGGAAGAAGCAGGCTCCCAGCGGAGGAGCCTGATGTGGGGCTCGATCCCAGAACGCCAGGATCACGCCCTGAGCCGAAGGCAGACGCTTAACCGCTGTGCCACCCAGGCGCCCCTGGTCAGCTGTTTTTAAATAAAATATTGTGGAGGTATGACAAATATCCTAAAAGACAAATAGCCACTTAATATTTGTACCATAGTGTATTAAATTAACAAGGCCTTCAAATATTCCACGCTAGGAACACCTGTTTGTAGAATTTCTACACTAGATCATTTACCTCTTCTTTCAGTGGCATCTTGCTTTACATCGTCTCCCCCATAAAATCAATAGCCCACTCTTGCACACTTTTCTAGGATGTTTAAATACTGGATTGAAAATCATATACCCTGCAACCTTATAAAACACTATTGCCAAGGAATATGTCATCAGATAGAGTGGGATCCAAAAGAGACCTTCATTATACAAAAATTATAAAAAATTATACACAAGTGATTAAGGCTAAAATACGTTTACTTCCTGCTGAATTATAAGCAAGGCATGTGCTAGGCGCTGTAACATTTGACAAATAAAGCTGAATAAGTCATGATCCCTGTATTCAAAGATCATACAGTTCATTGGAGGAGACAAATATACATGCAAATAATTTTAATATGATACGTATTCATAAGTCTATAATATAGGTAAAATTAAATTATATGGAAATATGGAGGAAGGAAGGATTGAGTTTTACTAGGGACCTCTTAGAAGCATTCATGGCAGAAGAAGTATTTGAACCAGGTGACAAATGAATGGGTTAAATTTGGACAGGTAAAATGGAATAGGAGGAGAGGAAAGTAAATGTGGAGTGGAATATGTTTCACACAGAGGGAACATGAAGGTGGAAAAATGTGCGGTGTTTACAAGTAGTCCAGTGCAACTAGAGTAAGAAGTCAGACCATGGAAGACCAGATAATTGACTGGGGAGTTTGAACAGCATTCTGTATGCAGTGGGGAACCATTAAAGGTTTTTGAGCAGTAGAATTTCAGAATCACACTTGATATTTGAATGATCTGTTGAGCAACCATAAATGGATAAATGGAAGGGACACAGACCACTTAGGTGATGCAATAATAAGACTCAAGTTAATGTAAGTTGATTTCTTAGCTTAATTTTAACAGGTTAGTGTGTGTGGTAAAAAGCCTCTGCGGTGGTCACTCATGATCCCCACCTCCTGGTATTTATGTCTTTTGAATGTAAGCTTGGCCTTAGTGATTTGCTTCTACAAGAGAATACAGAAAACCTGATGGGATGTCACTTCTGGGATTAGGTTACAAAAAGATCTGGCTTCCATCATGTGTGTTCTCTCTCTCATGGATTACCAGCTGCCATATTATGAGGGCACTTAGGTAGTCTACAGAAAGGCCCACATGCCCAGGAATTGATGACTGCCGGCAAATATGTGAGTGAGTTTGGAGGAATATCCTGCCTCACTCTCTCAGTGTGGCTGAGCCTTCAGATAAAAATAAAAGCCCTGGCCAATGGCTTGACTGCAACCATAAAAAAGACCTTGTGCCATCACCTAAAGAAGCCAGAGTCTCAACATGTAGAAACAGTGTGATAATAAATGTTTATTTTTAAGCCACTAAATTTTAGGGTAAATTGTTAGGCAGCAATAGATAACTAATATAGTAGGTCAAATCCAGTACCTATCCTGGCTTGTCTTTTTTCAATTATTTCATTTCTATCATTTCTGTATGTAGCTTAAAGATTACTGGGTTATTAATAACATCCAGAATATTCTCTATATTGCTTTGTATAATTTCAACTATTATATTTTTGTAGAAGTTTTTCCCCCTGGTAATAATTCTAGCTGTTAGAGCTGTGTGTAAAGTGCTCATTCACAAAAACCTTTGTGGTCCCTTAACATTTACAGCTTTTAGAGAAATGAAAGATACAGGATTTATATGTAAGAGAAGTCTAAGGAACCTATTTTGAAATTAGATATTTCTCATATTTTCTGTTTTTAAATTAGAGTACCATCGTTAAAGAATAGTAACTATAAGGATTTGCTGCAGCTTTGATAATGAAAACAAAGTACTAGAAAATAATTAAAAAGTTGCTAATCAGTTCATTAATCAAGTGTATCTGCTGCACATTATACTGAAACAAATTGAAAAAGATGCTGTGCTAGCCAGAAACTCCCTCTCAAAGTCAAAAGTAAAGATAAACTAAATTGACTTTTCCTTTGTGGTTGATTTCTATCTAAGTAGCTCTATCTCCAAAACACTGAATAAGGAAAGTTGCATCTATGTATAGATTCAAGCCTCCACTAAGATTCTACACTTACAGTTCCTTGCTACTACAAGATTACTTTAAAATATATTTTATCAGTCTGCTTTTAGTTTTTGCTTTTTGCTTTGTTCGCATTTATAACCCACTGACCATTTTCATTTTCTCAATAGTGCATATACTTAGAAGAAAGAAAAACTAATAACACCTTGCTCACTGCATTAAGACAACTGGTTTTGTAACCCAACCAAAAGGATTAAATAGCTTCATATGTAGGTTACCAAAAAAATCTATCAGTGGACAAAAATATTTGTCAGTAGTCAGAATGATTCCAGTCCTTTCTACTCTCTGTGGTGCCTTAGCTATAATCATGGCAATGAGCCATTGTAGCCTGGAAAAATGTAGTCAGATTTTCAATTATGATTAGAGTAGATCTTCCAAAGAGGTCTCTGCAAAAAGGTCCAAGGTTCTCTAAAGGGTAAAAGGGGTTACTAAATTCTGACTTAAAATATAGTCCTTCCTTTCCTTTCTTGATACTGACTTTCAAATGTATTGGGTTTTTTAAAAGCCAAATCCTAGAAAAATTTGTAGGTTCAAAATTAGAATTCACTCGAGTTTCATTAGGTATTAGCCAGACCATACCCTGTGTCATTTTCTGAAAGCAGAATAATTTAGATTTAAAGTAATAGCCTAAGAAGAGGACACAGGTGACCTGGCAATTGTATTGACCTCCTTGGTATGGACAGATGTATATGGTCACTTTTTTTGACATATTCTTTTATTTGTTTAGTCCTTTAATTTTGGCTTTCAGTTTTAAAAGAACTCAGTAA
Organism: Ursus americanus; assembly: GCF_024610735.1. Lineage (NCBI taxonomy): Eukaryota > Metazoa > Chordata > Mammalia > Carnivora > Ursidae > Ursus > Ursus americanus. The sequence continues at coordinate 48,895,783 of NC_142164.1, read as the reverse complement.
TATTAGACTTTCGACATATGTAATAGGTATGAGTCTGAAATTTACAAATTCAGATACATCAGAAATTTAATGTTGTTTATTTTTTGTAGCTGAACTGAATTCTATCTTGAGATCTTATCCTATGGGGTGGTACCATGGCAAATGAGAAAACAGGAAAATATACACAAATTTATACTTCGTATATTTCACATATCCCACCACATTATAAGGATATAATACCCATTCATTAAGAAGTAGATTACTCTATTATAGATTACTCTATAATATACTCTATATTACGTACTCTATTATAGATTATATATACTCTAAGTAGATTACTTACTCTATTATAGATTATTTAGGATTATGCTGAATTTACAGATGAAAAGAAATGAGTGAAGAAATGCCACTGAATATAATGTAGTTTGCTTTCCAAAAGCATTAATTTAAGCAATTGGCTCATGATTATCCATCTGCTGTAACAGTGAATGATCCCTAAAGACAATGCTTGTCTTCTGTCCTTGTCATACTCAGTACACTGTTGGCATTAGCAAATACTTGCCCAAAATGGCTCACGTCAGGATCCAGAAAAGAGAAATATATGAACTGCCATGTATCACTGATAATATTTGAGTGAAAAATCTTTACAATTTTTAAGGCTTAGGTGAATGGATACAATTTCCTTTTGTTTTGTTTATCTTTGTCCTCTTTCCCACTCTAAGCAAAGGGGTATGCGTGTGTGTGCGCGCATGCATGTGTTTCATTAAACAAAGAGTTGGGTATATTTTAAAGATTATTTATTTGAGAGAGAGAGAGAGAGAGAGAGAGCGAGGGAGAGTATGAGTGAGGGGTGGGGTGGGGAGAAGGAGAAGCAGATTTCCTGCTGAGCAGGGAGCCCAGTGCCGACATGGGGCTCAATTCCAGGACCTTGGGATCATGACCTGAGCTGAAGGCAGATGCTTAACTGACTGAGCCACCCAGGCGCCCCAAACAAAGAGGAGTTCTATAAGTTGGAAATATCAGTTGGAAAGGGGCACTTTCACAGGAGTTGAGATATTTCTTATGCACAAATTCAAACCAGATTTTAAAGGTTTTTAATTCATTTGCAAAATGTGTGGTAGAATTTTCTAGTAATTAGCATCTTACTGAGATATGGAGGAGTGATACATAACTTCAGAATGGTTTAACAGACTGAAAACATATGTAATTATTTTACAGGTTTTTAAAAACTAGGTTGTAAATTAAATATACAAAGAAAATCTTAATTTAATATCACCAAGTTATTAATACATAGTTGATCATCATTATGCAATGATTATAAGATATAAATATAGAAATCTGTCCTACAGAATGTTAAGAATATGAAGGCAAGCACTTGACAAATAATAATTAGCTGTAAAAATAGTCTAGAAGCAAAACAGTAGTTTAGCAGCATACATAAAATTTTATATTTGTAAAAAGTCAGTAACTTTTCCACTAATTGTCCATACAACTACATTGAACTTTCTAGAGGGGATATGTCCATCTGTCTCTCTTGAGCTCTCAGGAGAGAGAGAGAGCACAAGTGAGCAAGAGACAGAAAGTAAAAGAACATGAAGAGGGAAATAAGAAAAATAAAACTACTTACTACTTATAGGCATAATAAAAATTGCCCATTCCTCATGGGTAACTTAACTCCCCAATTGACCATGACATTTCCTCTCAAATTTAAATGCCAAACTAGAATTCTATTTTGAAGCAAAGGAAATTAAAGAAAAATTGAGTCAAGAAGATAAGGAAAAGAGAGTTAATTACATTTAGCAAGAGCCCCAATTCACCTAGATACTTACCAGGGTATTCAGTGCTTTTTCAGGGTGGCATTTCCTTTTAGCACTCTTAAAATTGGGGTGAAATGAGTTTTACAGACACTAATGGTATCATTATAAGATCACAAAAAAGTACTATAATATTGTAAGTGAAGCTGGAGAAAAGGAAGGCAAATTCACATCATAGAGGAAAGCAAGTTTTCATTCTCTTAAGTCATCTTTCCAGTCAACGTTGCCTGTATATCTTAAGCAGTGAAAAAGGGGGGCAGATTACTGACGTATTAAACACAAAGATATAATGCTCTATAATAATTCTTTTGTGATTCTATCCATTCTTACCATATCCCAAGGGGATGCAAATATTTCTGCATTGCTATATACTATGATACACTTGAGCTGGGAAGGGGAAGACAAAACCAGAGTGATGGTTCTCTTTCCTGGTGTCCATTCATGGGTGCATGTACAAAATTTAATGGCTTAAAACAATTATTCATGATTCTGCAATTTGGGCTGACCTCAGCTGGACAGTTCTGCTGCTAGTCTCACCTAAGGTCACTCATGCAGCTACAGTGATTTTGAGGCGCTGCTGGGGCCAGATGGTCTAGGATGGACTCACTCACATGCCTGGTAGTTAGTTGGGGCTGTCAACCCAGCACTTGCAATCTCATGGCCTCTCCAGAAGGCAGTTCAGACTTTTTATATGTCCAGTACAGTGTTCCAGAGGTCAAAAATGAAAGCTACACAGTCTCTTGAGGCCTGGGTCAGAAGCCGCACAGTGTCACTTGTACCATATTCTATTGACAAAGCAAGTCACAAAGCCATCCCACGTTAAAGGGATGGGGAAATAGATTTTATCTCTAGTTGGGAGAAGGTGCACATAATATGTGCTCATATTTAATCTATCACAGAATTTAAAGGGATATGAAAAAAGTCATGGCAAGGGGCGCCTGGGTGGCACAGCTGTTAAGCGTCTGCCTTCGGCTCGGGGCGTGATCCCGGCGTTATGGGATCGAGCCCCACATCAGGCTCCTCCGCTATGAGCCTGCTTCTTCCTCTCCCACTCCCCCTGCTTGTGTTCCCTCTCTCGCTGGCTGTCTCTATCTCTGTCAAATAAATAAATAAATCTTAAAAAAAAAAAAAAAGAAAAGAAAAAAGTCATGGCAAGTCTTCCATATTCCTAAGTGGAATCATTTTTAATATCCACCATTTTTTAGGACTCCTCATGGAGCCGGGGTATTTAAAAGTGTTAAATGCCTATACATTGTTTTATTCTTAAATCTCTTGAAAGCTATTAGTAAGGAGAAATATTTATATTTTATTGATTCAGTAAACATTGAGTACCTGTTGGAGTCAAGTACTATGATTTATCTATCACTCTTAGGTCTATCAGCACCCATAGGTGTAAACTGGTTCTTTGCTGCTTTATTATGATTGTTGAACTGTCTTTGCAGGCATTACTGACTCTTGATAGAAAAAAAGACTAATTCATATTATATTTATTCATTGAAAATGTAAGAAGGTGCCCTTTCCTATCAGACTCCTTCAGTTGTCACTCTTCTACTATCCCAGAGATTCAAACAGTATCATATGAGATTGTAGCTGGAAGGGAAGGGGAAAACTAATAGGGCTTATTTAAATTGCATTCCAAGGAATATAAAACATATCCTCTTCCCTAGAAATGAAAGCTAATAGAATATTAAATCAGTAATATACATAGTTATTATTTTATATGATAGCTAGCCATTATGTAGTATGTCTAAAACCAAAGTGATTCAATTGTCATTACAGTGAACAAAATGAAATTTATAAATGGATTGTTACTAGCTTCTTTTTAATTTGTTGTATTCTTCAAAGGAGAGCAGAGACCAGAAATAAAATCAATGCAGAAGATACAATGTTTCTGCATCTCTATTTTTCCATACCAATTTTATTCTTGTTGTTATTTCCCTGTGAAGGCTATCTGAAAGCTAAAATCCTATATAGAAATCACCTAAGCCATGCCATTTTTACTGACTAGAAGTCAGTTCTCCTATGAAATGTACCATAATATAGGACTTGAATGGTTTGGGTTTAAGGGCCATCAGGCTGTACAGACATCTGAGCTTTAGTAAATTGCATTCTTGTAGATGGAACTCTAATCGTTGTCTGAATCATTGGGCTAACATTCTATTCATGTTTTCATCTTAGAAATGCAACATAAAGTCTATTTTTTGAAGGAGGTTTACCACAAACGATCCCAAAGAGCCAAAGAAATCCTGAGAAAGAATAAAGCAGAAAGCATCACACCTCCTGATTTTAAGCTATACTAAAAAACTATAATCATCAAAACAGTATGTGCTGGCATAAAAACAGACAAATAGACCAATGGAACAAAATCAAAAGCACAGAAATAGACTCAAGGATATATGGTTAGCCAGTATTTGACTGTGGAGCCAAGAATACTCAGTGAAGAAAAGACAGTCTCTTCAATAAATGGTGGTGGGATAATTAGCTATTTACATGTAAAAGGAGGAAACTGGACCCATATCTTACACCACTTGCAAAATTAACTCAAAAGGGATTAAAGATTTAAATGTAAGACCGGAAACCATGGAACTCCTAGAAAAAAAAAAAACAGTAATAAAGCTCCTCGACCTTGGTCTTGGTGATGATGTTTGGGATATAACACCTAAAGCGCAAGCAACAAAATAAAAAATAAACAAGTGGGGCTAAATCAAACTAAACAACTTCTGAACAGTAAAAAAAAAAAAAATCATCAACAAAGTAAAAAGACAACCTACACCACGGGAAAAACTATTTGCAAACCATATACCTAAAAGGGGTTAATAGCCAAAATATATTTTTAAAAACTCCCACAACTCAGTAGCAGAAAAAACAACCCAATTAAAAAATGGGCAAAGAACCTGAATAGACATTTCTCAAAAAAATATATGAAAGGCCAAGAGGCACATGGAAAGATGCTCAACATCACTAGTTATTAGGAAGTGCAAATTAAAGCCACAATGAGATATCACCTCATGCCTGTTAGAATAGCTATCATCAAAAAGACAAGAGATAACAAGCACTGGGGTAGATGTGGAGAAAAGGGAACCCTTGTGCACTGTTGGTAGAAATGTAAATTGGTACAGCCACTATGAAAAACAGTATAAAGATCCTCAAAAAATTAAAAATAGAATGATGGTATGATCCAGTAATTCTACTAATGGGTATTTACCCAAAAAAACAAAAACACTAATTTAAAAAGATACATGCACCCCTATGTTTATTGCACATTATTTATAACAGCCAAGACATAGAAACAACATACGTGTCATCAATGAATGAATAAAGAAGATATGGGATATATATACTACATACATACATAAAATAGATTATCATTTGGCCAAAAAAAAGCAAATCCTACCATTTGTGAAAACACGGATGGACCTTGAAGGCATAATGCTAAGTGAAATGAGTCAGACAGAAAAAGATAAATGCTATGTAATCTCACTTATATGTGGGATTTAAAACAAACAAAAAACTCCGAAGAAAGAGATTAGACTTGTGGTTACCAGAGGCAAAATGTAGAGAGTGGAGAAATTGGCGGAAGGTAGTCAAAGGTACAAACGCACTAGGGATATAATGTAGGTCATGATGACTATTCAATATATAGGAAAGTTAAGAGAGTAAATTCTAAGAGTTCTCATGCCAAAGATAATTTTTTTTTCTTTTTTATTTATGATGTCTGTATGAGAACATGGATGTTCACTAAACCTGTTGTGGTACTCATCTCACAATATATGTAAATCAAACCATGGACTGTATGTCTTAAGCTTATACAGTGATGTATGTCAATTATTTCCCAGTAAAGCTGGGGGGGGGAGGGAAAGGTATAAGCAAAAGCAAAAATTTAGGGCACCCGGGTGGCTCAATCAGTTAAGTGTCTGCCTTTGGCTAAGGTCATGATCCTGGGTTCCTGGGATGGAGCCCCAAGTCAGGCTTCCTGCTCAGCGGGGAGTCTGCTTCTCCCTTTGTCCTTCCCCCCACTCTCGAGCTTTTTCTCTTTCTCTCTCTCAAAGAAATAAATAAAATCTTTAAAAAAGCAAAAATTTAAAAATTAATCAAAAAATAATTTTATGACCCACTGAATTCCCTGACTATATTGCAGACTTACTCTGTAACCAAGCATGCTGCACCTGACTGCTATGGGAATAGCAAAGACATATTGGAACAGTCTCTGCCTGAGGTACTTAGCCAAACACTTAATTATGGATTCGCCAATTTGGTATTCAAGGCCTTCCATGGTACTGCCTACATTTGACCTTTTCTGCCTGTATTTTCCACTATTTCCCTCATTTACCCGGCACTCCAGCCTGCCTGAATGATTACCTTTTCTCTGACTATACCTTACCTTTCCTACCTCTATGGCTTTCCTCATCTTTATCACCCTATCCTCTCTTCAAATACAAATTCTTTCATGAAGACTTGCCTCCCAAACCACTTGACACTTGCCCCCAAGTCAAATGTTATTTGTCTTTGGCCTTCTGCCATTGCATTTAATTCTTATTTGTGTTATAGTTGTCTTTGTATCCTATCTCTACCACCCACTAGATTTGAAATCCTGAAAGTAGAAATCACTGTTTCACTCTATCCTTGCCACTTAGTAAGAGGCAAAGTAGCTATTTAGTTGAATTAAAAATGAATGCAAAAAAAATTTGTGGCCATCTGCCAAAATGTAAAATGTACAATCTAGTAGCAATGTAGGCGAAAAGGTAGCATTTTTTTTCTGGGAAGTTTGATAAAAATATATATTCCCATAAAATTAATCACTTCCCAAAATTTAATACCTAAGCTAACATTTATTATATATTCATTACTCTGTTTAATATGCATAATGTGTTTCTCATATATGTAAATCTTATTATTTAGTCAGAACTATCAAGGGTGCCTGGGTAGCTCATTCAGTTGAGTATCTGACTCTTGGTTTCTGGTCAGGTCATAATCTCATGTGTCATGGGATGGAGGCCTGCACTGGGCTCCACACTCAGCAGGGAGTCTGCTTGAAGATTCTCTCCCTCTGCCCCTGCCCCCCCCCAAATAAATAAATAAATCTTTTTAAGAAAAGCTATCCTATTAAATTTCCTCATAATTCCTAAGGGCTGTCAGCTGCTCATTAAATCTTGACTTTTTTGTCATGAAGAATTTGTAATCTTGCCTTTGAATTTAGAAGCAATGAGGGAGTGAACAGAAATATTTGAATACCCTCTCTGTGGTAAATTGGATATCCAATTTTCAACTTAGTCTTAATAGGAGAAAAAGAATGAATTTAATTGGGAAGCTGTTCTTTCCTTTTTAATACTTCCCCCCCTTATAACTGAGTGAAAATAGAAGGATATAGTTTTTTTTCTCAGTGGTGGGGAGGAAATCTATTTTCATTCACTTGGAGAGGTTTCTCAAATTCGAAGGAGATTTAATATATGGATAATCCATATAGCTAAGTTTATAAGGTAATCCTCTGGAAATCAAAGATAAATTTGGTATCATAACACAGAAATGGATTTGCATGAGATTTAAATACTGTTTTTTTTTTCCTACCAGCAAAGCTTCCCTCTCCTCCTAACCCCCCAAATGAATTTTATTGTCAAATGCTGGCACTAACAGTTACTGAAATCACAGCTCAGTCTAAAAGCAGACTGCCCTGTTATTGCCAAAAGACCTTAACTTACATCAAACTAATAAAGTATAGCTATTAATTTTTAGTTTTAGCTACGTATGTCTGTACTTGACCTTAGATTGAAAGTCCATTAAAATTGGGATGCCTGGGTGACTCAGTAGGTTAAACCTCCAGCTCTTGATTTCACCTCAGATCATGATCTCAGGGTCGTGAGATCAAGCCCCATGTCGGGCTCCATGCTCGGTGGGGGGGTCAGCTTGAGGATTCTCTCCCTCTCCCTCTGCCCCTATCCTCTATTGTGCTTTCTCTCTCTCTCTCCCTCTTTAAAATAAAAAAATAAATCTTAAAAAAGAGAAAGTCCATTAAAATTATAAAAGGTTGAGAGACATTGATAAATAGACTTAAAATTTTGTGGGGTTTTTTTCTCCTGCCAGTCACTGTGTTTTCTAACCCAAGTTGTGTCATGTACCATCCAGCAGTACCATCCATCCAGCTGTTATAAGGCTGCTGATAGATGTTCATTCACTAGGCAATACAGAATTGCAGTCACATTCTCAGTGAGGCAATGAGGTGAAGAGTATATTTCTATCTGTGTAATATGTCCTTATATGTGCCACTCACCTTTTTTTCCCACTTTTTTTTCAAATACCAGGCAACAGTTTGCTTGAAGTTAACTGTTCTTTCATGCAAGTTAAGAGGAAGTAGTAACGTACACAACTCCAAATTATTTCTACTCACGACTCTGTTCTATACTGTTTGAATATAGATGTGGCTCATGTTCATGACAGTCATTCTACTTCGCAAGAAAAAATGAGGTCAAATTGTGAGTACTCCAGTCACAAAGATCTGAATGCCCATGGATGCCTCATCCTTTCTCCCTGCTTCCTACCCTTGCTAGGGATCAGTGGTAGCACCTCTCAGACCGGTGGTCAAACTTTATAAGAAATTGTCTTCTGTTTAGCTCAGATACATTACTTTTCTAGCTTAAACTCCACTTAGGGTATGGAAGATTTTCTCTGGTTAAATTGAATGGAACTACTCTTCCAGCTTTTGCTGTCCTAGAGCAAAAAAAGTATAAATGTCAATAAGCAGAACAAGATGAATATAACAAGAGGTAGAAAGAAGCCAGGGCATAAAGGCCAAAGTCCAGATAATCACCTGTGGATAACTGAGAGTTTTCAACAAATCCCTAAGCTTTTTCTTCAAAAGATGTTGAAGCATGACCAGCATGCCTTTTACTTTGCATAGGTGCTATTTGAATTTCTATTCAAGTCTGTGCTTAAAATCAGCCTTCCAATTAGATGCTGATAACCCTTTGTTTTTCTTAGAAGTAATTCTAGCCCCAGCATTTCCTTTGAGGGGGCTTCAAGTTTTTCCATGCCTCATTTCAATTTACAGCATTCCAACCTTTGCTGCAATACAGTTAACATTTTTTGCACCAATGCGGGGGCAAGAACTATCACTCCTCTAATCCTCAAAGAATCTTTACAGAATAGTTATCATTATCTCCATTTTATAGGCAAAGTAATTGAATTCCAGAAAAGTTAAGCAAGTTGCCAAAGGTCACACATCTGCTGAATGATAGTTAAAAACTGTACCCGGATTTGCCTAATTCCGAACCCTTTGGTCTCTGTGTTATTCCATGTTGTCTCGCTATTAAGAATCTTGTTTATATTTGCCTTCCACAAATATCTATCATACCGATACTAAGTTGCAATGAGTTTAGCATCGATTCTTTTGAACTGGTCTGGGCTAAACTGCTGATGGAAATGCTCAAGTTACCACTGTGATAGGTCTAAGTTCAAACCCATGCTCTAATACCTGAAAGCAGAAACCACTCTCTTCTAGGAAAAAGAACAGACCTGAGGACGTCAGAGTACTTTGTGCAATCCAAAGCCAAATTCTCTAGTCATTTATTCATTCATAGTCTCTCTTGAATGCCCCCCACCACACACACACACACACACACACACACACACACAATTTTTGATGGACACACAATTTTAAGGTCATTTTTAACTTGGAGAATTTGTTCTTTTCTTCTTTCCTGATTACATAGCCATACAACCTACACACAACAGTGTGACTCACTCTCTCTGACTCTCCTTGTGGCCCTTTTTTGCGAGTTCTCACTTTGTGCCTCGTTTTTGGAAAGGCTCTAAAGAGCAGGGCTGGCCTTTGACTGGAAAGAATGACATGTCTGGACGGCTCTGTGAGCCATGTTGCTCTTCTTAATCATGAAAAGTCACTATTATTCAGTGGCATGGCCCAGTTTTCTAATCCAGTTTAATTGAATGTACAGGGATATGGGCATTGGGGATTAAATATAAGCCCATTTCTATCCAAAGTTCATAGTGCCTTTAAAGCAAAATGTAACATTTTGCTCGTTTCTTGTGAATGTTTTTTTTTTTTTTGTATATGCCATATATAATTTTGCTTGTATTTTCTGTGCAAGATGATACCTTAAAAAAGAAAAAAATCTGTAAAAGGACTGGTATAACTTGGTCTTCTGGAATATGGTTTGATTTAATTAATTGACCAAGATGACTGTAAGCTTTTATGTTGCTTTGAAAGTTTGTTCTTGTCACAATAAGAATTTGCTTGTCCACGCAAAGTACTAACTTACCTGCAACTGAAATACAAGGAATTCATATATTTGTTATTTTTAAAGAGAATATGTTTTGGCATTTTGCTGAGTTATTTGTACATTAAAGCCCATATTGAGAAATGTGCCCATTTATACTAAAGTAATAGGTAGAGATTTTCCCAAGTGCCGAGAAAATATTTTATCTAAACTTTAAGAGTAAAAGAAAAGAAACTAATTTTAAAACACTTCTAACATGTTTTGTATTTTTAACTTGCTTTTTATTCAGTTTGTTTGCTTTTATTCACCTTACTATGATTCAATTTGTAGATAGCCTGGCTTGCTAAATGACTTCAGTATTTGGATTTAATTTACTATTAAGTAAAACTGTTTATTTTTGTATATGGTGTAAAAAAGTGGTCCAGTTTGATTCTTTTGCACGTAGCTATTCAGTTTTCTCAACACCATTTGTTGAAGAGACTGTCTTTTCCCCATTGTATATTCTTGCCTCCTTTGTTGTAGATTAATTGACCATATTAATGTGCAGTTATCTTTGGACTCTATTCTGTTCCATTTTCCTATGTGTCGCTTATGTGCCAGTATCATACTGTTCTGATTGCTACAATTTTATAGTATACTTTGAAATCTGGGATTGTGATACCTCCAGCTTTCTTCTTCCTTTTCAAGACTGCTTTGGCTATTTGGGATCTTTGTGGTTCCGTACACATCTTAGGATTATTTGTTCTAGTTCTGTGAAAAATGTTTTTGATATTTTGATGATTGCATTGATTCTGTAGATTGTTCTGAGTAGTATGGACATTTTAACAATATTTGTTCTTCCCATCCATGAGCATGGAATGTTCTTCCATTTCTTTGTATCTTCTTCAGTTCCTTTCATTAATGATTTATAGTTTTCACAGTACAGCTCTTTGATTTATGTGGTTAAGTTTATTCCTAGATACTTTATTCTTTCCGGTGCGTTGTCAGTGGGACTGTTATCTTAATTTCTCTTTCTAGTACTTCATTGTTCGTATATAGAAATGCAACAGATTTCAATACGTTAATTTTGTATCCTGTATCTTTACTGAACTCATTTATCAGTTCTAGTAGTTTTTTGGTGGAGTCTTCAGGGTTTTTTTAAACATATAATATCATGTCATCTACAAATACTGAAAAGTTTACTTCTTCCTTACCAGTGGAAAGAACACAAATACATGGAGGCTAAATAACACGCTACTAAACAATGAATGAGTCAACCACGATATCAAAGAGGAAATCAAAAAATACATGGAAACAAATGAAAATACAATGATCTGAGATCTTTGGGATTCAGCATAAGCTGTTCTAAGAGAGAAGATTGTAGAAATACAGGCCTATCTCAAGAAACAAGAAAAATCTCGAATATTTAACCTTATACTTAAAGGAGCTTGAAAAGGAAGAACTAACAAAGCACAAAGCCCAAAGGAAATAATAAAGGTTAGGCCATAAGTAAATGAAATAGAGACAAACAAAACAAAACAATAGAACACACAGTGAAGCCAGAAGCTGGTTCTTTGAAAAGATCAACAAAATTGACAAACCTTTAGCCTAACTCATCAAAAAAAGAAGAGGACTCAAAAAAAATCAGAAACAAAGGAGCAGAAGTAGTAGCTGACACCACAGAATTACAAAGGATTATAAGAGAATATTATGGAAAAGTATATGTCAACAAATCAGACAACCTAGAAAAAATGGATAAATTCCTAGATATATATAACCTCCCAAAACTGAATCAGGCAGAAATACAAAATTTGAATGGACCAATTACAGAAATGAAATTGAATCAGTAATCAATGCCACCCCACCCCCCCAATTCTAGGGCCAGATGGCTTCACAGGTGAATTCTACCAAATGTTTAAAGAAAAGTTAAAAATTTCTTCTCAAACTATTCCAAAAAATAGAAGAGGAAGGAAATCTTTGAAATTCATTCTATGAAGCCAACATTATCCTGATACTAAAACCAGATAAAGACATCATAGCAAAAGAGAAGTACAGGCCATTATCTTTGGTGAATAGAGATGTAAAAATCCTCAACAAAATATTAAACCAAATCCAACAATGCATTAAAAAATCATTCACGACAATTAAGTGGAATTTATTCCAGGGATGCAAATGTGGTTCAATATTTGCAAATCAATTAACATGATACATCACATTAATAAGAGAAAGGATAAAAACCATACAATCACCTCAATAGATGCAGAAAAGGCATTTGACAAACAACATCCATTCATGATAAAAAAAACTCTCAAGAAAGTAGGTTTAGAGGCAATATACCTCCAAATAATAAAAACCATATGTGAAAAACCCACAACATCATACTCAAGAGTGAAAAAGAGAGCTTTTCCTCTAAAATCAGGAACAAGACAAGGATGTCCATTCTCACCACTTTTATTCAACATGGTAATGGAAGTCCTGGCCACAACAATCAGGTAAGAAAAAGAAATAAAAGTCATCCAAATTGGTTAGGAAGTGTTACTTTTGTTTCTTATCTTCTGCCTTGCAACCATCTCTCACTACCATGCATAGGACAATAACACTTAACTCTGAGCCCAAAAATCTAGAAGAGGGATCTAAATAGCATGTGAAATTCTTAGAACATTTCTTCTAAACAGGGATAAATAAACAGAATTATGAAGATTCGTCTGCTCGAAAAGATCGTCCACATATCATCTACCAATTCAGGCTTCATTTAATTTTTTTAAAGATTTTATTTATTTGAGAGAAAGTGAGTGAGCATGAGCAGACAAAGGGAGAGGGAGAAGCAGATTCCCCACTGAGCAGGGAGCTCAGTCCCAGGACCCTGAGATCATGACCTAAGCCAAAGGCAGATGCTTAACCAACTGAGCCACCCAGGTGCCCCCCGGGCTGCATTTCATTAAACAAGATCTTCCTCTAAAATTCAAATAAGAGCATCTAATGCTATCAGTATTTTACACCTTCATATTAATTACTCCACTTTTACTTCTTTATGGATTTTGAGTGAATGCAATATATCATTGAGGAACAGGGATAATGGAAGAAGTAATATAGAAAAAGGAGTATTTGGCGAGAGGACCTTTTTGGGCACTTATACTAGGGAATTATGAGTAGCAAGAATGCCCTATACATCCACTAAGAGGCAGTGAAAGAGTGCTACAAAATTGGTGGAAGCCGCCTACTTTGCAGTTTTGCCTGGTAGCACCAATCTGTAGTCCAAACCTGGTTTTGAGTTTGTCATAGCTGCAGGTGATGATAATATCAGTAGCACTTCCTGAGTGTTGTCTGATTGTATGAGTTTTGAAACTGATATCTGCATTGTTATGATTCAGTAAAAACAGTCACGTCATGGTTATTTGTTTTCTTTAAATATTTTTTTCTTCGTAATTTGTTTCATCCAATGGCTGTTTTTAGAAGGCCTAGGTAGATTTCTCACTCTAGTTATTTCCAAAGAATAAAGTTTCCCATGCTGGCAATTCCTCATATAACTTCCTTCCTAAGACATTTTTTGAATATCTTGTTTTCCTTCTCCCCATTCTACAGAAATGGCAATGTGAAGGCAAAGGCAAACAAATCATAGCATGAAGTCTGGAAAATGAGATAAATGTTCCGTAGTTGTGTATGAAAGATTTCTGACTTAGTGATTTGCTAAAGTAGCACTGACTCAGCCTAGTGATCATGGTAAGAGTATAGAGGCGAGTGAAAAGACTGATTTTAGTCTATAACTGTGTGACCTTGATCTGGTCATTAAGGCTCTCTAGGTCTCAGCAATCTCCCCTTGCGTAAAATGGGGTTGTTGAACTATATGGTATTTGATATTTCCTCCCTAGCTACAAACTCAGTGATTTTGAGTATAGAAATCTACAAAGCCACTTAAGGGGGAAAATTTTTCCGTTCATTTATTGATGAAATATTTACTGAGCTACTATATACCATATTTCTTAGAAATGAAAAAGCTAAATATCTTAATCCATCTAAGTTATTTTGTTTGTGCATATTTAGAGAAAAGAATGTGAAAAGTTTACATGAAAAATCAGGAAGTCAGTCTTGGAAATAAATCAAATCAGCAATTAATGCAACCTCAATTAAATAATGGACTTCCAAATGTATGGAATTGTAACATTCAAGGCTAAATTATATTTGAGAATACCTACTTTGAGGAATAAATTTTTTTGCTCTGGAACCATCACCCCACTCTACGGGTGTATTCCATTTCATTCTTCACCTGTTACGATTTTCTTTTTGAAAATACAGATTTCTTTCCTATAAAATAAAGTAAAAAGAAAATCTCAGGATGGCTAGAGTTTGTTTTAGTGATAGTACAATTCTGAATGGAAAAATAATATCTATGCTCCTATCTGAACAGCCTAAAAGGAAAAGAACTTTTAACTCAAAGAAATTTTCAGGGCTGGGAATAGTTACTGATTTATTATTACTATGTGCATCAGTTTTCTAAGATTGCTTAACAAATACTACAGACTGGGTGGCTTAAATAACAGGAATTTTCTTCCTTACAATTCTGGAAGCCAGAAGTCCAAGATCAAGGTATTGGCAGGTTCAATTTCTTCTGTGGCCTCTTTGGCTTGCAGATGGCTGCCGTCTCACTGTGTTTTCATATGGTCATTCCTTCTCTTTGTTGTCTGTGCCCTGATTTTCTCTTATTAGGGCACAAGTCTTACTAGATTAAGTACACCCTAACAAACCCACTTTAACTTAATTGCCTCTTTAAAGGCCCTATCTCCACATACAATCACATTCTAGGGTACTGGGGATTAGGGTTTCAATATAGGAATTTGGAGAGACACAATTCAGCACATAACACTATGTTTATTTCTATAATAATAAACATAATTTATGTTATTCTTACTACTGTTTGTGTACTAAATGTGTTTAATTTTGATTTTACAATTGCCTTGTACGCATATCAGCTTATCACAGCGTGCCTAAGATATGAAATTTATTGCTTCAAAATACATCTTAATTATGATAATTAAATATTCACAACATTTTTATAGCATTTGATTTTTTTTTCTGTTAAACATAACAGAGAATTGAATGCCATTCACATATCACATGTTAGCTAATAAGCCAGACATTTTTACTATTCTCTGTGTTAAGGATTTTGTTCCGTTTCATTTTGGTTTTTGGCATGGCAAGGATAGACTTTATTGCCTTTAACTTCTAAGACTCCCTTAATTACAAACACAACGGACATTTTACTAAGGATATTATATATGCAGCAGTTTTTTTTAAACCTGAAATGGAAATCCTAAGAGGGAAAATATTCAGCATAACCCAGTGCTGAAACACAAAATTGCAACTTTTGACGTTTCACCAAATTCTTAATTCTATTCTGTGGCTGACTTTAAAAGACATTTTGTAATGAGTAGGTTAAAAAAAAAGATTGATAAAATGTAAAGATAAAGAGTTTAAAGAAAATATTAAAAATCATAAGACCTAACTCAAATTATATGCAATAGATTATGTGGCTATGGTGCTAGACAGCCTGGGTTTGTATCCTGAAAGTTCCCACTTACTAACTTACTATACTTCTTTGTACCTCATTTTTCTCGTCTGTAAAAGGGGATAGATAATGATACCTATATGATAGGCTTAGTGTGATGATGAACAATTTACATAAAGCATTTAGCACAGAGTCTGGCATATAGTAAATTCTCAACAATTTCTAGTTATATATTTCTAGTTGTATATTAGTTATATGTGCCTGTGTATATGTTTACTTGTATATACATTATATATTCACATACATAATATACACATATTAAATTTGATTTTCATATTCTTCAGCCTCCCTTTGGTATACTACTAGAATATATATAGTTCGACTAATGGTTAGCCCCTCGTGGTGGATAAACTAACCAAGACACACTCTGCAGGAGAAATCCATCTCAAATGGTTCATCTTTCTCTAAGCAGAGGATCCATAGCAGCATGTCTAGTAATTGCCCCACAGATGCTACTTCTAGCCTACAGGAGAATTGTTATGCAGAATCCAAAGCCCTTCCTTCCATTCCTTTCAGTGTTTGAGAAATCTCATGATACACATAAAGCTTTTTAAATGTCCTTAAATTTTTCTTTGGTCTATACATGGCCTTTATGCTTAACTCATTCAAATACTACATACGTCCCTCATACATCTTCAACGGTACCTGCTATAAGCCTTCTCACACTTTAGACATTGAATAAATCATGAAGTCTGA
Organism: Ursus americanus; assembly: GCF_024610735.1. Lineage (NCBI taxonomy): Eukaryota > Metazoa > Chordata > Mammalia > Carnivora > Ursidae > Ursus > Ursus americanus. Next base: position 48,879,524 of record NC_142164.1, on the reverse strand, counting down.
TGGGATCCTGAAACTAACCTATAATCCAAGAAATTGGTAAAGGCTAAAGCCATTCCCTACTCTGGATCCATATTAATCACTAGAAGGCAGGATAGAGTAGTGATTAGTGCCGGGATTATAGAGGACAAGCTACCTGGATTTGAATCCTAGCTCTACAACTCAACGTTTGTATGACTCAGGCAAGTTGTTTGGCTTCTCTGGGCCACATTTTCCTCATGTATAAAATGGAGATAATCAGATTAAGGACTTCATAGAGTTTTGAAGTAAATTTATATTTGTAACATGCTTAAATTAGCTCCTGGCACAAAGTAAGTTATAGCACTTACTGTAAGTGTATGCAGCATAAATAAAATCTAATAATGCTTGGCATCTCCTAGCCACTTAAAACAGTGACCCCAAAACTAGTCTGTTCCACACAGATCTCAGACCAAAATCCACTATAAACCGAGTAGAGATCTCCCAACGTGGCAGCTGTGGCTCTCTCAGCATTTGTGTTGGGGTTCATCAGTAGACAGCATATTACAAATTGGTTTCAGCCAAGCCCTTCCTAAAGAGGTTTAAAAAAAACAGACTGGTGGGACATTTGGTATATGTTTCTTTGATGCTTTACAATCTGTGTCTAGCGTCTGCTTTATTAGTGTATGTCTCTTTCCTGGGTTACATTCGGTCATTACTCATCTGTGTCTATTTTGACTTAAACTGGTCAGTGGAGGAGAGGAAGAATATGGGTCTCATTGGGTTATAATGCTTCTTTATGGTGATAGCTATACTGCCAAAAAAGAAATATTTGTGTGACCATTGGCTGCAAACCAGATCCACATTCTTCAAGAAAGTACTTATATGGCCACCTTTAAGAAATTCAATCTTCCTTTACCTTCAATTTTGTGTTTTATTTCACTCTATAGTTTTCAAGTGAGGGAGATAAGAAAAGAGAGCTAGCTACAAAGGTGAGAGTTGAAATATTCTTATGGAGACATCATTATGCTAAATGTGATGGACTATAGTTGTAAATAGGGTGAGTGTCTCAACAAAATACTGTGGGAACACAGAGAAAAGGGTGACTAACACTGTCTTAGGTGACCAAAAAAGCTTTGTTATGGAACTGTCTTCTGAAGCATGGAATAAAGGATATTGGAGTTCATTGGTGAATTCATGGCCATGAGTGTGCAAAGGACAGTCCAGAGAAATGCAAGAATATGTATAAAAATACGATGTCATGGAAAGATCTAGCATCTTTCAAGAAAGGCAAGGAGTTGGTGTAACTGGACTATAAGGTTAGTTGTAGGGAATGATAGGATACATAAGCGGAATATATATGAGAGATTGAATAGGTAGATGGTAGAGGGCCTTCTATTTCATGCCAAAGAATTTGGGTTTTGTATAATAGAAAGCCTCTATCAATACCCTTGTGAATTTTTTTTTAATCCTTAGAGTGATAATGAATGGATTTAAGTAGTATAGAAAGAAATGAATAGTAGTTAATAAAGCATCTTGCAAAATTGGAAAGGCCATTTTAATTTAGAGAATATTATTTGAATTATAGAATAGTTTTAAAGAAATGCATTTTTATTTATCTCTAGTATGTTCAGGAGCTCTACCTAAGTTAACACGTCCAGTTATTCAAACCATTATCTAGTAGAGGTCCTTAAGGACCCAATATGGCTAACTTGCAATTAGCATATCAATTATATGTAAATTAATGCTTATAAAGTACTTGAGGGAATTTGAAGTTTGTTCTCTTAAGCATTTTTAATATTCTCCTTATAATCTTACTTATACTATTAATTTTAGATTCCAGGGAAGGAGTTTGCTAAACAAAGGTAAATGTTAACCCTAGTCCCTGGGCAATTGATGAATTCTGAGTTGGCCACTATTTATTTATTCAGCAAGTATATATTACTTAACATCTAAGTACTAGATCCTGTCCTAAGTAGCAGGGATTCAAATATATGACAGGATACATCACTATCCATGTATAACTGATGGTTTAGTTAGGGAAACCAAGGTGGAAACAAATGGTCACATTAAAATTTATTGAGTTGGATAATGGTAGTGTATACAGGTTGCTGGGTGAATGCAGTGGAAGAAAGTAACTAACTCTTTATGGCAGAAGGGAGCAGGCTATCAGGGAAGGCTATATATTTAGGTTGAAATTTGAAGGATAAAAAGTGGTTTTCCTAGTTGATAAAGATGCCAGACTGTGTAGTCAGTATCCTTGGTATTGGGCACAGGTTCTTAAAAAGCTAGGAGAGGGGTGCCTGGGTGGTTCAGTCGGTTAAGCATCCAACTCTTAATTTTGGCTCAGGTCATTATCTCAGAGTCATGAGATTGAGCCCAGCATTGAGCTCTGCACTGGGCATAGAGCCTGTTTAAGATTCTCTCTCTCCTTCTCTCTTTGCCCCTCCCCACTCCCCTCCCCCACTTGTGTGCTCTCTCTCAAAATAAATAACTAAATAGTTGGGAGAAATGCAGCCTATGACATGGTCCTTGGACTGCAAGAAATTAAAAGTATGTGGTTTGTGGTACAGATGTGAAGGGACAAGGAGAAGCGATTCGGTTAGAGAATAGCCAAGAAGGGTTCTGATGCCAAGGGGTTTGAGCTTTTATATGGCATAGGATCCATGGACGGGTTTGAAACAGAAGAGGGTCATGATCAAATTCAGGTTTTAGAAAGAGATCTCTGGGGGCGCCTGTGTGGCACAGCGGTTAAGCGTCTGCCTTCAGCTCAGGGCGTGATCCCGGCGTTATGGGATCGAGCCCCACATCAGGCTCCTCCGCTATGAGCCTGCTTCTTCCTCTCCCACTCCCCCTGCCTGTGTTCCCTCTCTCGCTGGCTGTCTCTATCTCTGTCAAATAAATAAATAAAATCTTAAAAAAAAAAAAGAAAGAAAGAGATCTCTGGAAGGAATTTGGAGGAAAAGACTAGAGCAGTGGCTTTCAAACACTTTTTCTTTTATGCAGAGAAAGCTTTTCCAAATAAATCTTATATCTAAGATAGAGAAAAGGCAAGAATGGTACTTTATTAGAATAAATGTATATATTTAAATAGAAAACTTTTATTTACTATGAAGTCAATGAAAACAGACTGCTTCAAACTAAAATGTGTATAATTGGGGGTTACAGATCACAGCTCCTGTGTTACATCAGATTCAGCATCAAATGCATTTGATTTATTAGTGTACCATATTGAGACAATTCTGATTTGCAGTGATAAGTTGTCATAAATAATAAGTTATAAGCAACTCTCCTTGCCATGTCAAGACACTCTTATATTGAAATGATCTAGAAACAAAAAGGACAGATACTGGGGGGGGGGGGAATATCCCTGACAACAATGACAACAGTTCACATAATTTACCATATCTAGAGGCATTCAAAGCTTTTTTAAAAACGCTAAAATCATCCATACTATTGTATTACATCTGTATTTTATGTGCTCACTTTTTGTTTCCATGTGCATAGACACGGCAAATATCTGCTGAATTAAAATAATCAAGAACAAAGTAAAAATTTAAGCAACAAAATGCATACTTAAATAATATGAAACCATGAGGATTTAAAGTCAAAAGTAGCTCTATTCTACAGCAAGACAGATATTCACTAGACATTTGTCCTCTAGTCCAATGTCCAACTCTGATTTATACAAACCCGACCTACCAGAAAATTGAGACAGGTATCACATCATAGTAAAAGAGGTCATGCTTTAACAAAGAAGAGATTCATAAATCTGTGTGGGGTTAGAGGAGGGATGTCCCTCTCTAGTTTCATTAGAAACTGCTGCTAAGAAGTGTTGGGAACAAATCTGTTCAAATCCTACCTACCTCTCAGGACCCAGATCAAATTTTACCTTCTCTCTGTGACACACTGATATCTCAACATTTCCTGAGGGTTGCCCACATGCCAGGAACAGCACTAGATGCCAGAGATACAAACATGAAATAGAGAGTCACTCATCTAAATTCCTAGCATCTGTATTCACTCACTTGCTATCTAATCATTTTTTCCATCTGCCTGTAAGACTCTAAGTCCAGATGACAACAAAATTTCTATAAGTTTAATTCAACATAGTTTATTGACCACAAACTTTGTGGCAGGGTCCATGTTAGCTGTTAAAGATAGAAAGATGTCCTCAAGTAGCTTAGCAGTCTAACCTATATAAACCCCAGGGGTCTACTACAATATATACATGAATAGCCCCTTGGCTATGAGGGTAAATCCTTTAATGTTCTGACTAGATTAAACTGAGATTAAAATGTATATTCTCATTCTCAAAGGTGTCATTTTTTATTTCACTTTCTTCAGCCCTTGGTGATGCCACATGAAGAACCCTTAGGTCCAACTCTAATTGTACTTTAAATGGACCGTTATACTAACGAGGATTTTATTATGCTAACCAATTTCAACAAGTCCTTCATATTATGAATATGTAGGGCTAACTTTCACACATTACCATTTATCTCAGCATTCCTTATAATCATTTGAGGCAGATGAGGGGGGAAAACCTCTAATTTTCTATTTTTGAGAATATTTTGTTATTGGTGGTGGTAGTATTGAGATAGTGCTATTTTGGATTTCTTGGTGTCTTTAGTGCTTGTGATTCTAGAACTGTCATATATTATTCTGTGTATTATTTGATTTAGTGTTGCCTACTTGGATCAATTTCTTTTTCAGGTTTCCGTATGTGTTGTTTTGCTTTAAAAGAAATATCAACAATTAAATTGCCAGTGATAGACATATCAGTAGGACCATTCTTAAGAGATATGGAGAGAGAATTTCTCTTCCCTTAAAGTCTGTGAGTTATCTCAACTACAGTGCCTTTTAAAAGCTACTCAACAACGGTAGACTTCTGACTACTGAACAGTTGACTGCTACCTAGGATGTGTTTTCAGTTGTTGGCCTTTCTAAATAATTACTTGCCAGAAAGGAAGGGGAGTGGATGAAAATCTCTCTTGTGACACCTCCTGAAATGGAAGTGTTAGTTGACTATATCTGTTACATCACCCTGCACCCACTCAGCATCACTAATCACATGCTAAGTGACCTTGTATTTTACTCAGCATTAAGCTTGTACTGCTTGACCTTTGAGCCTCAAGCAGGCCTTTCCCCAGCACCCTGCTGTATCTTGAGTACTAAACTCTTGCATTATCCATCCTGAAGATCTGCCTTGCCTTAGAGGTACTCTGACATTTGCTAAGACTTCCCATTGGACTTTGAAGACATTTCCAGATCATGACAGTGTCATTTGATATCTTGGTTTTAAACATCATCAGAGTGGCTTGTGCTGAAGAATCTGAACTAAAAAGAAAGTGGTAAAATAAAAACATCAGGGCTATTTCTTCTGTGCTTATTAAGATGGCATGGAAAAATCATTTTTTATTATGAATATAGCTGTAAAATCATAAATATTTTTCGAGTGATCATAGTATAAAATAGAGAGCCAACAGTAGAAAAGATAGAAAGTGGCTCATTTTAAAGAGGGTTTATCTTTGGATAAGCCTTGCAGTTAATAATAATTATAATAAAACTTTATGGTTACCTGATATGCTATTATTTATTAACTAATTTTATAATGTCTTGTTTAATCCTCAGAAAAACCTGTGAACATAGTAAGATAAGGCTTCTCTCCTCATTTTGCAGGTGAGGAGACTGAGGATTAGAGAGGTTAAATGACTCATTCTTAGTTTCCTGGCTTGAATGATGCTTACCAAAATTTGAACCTAGGATTTCTGAGTCCAAATTCTGTGCTCTCTCCACTATATCATGCTGCATCTACTTATAACATGAAATTTGAGGCAGATCATTCAGGAGCTTTAATTGGCAGAGCAGCCTGTATTCAGGACAGAACTTAAAACTAGATATTAAAGCAGCTCTATAATTATTCAATTCATGTTAGTCTAGGCTGTAGGCAAGGGGAATACCTAGGTTATAATTACCTACTCCAACATAACCACTTAGTGGTGTACATTCACACAGACACACCCGAAAGTAAGTATAGTTGGATTGTGCAAACTAATTTTGTATTGGTCCAAAAATACCTCAAACCTTAGAATTATATTTCCTTAACATACTAAATTAGTTACAACAAAATTTCAAAATCTTGTCTTCGTTATTTTATGTTGAAATGTCTATGGGAAAATTGTAATTCTAATTAATTTTTCTTAATTCATAATATACCATCCTACAATTGAAGCATATCTGAAAAGACTAGAATCTATTTTATTTATCTTACAATCTGTAAAGGGAGTATTATAAAAATTAATAAGGCTTCCTAGAGTAGGAAATAAAAGTTTTAAAAATGAAGTAACAATAAACATTAAGCTCTTTAAATATGTATGTAGGAGGGATATAGAATTAGAAAGCAACCTGACGGGGGACCAACTGGAAGGACTGATGGCAATGAAAGTAAATGCATTTTAGGATATTTGGCAGATCAATCCTTTAGTTTTATGCCTTCAGAGATATGAGACCAGTAGCATGTCTAAATCTAGAGTTTTATTACCATCTACTTTTCATCAACACTGTGAAAAAGTGTGAAATTTTTAAAAAAATATTACTATGTGGGGCATTTTTTTAATTGAAGGATAATTCTACATTTAATATTTCTCCTTCAATTTCAAACATTATCACTTTAATTACCCCAAGGAAGTAGTTTATTCTAACAAACTGAGGGTTTTAGAGGGGAAGGGGGTGGGGAGATGGGCTAGCCCGGTGATGGGTATTAAGGAGGGCACGTATTGCATGGAGCGCTGGGTGTTATATGCAAACAATGAATCATGGAACACTACATCGAAAACTAATGATGTACTGTATGATGACTAACATATCATAATAAAAAAATTTTTTTTTAAAAATTAAGGAAACTGAAGTAGGAGTTTGCAGTTGACACTCAACTGTTCAGAGTTCACTGAAAGTGAAATGCCAAACTGCCAGGGATAAACTGCAGGAAGCTCTCTTGAGGCTCATGAGTGGGCTGAGAAGTGGCAGATGAGGTTACGTGTGGGTACGGTAATGCATTTAGGGAAAAAATAAAGTTAAATAAGCCAGGCTGTATTCGCAGGCTGGCAGGCTCCTACTTCTCAGTTCCAATCTTGAAAAGGGATCTAGCAGTGACTGGTAACTCTTCCCTGAAAAAAATTATTTCAGGGAGGTACTGTACCCACAAAGGTCAACATTCTGCTGGTCAACATCTGGAAAGAGATTGGCATCCAAACAGAAGGCATTCTCCTTCCTTAGTACAGGATTAAGATCCTCCAGACTTAATGTAATTCTGGTTGCTCCTTTTTAAAAAGCTGTATCAGATAAGAGAAAGCATTTGCAACAAACCAGCAAATAGTGAGGATTTCCTGTTATGAAGGGCTAAAATTTAGGGCTCTTATGTTGGGCAAGATAATGGTTTAGGGAGGCTATGCTCAGAGTCCATCAAATCATAACGTCATAAAATGTTTGGATAGGATATATGCAAACCTGTTTGCCAAACCCAAGAGTATTGGAACTAAGGAGTATCCTTGAAACATTACAGGGGTAAACAATGGGGAAGGGGACGTATTATACGTGAGTTATAGAATAAGTTACCCCAGAAGTTGTAAAGAAATAACACGTCTTATAACAGGTCAGTTCATGCACTGTACACACATTGTTAGCAAATAGAAAGTTGGAGAAGCAGAGGACAAATCGTTCCTTTCTATAGAGGTGACTCTCACAAGAAATAGAACTGGGAGGCTAAATAGATTATGAGTATGGTATTCTTTACGTTTTTAGTTTAAAAATTTATTAAAAATAAAAAATGTATTAAAAGAGTATTGAAGATGGTAATGCATTTATGGATTACAAAACTCCTTGTTCTTGTCCTACTTTTGACTTCACGTTTGTTTATATAAAACACCATCCTGTCAAAATGATGGACTTAGAAATTCAAGCTCAGTGCTTGTGGAGGCACTATGGTGTAGTGGTTCAGGTTATAGACTTTGAAACCTCACTGATGTCCACTGCTTATTAACTGCATGGTCTTGAGCAAGCTTTTTAATTTCTTGGAGGCATATTCCTCGTTTGTAAAATGACTTCATCATACTTACCCTACAGAATTGTTTGAAGAATCATTGATATGTAAGATATGCAAGTCACTTAACAAAGTGCGTGGCACCTAATAAATGCTAAGTAAATGGCAGTTCTTACTATTATTATGGGCTTTAGAGCCATGTGTATTATACTGAATTCAAAAACTTGTAACAGATGTGATGGATAAGGTGTGCCTCCATTTTCCTAATATGACTTTTTTTAAGTTTTTTGACCATTGTGAATATAGATACCTTTTGGAAATGTAGATGACACAGTAAAATATCTAGTTATGATAACAAATTTAATTATACAGATGTATTCAAATTGCATATGGTGTGAAATAATATCTTCAGAAAGAACTACTGCTTTCTTCCTCCACCATCCCGTTTTGTAAAACAGTTTTGTTCAAATTCTTCACAAATATCTCCGACATCAATGTTTCTATAAGCATGAGAACCAATTTTGAGTCACCTAACAGTTTTCTGGAAGACACTTACTCATGTTCATCTAAGTTGTTAGGTAAAGATACAACACTAATCGGTGTATGCTAGCATCACTGTCATTTTGATATCAAATCACAAATATCCATTTGCATAACACTAGGTAAGTTGATTATTCCATTCATTCTAAATGTCTTTTCTCTAGGTACTTACTATATTGCAATTTTTAGTGATCTTTCAAAGTCTTTTTTTACAATGATATCAAACAGTTAATACTGTGAAGTCACACCTTGTAAATAATCCTTAGACCTATGTTACATTTCATTGTCTTTAAACCCCACCCCAATTCGGTAAATTTGCCTCTATAATAACCTAAAACTCATATCAATTGAGGTCCCAGACTGTGTTCTGTAAAGAGTACTTTAATATTAAAAATAAAATAATTTAGATGAGGCCCCTTATAATTAAAGAATTTATAAGTACTTGAATATAAGATAGTTTCCTTTTTTTCTGAGACATATCTGGAGTGGGGAGGCATGCCTTATATTTAGGAAGATAGGAATATATATTTTCTTGAAAGTTATATCCAGTTATATAAGCTTGAAAGCATTCATATTTCTTATTTTTATAAGAAAATTCATTCCATATATGTGTTAAGTGCTGGAATGATCCAAATTTGTATGAGACAATGTTCTTGGTGTCGTAAGTGTTTTCAGACCTTGGAGAATATTTAATTCAAGAAAAAATATTGAACACCTACTATGAGCAAAGCATTTGCGGAAAAATATGAGTTGCAGCCTCTGTCCTCAATAGTTTACAAACTGTTCTAAGGGGATAAAACAAAAAAAAAAAAACAAATAATTCTTATCTGGGAAAGTAAAGAAGCTACAAACTAGGGGTTGATAGATAGGAGAAGCCATATTCAGTTGAGAAATATCAGAAAAAGCTTTAGGAAGTCATTCATATTTGAGATGAAATGCAAAGGATGTGTAAGATAGGCATTTGGAGTAAAGTAGTGAGAAAGGGGGCCAGAGCCTAATAAGGAGGGTGAAATGACGTGAACAAAAGCCTGGTAGAAGAAGAGCAAGAAGAAATATTCAGGAACAAGGAGTAGTCATTTAGATGTAGTATAGAATTCATAGGAATAATGGCAATATAAGGCTGGGCTGTGAATGAGATTAGGCTAGATTATAAAAACCAACTGGGGCTGCACATCCTTGGAGCTTAGAGCTGAGGCTACTGGCTGGCTGATAAACTCACAAGTGTCAGTAGTGCGCTACATGAGGGGCAAGTCTTTTGTTAACACCACAAGGGTCTCTGGCCCAATGAGGGGAGTTTGATAGTAATTCTTGCTACAAATATAATTTAAAAACAATTAAAAAATAAATAAAACTGTGAGGAGACCAAAGTCATCTGGGAGAGAGAAGAATAGCTTGAGAAAAATTTTAGAGACTTACTAGAGGAATTGGAGACCATCTGGATATTGGGTTTCAAAGCATTGAAGAATTGGCAATGATTAGGTATATAGCTATACAATTTAGTTATACAGTTGTGGTGGAGTAATCAACAAATTTGGCCATGTTGATATTATACATAAAGTTTGAGGGACTTGCAGACATGGTTCAGAAGGCAGTTCACATAAGGAAAAAAAAAGAGGTGAAGAGAGGAAGTCTACAAGGAAAAAAACATACAAAATAAGTCATCACATGGAAAAACACACTTTTCACCATCAAGTAAAGAAACTCAAATTAAAATAACAATAAGGTAGAGGGGTACCTGGGTGGCTCAGTCGGTTAAGCGTCCAACTCTTGATTTTGGCTCAGGTCATGATCTCAGTGGCCTGAGTTCAAGCTCTGTATCAGACTCTGTGCTGGGCATGGAGCCTGCTTAAGATTCTCTCTCTCTCCCCTCCCTCTGATCGTCCCCCCTGCCCGGTTCACATGCTCTGTCTCTCTCAAAAATAAAATAGTAGTAAGGTAGAAACATGTATCTATTAGAATGTCTAAGCACAAAGTGAGGTGTTGAGAGAGCTGTAAGGAAACAGGTAACAGTTTGATGGTGGTTCCATTGCATGACAATTAATAGAAATGTATACACAAAATAGTATTAAGTGAAAGAATTAGATCACAAGAGAGTATATAAACACTGATTATATCTACAATGTGTGTATGTTGAGACATATTAGAAGAGATTTTAAGGAATGTAGTTTAATGTTCATTTGCATTTTCTTTCTGGAACAGTTAATTAAGTGCATTCTAATCTGAAAAGAATGAAATGAAAAATGATTCCCCATAATACCCCTAAAACACATACACATACACACATCTTTGCAAATAGATTGTGGTAAAATATGATGTTCAGTGGTTGAGATGTTGCAACATTATCTATAAATCAGGGACGTAATTGAAGTTGTAGTTCCCTTCATTATCTTCCATAAGTCTGATGAGGCATTTTTGATCACTGTTTATTATGGTACTGAGAAAAGAGGAAATCCTGACAATCTACATTTTAAATCTTTCCTCAACATAAATCTTTTGCGCCCACTAAATAAATACACAAAATGTAAGCTTGTTATTGCTTATTTTCTCTACCTTTCTCTGAATACTCAGTAGGTCGTTCTTGACCTTTACCTGTCAGTTGGTAGTTGTTCTCCCTTCCCCCAGGTTGACACACACAGCTAAGGTTCAGGTTTATATGCAGCTACCACTAAATGAATTGAATGCCTACTATGTGCCACACATTGTTCCCTGGCACTCTCCAGAGATTTTATTTGATCTCGATAGTAACCATGTGAGGTCTGAAACATTATCCCTATCCTTGTTCGACAAAAACTAGGCATCAGTTCAGTAGGCAGTTCTCTTCAGAGCCTAGGACATTGCTCTTTTTGGCCACGGTGCTTTTCAAGGGGCTAGTTCCCAAGAAAAAGAAGGCACACTGTGCGTTATGGCTCATAGTATAGTTTTTAACATATACAATAATTTTTTAGAAAGCTACATATTTTTAAGAAAAGTCTTTTTTAAAAAGTGTGCTGCTTTTCCTCATTTAATGTATACTGTTGCTATAAAAATTATCATAAGGGCATATAGAAGATTTGATACAAAGCAATTCAAAATTATATAAGCAATTTAAGTGGAATCCAAACATGAAGCAAGATTATCTACTTAGTGATTTCAATTAAATAAAACTTATGAGCTGATAAAAAAATTTGAAGTTTTATTTAAATTGGTACGCGATGTTGATATGCTGACTAATTACAATAGGAAATTAATATAGCATTACATAATACAACACATAAGGCAAACAAGGAAACTTTTGAAGTAAGGTGTGGGAAATCATAAATAACAAGCTGTAAAGACTAAATAGAAGCATCAAGGGGTGATTAGTACAATAAAGTATATTAACTATGAGAATGTTTCCTGACTCAATATTATTAAGGCTGCATGGAGATGATTGCAATACTAGCTTCTATGTAACTGCTGGAATGTTACTGAGATTGGAAATGTGCACGATGATAACCCATATTTTAAGGTGGGGGAAGGGGGGGTGCTTGTATGAAGCACGTAGAAAGAGGAATTGAAAAACTGTCTTATTTGACCAAAAAAAGGAAGAGTCTGGGAGGAAAAGTAGATATTTTAGAAATAGGAAATGTGACTATAATGTACTGAGATTCATCTCCTTTTGCTCTTAGTCACACTATGTTTGTGGCTCATAGGAGTAAGAAACCTTGATGAGAAGGTAGTTGTACAGAAAAAGAATTTGAGTTAAAATCAGTGAAAGGAACGGCATTTACAGCATTTTAAAACAGATACCCAAAAGTAAGTGGCATAAAGAATGCATGCAAAAAAGGTATTGCTTTCTAGTCAAGTTCTAAATACTTCTATTGATAGTGTACAGAATACTCAGATTCCAGAGAATAATTGCAAATAGAGACTTTATGAAACAGACTTCTCATTTAACTTGCGCACCTGACAGTGGGCTTTGAATGATATTTTATTACCATTCAACCTAAATTAAAATACCCAGCTCACAGCAAAACCGTACAAACAGTAACATTAAGGTTAGGATAAAGATTGATAAAAGCAGTGACTGAACATTAACATGATACCCGGAGCTCTGAGCTCCTTCCATCAACAATGTGGAACACGTTGAAATTACCAGAGAGCAGTACAGTGACTTTTCTAACTTAAATTTGCAAGTACATGACCTTTTAACTTTTCAGCCTAAACTATACAGAAATCTAAGGCCTTTTTAATAAAGATGTGGTGCCAAACATCAAATATATACAGATATAGATATATTTACATATGTTTGTGTGTACCCATCCCACAGTATATCTCTCCAAGACATTAGCCCAGACAGCTGTGTTCTTTTCTTCCCAGGTCTTTGTATAAATGTGTACTTTAAGGACTTTGTGGGCAATACATGATATAAATATGTTTTAGGGCCATGAAAATGCAAATTATAGGATATATATATTTTTTAATCTATTTTTATTATATATATATATATATATATATATATATATATATATATATATCACATCATCATTATCAGATTTATATATTAGATCCATTGGACTTTTCCTTACCAAAGAACTGAAATACTGAATGTTGTGTTATAAAATTACAGGAGTTTTAAACTTCCTGTTCCTCCCTGATTACTTTCTTTAGAGTGGTTATCATACAGGATCATCAGAAGATCTATCATATTATCTTTCTTCATGGCTAAGTATTTTATAAAAGTGTCATTATATATTATCCAATAAATGAATGATAAAATAATTATGGTTATATTGTTCATTATCTTACATCCCTTTCCCTACTTTAAGCTTCTCAGATCCATATATTCATTGTGCAGAGTATTTGGGATAAGTTAATTCTCTTCTCTGGAAGTTAGTATCATCATCTATAAAATGAGAGGTTAATCTTCACTTAATCCATAAATTCCCTTCCAGCTCTAAAATTCCATGTTCCAATGATTATCCCCAAACTATTATACAAGTTCATGAGGTTCTTTTTAAAAATAGATATCTCAAAAAAAAAAAAAAAACCACTTTAGTGACCTGCATGAATGGAGAACTGATGTGGTATCAAAAACTCCTTTTTGCTTGAATCTTTTTTTAAAAGATTTTATTTATTTATTTGACAGAGAGAGAGTGAGAGAGCACAAGCAGGGGGAGCAGCAGGCAGAGATGGAAGTAAAACTGTATATAGATGCTGTCATGACATACCTCCTTATCTTTCTGAATTTTTACTAATCTACCTAAGATTCTTGGTAGAGAACCTTCTTGGAGAGAGACAATGTCTAGGTTTACTTCTGAAGAATAGAACTTTAAGTCCCTGCTGATCAGAGAGCCTGATGAGGGGCTCCATCCCAGGACCTTGGGATCATGACCTGAGCCAAAGGCAGGCACTTAACCGACTGAGCCACCCAGGTGCCCCTTTTGCTTGAATCTATGATGAGGGATGGACATGTTTGAAAATGTTTATCCCAAGAAAAGCAAAGGTACAAGAATAATTGGTCTTCAGGTTCATGATAAAATGGTGACTAGTTTAAACTCTTGGTGAAGGACAGACGAAGAGGGAACAAAGTATACCAAATCCCGGATGGATCATGTAATGGTGCATCTAAAAATGCTATAGAAGCTGGAGATGCTTAGGGAAGATAACCATGTGGTGCAAAATACCAACTAACTCCCCTCTAGAGTGCTTCAGAGCCTGGGAGTCACAAACTGAGGTGGTGAGGGAAGAGTGCAAAGCAAGATGAGAGCTGTTTCTTATAATTCGACAGGAAGGCACTTTAGGTATTTATTTATATATTTATTAATAACTTATTTTTCTGAGCTGTGTCTCCCCTCAGACCTAGCTTATAGAATATTGGCATTTAAAGATAACAGACATCATCATCACTCCCAAAGTTAGTTTATATGAGCAAATGTATATGTAGTTAGTTTATATGTATCAAGATGCAAGGACAGATTTTGATCCCTCCCCTTCCTTCACACTAACCAATTTACAATCTGAATGTGGCAAAAGCTTGTGAATTATGTCTATTAATCCTTGTAATTGTAGCACATTGTATAAAAATAGACATTCTTTCTAAATAATCATTAAGTAAATTCAAAATGGAGTTAAGTTACAGTTGGTGGATACAGAGACTTAGCTAACATGTAATAAATAATGGGCTCATCCAGTTAGCATCAAGTCTGAGTTTTTCTCTAGTGTTACATGATGAAAGTCATAGGTGAACAGTAAGGATGACAACCTACTCAGGAAAGAACAAGTTTTAAAGTTTGCTGTTTTCTTAAAAGTTTTTCCATAACACATTCAATTCCATTTAAATATTGCAAAAAGCTGAATTGCAAATGTTAACCTAAAGGTGAATAAAAAATGTTGATATTTTATTTAACCTAAAAATAGTAATTATGGATAGGCTTCTTTTATGATTATCATATTTAAAATATATCATTTTACGTTGAGCATTTTGGGAGGATTGTCACTGTGATGTTATAATAAGAAAATTTGTTTTGAGTGCATTAAAAATACAGTGCATGATTATTGCAATATAAGGGAAAAAGTTGTTTGCTTTTGGCAGTCTGTCAGTAGATGTAGCCTAGGAAGAAAAGTACGATAGCTGCTTTATATAAAACAGTAGGAGAAGGACACACTCTCAGAGAATTTTTTTTCCAGCTGCTGTTATTAAAGAAATTCTTTTGTAAAAGAGAAGCTGCTTTTTTTCCCCATTTTTGCTTCTTTCTCTGAATTCTTTGCTTTCAAGTAGCATGCAAAGCGTCTGTGCATGGCAGCCTGTAACTTCTGTTATTTAGACTGCCAGCTGTTAAATTGGATTGAGTTGAACCAGAGGAGGAGAATAGGCCCACTGAGGCAAATGCATTTTTACACCCTTCTTTAATAAAATAATGTAAGGAATAGCTAGAAAGCTTCCCCAGACTTTCATCTAAAGTTGTCAGATTGTAGCTATTGGAAAGAATCACTATTCACTCCTGTTAGACAGTTTTGGAGAGGAGGTGAAGAGAATTGTCTCCTGACTCTCTGTGTGCTTTGTCAAATTAGGTACTTTGAGCAGAAGTATAAAGCGAAGGCCAATGCCTCAAAGCAGGAACTTGTGCTCATCTCCTGTGACTTCCTTTTTTTTTTTTTTAAGAGATCAGATTGAATTGTAAAATGATGGGAATAGGATTGGACACAAACACATTTATTGCAGGCTCAGCAGCCATTACATATCATTAGTGAAAGGATACAAGGGGTAGAGGGGACCATTTTGATGTCACTTTCATTCTTTTTAAGGACAGATGCATTCACTGATGAGAAATAAACTGACATCTGTAAAATTTTAGAGACCAGTAATACTTTTATGCCTTCTTTTCCTGTAGGTAAACATGTAACTTTTTAATACTCATTAATATAAACTGAAAGAATGGGTGATGGTGGAGTTGCTTGTAAGAATGCCAGTTATGAAGTAACTGTGACTTACCAGAATCAGTATATTTCTGTATCAAAATAGTGTATTTTTTCACCAAGGCACATACTATTCCTAATATACCACTTCAGCTAAAGTTAATGTCAAAATCCAGTATTTCAAAGGTGATATGCTTTTTATTAAGAAATATAATTTGATCTTACTTTCTACCTGTAAAAGGCTATAGTCCTTATACATCAGCTCTTAAGTTAGTTCCATATTCTTACTTTTCTTGTTCTTTATTCTCCTTGCCAAAGAATCTGTGTAATTGGCTTGCTCTGCAAAGTGTTTTATTTGCCCTTGTGGACATTAGCTGTTTTAAGGATCTGAATGTATTATAGCAGGGAGCACATGATTTTAGTTCAACTGCCTCTGTGCCCTTTCCCCCATTGCCAAACTAATGCTTTCTGTTTTTAGTATTCCAGGGAAGAATGAAATTGCAAAGATGTAGCTGGTCATAAGGAGTAATCTAAACAGAGGACCATTCCAAGAAAGACAGTATTTGTGTACCTAGCATGGATCTTGGCCCTGCCCTACTTCTAAGCATCTAACACATTCTCATAGTCATTTCTTCTATGTTGTGATTTTTTTTAAGTGAAGCACTTTTAGATGTCCCATATGGTTTAAAACAAATCAGAAATTCATGTCCTAAATGTTTTGTTAGTCAGACTAATTAAATTGATCAGTTCTGGGAGCAATGGAAACAAAATAATGGGGTCATTGAAGCAGTTAGGCTCTAATGGGAACCTGAGCTCATTCAGATATCAAATCTAGTAATTGTTCTACACCTGTATGCACAGTCCCATTGAGCAAATTCACATTAAAGGTTTAGTGGAACACTTTCAATGTTGTGGTCCAAAGGGACTTGCTACTGTTTCACAAGAAAACACTGAATATTTTCTGGCAATATGGTTTTTGTGATGTGTTAACTAAGCGCTATATGTGTATGTTGGTGTCCTGTCCCTACCTAGGGAGAAAGAAAAGGGAGATATGCGTAACTGGGAATGGTTTTCTTACTATTTAAAGATAATAAAAGTGTGCTCAAGCATTAGCTGCCTGGAGGTGATAATACAAGCTAAGGGAACTCACTGGATCGGGAGAGAAAGAGTGGAGTTTTATTAAACAACCTATGCAACCTAGTAGAAATGAGGATCACTTAACCCTTTCCCTTCATAAAATAAAGTGCTACCAAACATGATTTTGGCTATTGAAGTAGAAAGTAGCAACTAGGCATTCTGTGTAGTAATGCAGTGCTTCTTTCTCCTATGGCACTATATGACTATGGCAGCAAACTGACTGCTTTTGATTCTTTTACAAGATATCTGAGGAGAGTTGACAGACCTAAAAAAATTTTTTTAAAGATCTGAAGAGTGGAAAGATGTATTTAACTCTGCCCTATAGTGACCATTGAACTAACAGATCTTCAATAGAACGCTCTCATTGGAGGTTTCAAAGCACACAGGAAAACTAGATTTGCAGTATATATTGAACTATGAAAGACAGGTATGGCCAGCCCTCTTTCCCAAAAAAGACAATCATAACTGAATTAACTCACCTAAAGAATAGTTTTAATACACCCACGTAAACTTATTCATGAATATAATGCTCTAATATTTTCACTTTGTGCATAAACCAAAGGACATATTCATTTGTATATTCATTCTAATATATTTCCAAGCACCAAGGAAACAGATGCAAATGGCAATTCCTGCCTTTCTAGAGTTCACAGTAAAGTGGAGGAGACAGCACAAGGAGAGTCACAGTATAAAGTGCAAGCTTAATCTTAACAGATTAGTAGGAGTTTCTTGGGCAGGAAAGGAAAAAGGAAGAGATGCATGTTTCAAGAAACCAAGCAGCATTTGTGGAGGCAATAGGAGAGCCTGATATATTCAAGGACGAGCAAGCAGGTCAACATTACTAAAGCATAGGTATGAGAAGCTGGTAAAATGAATTGTCTTAAAAGACCTTGGATACTAAGGAGTTGTTTGTTTTGTTTTGTTTTTTAGTTGCATGGGTGATAAGGAGCCATTCCAAGCTTCTTTTCCAGAATTTCCTAACAACATGTAAGGTTGATGGGGTGGAGATGAGGCTAGATGCAGGAGAGATTCAAAAGGGGTCTATTATAAGAGCCTAGGCAATGGAAGAAGGCCTGCCCTAGAAAAATGGTAGTGGAGATGATGATGATGAAGAAATTGATCCAAGAATACTTCAGTTCAGTTAGAAAGAGCTGAACTTATTGAACACTTGAATATGAGGGTGAAAAAAGGGAAGAAGTCCCAGGTGATGGTTTGGGGGTTTTTGGTTTCTTGTTTTCATTTTTATGACTTGGTGTATGATGGCTCTATTAGTTTTCTAGGCCTGCTATAACAAAGTACCACAAGCTAAGTGGTTTAAACAACAGAAATTAATTGTCTCATAGTTCAGAAGGATAGACTCCAAGATCAAGGTGTTGGCAGGGCCATGATCCCTCTGAAGGTGCTAAGGAAAGATCTGTTCCAGGCCACTCTCCTAACTTCTGGTGGTTTTCTGGCAATCTTTGACATTCTTTGGCTTATAGAAGCATCACCCTGATCTCTGCCTTCATCTTCACTTGGTTTTCTCTGTTTACGAATGTCTGTTTCCAAATTTCTCCTTTTTATAAGAACACCAGTCATTATTGATTATAGCCTACTCTAATGACTTCATTTTAACTTGACTGCCTCTGTAAAGACCCTATTTTCAAATAAAGCCATGTTCTAAGGTAATATGGGAGGCTGGGGCTTCAACATAAGAATTTGGAGGTGGGGACCCAGTTCAATCCATATCATGGTCCCATTCATCAAAACAAGGAGAGATGAAAAGGAAAGAATAGGATCAAAGAAAAGGAAATCATTTCAGTTTGGATCTTAAATGTGAGGTAGGTTCAAAGCAATCTGGGAAAATATTTAGAAGGTGAATGAAGCTGTAGCCTAGAGCCCAAGGAATGTAGAACTGAGATTCGTTAGCATAAAGGAGGTAGAGTAGTTGAAGTTTTGCAAGTGAATGAATATACCCATAGAGAATTGCTCATGGAAAGTATATAGAGTATGGGAAAGCACAAGAGATAAAACCCTGAAAATTACTAATGTATAAGGAACAAGGAAAAGAATGGTAGTTTATAAAAGAAACAGAAAAGGATCAAAGAGGTAATTTAAAAATTAAGAAGGAGTGGTAGTATGCAAGCCAAGAGAGGAGAGTTTTGTGGAAGAAATAATTGTCAACAATATCATGTGAGGTCAAAGAAAATATCAAGTGAAAGAAAAGTCCTAAGCCTTAAGGCAAGAATGTGATATCAATTCAGAACAGGCCTATTCATAAATACAGCCATCATGGAACACACCCAGTATTTTCAATAGAATTTCACTCTATTTGTATTACTAGAGAAAATAAAAGAATAAATTCATTTACATAGTATAACATTTTATACTTATAGAAATTGTATTTTTTACACTAGTTATTCTAATCTATAAGAAAGTATTCACTACTGGAGTATCTTTCAAAAGGTAGCTAAATAATCCTGATAGAAACTGTTTTAGAAGTAATCCATACAAAGTCTGCATTTGAATTGAAATTCTGATATGTATGGTTATTGAATTTTGTGACTAGTGCTCAGAATAGGATAAAATAGAGCCTCTCAGAATGAGATTATAATGTGGTTGGTTAGAAGAGAGTCTTCTAAGGAACTATCTTTCTCTTCAAGTCATTGTCTATTTTTATGTGGTCAACATTGGAGCTCTCAGTGATGCTAATTGTCATTTTATGTACTCCTCCCCAATCTAACCATACATATCCTTTTCCCTCAAATCCCCTAAAAACACAAAGCTATCTCTAGAACCAACTTTAAAGATTTACGATTAGACCCTTAGTAGAAGAAAGTATTGAAAAGGTAAGGTAGGGTTCTGAGACTATTTATTGGCTCATACCAACATGTGTATATAGGAACAAATGGCGTATTTATGTCTATAAGTCCTCAATAAAAGTTTTGTTCAGAGGAAGAACCAATAGGTATATGTTGAATGGCTATTTAGTATTGAGAAGGCTAATAAAGAGAAGAGATACATTCTTGAAAAGGCGGTACATAAAATGACAGTGAAAAGTGTGCAACTGGCTAAAATTAAAAGCTGAGTTGTGTGATATCAGAGTCTAGAGGAGAGAAAGATCAATGAAGGCCAGAGAGGTCAGGAAGGTGGGGTTTGAACTGAGCTTTGAAGGACGGGTAGACTTTAATAGAGAGGAGGGAAAAGGCAGAGGTGGGCACATAAAAAATCTGAATATGTATAGGTGTCTTCATGGAACAATTATAAAGCCAACCTAACTAGATTCAAGGGTGAGTAGTAGAAAAGAGGGGAAAATCTGACTGGATATAGTAGGATTTGTGTAAAACAAACAAAAATAAAGTATATCATCCATAAATTTCTCCCTTACTTAGCTGCCACAAATTTTAGGGTCAAATTAATTATGCACGTATTTATTTTAAATTGAAGTATAGTTGATCCCATTTCTCCACATCCTCTCCAACATTGGTTGTTTCCTGCCTTGTCCATTTTTGCCATTCTAACTGGCGTAAGGTGGTATCTCAGTGTGGTTTTGATTTGAATTTCCCTGATGGCTAATGATTTTGAACATTTTTTCATGTGTCTGTTAGCCATTTCTGTGTCTTCATTGGAAAAGTGTCTGTTCATATCTTCTGCCCATTTTTTGATTTGTTTATTTGTTTGTTGTTTGTAGATCTTGGATACTAGTCTTTTATCTGTAGTGTCATTTGCAAATATCTTCTCCCATTCTGTGGGATGCATCTTAGTTTTTTTGACTGTTTCCTTGGCTGTGCAGAAGCTTTTTATCTTGATGAAGTCCCACAAGTTCATTTTTGCTTTTGTTTCTCTTGCCTTTGGAGATGTGTCATGAAAAAAGTTGCTGTGGTCCATGTCAAAGAGGTTGCAGGCTATGGTCTCCTCTATGATTTTGATGGATTCCTGTCTCACATCGAGGTCTTTCATCCATTTGGAGTTTATCTTTGTGTATGGTGTGAGAGAGTGGTCAAGTTTCATTCTTTTGCATATAGCCATTGAATTTTCCCAGCACCATTTATTGAAGAGACTGTCTTTTTTCCACCAGATGTTTTTTCCTGCTTTGTCAAAGATTCATGGCCCAAAGAGCTGAGGGTCCATTTCTTGGTTCTCTATTCTGTTCCATTGGTCTATGTGTCTGCTTTTGTGCAAGTACCATGCTGTCTTTGTGATCACAGCTTTGTAGTATAGCTTGAAATCTGGCAAAGTGATGCCCCCAGCTTTGTTTTTCCTTTTCAACACTTCCTTGGCAATTTGGGGCCTTTTCTGGTTCCACACAAATTTAAGGGCTGTTTGTTCCAGTTCTTTGAAAAATGTCATTGGTATTTTGATCGGGATGGCATTGAACGTGTAGATTGCTCTGGGTAGCATAGGCATTTTAACTATGTTAATTCTTCCAATCCATGACCATGGAATATTTTTCCATCTTTTTGTGTCTTCTTCAATGTCTTTCAAGAGTGATTTGTAGTTTCTAGAATATAGATCCTTTACGTCTCCGGTTAAGTTAATTCCGAGAGAAGATGTGGAAAAAGGGAATCCTCCTACATTGTTGGTGGGAATGCAAGTTGGTATAGCCACTTTGGAAAACAGTGTGGAGGTCCCTTAAAAAGTTAAAAATTGAGCTACCCTATGATCCAGCAATTGCACTACTGGGTATTTACCCCAAAGATACAGATGTAGTGAAGAGAAGGGTCATATGCACCCCAATGTTCATAGCAGCATTGTCCACAATAGCTAAATCGGGGAAGGAGCTGAGATGCCCTTCAACAGATGACTGGAAAAGAAGATGTGGTCCATATATACAATGGAATATTACTCAGCCATCAAAAAGAATGATTTCTCAACATTTGCTGCAACATGGATGGGACTGGAGGAGATAATGCTAAGCGAAATAAGTCAAGCAGAGAAAGATAATTACCATATGGTTTCACTAATTTATGGAACATAAGAAGTAGGAAGATCAGTAGGAGAAGAAAGGGAAGAAGAAATGGGGGGATAAACAGAAGGGGGAATGAACCATGAGAGACTATGGAGTCTGGGAAACAAACTGAGGGCTTTGGGGGCAAGGGAATGGGATAGGCTGGTGATGGATATTAAGGAGGGCAAGTATTGCATGGTGCACTGGGTGTTATATGCAAGTAATGAATCATGGAACTTTACATCAAAAACTAGGGATGTACTGTATGGTGACTAACATAATATAATAAAAAAATATTATTAAAAAATGAAGTATAGTTGACACACAATGTTACATTAGTTTCAGGTGTACAACATATATTCTATTCTCCCTGAGCTACTTCCTTTAGAGTGAATCTGTTCACTTTTATTTTCATATGCCTTTGCAGTGAATTTTAATCTGTGAGCCCCCCAAAGTCTTTCTGGAAGCTAACTGCTTACAGTTTTTAGGGTTATCTTTTTTTTTTTCACTGCTTCAAACTTCAGTTGAGCCAAATTAGTCTTGTTTTAAATTCACTGTAGCCTTTTGAGTTGGAGAGTAAGGCCTCTTTGGGAAACTGTTCTGAAGGTGGGTTGGAGGATGAGTTGAATGGAGGAAAGTCTGGGTATAGTGATTAGTTCAGCCAGTACCTTGTTTCTCAAATTTTAGTATGGTAAAACTAATAGATCTATAGATTATTTTGGGTCTTTGGTGATTGAGTTAAAACTATGCTTCATATATTGTTACTTAAACATCAACGAATTTAAAAATAGGCATAAACTGCTTTAACAATTTTTATAAAACTATAAAACAGATAAAAATAAAATCAACATTAATATGTCTACTGATGCTAGTTTTTTTAAGATTTATGTATTTATTTTGGGGGGTAGGGGCAGAGGACAAGGGAGAGAGAGACTCAAGCAGACTCTGCAACTGAGCACAGAGCCTGACTCAGGGCTTGATCTCACAATCCTTGGATCATGACCTGAGCTGAAACCAGGAGTTGGATGCTTCACCAAGTGCACCACCCAGGCCCCCCAGTGCTAGATTTTATAGTAGAAAGATTTAGATTTGGATCCACTTATATATATTTTGACTACACTGATATCTCTGTTGTAGAAGTAGACTGGACAAAATGGTATTAATAACTTTAGGGCTTCCTCATCTTACTTTCTCATCTTTATCTCATCTTACTCAAGATCAACAGACAGCACAATGAATAAAAACTCTCTTATCAAGCAGTTCTCAAATTCCAGTTTTAATAGGGTGTCAACATGATAATTTTGTAAAGTTGCCTTGCTCACATGAAGATAAAGGTAGGATTGAAATTTTTATAATATGGATATCTGATCCATTTATTGCTAGAATTGGGAACAGAAAAAAATGATTCAGTGCACATTTACCCCTCTATTTACAGCTAATAAACGATTGCAAGGTGCTCTACAAAGACCACATTCTCATTGTACCTCTGCTTACATCATGAAGATGGCATTGACTTCTTTGTCACAGGTCTTTATATGTCCAGCTTACCTATGCCATGGTGTGAAAATAGTATCATACTCTGGGATGACTCAACTCTGAAAAATTTTCTTTATCAAATAATTATGAAACTTCATTAGTTCAGTGCACCATGATGTTGCTTGGTTTTCATGTAATACAAAAACAAACGTATATATATCCATGAGCAATACACTGGTTACTTAAAAGGTGATAATACAGAATATGCTTATGTCAACATTTTTTGCATAAAAAGGAATGCACAAAAATTTAAATATATCTTGCATTAAGAAATAATGGCCTGGTAAGCTTTATTGACTATTCTTTTAATGAAGTTGACCCCAACATTAGGGATTATATCACGTAATTCATGTCTTTGTTATATTGAACTCTTTTAGAGCAGAAACTTATTCAGGACACCTTAAGAAACAATGGGTTTCACTTCTTTCTGTGTGTCTGTTCATTCCCTTCTATTTCTTTTTCAACCTGTTTATCACCCTATTGAGTAGTGCCTTTTATCACAAGGTATGTCATGTGTTACTAACCAGCCTATGAATTAGTTGCCATTGAGGGAGTCAGATGCCCATCATTGTTCATTCAGTGGCTTCTTTTGGGAAAAAAAAAAAAAGAAAGCCTATTCAGTGCTGCTTCCCTAAGTAAAAAACTATGAGCACGGCCGTTTCACCTAGAAGTGGTGTTGGACATATCAGATATAGTGACCTGAGAAAAGTGTTTTCCTCTGAAAATATCACCTCTTTCATGATAATGGGAAATGGAAGTATAAGTTATATTCATTACCTCCCCTTACTCCTCAACCTTCTGCAATATGGCCTCTCTTCCCCCTATTTGACTGAAATTGTTCAGTTGTTCTCATTATGGTCTCTAATGATGTTCATATTTCTGATATAAAGCTGATAGTTTTCAGTTTTTATTTTACTACATCTTTCTACAGCATTTTATACTGTTGCTTGTTGCATTTTTCAAAACTATTTACTCCTTCAGATTCCATAACATGTGCTCAGACATTTCATTCTGTACCTCTCTGAATACTTGCTGTTTCCTTCATGGACTTCTCTTTCTATGGTCATCTCTTAATTATTAGTGTTTTCCAGGAAATAATCATCAGCCCACTGCTCTTCTCACTCTACGTGCTTTCCTGTTTCCAGCTCCAATTACCATCTATATGATAAGTCTCCCAAGTATCTCATACTCTTTCCAAACCTGTCCCATGAACTTCAGCTTTGTAATATTTAGCTGCCTGCTAGACAGCTGCACATGGATATCTTAAAGGCATCTCCAATTTTAAACATCCTGAGCTGAAATCATCATGTTCTCCTGGAGTGCAACTCCTCCTGTATGCCCTATCTTAGTTGATGGGACCACCATTTTCCCAAATGTATGAATTACAAATTTTAGAATTATTTTAAACTCTTTATTCTCCATATTCAATTAATCCCTAATTCTTGTCTTGTCACCTTTAAGCCCCTCCACTACATGATCACCAAATTGAACTATCTTAACAATTTTACTCCCTATTGTACATGTAAAGTCCAAGAGCCTTAAGATGGCACATGAGGCCATCCATTATCTGGATGTTACTTCTCTATCCTCAGAGCCCACAGTCTCCTGCTTTTAATCAACACTGATTTGCTTGTAGTCACACACATTGTTTTCATCTTTTCTCTCAGTGTCTCCTTTGCCTGGAATATACTTTTCATCCAGGCTAATTCATCTCATCCTTTAAGAATCAGTTAGGACAGGGGTGCCTGGGTGGCTCAGTTCGTTAAGCATCTGACTTTGGCTCAGATCATGATCCAGGGTCTTGGGATGGAGCCCTGAGTGGGGTTCCCTGCTCAGTGGGGGGTCCGCTTCTCCCTCTCCCTCCTCATGCTCTTTCTAGCTCCCTCTCTCTCTCTGTCTAGTAAATAAATAAAATATTTTTAAAAAAATCAGGACGTTGCCTTCTCTAGAAAGGCTTCCCAGAGATGCTTCCCTGAAGGCTCAGCTAAGTGTTCCTTTTCTGTTCTCCTTAAGAGTATACCCCTAATCATAGTACTCACTGTAACTTTATTCTAATTAGGTTTACATGTTACCCCCCATTTAAGTGAAAATATCTTGAGAAAAATGGCTAAGACTTTTCATTTTTATATCAGGGGATATAATATAATCTAAGTTCTAAAACTGACTCACTGACAACTGTGTAGCAGACTATAGAAGAAGCCCTAACACATTTCATCAGACTAACTTTTACATGAAAAGGCCGCAATCACTCATACTACCTGCCTTGAAAGAAGAGACTGGCTCATTTATCCCTGGCACTATGTGAGGCACATAGTCACTATTCAAGAAAGGATTATTGAAATAAATTTCAATCTAGGTTTTGGGCAGAGGGAGATATACCTGACATGGGAGTAGACCCTGGTTATGATGACAAGACTCCCTCTTGCCAGTGAATAGGTCTACTCAGGAAACGAAATTAAAGGTTATTGGATTACCTCTTGAAAAAAAAAATGAGTGACCAGTTTTACTAGATACATCATTCAAGCCAGGCTAGAATCTCTAGAAATAATCTCTTTCTACAAATCTGTCTAGACAACGGGGATCCTAAAGCAGATAATTAACAGAAAACAGCCCAGCAGTATTTCTCTACCCACTGGATGACAATAAGAAAAATAAATAAATTGTTATAAAAGATTTTCATTGCTTCCCAAGGGCATAAAATTATCCCAGCCCATGATGTTTTATGAAATAAATAAAAATTCTGAACATTGATAAATTCTGATTTCCTAACTGATCTTTATTAAGTCTTTGGTTTTTTAGGCTAATCTGGAAAAGACTGTTTTCTGTTTGATTCTCTCTCATTGTCCCAAAAGTCATGTCATCATCATTGTCATCATCTCCATAATGAGGCTGTCTAGAGTTTTAAAAATATAATAAGATCTTGATATTGAAGTCTTTGTTGCGTGACTCTTATAATATCAAATATAAATTTAGTCTATATCAGGTACCATTCTGGTCCTTTTACATTATTGCCTCATTTAGTCCTTGTAACTGTTCTTTTAAGTAGTCTTTAAGTATTATTTTCATGTTCACAATGGGGAAAATAAGTTTAGGAAAACAGCTATTAAGTGTCAAAACAGAGATTTGAACTTCTATCTGTAATATAAAAGTGTGGATAACAGAGATAGAAACGACTTTTTGTTTGGACTGCAGACCAATTCTTGCATGTGTATGTGTGTTTAATGTCTATCCAAAGATTAACATGGGCTAAGTAATTCTGTTAATACTCTACCATGTAAGTACTATTATCATCATTTTGCAGATGCTTAGAAAAATTCATTTTGCAAATACATAAATGTGAATTTTATTAGAAAAACTGCGTCTAGTAATATACATTAAAAAGTTCAAAGACTACATATACCAGTTAGTTTCACTTTATTCCATCATTATATTTGTATCAATATAAATGGTGGTAAGAAAGAGTATAACGCTTTATGCCAAGAATCCCCTTTCTACCCACATACATTAACCAGGAAGAATAACCCAGTATGCATGTCTTGTTGAAAATGGGTCAGCATTGTTTACTATCAAAAGACAGACTTATTTTAATTTCTCATTTGTAGGAAACACGTTGCTACAAAGCAATTTTTAAGTCCATTTGATTTTGCCATTGAAGTAAAACTGTATATAGATGCTGTCATGACATACCTCCTTATCTTTCTGAATTTTTACTAATCTACCTAAGATTCTTGGTAGAGAACCTTCTTGGAGAGAGACAATGTCTAGGTTTACTTCTGAAGAATAGAACTTCTAGAATTTTCAATCTAAAATTCATGAAATACTTTTATAAATGACAACAGTGTATAAAGACAAATGTATTTGCGCTCTAAAACCAGCAGACTTGTAAACCATTATGTTCTGATCAGGGAACAGTCTACGGCCCTTATTTAAGCAGGACAGAAAGTAGTACCTGATTTCTGTCTTTTTTTCCCCCAGTATAGTGTACTTAGTGATGGCATGTATAATCAACAATGAATTAATTCAGATTATTGAATCCTACATACTTTTTAAGTTGAGAACAGTATGTGCTTTTTATCTGAAACCTGAAGATTTTACATCCTACATAAGGTGTTTCCCTAATTTTCCAAGTTAGTCATGCTCAATGCCAAAATTTCAGACATGGAAATATATAAAAAAGGAAAAAAAATCATGATCCCACCATTCAGAGATAACCACTGCTTTTATTGGTACACATCCTTCCAAACTCCTAAAAGTCGTAATTCTTATTTTCAAAAATAAGAATATGAGAGGCACCTGGGTGGCTCGATCGGTTAAGCATCCGACTCTTGATTTCAGCCCTGATCATGATCTCAGGATTGTGGGATTGAGTCCCGTGTCTGGCTCTGCGCTCAGTGCGGAGTCTGCTTGAGATTCTCTCCTCTCCCTCTGCCCCTCCCCCAGCTCGTGCATGTTCTCTCTAAATAAATAAATAAGATCTTTAAAAAAAAAAGAATAGAATTTACTCTTTTGTGACTTGCCTTTTCCACTTTATAATGTGGACCTCCCTCTGTCAAGCGCATATAGATCTATATGAGAATTTAGAATGGCTGCATTGTATTCTTATGTATGTGGGTTTCATCCTTTATTTATCTAATTTCATGCTGGACAGATAGACTATTTATGATTTTCACTAGTATAAACAATGTTGCAAAGAACACCGATGTACAGCCATCCCTATTTATGCATTTGTCTGATAATGCAAGGACTGGCTTTATCCAGTAGAATTAAAAACCGGGAAAGATTCTTTGAGAATTGTTATATGAAAAGTAAGTTGCTAGGTAGTAGTGATTTTTATTCAGCTATTGGCTTGGCCTGCACTGAGGTTGTGCATAGATTGTCTTAGAAACTAAAATTACAAAGGAACTTCTGTCAGTTATGAATATGACATTAACAAGCTGTGTTTTAACTCTGTCCTAATTGCTCATATTTGAAACAACTGCTGACTGGCTTCTACCTTAAGGGACAGTTTATGTTTTAAAACAATGGCACTGGCAGCTGCTAAAGTGTCTGTGATATTAACCATACAGGTTGCCTTTCTCCATACAACTGGTTAAGTAATTAAGCATAAGCTAACATGGGGAGCACAACTAATAGGAAGCACCTGTTTATAGACCTGCAAATTGTAAGTTGTAGATTAATATCTTCTCTTCTCAAAATCATAGCCAGTGGCATATTTCTGTAATCTGGTGCTTTGGGAAATAGAGACGTCATGCAGGGGAAAGCCTGCTATTCTCTCCTTACTATAGAAACCAGTGAGCTTATATAACCCAAGAGTACCCGGGGCTACTGAAGCCGTAGAGTTGGGCTGACTACTCTAAAACTTCCAGCCTCAGCAATAAGTAGGTAGTCCAGACCCAAGAGATAGGTTGTACATTTTAAAAATCTTATATAATCTTACAGTGATTCAGAAACAAAAGCAGATGACAGATAAGTATATTCTAGGTCAGCATATCAGCAATAGAACCCAGGCAGATCACAAACAACTGCCGCAGAAAATGACAGAGTGTTGTCCATCATCTAATCAAAGTTAGAGAAATGGCTGATACCTAATAATCTTAGTCATAGGCATCTATGTCACACATGGAGTAGAAAGGCACAGAGATGACAGATGGTAGAAATGAATTGACCCTGTATCCACACTGTCATTTCAAAGCTAGTTTATTTGTACCAACCCAAATGGTTGCTCAAGCTCTCATCCTTGCCAAGTACTCTTGGCCCAGGTCACTGCAATCTGTATATGCCTTAATGAGCTCTTCTCCTGCCACTCTTGTTGGTGCTATCTAGGCTTCAAAAACAGAACTTAACCAGATGATTCCAGAGAGCCCCATTTCTGCTGGGTGTTTTTTTCTTCCTAGGTTTTGTTTTGTTTTTCTAAACAGAACTGCTGTCATTGTAAACCATTCAGGATTGTTTTTTAAAACTATAAAAATTTAAATCACGTGTTTATAGAAACAACTATCACTACAAATCTGGCCAATTCAATATATGTCCTTTTATTATTTTCTTCCTTTTCCTAGAAAAAAGATTAAATACGTATAGACATTCTGATTCCCTCTTTAAACATCCATTGCTTGGGGCACCTGGGTGGCTTGGTTGTTAAGCACCTGCCTTCGGCTCAGGTCATGATCCCAGGGTTCTGGGATTGAGTCCTGCATCTGGCTCCTTGCTCAGCGGAAAGCCTGCTTCTCCCTCTCCCTCTGCCTGCCGCTCCCCGTGCTTGTGCTCTTTCTCTCTGTCAAATAAATAAATAAAAATATTTATAAAAAAGATTCAAACATCCATTGTTTTTCATGCCCCCCCCAACTAGGAAAAAATTTGTTAACTAGTCAGCAATAGAAGAAACTAGAACTCATTTTTTCTAATCAAAAATTGACAGCTATCTTTCTATTTCTTCTTGTTAAGATCCCACCTACATTTTAAGGCCTAACCGGGACAAAGTTTTCCCTGGCCCCCAACTCTGGTGCTCGAAGAATTATGGTTTTTCTCTGCCCCGAACTGCCATCATACTGAAACTGTAATAGATGCTATAAGAGACACATAGTTTTATGTTATAGTTGTTTGTACATTTATCCTTCTCTAATAACCTAGAAGAGTGTCTATTATGGTACTCTGCAGATAGTTTATGCAGTAAAAATTTGTAGGTGGATGGAAAGAAGGGAAGGAGGGAGGCAGGGCGTAAAGGTTTCCTTTCCTTTCTTTATATTAATGGCAAATTATATTCCCTGTGTGTTAAGCTGTGTAGCATAAGGTGAAATGAAGGGTCAGTTCCTGATTCATTGCTAAAGATTGGATGATTACTTAATCAACAGTTTTTGAGAAATCGCTATATGTAATCCACTGTGAAAGACACCTGAGCAGCTCTGTTATCATCTGTGTGGTTTCTATTGGTTTGTTCTTCACTGTAAGTTTCACGTATATGATTTGCTTGGGGATTTTTCCAACTATTTTCTAACACTATTCATGTTTTTATATGTTGCCTTTTCCCATATTTTCCAGATATGTAGGTATCATTATCAGACTTTCAACCTCATAGAAAGAAAATTTGTCTTAAAGCCCAGTTGCATTTCCTAATAATGAAGCAAACATAATGCATGGCTAATGTCCAAAACCAAGGACATTTTTAAAAAATCTATTCACTAGGTTTGACATTGAGTCCAAAGATAATCAATAGCAAGGTCTGTGGCAGTTGAAATACTGAACAATATACTGATTTTTTCTTCTGAGTCACATTTTTGTAAAATCCTTTGAAATACTCAAGTTATCAGTTATGTAAATGCTAGTCATTTAAAATCCCAAGAGGTTGGTTATACATGTTATGAAAATACCATGTTTGTGATAGGTAAAAGTAAGTATTGCATATTTTCCACATTGTAGCTTAATATGGATTAAGTTTTTAATGCCTTGAAATAATATTATTGTACTCAGTGGTTTTACTTTTATCACATATTTCAATCTTTCTAAAGTTGCTATAATTGAGTTTGTTTGATAATGTACCTTTATATTACTGCGAGACTTGATAGTTTGCAAAATATGGGGTTCATAATAGAGATAGAGAATAGAATTACTACCTGGCAGGGAGGATAAGAAGAAAGTGAAATATAGAAAAGTGATTTAATCTCACTACTGCAGTATTATAAAATATAATTTGTTTTTCCCCTAGCACAGCAGAGTTTCATGCTGATAACAAGCTACTGAATTAATAAATCCATTGCAACTATTGAGACTTTTCCTTTAATAACATAATGAATGCTGAGCATTAAGAAGAGAAAAAGAAACATATTCTTTGTACAGGTGTTACCTCTCACAGATCTATATCCCTAAGCATAGGAAAAATACCAACATCATACCCTGAGCAGTATCAATACGAAAATAATTTGTGCATCTCAATTAGAATACTGTGTTTTCCACACAAAAACATACTATTTCCTATAATACATTTGCTTATTTTCCAATTGGAAAGACATTTAGGGGTCTATTTTGTTATCATTACATGTGCTTAACTCCAATTACATTTAGTAGGAGTTGTGTATCTGTAGTCACAGTAGCCTCTGAACTACTTTAATATTATTGCTTTCCATTACCATTCTCATTAAAATAGCTTTTCATCTCTTCTCCCAACATGAACTACCACAGTAATCTGGGTTTCGGTTTTCTTTGCATGGATTTATTTGCATGTGATAAAGGATATAGATTACATAACATGATCTGATTCTAGCTTCAAGAACATAATGATATCAGTGAGATTAGAATAGGGCTAGAACTATTTAATTTTTAAGTAGAGGTAATTGATTGACTTCTAGACATCCATTTTTGCACAGTGACCTATATATACAATTTTGTTGGAATAAAGTAAGTTGATATAGTTCAATGCTGGTGGTATCTGGTGCAAGCCACATTTGTGAAACATATTATAAAATATATGATAAAATAAGGTTTACAAACTTGAAGCACTAGACTTTATCAACAGCCAACAAAACTATATCCTTAATTCCAATTCAAATTTTTGACAAGGCAAAAATAATAAGAATAAGCATATTAGAAAATCTCTTATAGAATCGGTTTTGCTCTTTTCCTTAGTGCTTGCCTGTGTTGTATTTCCAGAAGGAAAGTGGTCAGCTGTTGGAAAAAGTGATCAGAAGACAGGGAAAGAGGCTCATTAAGTCTTTAAGAAAATGAGGAACCTGAAGAGAACTCTTAAAAACATCATTAGGGACTTTAGAGTCACTTGACTCATTGGCACTCAACAAATAGACATCTGCCTATCCTTACTAAAATAGACTAGTTAGTACCCATTGGATTAATATTTCAAGCTGTGTTGTTTTCAAGATGTGTGATTATAACATGATGTAGAGTTCCAAAATGTTTCCTAAAAATACAAGTTTGAAATGAAAATATAAATTATGGAAGATTATCTCCACCAGATATTAAAATATGTTATGAAAGAAATCAGATGGTATTGGCACAAACATAGTTGAAAAGATGTTTAGGTCAATGGAACAGAAATGTACACTAGTATAATAATTTAACATATGAAAAGAGGTATCATGAATCAGTGTAGAAATTCATGATTATTCAACAAAGGGTTCTGGGACAACCCATTTTCTCTCTGCAAGAAAAAACAAAGAAAGAAAACGAGAAATCAATATGGAAACTTACCTGACATTGTACAACAAAATAAATTCTAGATCGTTTAAATAGATAAATGTGAAAAAAAACAGACCTTACAAAACAAGAAGAGACAGTTGAATGTTAATCAGATGTCTCTAGCTAGAGAACGACTTTCTAAACTGAAAAATAAAGGAACAGATCACAGTGTAAAAGATCAATAGATTTAGCTACATAAAAAGAATAAAAATGAGTTCAGTCTGACAGTTATATTGGAAGACCCTGAACTCACCTCACCTCCTGCATAGACACACTGAATTTACACCTACATATAGAGCAATTCCTCCTGAAAAACTGCAGCCTGACTGAACAACTTATGCACAACAAAAGACAGAGGGACCACATAGAGAATGGCAGGAGAGATGGAGGCATGGTAATCATGAGAACCCCACCCCTGATGCTGCAAACTGCAGTGGGGAGGGATAGTACTGAGGGACTAGGAGAGGATTCCTCCACTCTGGGGCACAGTATAAAAGCTACAGTTTAAAAGGGAAACTAGAATATAAAGGAGCTGGCCCTAGAGCATCTGCCAAATGGCAGGGAAGCTGCTGGAATGCTCTCTCCAGGGTCAGAGGTGCTGGCAAGTGCCATTTACATTTCCTCTCCACTTTGATAGTGCAGACAGAAACAAGATCCAGATACCCTAGCCGGCCTCCCACCTCAGTGAGTCCCGTGCCCCTAGCCCACATCAGCCCCAACCATACCCCCAACATGACCCCAGTGAAGCGCATACTGGGAGACCAAAGGCCTGCACCCAATTCAGCTCCAGAGGACTCGCCAGGACACCCCATGCATACAGCATCTGAGGACCTCCCAGCCAGGGACCCCCTGCATGGAGTTGCATTAAGACATCCTGGCCTTTGCCCACCTAAGCTCCACCCATTCCACCAGGATAACCCTGCATGGAGCACCCCAAGACCACCTAGCCCATTCCCACCTCCACTCCTGCTGTCCATCCAGGGAGCCACCTGGACATAACATCTTGGGACCTCCTGGCCTATGCCTGCTTCTACTCCGGCCATCTTGCCAGGGTGCCCCCTGGGAGGAATGCCCCAGGAGCTCCAGCCTACACTCGCTTTGGCTCCAGCTGTCCTGCCAAGATGCCCTCTATGTAGAGAGCCCTGGGACCGCTAGCCCACTTCAGCTCCAGCATCCAACTAGGGTGGTCCTGGTGCATAGTGCCCCAAGACCCCCCAATCAGTCCCTCCTACAGCTCTGCCCAGCCAGCCA
The DNA here is from genome assembly GCF_024610735.1 of Ursus americanus. Taxonomy (NCBI): domain Eukaryota; kingdom Metazoa; phylum Chordata; class Mammalia; order Carnivora; family Ursidae; genus Ursus; species Ursus americanus. Next base: position 48,845,577 of record NC_142164.1, on the reverse strand, counting down.
AAGCAATCAGGCACACATAGAGATGTTCCTACACAAGGCCCTTCCTTTAAAACTAAGATAAATAGCTGTTCTATGTAATTCATAGAAACAAGCACAGAAAGTCAAACTAAATGAGGAGACAGAGAAATATGCTCCATATGAAAGAACAAGACAAAACTTTAAAAAAAAAAATAACTACATGAAATGAAGATAAGCAGTCTGCCTAATAAACAGTTCAAAGTAGTGGTCCTAAAGATGCTCACTGGACTTGAGAGGAGAGTGGATGAACTCAGAACTTCAAGAGATAAAAAATATTAAAAAGAACCAATCAGAGTTGAAGAATATAATAACTGAAATGAAAAATACACTAGAGGGAATGAACAGCTGATTGGAATATGCAGAAGAAGAGATCAGTGATCTGGAAGACAGGGTAATAGAAAGCACCCAAGCTGAACAGCAAAATAATAATAATAATAATTTTTTAAAATGAGGACAGGTGGGGTGCCTAGGTGGCTCAGTCAGTTAAGTGTCTGCCTTTGGCTCAGGTCATGGTCCCAGGATCCTGGGATCAAGCCCAGCATTGGGCTCCCTGCGCAGTGGGGAGCCTGCTTCTCCCTCTGCCTGCCACTCCCCCTCCTTGTGCAAGCTCTCTCTCTCTTGCTGTCTCTCTCTGACAAATACATAAATAAAATCTTTAAAAAATAAAATTAAAAAAATTAAAAATGAGGACAGGTTAAGGGAACTCTGGGACAACATCAGGTGTATAAACAATCGCATTACGTGGGTCCTGGAGGGAGATAAGAGGAAAAAAGGGGCAGAAAGCTTATTTAAAGAAATAATAGCTGAAAACTTCCCTACCTGGGGAAAGAAACAGACATCCCAGGTCCAAAAATCACAGAAAACCCCCAAACAAGATGAACCCAAAAATGTCTACACTAAGACATGTATCGATGAAAACATCAAAGATTAAAGCTAAAGAGAGAAATCCTAAAAGCAGCAAGAAAAAGCAACTAAGTTGCTTTAAGGGAAGTCCCATATAGCTGATTTTTCAGTAGAAACTCTGCAGGCCAGAAGAGAATGGTATGATATATCCAAAGTGCTAAAAGGTAAAAACCTGCAGGCAAGAAAGCTCTACCTGGCAAGGTTATCATTCAGAATTGAAGGAGGGCAAGTTTCTCAGACAAACAAAGCTGAGATTTCATCACCACTAAATTGGCTTTACAAGAAACGTTAAAGGGACTTCTTCAAGAGAGAAAGGCCATAATTAGAAGAAAATTATGAAAGGAAAAAATTTCATGAGTATAAGCAAACATAGAGTAAAGGTATCAATCACTTATAAAGCTGGCATAAAGGCTAAAAGACAAACATAGTAAAATTAATTTTATCTAAAAAATAGTTAAGGGACTCACAAATAAAAAGATATAAAATATGACATATACACAAAACATGAAGGGGGAAGTAAAAATGTAATGCTTTTAGAATGTGTTTTAACTTAAGCAACCAACAACTTAATATAGAACGCTATATACTTAAGATGTTATAAATGAGCCTCATGATAACCAAAAACCTATAGTAGGTACAAAAGAGAGAAAGAGAGAAAGAGGAATCCAAGCATAAGACTACAGAAAGTCATCAATCACAAGGGAAGAAAGCAAGAGAAGAAAGGAACAGGGAAGAAATTCAAAAACAATCAGACAACAATTAACAAAAGGGCAATAGTATGTAACTATCTATAATTATTTTAAATATAAATGATTTAAATGCTCCAATCAAAAGACATAGGGTGAAAGAATGGATACCAAAAAACCCACTTATTTATATGCTACCTACAATAGACTCACTTCAGACCTAAAGACATATACAGACTGAAAGTGACAGGATAGAGAAAAATCTTTCATGCAAATGAAAGTGAAAAAATGGGGTATTAATACTTATATCAGACGAAACAGAATTTAAAACAAAGACTGGAAGAAGAGACAAAGATGGACATTACATAATGGTAAAGAGGTCAATCCAACAAGAGGATATAACAATTGTAAATATCAATACACCCAACATAGGAGCACCTAAGTCCATAAAGCAATTATTAATAGACATAGAGAAATTGAAAGTAATACAATAATAATAGGGGACTTATTAAACATCCCATTTACATCAATGGATAGATCATCCAGACAGAAAATCAATAAGGGAACAGTAGCTTTGAACAACATCAGACCAGATGTACTTACCAGATATACACAGAACATTCCACCCAAAAACAGCAGAATACACATTCCTTTCAAGTGTACATGCAACATTCTCCGGGATAGATCACATGTTAGGCCACAAAACAAGTCTCAATAAATTTAAGAATATTCAAATCATATCAAGGGTCTTTTCTGACCACAACATATGAAACTAGAAATCAATTACAAGGAAAAACTGGAAAATATCCAAACTTACGGAGGCTAAACAACATGCTACTAAACAATCAGTGGGTCAACCAAGAAATCAAAGAGGAAATAAAAAAATACATGGGAACAAATGAAAATGAAAACACAACAGTCCAAAATATTTGGGACACCCAAAGCCATTCTAAGAGGGAATTTTATAGCAATACAAACCTACCTCAAAAATCAGAAAAATCTCAAATAAATAATCCAACCTGGTATCTAAAGGAAATAGAAAAAGAAGAACAAACAAAACCCAAACTTAGAAGGAAGAAAACAATAAAATTAGAGTGGAAATAAATGAAATATAAAGTAAAAAATTTTAAATTTAAAAGATCAATGAAACCAAGAGCTGTTCTTTGAAAAGATAAAAAAGACTGATAAACCTTTAGCCAGACACATCAAGAAAAAGATAAAAGACTCAAGTAAAATCAGAAATGAAAGAGAAGTGACAATGAACACCACAGAAATACAAAGGATTATAAGGGACTACTACAAAAAATCATATGCCAACAAATGGGACAACCGAGAAGAAATGGATAAATTCCTAGAAACATACAATCTTCCATAACTGAATGAGGAAGAAATAGAAAAATCTGAACAGACTGATAATAAAAATAAATCATTAATTTAAAAAGTGTGCAACAAAAAAAGTCCAGGACCAGATGTCTCCACAGGTGAATTCTATCAAACATTCAAGCTATTCCAAAAAATAGAAGAGGAAGGAAGGCATCCAAATATATTCTTCAAGGCCCACATTACCCTTATGCCAAAACCTGACAAAGACACTGCAAAAATACTTACAGGCCAATATTCCTGATGAACATAGATTCAAAAGTCCTCAACAAAATGTTAGCAAATCAGATTCAACAATATACTTAAAAAAATATTCTCCACGATCAAGTAGGATTTATCTAGTGATACAAGGATGGTTCAATATCCACAAATCAATCAATGTAATGTATCACATTAACAAGAGAAAGGATAAGACCATATGATTATGTCAAGAGATGCAGAAAAAGCATTTAACAAAATTCAACAACTGTTCATGATAAAAAAAATCTCAACAAAGTAGGGTTAGAGGGAACATATGTCAACATAATGACCATATCTGAGAAATGCATAATGAACATCATACCCAATGGTGAAAAACTGAAAGCTTTTCCTCTAATATCAGAAACAAGACAAGGGTGTCTACTGTGGTCACTTATATTCAACATACTACTGGAAATCCTAGCTGCAGCAATCATACAAAAAAAAGAAATAAATAAAATACTTCCAAATTGGTAAGGAATTAGTAAAACTATCATTATTTGCAGATGACATATTACTATATAGAGAGACAGCTCTAAAGATTTCACCAGAAAACTATTAGATAAGAAATAAATTTGATGAATTTGCAGGATGCAAAATTAATATATAGAAATCCAAATCTTTTTTTTTTTAGATTTATTTATTTATTTTAGAGAGAGAGAGCGTGACCAGGGGTAGGGGCAGAGGGAGAGAATCTTCAAGCATACTCCCCACTGAGCATCGAGCCCGACTTGATGCTCTGTCTCACGACCCATGAGGTCTTGACCTGAGCAAAAACTGAGAGTTGGGCACTCAACCGACTGAGCCACCCAGGCACTCTGAAATCTATTGCATTTCTCTTCAGTAATAACAAAGCAGAAAGAGAAATTAAGAAAACAATCCCATTTACAACTGAACCAGAAAGAACACTGAGGAATAAATTTAACCAAGGTGAAAGACCTGTACTTTGAAATCTATAAAACATTGATGAAAGAAATTGAAGACAACACAAACAATGGAAAGATATTCTATGCTCATGGATTGGAAGAACCAATATTTTAAAAATGTTGATACTGCCCATAGCAATCTACAGATTCAATATAATCCCTATCAAATAACCAGTAGCATTTTTTTCACAGAACTAGAACAAATAATCCTAAAGTTTGTAAGGAATCACAAAAGACCCCAAATAGCCATGACAGGCTTGAAAAAGAAAAATGAAGCTGGAGGTATTACAATTCCAGATTTCAAACTATACTACAAAGCCATAGTAATCAAAACAGTATGGTACTGGTACAAAAATAGACATGTAGATCAATAAAACAGAATAGAGAGCTCAGAAATATACCTACGCTTATATGGTCAGTTAACTAATGACAAAAGAGGCAAGAACATGCAATGGGAAAAAGACGGTCTCTTCAAAAACCGTGTTTGGGAAACTGGTCAACAACATGCAAAAGAATGAAACTGGACCACTTTCTTGCACCATACAAAAATATAAAGTCAAAATTGAAAACTTAAATGTCAAACCTGAAACCGTAAAACCCCTAAAAGAAAAGATAAGCAGTTCTTCTTTTTTTTTTTTTTTCATTTTTAAAGGAACCTCCATACTGTCTTCCATAATGGCTATACCAACTTACATTTCCACCAACAGTGCGTAAGGGTTCCCTTTTCTCACATCCTCACGAACACTTGTTATTCCTCGTCTTTTTTTATACTAGCCATTGTGACTGGTGTTAGGTCATATCACACTGTGGTCCTGATTTGCATGTACCATACAGTTCAATAATTTCACTACTGAGAATTTACACGAAGAAAGAGAAAACACTAATTTGAAAAAATATAAGCCCCTATGTTTATTGCAGCATTATTTACAACAGCAAGATACGGAAGCAACCTAAGTATGCATCAACTGATGAATGGAGAAAGAAGATACACACACACACACACACACAATGGAATATTAGCCATAAAAGAATGAAAACCCACCATTTGTGACAACATAGGTGGACCTAGAGGGTATTACACTAAGTAAAATAAGTCAGACAAAGACGAATACCATGTGATTTCGCTTATATGTGGAATCTAAAAACAAAATAAATGAACAACAAAAAGCAGAATGAAACAAACTCATAAATACAGAGGACAAACTGGTGTTTCCAGAGCAGAGGGCAGTAGGGAGATGGGCAGAAAAGGGAAGAGTATTAAGAGGTACAAACTTCCAGTTATAAAATAAGTCAGGGGGGTGAAAGATACAGCATAGGAAATATAGTCAATAATATTGCAGTAACATTGTATGGTGATAGATGGTAACTACACTTATCATGGTTGGCACTGCATAGTGTATAGAATTGTCTAGTCACTGTGTTGTACACCTCAGACATTTAACATCGTGTGTCAACTATAATTCAATAATAAAAATTAAAAAATCAAGTATAATGGGGAAAAAAAAACATATTTCTAAAAACCCACAACACAAACTAGGTAATCAACAAACTAAGAAAAAGTTCTAACAAATATTTAAATTGGTTACTATCTTTAATATGTAGATTCCGGAATAAAAACAAAACCAAAACCTAAGACCCCAGGAGATTAATGGCCAAGGGACCTGGCCAGCATTTAAAGGAAGATATATAGATAATAACATATGGAAAATTCCACTTTACAAGGATTTGAAGAAATGCAAAAAGAACAAATCAGATACCATTAATCACTTTTCATATTAGCACATTTTAAAAAGATTAATACTCAACAATGTGATAGCACAAATTAATGTACTTACTGCCAATTGGATTTAAATTAATACAACTACTCTGGAATTCAATTTGGACTTAATTTTGCATACTTAACAAAGCCACTTCCATACATGGTATATATAAAGATATAAGGATGTTCATGGTGAGGCTTTTATAATAGAAAAAAAATGGGAACAACTTAAACATCCAGCAGTAGAGAAATGGTTAACCAAATTGCAGTGTATTTATATAAAATAAAAAGAAGATTATATGGCCATTAAAAATCAGGTTTTCAATATCATGTTTCAGGAGTTTAATGGCATGGAAAATTTCTACAATAAAATGTTAAGTGAAAATATAGAATACCAAATTGCACATATGGTTTAAGTTCAAAATATATACATATCTTGGGGTGCCTGGGTGGCTCAGTTGGTTAAGCATCTGACTCTTGGTTTCTGCTCAGGTCATGATCTCAGGGTCATGAAATCAAGCTCAGGGTCATGAGATCAAGCCCCTCGTTGGGCTCCCCATTGGACATGGAGCCTGCTTAAAATTCTCTCTCTCCCTCTGCCCCTCCCTCCCACTCGTGTATGTGTGTGTGTGTGCACACGCGTGCGTGCACGTGCTCACTCTCTGTCTCTCAGAAAAGTATGTATTTTAAAGACACTATCACTGTTCTGGTAAGAGTGAAGAGAACAAATCTGGTCAACTAATGGGTCAGTTGGCTGTCCTCCACCAAGAGATTAGGCCCAAGCCTAATTCAGCTGTTACCTTCCAGTCAATTCTAGCAAGTGAGAAATTTTATCAATTTAGGATCCCAAACATCACGGAGAAAAACAAACCAAACAGCTTTAGAATCATGGGACATAAGAGGAAAAATGTACGTTTATATGAGACAATTTTAGTATTACGGTCTAAGATGAATTATCTTTCTTTCATCAGTGTTTGGAAAGCAAACATCTACCCAATAGACATTTCCTGAAGCACCTTTAGTTTTCTTGGTTTTCTTAGCCTAAGCTGCATAAACCCAGTCCTCTGCTCTATGTGTTGGAAATAATGCCTACCCATTGATAGTCAATCTACCACACCATTACTTTTTAAGAGCTTTGGGGAAAACAAAGTGCATAGTAAATCACAGAGGTTTTCTTTTACTTTGTTTTCTCGCATTAAAATTGGATATTTTGTAATACAATATACAGTATATACCAAACACATTTATTTTATGTTACTCTGCTGGGAGGATAAAGTGCATTATGTTAGCTTACCATTGATACATCTACATGCCTATGAGTACCAGGAAGGAAAGTGTTGTTCCATAGACAACAGATAGATTCCTAATCTGAAGCAAAGTAAATAATGATTGTGGCCTTCCTATCACAGTTTTTCAATCTCAACTTGTCCTACTTTTGATGTATACAAGATATTTCCTTGTACCTTTGGCATACACTGACTTTGTGAAGGATTAATTGTACATTTTCAGGTTACATACCATAGGCTTGAGTACTTTTTCTGTCTCACATAGTGTTTGGCTAAGCTTTATCTATAATATGTTTATTCCTCAGTTATTTCACTTGACAAAGTTTTCAGTAAGAAGGAAATTAGTGATGTAAATTTAGCTATTGGTCTGAAACTTTGGAACGTTCAGGTATTTCTTGGATGATGTGCTTTGTACATAGTTGCTGAATAAATGATTGCATGAATGAATTTTAGATCAATACAGTAATGGGTTTAATCCATTTACTAATGTAGAACTCAGTAGGGAAGGTTTTGAGATGAATGTCAAATCAGTTTATATTCAGAAAAAGCATAAAGATTATTGCTGTTAGGACAGTGGAGAAACCTTGACATTGGTTTGAACTGGTTAACCTGATACTCAGAATGTGTGGAAGCATGTTAAAGCTGGGCCATGTATTCATATTCTCTTTTTGTGACAGATTGGAATAGTGTTTTATTTTTGACCACCCGTCCTCCATAGAATGCACATTTTTATATAACTATGGCCCTCTCCAACTTCCATTATGACCAGACACTCTCTGTAATATCAGAATCTTCACCTTCATATGGGGCATATTTCAAAGACAAGCCTTTGATGATCAAAGAGAATACCCAACTCTGGTGGATTTGGAAGGTACATCTTGGGACTGACATCTCAGGCTTTACTGCTTTGTTAGTTGTTGTTTTTTACAAACAATAGAATTTCTTAATTCTTAGATCATGAGGATATATTAGACACTGTAGGCTTTCTTATTTCCTATCATACGTTACCTCATACATTAAGAAAATGAAAGCAGAGAAAGAGTATGACAAATCATATTCCCCCATCCTCTAACAAAATGTGTTTTCCTGTATCTCATTGCACAATATCCCCAACAAGTATACATAGACAGATGCCTCCTACTTTTTCCTTTCTTTGGTTTCTAAAAAGACAACAGGCAAATCGGAAAGGGAAGGCACTGTTTGTTAACAAAGCCCTCCACGTCATCTCAGGTGAGTACATATGTTTTAAACTATTGACTTTTCAGAGGAGAGGCCCTTATTTTTGCCATCCAAACTATTCTAGTATCAGTAGTGTTGGGAGAATAAGACTAGTTATAAAAGTGAATTTGGGGGCGCCTGGGTGGCTCAGTCGCTTAAGCATCTGCCTTTGGCTCAGGTCATGATCCCAGGGTCCTGGGATGGAGCCCCACACAGGGCTCCCTGCTCAGCGGGGAGCCTGCCTCTCAACCTCTCCCTCCTCTACCCAGCGCCCCCCACCCCACCGCCCATGCTCTCTCTTGTGCACTGTCTCTCACATGTGCTCTCTCTCTCTCAAATAAATAAAACCTTTTAAAAAAGTGAATTTTGTTCAGTCTGGGTCTTCTACAACTCTCAAATCATCACATGAGCATCCACTTCCTCCATCTACATCTCCAAATAGGAAATACAGTCACTCTCAAATCACCCAAATTACTTTATCACCTCTGGCAGCAATAATATGTAATATTTGCTTTCTCATAAATTTGATATCAACTTTGTGCCCTTACCTTATCAGGGTCACACCAGATTTTTACCCCTTTAGTATCTAATACTATAATTATAGGACTTTTATTTCAACCAATTCACTGATTTTCAATCTTTGCCTCAAAGAAGAGATGAATTTGAGCATGAGAAGTTTCCATCATTAGATTGCAAGCTATTAAGAGTGTGAAAAAAGATGAATATATATATTCATATCGTATATATTTATAAACATGTTATCTTCTGAAGTGCACTTTTCTGCCTGATCCATACAAATCTAGAGTACATTCTGCACCTAAACTATAGTTTTAATATAAATGCAGAAAATTGTAATTTGATTACAAAATCCAGGTTAGTCGTTGTAGCCATTGTTTCTAATGGCATTTTTTTTCCATAAATAAGTTTGTACATTGACATTTCAAAAATACGTGGTAACCTTTCCAGAATTGCTTCCTCTTATAATTATCTCATTAACATAGGGATCAGTTCTTTACCAAAAATATATAGAGAGAGAGAAGGAAGAGAGGGAGGAAATGTAGAATAATTCTCTCTTGTGTGTGCCAAGAGCTAGATTTGGGCCCTGAACCAGTTTTTATCCTGTCTTCCACTATCCTTGCCTCAGTGTCCTTTACTCAGTTCATTTTCACCTGAAATTGTATTTTCTCATACCAAATGCTACCAATAAGTGAATCCTGACACCACATCATTTAATGCTATGAGTCTGGGTTTTTTAATGTGGTACTTGTCTTAAATCTAGTGGGCTGTGAGTGATGGTATGGGAAGCCAGTGGCATTCCTGAGTGCAATGCCAATTGACTTTAGTGTGTAGGACCACCAAGGCACAAGCCCTTTTTTGAGCTGGGACAATCCTCTGAGAATGGTACCATCATTCTTGTATCTGATGGCTTTTAACACTGAATGTTTAAATACTAGCAAAGCATGGGTAACCATTATATTATAATCTCATTTTCAATGTTTTCTAAGAAGTCCCAAACCAATCTGTATGCAAACTAGTGACATCTAAGTAATAAGCCCTTTATCTAGGAATGTTATCTTCACATTTTTTGCTGAAATTGTGACCTATATCACAAACTAAATAATGAGTTTTTTTAATGGTATCTTTAAAAGAATACCCAAATAATCCTTCACTCAGATATATCTCTGAACAGAGAAAATGCCTTTCTTTCTCACCTCTCAGTGATACTATTACATTTATAATGCACTTCAAGCTTATGGCTGGTTGGCTCAGTGCAGTCATATGTGGTATTAACAAGGCCAAGGTCATAGAAGCCAGTTAGCTTTGTTCTGTGTACTAACTACAGACTACCAGGAATCAGTCCATAGACACTAGCACAGGGCAGAAAGGTACCACAGCAAACCTCAGCACTTCTCATAGTCCATCCTTCTCATGAGACAGGCAAGATGTGTTCTTTGGGCATCAGCATTTCAGGGAGGATGTGGTCAGGAGCAACATCTATCTCTGAACAAAGGAGTCCTGATATTTAGGCATTAACTTTGCATTATAATCCCCCATCATACTACTGGTTTGCTGTGTAACCTTCATCACTAAAGCAGAAATAATAGGGTAGAATGAAATAGACTTATCTCCCAGGGATGTTGAGTGAATTAGCAAATTAACAAGTGTGAAGTGTTAGCATTATGTAAGTGCTGTAAGTGCTGATGGTTGTCATTATTTCGAGGGACCTAGTCTCATTTTAAATAGAGAATCTAAGTATATTATGCTTTTGTCAGAAAGGGATTTTCACCCACATCAATTGCATTTAAGTTGAGCATAAAACAGAGGTGATAATAACATAGTAGTGATCATCACAATGCAGAGCCGTGAACCTTTTTTCTATTAAAGGTAAAAGTATTTTGAGCAACTATCAGTGCTTTTAAACTTTGCTTTCCAGGCTTTGTGCCAACAATTATCTCTACAGCGATTATTCTTCCTGTGATGGGTGAGGGGAATAGGACCTATTCATTATTCATGCCCATAACGACTTATATAATATATTGAATATGTTTACATCATACAGTCAGGCAAAGATTCAGTAGCTCGTTGGATTGGCACGTATTGCCATCATGGTTAAAAAAATAAAAATTCTTTTCTGCTCTGCCTACCCTGGTGTCCTCTAGAGGTAGCCCATATACAGATTGAAAACTCATGGGGGAAAAAAAGAAAACTCGTGGGGAATTGAAAATAGAAGTGCTTTCCGACAAAAGGTACTGTACATACATAGATCCTTTCAATTTGACATCTTTACCAAGGAATTTTGTTGTCACCTGCAGTTTCCAAGGGGACTGTGCTTGAGAGAATTCTTCCATTTCTTTCATCACTCTGATTTCACTTACCAAGAAAAGTTATTTATTGCTGATTGCAGGACTCTTGAACTCAGCCTGGGAGCTGCAGCATGAACTCCTCAGATCTGGGCTCTTTGTTACTTATTTACATATTCATTTGAAGTGATTTTCAGGACAATTTGAAAACCTCTCTTGACCCGACATTGTATAATAGCCAAGATCTAAAGCTCATGTGTTTTAGTTCTTTTTCTCTTTGTCTTACAGATAACAGACGAGTACCTTTGGAAAGGTCCCGCTCTCGCCACAATGGAGCTATCTCATCTAAGTGAATCCTGATGCCAAAGAATATGACAGTATTTAAGTAAACAAAATCATAACATTTTGAGAAGAACAAAATATCCCCTCAAGGGATAGAGAAGAAATTAGTGCATTTCTGCAAGGATCAAGCTAAGCTGGGTGAAATAGCATGTATTTGTATTTGTAAAGCTATTGCAAGATGCCTCTCACAATTATACTAATACAAACACAATTACAAGGATTATAAAACATGTGTTCCATTTTAGTGTAAAGATGTGTATTATTTGTTATTGTGTGTGACCTGATGGTAATGATGAAATGTATAAGAAATTCAAAAACATTCATTTTGTCAAAAAATTACAATGTTAATCAAATTTGCAGGTCACCCCCCCAAAAAAAAAGGAAAAGAAAGGGATAGAAAGAAAGAATTATTCAATGTCTGCTTCTGATTCCTGTTACATAGAAAAAGAAAAGGCCAATGAAAATGTGTGTATTAATTATTTGGAGAGGTACTCTGTAAGAGAAGCCATTTTGGAAGCTAAAAAAAAGTACTGCTTCAACCCCATGAATTTATTTAGAATCTTATCTCAAGTGAAAGCTGATGGAGTCATCTGCTTTGGCTGAAATTAAACTTATCATTAATCTAGAGTTTCAGCATGATGTTGCAGGCACTTATCATTGCTAAAAATAAACCAGAGTTTAACAGAAGCAGTTAGAGAAAGTGATTTAAACTTCATTTTAAGAGGTATTTTCTAATTATGCACATATATCTACTTTATACAAATACTTCATATGACTATTTTTTGAGAAAAACCTCACATTTAATGTTTATTCTGGGATGAACCTGAAAATTCTGTTACCTTTATTAAGATTTTTAAAACGTAAATATTGATTCCTGTTCTCTGTGGTTTATTTCTTCTATTGCTTCTTTCTCCCATGTCCCCCATGAAAGCAGGGAATAGAGTTTCTAAAAGACCTGAGAGGAAAAGATCTCTCTCTGCAGGCAGCAGAAAACTGTCTGAAAGGGCAACTGTTTTACCTGCCTTTCTACTCCCCTTTCCTATTCTTCCTTGGTGGGCTGAAGAAGAAAAAAAATTATATGTATGTGTGTGTATATATGTGTATATGTTTATATCTCTTGCTACAGTAATTCCACATCCCAGTGACTAAGTGAACTTCTCAATCATCATCATACTTCCTTACCTTATATTAACAAATTAAAATGATGCTGCCAAAACAACCCTAGGAGAAAAAACATGCTTTACATTTTTCTGAAATAGATGAAGGCATAGAAGTTATACTTAACTTACTTGTCTATTACTTTAAAATATGCATTGAAATAATGTAGTATAACTGCTCTGGAGTATAATTTTAAAACTAATCCATGCAGATGATTGTCATTACTGTAAAAAAAATTCTTATATGTATATTTCTTATATAGAAGATCCTATTTCTACTTCTCCAAAGCACATTACAGATACTCAGAAAGAACAAACGACTGGTTTGGCAAGTCACCAATTGAAATAATGTAAACAAGTGACCAATAATTCAGTCTCCTTTATATAGATGTATAATGATTCAAATTGCTACCTTTTCCTCCAGTGCATTCTTACTTGGGTATGATATTTTAAAAATCTCTGAAGCTGCTACAATAGAGAAATCAAAAAGAATAACGGTATCTGAGATTTTGCAGTTTTATCCTATCTTGACACGCACACATATGCATACATAAACAAGTTTGAGGGACATATCAATTTCATACACTTTTTCTTAACAACAGCAAAGATACTCAAATTTATGTAAATAATTAATGTGTGTATTTTTGACTTCACAAAATCTTTTCTGAAATCTTCATGGTATGGCCTGAGTCCTTTGGTAGCCTTTCAGGCTGTAGGAAAATGGTATATTGAAATAGTAACCCTGACTAAAATTTAGGGGCATTTGCCATGCCATATTATCAGGATGGTCAGGAGAAAAAAAAGATGGTCAGGATAAAAATACTGATGCGTATCACCTCTTCGAGATGTGAACTTGCCTTATTTTTTAGTTTGTGAAAAAAATGAATGAAATACTATTATTGATAAATTATATATTTGTATTTAGAGAAATTCCACATGGTTTTCACAAACAGTATGGAGCCTTTCAGGGTCTTTCGTGAAGTTCCAATAATTGAGTTAAAGGATTTACTTCCCAGATTTATAATGGTCCTGCTTTAGCCATTTGCAGTTTTGTTTGAGATTGAAAATTATCACCAGAAAAAGCACATAGTAACATTTTTAGTATAGAACCAAATTACACTAAAGTCTTTTGTTGGGTTTATTACTGCCACAGTGAGAAGCACCAGTTTATGCAGATTTTCTTCAGAATGATTTTTTAAAATACAAAATCCTTAAAATGTTTACTAGTTGCATTAGTTTCCTTTGGCTGCTGTAACAAAGTACCACAAACTTGGCGGCTTAACACATGAGAAATGTATTCCCTCATGGTCCCTGTGGCAAAATGTCCAAAATGAAGGGCTGTGCTCCCTCCAAAGTCTCTAGAGGAAAATCTTCCCTTGCCTCTTCCAGCATGTAGTGGCTATTGGCTTTCCTTGGGCTATGGCTACATCCGTCTCTGCTCCATCTTCAAATCACTCTCTCCTCTGTGTAGCTAATCTTCCTGTGCCTCTCTTATAAGATCCTTTTTCCTAATAAGGTAACATTCACAGGTTCTGGGAGTTAGGATGTGGACATACCTTTTTGGAGGCACCCCAGCCCAATACAGTCTGCCCTCTGGCCCCCCAAATTTGTATCTGTCCCATGTGCAAAATATATTCACCCCATCTCAACGTTCCCAAAAGTCTCAACCCATTACAGCATCAACTCTAAATCTAAAAGCTCATCCAAACATCATCAGTTCGATAGTCCCAAATCTCATCGTCTAGATCATCTAAATCAGGTATAGATGAAAATCCTGGGGCAAAATTCCTCTCCAAATGTGAGTCAATGAAGCAGAACACGTTATCTTCTTCCAAAATACAATGGTGGAACAGACATAGGGCAATAGTTATAGACAGTCCTATTTCGAAACAGGGCAAATGGAAGTAGAAAGAAGTCACATGGCCTGATGACCTTCAAAATTCAACCAGGCAAAATCCCCTTAGGTTTCTTGGCCTGACAATCCTACTTGTTTCAGGACTCCATCCTTTAAGCCTGCAGTTCTGGCCTCTTGGCCCATGGATCAAGTCTCCATCTCTGTGCCCATGGTTTGCGTTTATGCCTCTGCTCCCCTGCCTCTGTACCTGCAGTTCCACTCGGAGAATGACCCTTTATATTGAAGGGTAGCACATGTTTGCAGCTTTATCATCCTCTTTCTTGCGTGTAAAACTTCGGCAGTCTGACAACCTTCTCTCATTTTGTCCTATCTCAATCCTTTTCAGGCCAAGCCCGAACTGTTTCTCAAAAACTTTGTGGACCTCCGTGTATGTCAAATTGATTCAACATTTAGTCCTCACAGATCTTCGCTGGATAATGCCATCTCTATTCTTGGCTTCTGTTGAGATGGTTGAGCGGATCCATGAGTCAAGGACTAATCTCTTCAACACTAGCCAGAGGTTGGTTTTATCTCCAGAGCACACTATCCTAATAGTGCATCAGCTAATTTTAGCATCTTTTGCAATCTGAATAGGCTCAGAATTTCCTGAATTATCAAGTGCTAGTTCCTTTCTGCTAACAATTACTTCCTCAATTTACCTCTTTCCTCTTGTATTTTACTATAAGCTCAAAAAGAAAATAGGCCCTACCTCCAACACTTCGCTTGGAAATCTCAGCTTATCCAAGTTCATCACTTACAAATCTACTTTCCACACAACTGTTGGAAACAATTCAGATAAGCTCTTTGCCACTATATAACAAGAATCACCTTCCCCCTAGGTTCCAGTAAAATGTTCCTCAGTTCCTTCTGAGCTCACCAGAAGCACCTTTAACATTCATATTTCCAACAGCAGTGTATGTTTTTTTCTATCAAATGCATCACAATTCTTCCAGCCTCTACCCGTTATTTACTCCAAAGCCACTTCCACATTTTTAGTTATTCATTATAGGAGTACCTTAATTCTTGTTACCAAATTCTGTGTTAGGTTCCTGTGGCTGCTGTAACAATATACAAAACATGGTAGCTTAACACAACAGAAATTTATTCTTTTATTTGGGGGGGGGGGCCTAAAGTCCTAAATTGGGGTCTTGTCAGGTCTGTACTCCCTCTGGAAACTCCAGAAGAAAATCTGGTCCTAGTCTCTTCCAGTTTCTTGTGACTGTCATTCTTTCCTTGGCTTGTGGCCAAATCTCTCTCTGCTCTGTTTTCACATTTCTTTTCCTTCTGTATATCGAATCTACCTCTGCCTCTCTCTTATAAGAACATTTGTTGTGGCATTTAGGACCCAGCTGGTTAATCCATAAAAATCTCCTCATCTCAATATTCTTAACTGAATTAGATCTGTAAAGACCCTTTTTCCAAATAACGTAACATCACAGGTTCCAGGAATTAGAACATGGTCATATCTGGGGGAAGCCATCGTTTAGCTCACTACACTAGTCACTGCACATAAATGTACTTTTCACTTTTTAAAATGTGTTCTTGGTGCTTAAACCAAACTCAAGGTTTCCTCTAAAAGCTATTGTTTGTACAGGCTACTGCATGTTTTGATGTTAAATAGCTGAACAGGCTATTCCAAAATTTGGTTGTACTTTTGCTACTATGGCCAACGCTTAGCTTGAAAAAAATAATTGGTTCCAACTCTGAGCTCTGGTGTTTCCCTTCTGCTCCTTTTGTGGAATCTTTGACGAGATGTCTTCATAATGCAGGCATAAAACTACCTCTGATACAGAAAGGTTCTTTACAAGCTGACTTTAGATATTGTGAATCCCTCAGCTGAAGGGAGAGGTGACAGCAAAGCCTGCTTTGAATGGGTATTGAGGGAGACTGTACCCATACAAGACACCCAGAAGAAGTATTTCAGTAGCAATAGAACTGTGGATTCATGCTCTCATTTTGCTTCAGATTAACCACCTGCCTCTTCACAGGACCAAGAATGATTTGCAACCTATATGTAATGCATACTTACTTATTAAATAAAGTTAAGATAATACATTCAATGTTGTCTGCCTATGATAATATTAAGGATGAGTGAAAAGGCATAAACTGAAGTATAAAGACAGGATGTAAGAACATTTTAGAAGGAGAAGCTTCAACTGAACAGAAGTACAAGAGTGTTCCTGTTTTTTTTTTTTTTTTAAGATTTTTTGAGAGAGAGAGCACAAGCAAGGGTTGGGGGCAGAGGGAAAGGGAGCAGCAGACTCCCCGCTCAGCAGGGAGCCCGGACAGGACCCCATCTCAGGACCCCAGGACCATGACCCGAGCCGCAGGCAGATGGCTCAACTGACTGAGCCACCCAGGTGCCCCTACAGGACCGTTTCTTTAAGGACCTGGTCAGGAGGAAATCATGGAATATATTCAGACACACATACCTGTGGGAATCATAAGATTTTCTTAAAGTATTCTTTAGCCCTTCTTGCCAGTGTAGTATAGAAATGTTTGCACAACTTCAAAGTCCAGAAAAGGCAGAAGGGTAATTTATATCTTCCAGGAAAACTCTTGTTGGTTTTGGTTTTTGGTTTTTGTTTGGTTTGGTTTGGTTTGGTCTTGATTATAGAATGAAAGCAAATGGACTTCAAATGCTCAGAGGGGTAAAAATCTGGAATGAGTAATAAAGCATTGTATAAAATTATTCTCTGGAAGGCTTTCAAAAGAAGCTCTCATCATGGGTGGGTTGACTTGAAGATGGAGGGTTAGACAAGGTAATAACCAGATCTATAAATTATATGATCCAAAGTACCTGACAAAACAATTGTTTCCTTTGGAATTTTGAGTTGCTCTAGGAATCAAATACATTAGCTTATTTTATTCTCCCCCAGAGGCAAATTCCTTAGTAGGGAGTCTGAAAACCTTAGTATCCACAACCAGGGGAATTTGAGCTTAATGCCAAGAACTCAAAGGAAAGTGGAAATCTGGAAATTAATACATAGGCAATTCATGTAACATGGTGTATAGTTTTGATTTATAATAAAAGGAAATGTAGAGCCAAAGATCCCATTTAAAGACTGAATTTATTTTTTTTAAAGATTTTATTTATTTATTTGACACAGAGTCAGCCAGCGAGAGAGGGAACACAGGCAGGGGGAATGGGAGAGGAAGAAGCAGGCTCCCAATGGAGGAGCCTGATGTGGGGCTCGATCCCAGGACTCTGGGATCATGCCCTGAGCCGAAGGCAGACGCTTAACGACTGACCCACCCAGGCACCCCAAGACTGAATTTATTTAGATGTCTAGAGTCCCAAATAAAATATTATTATAGTTAATATGCATTGTAAGAGAAAACAACTTGCGAATTCATAAATTATGTGAATCAATGACTTTCTTTCTAGTTTTTGGAGATTAGCCAGAATTCAATCTCAAACCATGATGACCGTATATTTTGCCCATTAGAGGTTCAGCCAATATTGTCACCTATATTTTGGCTAATTGAAATCCAGACAATATTTTCACCTTTTGATGTATCTGAGCAGAGCACAAGAGCTCTTATCATATTATTAGAAATAATAATAAACCCTTAACATTTCTAATTTGCTAAAGCCTCCAGTGTGGCTATTTTAATCATTGAGTACCCATTCAGTGAACATTGCTTTTTAGGGCACAATTATAAATTAAACATAGCTCCTGCCTTCAGGAGTCTCACAGTGTAGTGGGAGATGAGACTTGTACAAAAAGAATTGTAACCCAAGGTGGAAAGAAAGTGATCAATGTCATAAGAATGGGATAGATAAGGCCTATGGGAGTTAAGGAAAAAACAAATCACTTAGTTTTAGATAAGGTATAGGTATTGAGGTGGGAAGCAGGTATCAGTATAGACTTTTTGGCACAGTGGTATTTGAACTGAAATTTTAAAGGGTAAGTGGATTTGGATACGCGAAACTTTTATTCGTTCAGTTTTTAATGAGCACCTACCATGTATTAACCACAATGCTAGAATCTGAAAACATAACAATGAACCAAATAGATGTGGTCCCTATTCTCATGAAGCTTAGGTTTTTTTGAGGAGGGAGGGAAGGCATGAGCAGAAGTACAAACTTTGATATGCATATACAGGGAATATTGACTAATTCAGTTTGACTAGAGTGTAAGGTCCATGAAAGTCAGCAGTGATTGTGTATTTGGGCTTGCCTTTATAAATGGTAGAGAAATACTGAGGGATTTTGAGGAAAGCAATGATAATGGAGCACTTAAGATGATGCTGGAAGCTCTGTGTAGGACAGAGGGAGAGGTCACAGAAGGTAAACTTTGTTGGAGGCTATTGCAATACTTTTGATAAATAATGAGGGCCTAAACTAGTGTAGCATCAGTGGGAGAGATCCAAGAGGAATCTAAAGAACTGGCAATCAGTTAGATGTTGAGGGTATGAGGAAAGGAAGGATACAAACCTGACAGTAAGATTTTAGACCTGAGTGACTGATGGGCTACTTTCAACCAAAAAATTGAACACAAGAAGAGCTCATCTTTGCAATGATACCGTGGATATGCATAGCTGCTGCTCTGACACTTGATACAGTTCTAATATCTGTACTGTTGAATGGCTCATACAAGCCTTATATACAAGTAGCATCAAGTCATAAAGACAGAGCAGGCAGGAGAACATGATTCTGAACAAGAACTTAATTCAGTGATATTACAGTGATTATGGTAAGAAGGGCAAAGGTAGGCTCTCTATGCTGTGCTCTTTTTCTTTCCTTCTTTTTCCCTTTCCTATTTTTTCCCTTTTCTTTGTAATAATACTGAAAAGCACTGAATGGCTGTTCAAAGAAACAAACTGACAAAGATTGAGTGGACATTAAAATGTACTCATTCAGTTTTGGACTCATACAGGAAAGAACGGCATTTAGAGGAAGTATAATTTATGGGGAAAGCTTTAATTAGTTCATAGCTAGAACTTCTCAAGTGTCTAGTTAATATTTTAAACCATACATTTTAGAGGTTCTGGAACAATTACTACTCTCTAAAAGAACAGCAAGTTCTCCTGTTTTACTATTTTCCCAAGAGTCTCTCAGACTTCCAAACTGTGCCCAAATCTATCCCCTTTACACTAAATACCTTTCTACTCAAAACCATAAGGCTTCCCTTCTCAATACATTCAGTTGCTAGGTACATGCCACACTGAATGACTTTATTTTAGCTAATATTCTTTTGTTTGGGAAGGGAACCTATTTTATGAATCTGCTCCATCTCATCCCTGTCCCTAACCCCCAGCAAATACCTTGTGTTATTGTCCCTCTGTTGTCCTACAAAACCCCAAATATCACAGTAGGAATTAAATTGAAAGTACCCAAATACTATGAATTTTCACTTTGAATGGTTTTTGGAAACCTATGGCATAGTAGCACAGTGGCCCAGACTTCCTGACAAAAATCAAGTAATGGAATATTCTTCCTGGCTAAACAACTGGTAGCACTTACGGCAGTGCTTCGGGGAGGGAGGAAAAGGAAATGAAAGGGGTCGTGGATAAGGCCCCTCAGCAGAATTCAGTATAATGATAAAAATCATAGCATTTTTAGATATCAGTGACCCTCAATTTCAGAGGATCTGGGATAAAAAGCTGCCTTGCTGTTATCTTACAGTATGTGGTACTTTTTTTTTTAAAGGACTTTCAGTTTTTGTGTCCATTATTCCATCATCTCCTTTCCTCTTTGTTTACAAGCATCCTCAAGAATCCTATCAAAAAACAACAGCAACCTTCCTGTGAATCTCTCTCCTTCAAGAATACTAACAACTACCTAATTATCAAGTATAAATTCCTTTTAATCATCATCCCATTTAAATTCTCCCACTTTTCTACAATGAACACCTAGTCCTATTGCTTCCCACCACTCAGAAAATTTCTCAGTCCTCTTTTTTTCCTCTCAGTCCTCCTTATTAGTGATTGTCTTCAACTAAATAAAGGCAGTATCTTCAGCATTCATTTGTATTCTCCCCACTACCAGGTCATCTTAGCCATTTCCATGGCTTTGACAGTTTCCTACAAACAGATGACTCTGCAATTCCTTCTGAACCCCTGAACCACCTTCAGTCTGTAAATGATATCTCACACACTAAACTCAGTAAGGTCCCAACCAAGTATCTTCTCTAGCAAACTGATCCTTCTGTCTAGATCGACCCTTTCATTATGTGTACTGTATTGTCCCAGTCTCTAAGGCTAGAAACACCAGAAGCATCTTGTATTATTCCCTCTCCCCTAATATCCGGTCAGGGACAGAAGTTGGTCACCGTTTGTCTCTTACCTTTTCAACCTATCTTTCATACCACTAGAGATTGCTTCCTAAATTGCCTTCTTTGACCCACTTCAAAAATTTTTGTTCTTAATTACAAAACTAGTATGGGCTTCAAAATTCTCAGGAACAGACTCAAATGTAAATTTCAAACCTCTTCACAATTCCTCCAGCCATACTGCACTGGATTTTTCATTGGAGCTTGCCAATGATAAACAAACATATGAATTCCTTAATTCTCCTTCCCTCATTAAAATAAATGTGTTATCTATGCTCCCACAGAAATTTGCTCATACTCCTATTATGGCCTTTATTTCATTCTGCCTTTCATTAGAGTTAGTTGTCTGTGTCCTTGACTAAAGTATGTTTCTTGAAGGCAACAACTGTCTCATTCATCTCTGGGCCTTTACACAAAGCAATTGCTCAATGAACTAATGTGTAGTGTCAACTCTCAGTGAATTAAACAAATGAAAAGGAATGTTTGGTACAGGTAATGGAAAATCACAACTAATTTCCTAATCCAGGTGAGAACATAGCCTTCATCATTGTCCTGGAAACTGAGGGCCCGCCTAAGGTCAGTATTGAGGACAAGCTCCCCCAACTACAGATGACTGGAAGTTGATTTCAGAGGAATGCTTTTAGGAGCTGAGGACTGATTGAAGACAAGGAGGAAGGTTTTTCCTCCAAGGTCAAGCTTTTAACAAGTATCTGTAATGTACACTGAGGGATTTGGCTGTACTCCAATTATGCTAATATGTTTTATATATGGGCCTCCAGCATCCAGGAACCACCTCCCTAAACAATTTAGTAAGTGTAAATATCAAGGCAGAGTTGTAAATGTGGAACTTATTTGTAATGTACCAACCTTGTTATTATCAAATGTCATAGGGTATAAGTCATGGCAATTATGCTGCCTGCTTTTTATTACATTTATTTTACTTTTTAAAAGTGCAGTATATCCTCTTAAGTGTCTCCTCTTCTGCTCTGCCTAAGTAACCTACCCTGTCTATGTGTTCTGGAGTCACAGATCACAGGAACTTTAGAGTCAAGGGATTAATGGGTATCCCTGTAGCAAAGGGATTCGTGGGTCATTGGCTCCACCCACTGACACTATATCTTCTACATTAGGCTTCATTGTTCAACAGTTCAGGTTGTGGGATGTTGTGGGTTTCTCCGTACAAGAAATTTTATGATCTAAAATACAGAGTTGTTGCTTCCTCCCTCCCACCACCTGGGCATGCAGATATGTATATGTCCCTGTCACATAGAAGCTGACAATTTTGCATGAAACCTTCAAACTCTTGATGCCAGTTTAGTTTGATACCCAGAGCCACCTCCTAAGTGGTCTCTTGGCAGGTAAAGTAAGGGGAAGTAACCCTGATTTTTCTGCTTTGGATCAAAAAGGCATCCACTACACCCAGCCCATAATTCCCACTTCCAGGTAATCTCTTTCTCTTCCCCTCCTTCTTGCTTCTCACTACATTTCTTCAACCACTCAAAACAGGAAAGGCAGGTGACTCTCTTACTCCATATAACTAAGCATTTTATGGCAACAGTTCTCTTTTCTTACAAAAGAGCCCTTCTATTTTATCTACAGGCTTCCTCAGGGTTCCCTAGTATTAGGCAAGAAATCTGCCAGCCTGCAGAGCTCTGTTGGTGAGTGAATCTATTTTTAAGGGTTTTGAAAAGTGCCACTGCTTTCAAAGTTTCCTTGAGAGAGAAGGACCAAAGAGAGAAAAATAGTAGTTAATCCTTGTACCTAGGAGGTTCTTCAGGAACATTATTTCCCCTAATCATAGCATCCCCCCACTTTTTTGCTTTATGATTCAACAACCATGTTAACAGCAAGCTATTTATTTGTTCATTACTTATTCCACAAATACCCACTGAGCAACTACTGTGTGACAGGAATTACATCATAGTGGGCAAAAATAGACATGATTCATGTCTTCATGGGCTTACAGTCAAATGGAGCATGCTAGTGATAAACTCATCTATATATGACTACAATTGAGTGAAGTGTCAAGGAAAAAATACAAATACTATAGGAGAAAATAATGGTATATGTTTGTGTGGTGGGGAGCGAAGGCGCGTAAATTAGACTGGGTGGTCAAGAACCACCTCTCTAAAGAAGTGATATTTAATTGGAGACCTAAAGGATGAGTAGAAGTTAACCAGGTGAAAGTGAGCATCTATGTAGAATAAACATAAGGGAAACAAAGCATATACAATGGAGTAATGTATTAGTCAGCTTTAGATAGGTTGTACTATTGTTACAAACAATAAAACCTCAACTACCATAGCAAAAGTCCATGTGGCAACTATAGGTCATCTGTGGTTCAGTTTCATATGCCTTCTTCATTCAAGGATTATAGCTGAAGGAGGAGCCTTTATCTGAGACATGTCATTCTTACCTCAGAGGGAAAAGAGCAAAAAAAATCTGAACCATGCCATGGCTCTTAAATCTTCTGATCATATGTGGTAAAGGTCACTTTGGCTTAAATTCCATTGGCCAAAGCAAGTTCTATGACCAAGCCCACATTAATTTGGCAGGATTCATGGCAGGAAGCAGGGATGTGCTCTCTAACAGGAAGGAAAAATTAATACCTGGAAATAATAATGCAATCTACCACAGCCCTTGTCTGACTTCCACCTATCCTTTTAATAGACTTTAATTTCCCAGGGTCTCAGTTTCCTCATCTCTAAAAATGATATTTAAAATAACTGAAGAGAACTTAAGATGGCTTTTCCAGGGTTGGGTCTGGCCCTTAAATTAGGTAGCAGGTTAGGGGAATAAAAATTGTATAATCCAGAATCTAAGTTTTCTCTACATTTTCCTTTGGCATTTTATCTCAATTACAGTAATAGAAAGAAAACAAGTTTTGGCATGCTACCTTGGCCACTAAATAGCTGTGCTACCTTGGGCAAGTTACTTAAACTCTTTGAGCCTTGGACTATTGCAAGAATTATGTAAAATAACATGAGAACATTTTGTGTATTATAATGCCATAGAAATACTAATCGTTATTATATTTCTCTCACTGCCATGATCACCTCTACTAAACCTCATCTGTTTCTCTCATACCCTTAATACCACATTTCAGCTACCCACCTCAAGCTCACCACTTCAAAACAGAGTTATCTTCTCTCCCAGGCAATTCCCATCCTGCTCCCACTCCAGGCTTCATTGTGTTTATCACTGGCACCAATGTGCTTCTTAGCACCAGGATTACAAAACTTCATTTTGTTTTTGACATCCACATCTCCATTCAGTTCTATCAATTCTCCTTTCACAGTGTAGTATACATGGATCACTTTCTGATTTCAAAGCCACCACCCACACCCAGACCCCTGTATCCCACTCTGTGATTACTGTAGTAACTGCTCTTTCTGCCTATACTTTCACCCCTGTCCAAAGCAGCCATTTGATTATCTGATTCCCGCACTTAAATCCCCACAGTGGCTCACCAATGAATACAAAACTAAAATCCCAATTCTTCAGCTCAGTAACCAACATCCTCCAGAATTTGGTCTAGCTCACTTTTTCCAAACTTCCCTTTCACTCTTACCCATATAACTCTGCTGCAGCCATCACAACCTAACTCACCATTCTCTAAAAATCTCCATTATCTAGATCAGCACTGGCCAGTAGAAATATAATGCAATGCACAGGTGCAATTTTAAATATCTAGTAGCTACATTTTAAAAAGTAAACAAACAAATGAAAACAAGTGACATTAATTTTAATATGTTTAATTTAACCCAGTATATCTAAAATATTATCCTTTAAACATGTAAACAATATAAAAGTTATTAATGAAGCACCTTACGTTCTTTTTCATACTATTTTTTCTTTTCTTTTTTTTTTTTTTTTAAAGATTTTACTTATTTAAATGACAGAGATAGAGACAGCCAGCGAGAGAGGGAACACAAGCAGGGGGAGTGGGAGAGGAAGAAGCAGGCTCCCAGCGGAGGAGCCTGATGTGGGGCTCGATCCCACAACACTGGGATCATGCCCTGAGCCGAAGGCAGACGCTTAATGACTGAGCCACCCAGGCGCCCCCATACTATTTTTTCAATAGTATTTTAGCCCATGAGCATTTTACACTTTAAACACATCTCAATTTGTATGCACTAGCCACATTTCCAATGCTCAGTAGCCATATATGGCTAGTGGTTACTGTATTAGATGGCACAGACCTAGCCCCCACCATGTGACTCAATGCAAACTTTGTCCTCTGCTTGAAATACTTCCCACTCAAACCGTCACCCTTGGAAATGCTACCTTCCAAAGACACAGCTTCATAGCCCACATGCTCTAAGAAGTTTCCAAAGATTCTCTCAACTGAAATTCATCTTTTCCCTCTCCCATACAATCATACACATTTTGTTATATATCTCTAAATATTATGGATAGATAATACATTCGTTTGTTTCAAAACTCAGGGAGTACCAAAGAATATGTGTACAATGACACTTCCCTGCCAGCCACCCTAATCCTCTTCCCTGGAGGCAAGCAATATTATCAGACTTTTATCCTTGCAGATAAAACTTATATAAATACATATACAAACATACATTCCTGCCCTCCATCCTCTTTAAACAAATGGTGGTATATTATATACCTTATGGTGGTATCTATACCCTACCTGTTTGTACTTAACAGTCTATATTGGAGATAATT
The DNA here is from genome assembly GCF_024610735.1 of Ursus americanus. NCBI lineage: Eukaryota > Metazoa > Chordata > Mammalia > Carnivora > Ursidae > Ursus > Ursus americanus. The sequence goes on along the minus strand of NC_142164.1, from coordinate 48,820,006 downwards.
CCACATTAGTATATTGAGCTTATCTGTGTCCCTGATAGGATAGAGATTTTATCTTTTTTTTTGTATCCTTACATAGCTCTACACCTTGGACTGTGGTACTATGCTTAATACTCAGTAAATGTTTGTTGAATTGAATTGCTCAAAGTGTTCCAGATTGATCATGCTAAAATACTCTTTTGCAATTGCTGGATCATAGGTTAGCTCAATTTTTAACTTTTTAAGGGATCTCCACACTGTTTTCCAAAGTGGCTGTACCAACTTGCATTCCCACGAACAGTGTAAGAGGGATCCTGGGTATTTACCCCAAAGATACAGACGTAGTGAAGAGAAGGGCCATATGCACCCCAATGTTCATAGCAGCATTGTCCAAATAGCTAAATTGTGGAAGGAGCCGAGTTGCCCTTCAACAGATGACTGGGTTAAGAAGATGTGGTCCATATATACAATGGAATATTACTCAGCCATCAGAAAGAACGATTTTACAACACTTGCAGCAACATGGACAGGACTGGAGGAGATTATGATAAGTGAAATAAGTCAAGCAGAGAAAGACAATTATCATATGGTTTCACTCATTTATGGAACATAAGAAGTTCGGTAGGAGAAGAAGGAAGAAGAAAGGGGGGGTAAACAGAAGGGGCAATGAACCATGAGAGACTATGGACTCTGGGAAACAAACTGAGGGCTTCAGAGGTGAGGGGGGTGGGGGATTGGGATAGGCCGGTGATGGGTATTAAAGAGGGCACATATTGCATGGTTCACTGGGTGTTATACACAAGTAATGAATCATGGAACATTTCATCAAAACTAGGGATGTACTGTATGGTGACTAATATAACATAATAAAAATTATTATTAAAAAAATTTTTTAAATAAATGCTCTTTTGCATATAGTATCCCCAACGCCATCAAAAAATCATTAACTTCTAATTGCCCACAGGATACAGTTCACATTCAAGGACCTTCGCAGTCTGACCCACCCTTCCCTTCTAGAGTAATCTTTCCTACCCAGAGACATACCCTTTGTTTTAACCAACAAGTGTCTTCACTGGAACTTTGCTACACGTTAGTATGTATGGTTGCTTTTGTGTGTGTGTGTGTGTGTGTGTGTGTGTGCGTGTGTTTTATTCTAATATTTTCCTAAGGCCATAAACCCCTGAAACAGAGGTTATGTCTAAGGCCCTTATTTATCCCAGAACAACATCTAAAACTTGATGATGTTCCATGTATAGTTGGTGAATTTGGAAATGACTTTCTTTAGGCCTTCTTCTCTCCTTTCCTTCCCCTTTGGCCTGGATGGCCCCATGCTGGATGATAATTGCCCAGATTCCACATTTCCTTTTGGCAGAAACAGAAGACAATTTGTTCCTCTAATCTACTTTTTTTAAATCATTCTTTTTTCATTCAAGTGATTCTCAAGCCAGAGAAGTTGTAGGCAGAAACAGTAACAAGGGTCAAAGCAAAAAATAAGCATTGTTCCTGCCAGGGAGTTTTTCTTCCCATTTTCATGCTTTCATCTAGAATTTCATTTATTTACATTTGAAATCACCAAATTTCTTAAGTCTCAGACAGTTGAAGCTGCTTTAAGAGTCACCTCAAAAGCACACACACCCTCACAGGCACACCAAGTACCTGCGTACTCTGTGGCCCACTCAAATGGACACATAGAACTTACCATTGCCACAAATAAATGCAAAGTGGAGTCGTGTATGGGATCCTATGAGAGAAAAGAACATTGGAGAAATATTAAGGATATCTGAATAAAATATGGATTTTAGTTAAAAATAATGTGTCAATATTGGTTCAATAATTGGGACAAATGTACCACACTAATGTCAGAAGTTAGGAGAAATTAGGTGTGGTATATGGAAATTCTGTACCATCTTCACAATTTTTTCTGTAAGCCTAAAATGATTCTAAAAACTAAAATTTACTTTTTTAAAATAATAATTGATATAGGGACTTAAGAGACATACCAAGCAAGTGCAATGCATGGGCCTTACCTGGCTTCTGATTTGAATAAACAAGCCATAAAAAGACATTTTTGACAATCAGGGACAATTGCTCACAGACTGGGTATTAGATGATAATAAGAAACTATTGTTAATTTTTAGGGTGCAAAGTGGTATTGTGGTTGTGTTGGGAAATAAAAAGATTTCAACTATTAGAGAAACATTCTGAAGCATGTACAGATGAAGTAGTGTGATGTTTTGGATTTTCTTTAAATAGACAAAAATGGAGGGAGGAAGAGATGAAATATGAATGACAAGATCTTTTCTTTCTCCCCTGGGGACAAAGGTGGTCATATAAAAAAAGAGTCCCCTCAAAAGCAGATACGGCATTACCATGGCTGGCTAACACTTTAATAAAGCCTCGTAGTACTTAAATGAGATCAGCTCAAAGTGGAAAAGCATATCAATAGCTACCACTTATTGAACACTCTTAGCAGGTGCTATTCTAGGTTTTACACTCTTTATTTCATTTAATCCTCACAACCACCCTGAGATAGGTTCTGTTAAACAAATTTTACTAGTGGAGTAAACTGAGGCTGGGGGAGGTAAGGTAGCATGATCAAAATCTCTATTAGGAAATGATACAGGCAGAACTGGAACCCAGGGAATATGACTGCAGAGCAGATACTTCTAACCCCTAGGCATATTTTCTCCCTCGGCTTGAGAAAGCAACTGCCTTTTTGGTATGTATTGCTTGAAACCCATCATTTTTGAACATCTGGGGAGCATGAGTGCAATCAGCCCCATGTCTGCCTCCCTTTTGTTTCCTTTGCCCTTCACTTGGTTCAGATAGAACTGTGCTACTTTTCCACTGAGCCTCTTCATACTTTCACTGCAACTGGCCAAAGAGTGCTCAGTATCTAGACTCTGTACCTAGAATGTTCCCTGTGACTCAAAATATGCTCCATGGACAAGCAGTTTCAGCATCACCAGGGAACTTGTTAGAAATGAAGCATCTTGGGCATTACTCCAGGATAATGAATCAGAATCTGCATTTTAAAAGATTCTCAAGTGATTTATATGCACATTAAAGCTTGAGACGCACTGCTCTCCATCTGCTGGAGTACTCCCTTAGTGATTCCTTGCTGGAGTGTTCCAGAAACAGAAGACTAAAATCTATGGCTTGAAAGGAAGGGAATCATTTAAGTTGCTCCCTGTTCTCTGGCCTCAAGGAGCTCCAGATTCAGTCAGAGGCCATCCTAAGAATAGATCTTGCTGTCTTTAGAATAAAAAATATGTTGGAGAAATGAAAAAGATAGCCACGTGTTAGCCATCATCTCCTTCTCATGTTTCATTCATGCTCTCCTGCTATCTCACACTGCCACAACACAGACATTTCCCTTTATATAATGAGGAAATTTTTAATTAAAAGCATCAGAACCTTTGAGCATATATAATCCCTTAAAAATTAAGTTTATCTGTATTTACAAGCCTCCATTTATTTGGTAGTGACAATAGAATAAAAAAAAACTGCCTCTAACGGCATATGGAGGAATGATTAAGCTAATTTACAATAATTGCTTTAATCTTGGTATACTAAATTGTAGTGTTTAACTCTTTCAGTTCTCTTGGTCTAAGGTAAAGGCAAAATATATCACCATGCTCTATATTGTACCTCTGAATCACAGCGGAAATTCTGGCCTTTAGTGCCAACCCATCAATCACCTGTATCATCAATGCAATAAACAGGGAGATATATCCAGAAGCAGCTCCTCACTCTACCCCAACACCTAATTGCATCTCTAGTGACTCCTTTGCTTTTAAGATAGAAAGCCCATGCTCAGAAGCAAAAGCATTAGAAGCTATTCATTTCTTAGCTCTGATAAATTGACCAGACCAGAACTTAATTGAGGAAGGCATTCAAGAAAAAGACATAGGACAAGGCGATATAAAGGAGAAGAGGGAATGGGTTGAAATGTGGGCAGCTGGGAAGGCCAGGAGAGGGCCCAGGAGGAAGAAGGTGGTTGAGATCTACAGAGATCACCTTTGCTTACTTCCTGGTATGGTTCAGAAGTGTCCTACTGGCTGCCAACTCTAACTTTTGCTGTGGATTCACCCCTATACCACTCCAGAAAGCACATAGAATAGGGAAGTCAGTGGTATTTAAGGTGTTGTGAAATATTTCTTTATGCTTCTGGCACCCCTGCCCGCCCCAGCCTGCCTTGAGGTTTCCCATTTCTCTCCTCGATAGGACTGTCTAGGTCAGGCCTGGTTTTGCTTTATGAATGACTCAGGTCTGAGCCACTGATCAAGAGGAGGGAACCCTAGTGACATGTGCAACCCTTCTGAGTCAGAAGACTGGAATTGCCCTGTAAGGGACCATTAGCATACCAAGACATTCAGCTGAGAGTTATTTCCCCGTTATTTTTCTTGTAGAAAAACCACACTGTTCATATTTTGCCCTCAGTGAGCTCTGCTCCACCAGTGATTTCAGTCTGTATGTTTCCTGAAGGCTCTACCAGATGTGACCAATAGTTCTTCATCATCTGGTATCTGGTATATGGCTTCAAACGATAGGAGATGATGATCAATGTATACACATGACATTCATATAAGTAATTTGCCTCCAGATTTTGGCAAGAAAGATTAAACTTAAAAAAAAAGACCATTGCTTTTGAACTGGAAACAAAGTACTGAGCAGCTAAAAACATGGGAATGCGGCCCACTTTCAACAGTAGAAGGCACTATGTGTGGGCTCCCTTGGTGTCAAGACTTGAAAGAAAGGAATTAACAGGAAAAGCAGATGTGGATCATCATTATTAATATTTCCATATGCTACTTTCCTTCTGAGGTGCTTAATGCCTCCTATAACGATTATCTCACTTTGGGGGCTTTTGGTTACCTTAGGGAAACCTGGGAGGGTAAAGAAGTCCAACACACAAGCACATGCTCTCTAAGAATTGGTGACTAACATAACATAATAATAATAAAAAAAAGAATTCACAAAATGCTTTTACATCTAGCATCTTGTATAAGCCTCATGGCAGGTCTGTGAGGTTACAGAGTTTATCATGCCTAGTTTGTGAAAGAATAGTGTTTGAAAGCCTGGACTTCTAGATCCAATGGCATCCCAGATGTTTCAATGGCAGTGCTGCTGTTGTTGTGGGTAGCACATCCTGTTCTTGAACTGCCGAGGGTGTAGGGAGATAACTATGCTTCAGAAGTGGAACATTAGGGGCTCCTTGTTTACCTCATTCATTCCTTACTGCTTACAGTTGGACTCCTTATTGAACATTTGCAACCCTAAATGCGTTGTTTCTCTTTCTTCTCTCCAACCTCAAGTAGTGTTTCAGCCTCCAAGTTCCCATAAGTCTTTATACCTAGATTGAAAAGTGTTTCTCACTTTTTAAACTTATGCCCCTTTCTAACAAACATCTTGCATTCTTCCTGCCATTCTTCCCATCCTACCTGCTCATTGCAAAGACACTGGTATACCCATTCACACCAAGCTGAGAGTCCAGATAACTCCTGGTCTGGAAAACCATCATCTTATCTCTACCACCAGCCATATTTTTACTGATCTTTATTTTCTGTTCTAAGAAACCAATATGCTTACTTTTTTCCTCTGCTACATATAAGGTGATATAATATTGATATATTTCAAACTACAGTAGTCCTCCCTTATCCATGGTTACGTTCCATGGTTTAAGTTACACATGGTCACCCACAGTTTAAAAACAGATGATCCTCCTTCTGATATATTGTATCATCAGAAGGTCGATAGTAGCTTAACAGTACATCAAAATGCCTATGTATTCACCTCACTCTCTCATCTCATAGGCATTTTATCATCTCACATCACTGCAAGAAGGGTGAGTGTAGTACAATAAGATATTTTGAGAGAGACTACATTCATATAACTTTTATTACAATATATTGTTAAAACCATTCTGATTATTATTGTTAATCTCTTACTCTGCCTAATTTATTAATTAAGTTCTATCATAGGTATGTATATATAGGAAAAACCATAGTGTATATAGGGTTTGGTACTACCCACAGTTTCAAGCATCCACTGGGGGGTTTGGAATGTATCCTCTGTGGATAAGGGGGAACTACTCTACTTTTCTCCCACTCTGATTCTGAAACAAAGAATCGCTTGAGAATCACTTGAGAATCACTATTATTACTTGTCAAGTTTTATTATATTTATAATAATATAATTGTTTGTTTTCATGACTATCTACTAACCTATGACCTTCTTGAGGATGGGGACACAATCTGGTTTTCTTTGTATTCATAAGTGCCAAGCAAAGTGACAGGTATGTAATAGGCGTGCATGAAATATTTGTTGAACAAATGAATCAATAAACAATGCCAAAAGACTTATTCTATGCTACTGTGTCATTTTCCACTAGGTCTTACTCCATTTTTAGCAAAAGTACAAATTGAAAGCATTCAAGATTCTTTAACATCTGACTCTGTGAAGAGTGTCAATGAAAACAAGGGTTCCCTTTCAATTTCCCTCATTCTGTCTATTACCCAATTGAATCTTTACTGCTCAGGTTCTATACGCTTCTGCTTAATTATTATACACCTTCTTCTTTCATCTGGAATGTTTAAACCAACAGTTAATTGTCCAGAATTAAATGCATGACCTCTAAAAATCTAAGCCTACTAAAAAAAGAAGTGGTTTCACACTGTAATCTGTCATAATGATCCTCAAGAGGAATGATTCTATAATTTAGAAGAGGCTGCCATGTCAAAATAAAGATTCAGATTAGCTCCACTGGTCAGCATACCATTCCACACCTGAACTTGAAAATACTTCATATTATTAGTTGTTTACATTTCTCTTATATATGTGAGACTCGTGTCACAAACTATCTGGAGTGAAGAAGCACACTTTTGATTTGTTCTAAAAAATATGATAAAATAATAAAAATAAATTACTAGAAAAAGATAATGGGAAAAAAAGTCATGCAAAATAAAAGCCCCATTCAGGGTGCCTGGGTGGCTCAGTCGGTTGAGTGTCTGCCTTCTGCTCAGGTCCTGGAATCAGCCCCCACTCAGGCTCCCTGCTCAGGAGCCTCTCCCTCTCCCTCTGCCTCTCTTCCCAGCCTGTGCTCGCTGTCTCTCTCTCAAATAAATAAATAAAATCTTCAAAAAAATAAAATAAGATAAAATAAAATAAAAACCATATTTATTTTGTTAACATCAGCAGACATAAAAGTACCCTGTCAGATTGCTGTGACATTCCCAAATGCTTCCCCTTAACAGCTAAACTAACTCATCATAGACCATCAATCTACAAAGCAAGATGTGAGGAGCACTGCATGAGATTGTGTGCTTATCCAGGCCTTAGCCAAACATTTTTTTTTTTTTTAGTATAGTTGACACACAATGTTACATTAGTTTCAGGTGAAAAACATTGTGATTTGACAAGTTTATGTATGTTATGCTATGTTCATCACAGGTGTAGCTACCCTCTGTTCTAATACATCAGTACATCACTATTACAACATCATTGACTATATTCTGTATGCTCTGTCTTTTATTCCCATGATTTACTCTTTCCACAACTGGAAGCTTGGATCTCCGGCTCCCCTTCACCCATTTTGCCCACTCCCTTCCAGCCTCCCTTCTGGCAACTGCCAGTTTGTTCTCTGTATTTATAGGTCTGCTTCTGCTTTTTGTTTGTTTATTCATTTTCTTTTTTTGGTTAAGCCTTATTATGGCCTGAATTGTCTTTGGACCCCAAGGGCCAAGCCTCTATTGTGCATAACGATTATCATGTCCAAAAGAACTAATGAACCCTTTTTTTAAAAAGCTTTTTTCATTTATTTGAGAGAGAGAAAGAGAAGGAGAAAGTAAGCAGGGAGGAAGGGAAGAGGGAGAGGGAGCAGATCTCCCTGCTGAACAGGGAGACTGATGTGGGGCTCAATCCCAGGATCCTGGGATCATGGCCCTAGCCAAAGGCAGGCCCTTAACCGATTGAGCCACACAGGTACCCCAAAGAACTGATGAACCGTTAATTAGAGAACTATCAACACTTGTGGGCATAAATGAGCATTGACATGAGTGGCCCAGCATGTAACTAAAGGTATAGTCTAGAGAGATGACTTGGGTTAGAAATCTGGTCTAGCCACTTACCAGCTATGTTACCATAAGCAAGTTACTTTACCTCTCTGTGCCTCAGTTTCTTCATCTACGAAATGGGGATAATTAAAGTATCTATCTCATAGAGATGCTGTGAGGATTAAATGATGTGATGCATTTAAAATACTTTGTGAAATGCCTGGCATATCGTATAAACTCAGTAAGGTTGGCTATTGCTATGTGACCAATAAGTAGTATTACTATTCTCTTCATTTTATGGGGGAGGGATATTCCAAATTTGTAGTCCCATAAGCCCCTCATCTGATACCTCTGGGATTATAAAACTCGCTTCATTCAATCTATCTCAGGTTTGGCAAAGACTGTTCTCTTAGGCATGCTGTCCCTTCTCATCTTCCTTCTCCTGCTCAAGGTGATTTTTCATTGCTCCCAAAAAGGCTCCTGTACCCTAGCAAAGTCAATCTACTTACTACTCTTTCCTTGCATTCAACTGGCTGATTCTCACTTCTTGACATTTTCTCACAGTCCCCTTCAACCTGGAATGTCCCCTCGTTTCCTCTCTGTCACAGGCATCTGCCTTGGTCAAAGTCAGTCTCTAAATTAGCATCTATATGCAATTCTCAGACTTTAGTGTTCATCAGAAACACCTGGAAAGCCTGTTAAATATGCCCTTTCCTGAGCTCTACCCAAAAATTCTGATTTTGTAGGTCTGGGGTAGGACCCAGGAACTTGATTTTTTATAGGCCTCCCCCTCCCCACTCTTCCAACCCACAGGAGACTCTGAAGCACTAACTTTTGGGGATCACAGATTGAGAAATAGTGTTTTATTTTATTAAATTTTTTTTATTATGTTAGTCACCATACAGTATGTCATTAGTTTTTGATGTAGTGTTCTATGCTTCATTGTTTGCATTTAACACCCAGTGCTCATTGCAATACATGCCCTCCTTAAAACCCAGCACCATTCTAACCCATCACCCCAGCCGCCTCCCCTCTGAAACGCTTAGTTTGTTTCCCGGAGTCCATAGTCCCTCATGGATCATCTCCCCCTCCGATTTTCCTCCCTTCATTTTTCCCTTCCTTTTCCTGATGTCCTCCATGCTGTTCCTTATGTTCCACATATAAGCGAAACCATATGATAATTGTCTTTCTGTGCTTGACTTATTTCACTTAACATGCTCCCCTCCAGGTCCATCCATGTCGATGCAAATGATGGGTATTCATCCTTTCTGATGGCTGAGTAATATTCCATTGTATATATGGACCACATCTTTATCCATTCATCTCTTGAAGGGTATCTCAGCTCCTACCACAGTTGGGCTATTGTGGACATTGCTGTTATGAACGTTGGGGTGCATATGCCCATTCTTTTCACAACATCTGTATCTTTGGGGTAAATACCCAGTAGTGTAATTGCTGGATCATAGGGTAGATCTTTTTTTAATGTCTTGAGGAACCTCCATACTGTTTTCCAGAGTGGCTGTACCAATTTGCATTCCCACAAATAGTGTGAGAGGGTTCCCCTTTCTCCACATCCTCTCCAACATTTGTTGTTTCCTGCCTCATTAATTTTTGCCATTCTAACTGGTGTGAGGTGGTATCTCAGTGTGGTTTTGATTTGAATTTCCCTGATGGCTAATGATGTTGAACATTTTTTCATGTGTCTGTTAACCATTCGTATGTCTTCTTTGGAGAAGTGTCTGTTCATATCTTCTGCCCATTTTTTGACTTCCTTATTTGTTTTTTGGGTGTTGAGTTTGAGAAGTTCCTTACAGATCTTCAATACCAGCCCTTTATCTGTAATGTCATTTGCAAATATCTTCTCCCATACCGTGGGTTGCCTCTTTGTTGTGTTGACTGCTTCCTTGGCTGTGCAGAAGCTTTTTATCTTGATGAAGTCCCAAAAATTCACATTTGCTTCTGTTTCCCTTGCCTCTGGGGATGTGTCTTGAAAGAAGTTGCAGTGGCCGATGTCAAAGAGGTTACAGCCCATGTTCTCCTCTAGAATTTTGATGGATTCCTGCCTCACATCGAGGTCTTTCATCCATTTGGAGTTTATCTTTGTGTATGGTGTGAGAGAGTGGTCAAGTTTCATTCTTTTGCACATAGCTGACCAATTTTCCCAGCACCATTTATTGAAGAGACTGTCTTTTTTCCACTGGATGTTTCTTCCTGCTTTGTCAAAGAGCCGAGAGTCCATTTCTGGGTTCTCTATTCTGTTCCATTGGTCTATGTGTCTTTTTGTGCCACTTCCATGCTGTCTTTGTGATCACAGCTTTGTAGTACAGCTTGAAATCTGGCAATGTGATGTCCCCAGCTTTGTTTTTCCTTTTCAACAATTCCTTGGCGATTCGGGGCCTTTTCTGGTTCCACACAAATTTAAGGGCTGTTTGTTCCAGTTCTTTGAAAAATGTCATTGGCGTTTTGATCAGGATGGCATTGAAAGTGTAGACTGCTCTGGGTAGCATAGATATTTTAACTATGTTTATTCTTCTGACCCATGAGCATGGAATATTTTTCATCTTTTTGTGTCTTCTGCAATGTCTTTCAAGAGTAATTTGTAGTTTCTAGAATATAGATCCTTTACGTCTCTGGTTAAGTTAATTCTGAGATAACGTATGATTTTTGGTGCTACTATAAATGGAATCGATTCCCTAATTTCTCTTTCTTCAGTCTCATTGTTCGTGTATAGAAATGCAACTGACTTCTGAGCATTGGTTTTGTATCCCGCCACATTAGTGAATTGCTCTATAAGTGCTAGTATTTTGGGGGTGGAGTCTTTTGGGTTTTCCATATAGATTATCATGTCATCTGCGAAGAGAGACAGTTTGACTTGTTCTTTGCTGATTTGGATACCTTTTATCCCATTTTGTTGTCTGATTGCTGTTGCAAGGACTTCTAGTACTATGTTGAATAATAATGGCAAAAGTGGACATCCTTGTCTTGTTCCTGATCTTAAGGGAATGGCTTCCAGCTTTTCCCCACTGAGAATGTTATTCGCTGTGGGCTTCTCATAGATGGTTTTTATGAAATTGAGGAATATGCCCTCAATCCCTACACTCCGAAGTGTTTTAATCAGGAAAGGATGCTGTATTTTGTCAAATGCTTTTTCTGTATCAATTGAGAGGATCATATGGTTCTTGACTCTTTTCTTGTTGATATGATCTATCACACTGATCGGTTTGCAAATGTTGAACCACCCTTGCATCCCGAGGATGAATCCCACTTGGTCATGATGGATAATCCTTTTAATGTACTGTTGGATCCTATTAGCTAGGATCTTGTTGAGAATTTTAGCGTCCATATTCATTAGGGAAATTGGTCTATAATTCTCCTTTTTGATGGGGTCTTTGCCTGGTTTGGGGATCAAGGTAATATTGGCATCATAGAATGAGTTTGGTAGTTTTCCTTCTGTTTCTATTTTCTGAAACAGCTTCAGGAGAATAGGTATTATTTATTCTTTGAATGTTTGGTGAAATTCCCCGGGAATCTGTCAGGCCCTGGACTCTTGTTTTTGGGGAGGTTTTTGATCACTGCTTCAATCTCTTCATAATTAATCGGTCTGTTTAAATCATCAATTTCTTCCTGTTTCAGTCTTGGTATTTCATAGGTTTCCAGGAAGGCATCCATTTCTTCCAAGTTGTTTAATTTATTGTCATAAAGCTGTTGATAAAAGTTTCTAATGATGCTTCCTTTTTCATTGCTGTTGGTTGTGATCTCTCCCCTTTCATTCATGATTTTATTAATTTGGGTCCTTTCTCTATTCTTTTGACTAAGTCTGGCCAGTGCCTTATCGATCTTATTTATTCTTTCAAGAACCAGCTTCTAGTTCTGTTGATCTGCTCTACTGTGCTCCTGGTTTCTAATTCATTGATCTCTGCTCTAATCTTGATCACCTGCCTTCTCGTGTGTGGGTTAGGCCTGTTCTTCTGTTCCAGCTCCAGCTTCCTGAGGTGAGAATATAAAAACTGCATTTTAGATTTTTCTATTCTTTTGAGTGAGGCTTGGATGGCTACGTATTTTCCCCTTAGAACCGCCTTTGCAGTGTCCCATAGGTTTTGGACCTTTGTGTTTCCATCTTGTTGGTCTCCATAAATTGTTTAAATTGATTTTTAATTTCCTGGTTTACCCAATCATTCTTGAGCAGGATGGTTCTTAGTTTCCAAGTGTTTGAGTTTCTTCCAAATTTGTCCTTGTGATTGAGTTCCAGTTTCAAAGCATTGTGCTCTGAGAATATGCAGGGAATAATTTCAGTCTTTTGGTATCGATTGCGACCTGTTTTGTGACCTAGTTTATGGTCTATTCTGTAGAAAGTTCCATGTGCATTTGAAAAGAATGAGTATTCTGTTATTCTATATATATCTATGAGGTCCATCTGGTCCAGTATGTCATTCAAAGCTCTTGTTTCTTGTTGATTTTCTGCTTAGGTGATCTGTCTATTGCTGAGAGCAGAGTGTTGAGGTCCCCTACTGTTATCGTATTATTATCTATATGTCTCTTTATTCTGGTTAAGAGTTGGCTTGTGTATCTAGCTGCTCCCCTGTTTGGGGCATAGATATTTATAGTTATCATATCCACTTGTTGGTTACATCCTTTAAGAATAATATAGTATCCTTCTGTATCTCTAACAACAGTCTTTAGTTTAAAATCTGATCTGTCTGATATGAGAATTGCTACCCCAGCTTTCTTTTGAGGTCCATTGGCATGAAGAATGGTTTTCCATCCCTTCACTTTCAGTCTGGATGTATCTTTAGGTTCGAGATGAGTCTCTTGTAGACAGCCTATGGATGGGTCATGTCTTTTTATCCAGTCTGCAACCCTGTGCCATTTTATGGGAGCATTTAGCCCATTTGCATTGAGAGTGATTATTGAGACATATGATTTTAATATTGTCATGTGCCTGTGAAGTCCTTGTTTCTAATGATTGTCTCTGTACATTTCTGCTTTATTTCACTCTTGGTGTCTTTCTTCTTTTATAAAACCCCCCTTAATATTTCTTACAGGGCCAGCTTGGTGGTCACATATTCTTTCAGTGTCTGCCGGTCTTGGAAGCTCCTTGTCTCTCCATCCATTCTGAATGACAGCCTTGCTGGATGAAGTATCCTTGGCTGCATGCTCTTCTCGTTTAGTACCCTGAATATGTCTTGCCAGCCCTTTCTGGCTTGCCAGGTCTCTGGGGACAGGCCTGATGTTATTCTGATGTTCCTCCCTCTGTACATAAGAAATCTCTTCCCCCAGCTGCTTTCAAGATTGTTTCCTTGGATCGAAGATTGTGAATTGTACTATTATATGTCAGGGCGTCGGTCTGTTCTTATTCATCTTGGGAGGGGTCCTCTCTGCCTCTTGGACATGAATGCTTATTTCCTTCCCCGGGTTAGGGAAGTTCTCAGCTGCAATTTGCTCAAACATATCTTCTAGACCTCTCTCTCTCTCTCCACCCCTCAGGGCTCTGAATAATTCTGACATTGGAATGTTTCATGGGGTCATTAATCTCTCTCAGTCTGATCCGTTGGGATTTAAGCTGTTTTTCCCAGGCCTCCTTGGTTTCCTTCTTTTCTACCATCTTATCTTCTAGCTCACTAATTCTTTCTTCTACCCTGGCAGTCAGAGTATCCTGTTTAGACTGCATTTCATTCATAGCATTTTTAAGTGCAGCCTGATTAGATCTCATTTCTGCCCTTAGAGATTCTATATTGTTGCTAATATTTTTCTCAAACCTAGATATCTACTTTGTAATTGTTACTTTGAAGTATATTTCTGACATCTTGCTTATTGCCATATGCATTAGGTCTGTGGCAGAGGCCACAGTCTCTGTTTCTTTTCTTTGTTGGGAGTTCCTTCTCTTAGTCATTCCGTTGGGGGGTGGTTGAGGGAATGTACAGAGCCCAAAGTACTAACCATGACCCAATCAAGATGCACCTGTTTTATAGGGACCTTGGGGTTGTTGTCCTCTTGTTCTTCCAGCCTGTATTCTGGGTGAGGGACCTGCCGCACTGTTACTCAGGCAACTCTCCTTGGGTAGAGTTGCCCTGCTCCCTGTTCAGGGGGTGGGCTCAGTGAAAACCAGGTTTTTGGGCTTTTGTTCTCTGGTGGCTTTGCCTAGTGCCTTTCTGCATCTCTTGTGAGAGTCAGAGCAGAAGTGACCACATTCAAACCTCTGTCTCAGAACAAAGAAATCACAGTCTGCTCTTCCCTGAGCTCTCCAGGACACACAGTCTCTGTTTCTGTCTGTGCTGCAAAGTCGATAGCCTCCCCAGTTGTGCACCCCACAGAAGCACACCCAAAGGTGGATTCCAGGGCCGGGCACATCTCCCCTTTGTGCTTCTAAAACTGAAAGCCACCCCTGGTTTGCACTCGTGCATCCACTGCTCCTGGATCCTGTCTGGGGGCTGGACTAAAGTCCTTTCCCCACCACAACCAATCTGCAAATCTGTGCCCTGTCCCCTGCATGGGATACTTTTGTGCTCTGGTGTTATTTCACCTTCCCTGCTCCAGGTTATGGTGGCTCCCTCCCCCTTCTGTTTATCTTCCAATGTCTACCTGCAGAATCATGGTTCCACACTTTGTACCTCGAGACAGGTGGTGTTGTCTGCTTGTAAAGATCCAGATATATATTCTTACCTCTCAGTCTGATTTCATGGGTGTTCAGAATGGTTTGGTAGATATCTTGCTAAATTCGGGGGACCAGTTGAAATAGGGTCCCCTACATTTCTGCCATCTTTCTTCCAGATGGAGAAATAGTGTTTTATATGAGAACACTAGTTAACAACTCTTGAATCAATTCTTTCTCCAGATTTCCTTAAATGCTAATACTTTTAATAAAGTAATGCCTTATTAGCTCAGCTCCATTAATTGGAATTCTTGATAATTGGACAGAAGCTGAGCTTCTAAAAAAAGAGGTGGGATGCTGAAGATGAATCTTCATGATGAGTAGAGCTAGCCATGCATATTTCGACAGGTGCCAAGTAATTTCTTGCTGATTTATTCATTAACTGAATGTTCCTTGATTAGTCCATTCAGGACCTCATCTATCACTTTCTCTCACTTGGATTACTGCGCTAACCTCTTACCTGGTCTCCCCACTTCCACTCTTGTTGCCATTAACCCATTCTCCACATAGATACCTTTGTAATCTTAAAAAAAAAAATCCTGGTTGTATCACCTGCCTAAATAAAACTTTCACTGGTCTCTTGTTGATCTTAGGTTAGAGTCTAACCTCTTTTTTTTTTTTAAGACTGTACTCTTTATCAGGGTCTACAAGGCTCTGCATAGTCTGGTCCTGCCTACCTCTCTAGTCTCATCTTATTTCACTTTCCCCTATGCTCTCTCTGCTTTAGACATGCTAGCTTTCTTTAAGTTCTGTGACCAGACCCCCTTTCTTCCCTGATACAGAACCTGTGCATATGCTCTTCTATGGATTTGGATGCTTTTCCCAGCATCCCCTTCCCACCCCACACACCCACACAAACACACACTTAGTTAACCCTTACTCATCTTTTGGAGCTTGGCTTGAATGTTTTTACCATAGAAAAATCTGAGCTCCCTACTGTAGGTCAGTCTCCTTTAGTAGATGCTTTCAGAAAATCATGTTTCTGTTCCTCAGGATACGTGTCTCAGTTTGTGATTGTACAATCATTACTATTAATGTGATTATTTGATTAAAGCCCATCTCATCTTCTAAGTACTGAACTCCCTGAAAACCCAAAGCATGTCACTGTATCTTTGGCATCTTGCACAGCGACTAGCATATATAGTAATCACTTAATATTAAGTCAATTGACAGAATGAATCCCTTCTCTTCCTTCCCAGCGAAGATCACAATCATCCAAACCTCTCTACTTTCCCCCCAAAGCTAATGCTATCCTGATTCTCTGTGTGAAAGCATGTGATTGACATGAGTTCAAACTCCCCTAGAAGGAAGACCCCAATCAAGGCAATAAGATTTAAAACCTACCCACTTATTCTTTAAACTTCAGGCCAGCTTCCTCAGCCAGGGGACCAAACAAGCTTGACACTGAATACTCCTGCCTATTGTTCTCCGCAGTAAATAGTTGGCTTGTTCCTAGAAGCTGCCCAGACATTGGATGGTAATGATGAGATCCCTATTCAAGTCATTAAACTGTTGCTCAGCATGCTCAAATCTTGTTAGCTATCACCCTAACCAGCCAATGCCCTCTACACTAAACATTTAACAATTTTACATCAGCTATCCATCCCTCTCTTTCTGTTATGCATGAATTATAGTTCTTGAAGGGAAAATAAAGAGGAACAGCAACAAGAAATTGCTGGGGATGGGGATGGGGATGGGTGACAAGTGTAGTGTGATATGTGTTGTTTCTTAGCACCCGATGCCATTCAGAATTTCACATAAGAGTGGAGACATCATTGGACAGAAGAGCCACCCTAGCAACCTGGAAAGATTTAGCTCAAATCACATCTGGGTCTGAGAGTTTAAATATATTAAATCCTTGTCTCTAAGCTTATGAATCAACCAGTAAAATCATAAACATAAAAAGGTTCAGGACATTTGAGCTAAGTGATAACTGAAGACCTAGATTTTTTAAAAAAATCAGATTGAGTCAGTAAGTTCCTTAGCTTCCAGCATAGGTAAAATCCACACAAAATTCTATGACTCTGGATGGAGACATAATTCTAATGCTTCTCTCAGTAAAAATCTTAACTACAGAACAACTGGACAATTCAAATGATTTTTTAATTGCTCATAATTCTTCAAAAATTCCAATATCACATGCTGTTCCTGTAGCCTATCTGAGAAAAGGCATGCCACAGGAAGAGCATAAAAGTGGCCTCACAACTATTTTATCTACTGAAATAGTCTACCTTAGGATATTTTTTTTTTTTGGCAATTCTGTCTATTTTAAATATTCTTTCAACTGGTGCAACATCTATGTGGCAGGACCTATGGATCCTGGGTAATTTAGGTAGCTTTCTGCAGTGTTTGCAAAGCCCTTTTAATATAATGATTTTTCAAATGAGTGGGGTGGGTGGGTGTGCGTGCGCACATGCACTACGGCTTTTCCTTTTTAGCTACAACTGACAAATGGAATAAAAGCCTAAGTAGGGTTAATCTGAAAATGTAAAAAGGAAATATCTTGTCAAAGTGCTATACTTTTCAGATACTCTTAACCAATCCTCTGTACATCTTTCCAGTAGTCTCTATGATCAGGATGCTTATTGGAAAATACCTTCCTTGGTATTTTTGTTCAATATATAATTTAAGTTCCTCATTAAAACCATCTATTGTACAAAATAATCTCCCTATTTGCTAAAATTGATTTGGGAAAATGTTTGGAAAGTAGCTACTTGATATCATTATTCCTTGCCTACTCTTTTCCCAATCTGCATTAAAAGCATGTGTGATTTTCCAAAAATGAAGTGGTGAGATCAGATGATGAGTTACAACATGACCTAGCTACTTTGCTATAGATAATTGGGTTATGGATCAACACTAGACTCAATGGCAGTATTTATAAGCTGACTCGCATAAGAACTTTAATCAGATCCTTATTCATAAGGAGTTTGAATTTGAGAGTCAAAAAGAGTCAGTACACTGGTCAGTATTGAGAGAAACAGAGACAGAGACAGAATAGCTGAGCTAACCTCACAGCCAAGTGGAAGATAGAGTTCTAGAACACTCTTTGTGAGAAGACAGCTTATTGTATGATTAACAATGGTCACATTCTTTGGAAGGCTTGTGTGGCCTGTTTATTTACAATAAACTTTCATTAACTGAGATATGCCGAGCATGTCACTATTCTTTGTAACTTGGCTGTGCCTAACCCAAAGATCAGTTGTCAATGTAGATCCAATAGAGGCTGAACTAAGATAAGAACTCAGGTCTCCTTATTCCCAGTCTCATGTATTTGCAAAATAAACTTTACTTCCTATAAGAAAATCTTTAGCCCTAAATTACTGGAAAAGTTAATTCATAGTTTAGATACTGTACTTCTTTAGACTTGCTGTTATCAATTGCATCAACACTATGGTGCTGTCTTTTGGGTAGGAAAGGCCGATAATGATGCTTTGAGAAGATAACAGGTAAATTTCCAGGTTGATATATTTAAAATATATGATTGACAAAGTAGTATTCCTAGAACTTAGTTGAAGAATAGCTCCATGTGGTCATTTAAAACCCTCATGAGAGAAACACACCCAAGACCACACTTAACTTTTCAAATGGGAAACACTTTTTCTCAAAGGTTTCAAAAGAAGCTTTTAAACATGCTTTGTATGTTCAGATCTTATTAAATATACCTCTTCTGGATGAATCTGTTTCTGGGAGATCTGTCCAAAGTTTTGGGACAGTGCTACCATTTCCCTTACTTCCTGGGACAGTACCCAAAACTCAACTTTCTAGCAGTTATTATTCCAAGACAAAGAAGCTTTACTTGTATTAACCAAAGAAATCTAATGTCTGACACTGATTTTTCAAACTCTACACCTTCTATTCCAGCAGAATTTTCATATACTATGAAGTGTCTAAGACTTTGCAAGTACTGGTAGATTCAACTAATCTAAAGAATCAAAGCAGTTTAAAAGAAACTTTGAATCAACTTCTTTGAAACTCTGTGGCCACATTTGTAAAATAAGAATAATAAAACCTGCCATGCCAACATAGCTCTCATGAATTCTAGAACATGAAAGTTTGAAATGTCTCCCCCAAATCATCTCATCTAATTGTGTCCCTTACCTCATGAGTGAAGTATGAGCTTCAAATGGACAATGTAGGTGCATTTAGAAAGATGCATCATCACTCTTCATTTTTATTTGAATGATGCTGTTGCTAACTGTTCCAAAGGAGCTTTTTGGCTGCTAACTTACTGGTTACCTTGATTGGAAAGATTTCTATTTTTTTCAACACCCCCACCAACTTTCTGTCCTGGGCCTTAGGTCTATGCAGAATAATAGCCAGTATGTTTTTTATGTGTCTGTGTCCACTTTGATGGTTACATTTAAATTTATCCCTAGAAAAACTAACATATATCCCTAATAAGGAGGCATTTCCTGATTTGTCCTATTTCAGGTGCCATCTTCCTTGTACAAAAACAATATGTCTTATCTGAAGAAGTTTGGAAGAGATAATATTGCCTAAAGACCCAAATATCAGTCTTCAAACCAACTGCATCTGAATTACCTGGGAGACCTTTGACAAATGTAGAGTTTTTTGGTTTTAATTTTATTAAGCTTTTTATTATGAAAATTTCAAACATATAAAAAATGAGAGAATATCAAAAAGAATTCCTAGATAATCATCACCAAGCCTCAATAGTTAGATGTCCATAGTCAATGTTGTTTCACTCATATCTTATCCAGCTACCACTGGATTATTTTGAAGCATATTTCACCCATAAATATTCCAAAATGCAAATATATATATTTTTTTCACTTATTTTCTCAGAGGTTTACAAATTCCTGGAATTCTGATTCAGCGTATTTGGAACCAGGCAGGCAATCTGTATTTGTAATAAATGAAACTGATATGCAAATTTGACAACAGCTGCATTTGAGTCTCCTTTTAATATAGAAAAATGGAATCTAGACAGGGAAGTTACCAGCTAAAACTTACTTTGTTGCTCTGTCACAGAGACAAACTGCCGTTTTAAATAAAGAGATATTCTGAAGTCCATTCAGAAAAGATACCATTTGAGGGGAAAGTGCTTTGAAAATAATGGGCCAAACACCAGAAGGCAAGGAAGCAATTTTCTGAGATGTTAACTAAGCAATGAAGCCTTTCTAGTCCATATTAAAGTCTCATATCTTTGAGCTCAGCCTTCAACGGACTACTCATTTGGAAGTTAATCAGAGACAACCTGTGACAGCTCATGTATTATAGAATTGATTTTACTCTTAAATTGCCTTAACTCTTTGACTGAATTGTAAGCTTATGAAGGGTAGGGACCTTGCCTGATCCAGCTTTGTACCATCATCCTCCTCACCCCCTGAGAGAACCCTGCACAGTGTCCTGTCACATGTGATAATTTAAAACAGTGCATTGCTTCTTACCTTAGTTGCACCACTGAGGGATTCATTCTATAGCACATTTCTATACTATTGTGTTAAATGTATGGAAAAAGTGATTGTACCTCACAATGTCCCTAAGTACCAAGACACTCATGTGTTGCGATCCAAAAGGTCCTGTTGAAATGTCCTGGATCAGAAATATTTCTTCAGTGGCTTGCCATATTGCCTGGAATTGTCACTCCTACTTATCTCCTTAATTGACTAGACTGAAATCTTAAGGTTCAAACAAAAATGTTAATCTAGGAGCTTCTTAGCATAAATGAGCTGACACAGATGATTGCATTCATGATGCAGATCCTTTTGATGTCATAAAGGGAGCATGGACATTGCTTCACATGGATAGCCTAATTGGAATTCTCTAGTGGCGGTCATGGGGCTGTTGAGTACCCAATGGGTGGAAATAGGTTTACTGAAAAGCACAGGACAGCATAGTGGCTAGGAATGCAGGTTTTCTAGTGAGATGGATGTACCACAGTCCTGGCTGTATCATTTACTAGTTGTGTGACGTTGGGATAGTCAATTTCCCTGAGACTCATTTCCTTCATGTGTAAAACAAGAGGTTAATAAAACCTACTTTATTTATTCATTCAACAAATTTGAGGGCCTTCTATGTTTTAGGCTCTGTGTTTAACTGGGGATATTATAGATAACAAGCCAGAAAGGGTGTCTCCACCTCTAAACTTAAATTCTACATTTTAGGATTATGCTGAGGCTTAAATGAGATAATGCACATGTAGAACTTAGCATGGTAGCTAGATCTAGGAGACATCACAGATATTAGTTATTTTTATGGCTACTATTATCCAGGAAGGAGGGTGGATGGCACTACAGAAAGATATTTCACAATTTACGAAGACATGCCATATATGCAGTGATAAAGAAAAATCATAGCTTGGGTTTCCCAAACCTATGGAAAGGCTAGAAGCAACCACAAGAAGACATTTGAGGAATGGAGAAAAATCTTCCCTAGCCAAGAAGATATTCTTATTTGTGCTTAAAACCACAGCAGACCAAAAGAAACCCCTTACAGCAGCAAATGCCATGTCAGGGTCTATGTAAGTCAGAATGTTTCTATTACATGGATTTGTACAATAGCTACAGCAACAGATGTGTGATGAGTGAGCTTTGTATAGGTGAGGCAAAAATCTCATGTACTTTAAGGACTGACATTTACAAAATTGGGGAAAGAAAGTGTGAAAACTCTCTGTGATACACATCAATAGACCTGATATTGGGAAATGATCATCTGGTAAGAACTAGAATAGAATTTAATATAAAGAAAATGGAGAATAGATACAAGATGATAAAGAAATAAATGATAAGAGAAGAGGAGGGTATAGGACTTACTTCTGAAGACAATAACTGAAAATCCAATGCAAACTATACAGGGAGGCATGGTGAACTTGGACTTGGTTCAGCAGGAATTAATAGCGGAGAAGTTCAATCTGAAAGATGGGGCAGGGAAGCAGCACGCAGAATCCAAGGGTAATGTCCAATACAAGAGATTATGTGTCTAAGACAACAACACTAACTTTATTCTCCACTGATTAGTATAGTTGAAACTTTCTAATACTTTCTAACGTTCTATATTTTCTGCCCTGGTCAGGACTAGCTTAACAACTTGAGTGGGTTGAGCCTGCAGATACCTTGTATTAGTAACTCCATTTGAGCAGGTCTGACATCAGGTGTCTTTGTTTTATTTGTACTGTAATAGATGAGGAGAGAAAACAACTTACAAGCTATAGGGTCAAGCATAGCAGCTATGTAAAGAAACATCTGAACACACACACACACACACACAACCGTATTCTGATTCAAAAATCCAGGCATGGAGGAGAGGAGTTAAGATGGCAGAGTAGTAGGGGTCCCTGAACTTGCCTCATCTTTTAAATATGGGTAGATCAACATTCAACTATTTTGAACAACTAGGAAGAGGATCAGAGGATTAAGGAAGCAATCTGCACAGTTGGAGTGAGAGAATGTGGCAGACGCAAGGTTCAGAGCCCTGAATTGGGGGAGGGGAAAGCCACATGGCCGGGAAGGGGAGGGAACCAGTTTCGCTGATCAATGTCAGGAAGAGGGAGAAAGTGGGAAGGAGCGCAGTGCGTTGGGACTGCACAATAAGCCATGGTGAGATCCCCTGGGTAGCTCAGGGAGAGATTGCTCCCCTTCATGGAGGGTATTTGGAAGAGCATATTTTGCCTTTCCAAGGACAAAAGGCCAGCCAGGAAGCCACTGAGCGTAACTCAACAGCAGGGTCAGAGGTGCGTGCAGAGGGCAGAAAACCTCTTAACAACTTTTCACTGTGAGCCACAATAGGTTTAAACCTCTGTGTGCATGTCCAGTGGCTGCCTTTCTGGGGCTGAACTGAGCAGAGTGCAGACACTGGAGCAGATTGTGGATAACCTGGCCACTGCTTTTTCTGTCTGCCCCAATAGCTTCAAGCCTCTGTGATGGCTTTTCTGGGACAGAAGTGAGTAGGAGTAGGAGACTGAGTTGAGTGCACAGGGCTGATAGTGTGATTCCAGCTTTTTGCTGAACATTATAATAAACTAGCTTCTGTGCATGCACTCTGCGATGGCTTTTTGGAAACAGGACAGTGCTGGGCATACCCCAAGCCTTGCCACCAGGGATAGGAGTGGGAGCACACCTCACCAGGCCCTTTAAAACAAGAAGTTTTGAATTCCAGCCACAGGCCCAATAAAATACAGGACATCTGTGGCTCTGGGCATGCTGATGCCTCGGGGAACAGGCAGGTTAGGGCAGAGAACTGACGAAGGCCAGGGACACAGGAGATTGTTTGCTTTTCTAAAAGGGCTTCCTGAACAGTGGCTGCCTCCCCAGGTTCCAGAGGGTGAGGTGAGGTCATATTCTATGTCCTCCACCCTCCCCCTCTTCCTGCCCACCAGCACAGTCAGAATTCAGAGAGAAACACAGCACCTTCACTGGAGGCTGGAGTCCTCTTCACTAAACTCTGCCCCCCTGCACCTGACAGGAGCATCTCTATAAGGGCAAGTCAGCTTGTGAGCTGGCTCAGCAGGCCTCTCCCTCAGAAGACCAACACAGGTGCCCACATCTACCAAGTCTATCAACTTCCAGTGGAAATAAGACCAGGCTTGCTTCTTTTTCCCCCCTCTTCCCTTAATTTAAAAAAATTTTTTTTACATTTAAAAAATTTTTCTAATTCTTATTTTTTATTCTTTTTTTTAAAGATTTTATTTATTTATTTGACACAGAGAGAAAGACAGCCAGCGAGAGAGGGAACACAAGCAGGGGGAGTGGGAGAGGGAGAAGCAGGCTTCCCAGTGGAGCAGGGAGCCCAATGCAGGGTTTGATCCCAGGACTCTGGGATCACGCCCTAAGCTGAAGGCAGACACTTAACAACTGAGCCACCCAGGCACCCCACTTATTTTTTATTCTTTACCTTTATTATATATATATGTAAATTTTCCTTTTTTTTCTTTGCTCTCTCTTTTTTTTGTATCAGGCTTATAATCTTTTGTTCATTTGTTGGTTCATTTTTTTCCTACTCTTATTTTTCAGATCAGCCTTCTTATTTTTTTTTTCTCTTCTTTCCCTCCTTGTTTCTTATATTTTAGAATCAGGCTTATGGTTTATTCTTTGTCTGTTCTTTGTCTGTTTGTATCCACCTTTGTCCCATTTCCTTTTCTCTTGTCTTGGGTCAGGCTTTTTTTCTTTTTAATTTTTGTTTTTTGTTTTTTTCTTTTTTCTTCTTTTCTTTCTTCCTTTACAAGCTAAACTTCACAAACAAATCAAAGCACACCTATGTAAATGTCTAAACACTTCCCACTATAAATAAGGAGGAACTTTGTAGAGGAAAGGCCAGTGAGAAAGAGCAGCCAAGACATGATAACAGAGTGTACACAACATACACCAGAAACACTTTTTGAAGTTTTGTTCTTGTTGTTGCTGTTTTGACTGGGTTTTTTTTCCTTTTCTCCTATCTTTTCTGGATACAATGACTAAAGCAAGAAATTCACTGCAAAGGAAAGAATAGGAGGTAGGACTCTCTGAAAAGGATTTAATCAATATGGATATAAGTAAGACATCAGAACTAGAATTCAAATAACATTTATAAAGATATTAGCTGGGCTTTAAAAAACAGAGAAGACACTAAAGAATCCCTTATCTCTTACTGTAGAAATAAAATAACTAAAATTAACCAGGCTTAAATTAAAAATGTTATTACTGAGATGCAGTAAAAAATGGAGGCTGTAACTGCTAGGATAAATGAGGCAGAAGAGAGAGACAGTGACATAGAAGCCAAAATGATGGAAAGCAAGGAAGCTGAGAAAAAGAGAAAAACAACTACTGGATCATGAGGGGAGACTTCAAGAAGTAAGTTATACCATAAAGCACAATAATATTCGAATAATGGGGTCCCAGAAGATGAAGAAAGAGAAAGAGGGTCAGAAGGTTTATTTCAACAAATTATAGTTGACAACTTCTGTAATCTGGGGAAAGAAACAAGCATCCAAGTCCAAGAGACACAGAGAACCCTCCTCAAAATCAATAAAAATAGGTCAACACTCCAACATATAATAGTGAAGCTTGTAAATTTCAGAAATTAAAGAGAAAATCCTGAAAGCAGCTCAGGACAAGAGGTCCTGAACTTACCAGGGGAGAAACATAAGGTTGGCAGCAGACCTATCCATAGAGACCTGGCAGGCCAGAAAGGACTGGCATGATATAGTCCAAGTGTTAAATGGGAAAAATATGCAGCCAAGAATACTTTATTTAGCAAAGTTGTCATTCAGACTAGAAAGAGAGATAAAGAGTTTTCAGGACAAACAAAAACTAAAGGAATTCGTGAACACTAAACCAGACCTGCAAGAAATATTAAAGGAGATCCTTTGAGTGAAGAGAGAGCTCAAAAGAAACAAAGACTAGAAAGGAACAGAGACAATATACAGAAACAGTGACTTTACAGGTAATACAATGGCACTAAATTCATATCTTTCAATAGTTAATCTGAATGTAAATGGACTAAATGTTCCAATCAAAAGACAGAGGGTATCAGATTGGATTAAAAAAAACAAACAAGACTCATCGACATGCCATCTATCAGAGACTCCTTTTAGACCCAAAGACAGCACCAGATTGAAAGTGAGGGGGTAGTGAAATATTTATCATGTTAATGGACATCAAAAGAAAGCTGGAGTAGCAATCCAAATATCAGACAAACAAGATTTTAAACCAAAGACTACAATAAGAGATGAAGAAAGACCCTATATCAAAATAAAGGTGTCTATCCAACAAGAAGATCTACCAATTGTAAATATTTATGCCCCTAACTTGGGAGCAGCCAATAATACAAACCAATTAATAACAAAATTAAAGAAATACATTGATAATAATACAATCATAATGGGGGACGTTAACACCCCACTCACAGCAATGGAAAGATCATCTGAGCAGAAGATCAATAAGGAAACAAGGCTATGAATGACAACTGGACTAGAAGGACTTCACAGATATATTCAGAACATGACATCCCAAAGCAACAGAATACACATTCTTCTCGAGTGCACATGGAACATTCTCCAGAATAGATCACATACTGGGTCACAAATTAGGTCTCAACTGGTACCAAAAGATTGAGATTATACCATGCATATTTTCAGACCACAATGCTTTGAAACTTGAACTCAATCACAAGAGAATATTTGGAAGGAACACAAATACATGGAGGTTAAAGAGCATCTTACTAAGGAATGAATAGGTCAACCAGGAAATTAAAGAAGAATTAAAAAATGAATAGATGGAAGCAAATGAAAATGAAATCACCATGGTTCAAAGCCTTTGGGATGCAGCAAAGGCAGTCCTAAGAGGGAAGTATATAGCAATGCAGGTCTTTCTCAAGAAACAAGAAAAATTTCAAATACACAACCTAAACTTATACCTAAAGGAGCTGGAAAAAGACAGCAAATAAAGCCTAAGTCCAGCAGGAGAAGAAAAATAATAAAGTTTACAACAGATATAAATGACACAGAAATCAAAAGAACAGTAGCACAGCTCAACAAAACTAGGAGCTGATTCTTTGAAAGAATTAATAAGATTGATAAACCCCTAGCCAGACTTATTAAAAAAAAAGATCCAAATAAATAAAATCATGAATGTAAGAGGAGAGATCACAACACCAACCAAAGAAATACAAACAATTATAAGAGAATATTATGAGCAGTTGTATGCCAACAAATTAAGCAATCTGGAAGAAATGGATGTATTCCTAGAAACATATAAACTACCAAAACTGAACCAGGAAGAAATAGAACACCTGAACGACCCATAACCAGCAAAGAAATTGAAGCAATAATCAAAAATCCCCAAACAAATGAGAGTTCAGGACCAGGTGGCCTCCCAGCAGAATTCTACCAAACATAAGTGAAATAAGCCAAGCAGAGAAAGACAATTATCATATGATTTCTCTCATCTATGGAATATAAGAACTAGGAAGATCGGTAGGGGAAAAAAGGGATAAAGAAAGGGGGGGGGTAATCAGAAGGGGGAATGAACCATGAGAGACTATGGACTCTGAGAAACAAACTGAGGGCTTCAGAGGGGAGGGGGGTGGGGGAATGGAATAGGCTGGTGATGGGTAGTAAGGAGGGCACGTATTGCATGGTGCATTGGGTGTTATACGCAACTAATGAATCATGGAACTTTGCATCAAAAACCAGGGATGTACTGTATGGTGACTAACATAATATAATAAAAAAAAAACATTAAAAAAAAGAAATGCAAACATTTAAAGAAGAATTAATACTTATTCTTCTGAAGCTATTTCAAAAAATAGAAATGGAAGGAAAACTTCCAAACTCGTTCTATGAGACCAGCATTACCTTAAACCAAAACCAAAGACCCCACCAAAAAGGAGAATTACAGACCAATATCCTTGATGAACATGGATGCAAAAATTCTCACCAAGATACTAACTAATAAGATCCAACAGTACATTAAAAGGATTATTCAGCACAACCAAGTGGGATTTATTCCTGGGGTACAAGGGTAGTTCAACATTCACAAATCAATGTGATACACCACATTAATAAAAGGATAAGAACCATATGATCCTCTGAATAGATGCAGAAAAAGCATTTGACAAAATACAACATCCTTTCTTGATAAAAACTCTCCAGCTTATAGGGATAGAAGAGACATACCTCAATATCATAAAAACCATATATGAAAAACCCACAGCAAATATCATCTTCAGTGGTAAACAACTGAGAGTTTTACCCCTAAGGTCAGGAACACAACAGGGATGTCCACTCTCACCACAATTGTTCAACACTGTACTGGAAGTCCTAGCCTCAGTAATCAGATGACAAAGATAAATAAAATGCATCCAATTTGGCAAAGAAGTCAAACTCTTACTCGTTGCAGATGACATGGTGCTCTATGTAGAAAACCCAAAAGACTCCACCCCAAAATTCCTAGAACTCATACAGCAATTCAGCAACATGACAGGGTACAAAATCAAGGCACAAAAATCAGTTGCATTTCTATACACTAACAATGAGGCAGAAGAAAGAGAAACCAAGCAATTGATCCCATTTACAATTGTACCAAAAACCATAAGATACCTAGGAATACACCTAACCAAAGAGGTAAATGATGTGTACTCTGAAAACTATAGGACACTTATGAAAGAAATTGAGGAAGACACAAAAAAAAGGAAAAATCTTCCATGCTCATGGATTGGAAGAACAAATATTGTTAAAATGTCTATGCTGGACTTCAAGCTGTAATACAAAGCTGTAATCATCAAGACAGTATGGTACGTGCATAAAAACAGACACAGAGATCAATGTAACAGAATAGAGAACCCAGAAATGGACCCTCCACTCTATAGTCAACTAATCTTTGACAAAGCAGGAAAGACTATCCAATGGAAAAAAGACAGTTTCTTCAGTCTCTTCAACAAATGGTGTTGGGAAAATTGCACAGCCACATGCAGAAAAATGAAATTGGACCACTTTCTTACACCATACATAAAAATAAACTTAAAATGGACGAAAGACCTCAATGTGAAACAGGAATCCATCAAAATCCTAGAGGAGAACACAGGCAGCAACCTCTTCGACCTTGGCTGCAGCAAATTCTTGCTAAACAGGTCTTCAAAGGCAAGGGAAGCAACAGCAAAAATGAACTATTGGGAGTTCATCAAGATAAAAAGCTTTTGCTCAGCAAAGGAAATAGTCAACAAAACTAAAAGGCAACCTACAAAATGGGAGTAGATATTTGCAAATTTCTTATCTGATAAAGGGTTAGTATCCAAAATCTATAAAGGACTTCTCAAACTCAATGCCCAAAAAACAAAAAAATCCAGTCAACAAATGGGCAGAAGACATGAACAGATATTTCTCCAAAGATACATACAAATGGCTGACACACGAAAAAATGTTCAACATCACTTAGCATCAGGGAAATACAAATCAAAACCACAGTGTAACACCTCACACTGATCAGAGTGGCTAAAATTAACAACTCAGGAAACAACAGATGTTGACAAGAATGTGGAGTAAGGGAAATACTCTTACACTCTCAGTGGGAATGCAAACTGGTGCTGCCACTCTCCAAGACAGTATGGAGGTTCCTCAAAAAGTTAAAAATAGAGCTAACTTACCACCCAGCAATTGCACTACTAGATATTTATCCAAAGGATACAAACATAGTGATTTGAAGGGGCACATGCACTTTAATAATGTTCATAGCAGCAATGTCCACAATAACCAAAATATGGAAAGAGCCCAGATATCCGTCGGCAGATGAATGGATAAATAAGAAATGGTATGTATATATCTATATAATGGAATATTTCTCATCCAACAAAAAGAATGAAATCTTGCCATTTGCAATGACATGGATGGAACTAGTGGGTATTATGCTAAGAGAAATAAGTCAGTCAGAAAAGACAAATATCATATGATTTCACTCATATGTGCAATTTAAGAAACAAAACACATAAACATAGGGGAAGGGAAGGAAAAATAAGATGAAAACAGAGAGGGAAAAACCATAAGAGACTCTTAACTATAGGAAACAAAAGAGGGTTGCTAGAGGGGAGGTGGGTTGGGGGATGGTATAACTGGGTGATGGGCATTAAGGAGGGCACTTGATGGAATGAGCACTGGGTGTTATATGTAACTGATGAATCACTACAGTCTACCTCTGAAGCTAATAATACACAGTATGATAATTAAATTGAATTTAAATAAAAATTAAAACAATTTAAAAAAAAATCCAAGCATGGATATACAGACTCATATTCAGATCCACATTCAAGAGGCAACATGAAATCATTTTTCAAGTGATTGCTTATTTCTACCTTCCCTTAATTTATTTAGAAAGCTAATATTTATGCATAACATATATTCATGGCTTAAAATAAAGGGTCACTGAATAAATCTAAAGATGAGTTTTGAACAGGTCTTTTGCCTATGTTCTTTTTCTCTTCCTGAAACTGACTAATGCTAGATTCCAAAGGTCGCTTGTCTTTAGCAATTACTCTGAAGCACCACATCCTACCTACAGCTTTTAAAGCATTCTAGCCTAAAGAGGATTCATTCTCTTTTCCTGGAAATAAATGTGAACTGTCAATGGAACACCACTAATAAACGTTTCTAATTGATTGAAGAGAGGGAAATTTTTCCCTTAGACACACTGCTTTTTATCTTGGTTAGTGGCTTTGTTGTTTATAAAAAAAATTGTGCATTTATAAAGCATACAATGAGAGTTAAAGGACAATACTTCACTTTTCCTTTTGTCAAACTAGATTAAGACACTATTAGTAATGAAGGCTTTTTTTCTCATGATTTAAGGCTAGTATATTATAAGTAACCAAATCAAACACAGATTCAGCTGTCAGTTTCACTTTATGGGAGGAAAACATATACCCCAATCAAATGCTTGAGGCCAGCTCATGTGTTGGGAAGTTTGAATTTTGCTCCTTCCATTGCCTACTTGTGTTCCCCGTCATTTTTATTAATAAGATTTATACGATTTGAAGAGAAACCAGAGTATTCCCCATCATTTTTAAACTGTACAATTGGGATTAAAACACCAAATTCAAAGAAGCACTGTGAAGATTAAAGTAAACAAGATAACCATTGTGGTTGTTGGGGGAAGGAATAATTAATATTTTATTTCAAAGCCCACTGAGAAATAAGACATGGGCTTAAGATAAATGAAGATAAAAGTATCAGCTTTATTACTGATAATGTTGAAATCAAGGATATAACTTTTTTATGCAGTCAAATGGTCTTAGTAGTTCTCTCCTCTCTATGTCTAGTCTTTGAGATGGCTCACTTGAAGGAGAGTTGGGTCTGCAGAGCAGACAAACTTATGCAGAATGTCCCCTTAGTTCTCCCTATTGCAAAACATGGACCAATGGATCTATTTATGTAATTCACAAATTCATCCATGGGTAGGATTATCAGATTTAGCATATTAAAATGCAGAATACACAGGTAAATCTGCATTTCAGATAAACAATGAATAACTTTTAGTATAATTATGTCCCATGTAACATTTAGGGCATAGTTGTACTGCCAACATTATTCATCATTTATCTGAAATTCAAATTTAATGCAGCATCCTGTATTTTATCTGGCAACCCTACCAAGGGATGAAAGTGAGTAAGGGTTGGAAGAGAATTCAAGAATTTTACTCTACTTGAGGGAGCATTACCCATAAGGTCATGGGAATGGAGGGTTTTCGTAACAGACATACAGTATGAATTCCCGTGTCCTAGGCATTGTGTGTGCTAAACACATGTTATTGCATTCTGCCATGCCTATAAGAACTTTATAGTAGACTTACTTATACCGAGGCATTACTTTCTTACTGTGATGCCCTTCTAGAAGTATTTATAGTTTAAATGAGGTCCAGGAGGAGATCAATTAACCTACAGAAATTCTTCTCTACTGATTGATTTTCAACTTTGAATGACCATGTTAAAAAAAAAAATACCTGAATGAGTACTTAGGGAGAGGGAAGATGGTGGTGGAGCAGGAGGACCCTAGGCTTGTTTCATCACATGAACACAACTAGATAATTATAAAATTACCCTAAATGCTCCAGAAGTCAACCTGAAGACTTATAGAACAAACTCCACTACTAAAGGGATAGAAGAGGCCACATTGAAGAAGGTAGGAAGTGCAGTGGCTTAAGGGAGAAACCTATTGCAGGTGCTCCAGAGGGGAGGAAGCTGTGGATGTGAAGGGAGGGAGGGGGAGCATACAGGGTAATGCACAAGGAGAACATTTCCCCAAAGTCATTGGCTTGAAAGATAAAAGGGGCTGAATTTCATTAGTTCTTGCCACCAGGGGGGCTTAAAGCCTGGAGTTTTTAAGGTGAGTGGGATTGGCTGGGATAGAGCCCCAAGGGCACTTCGCTGCTCCTAGACAGAAGGCAGGCAAGCAACCCAGGGGCAGACAGCATGGAAATGGGATCTGAAGAATGCCTAAGGTAGAGGGAGGGAGATTATTAGTTCTTATTGGAGCACATCCCTGAAAGGAAACTTTCACTGAGATACCTCTCCTGGAACAAGAAAGCTGATTGGCACCATTTCCCTCTCCTGCCCCTCAGCATAAACAAAGAACCACCTGCAGGAATAGGCACAGCACCAATACTGGCTGTCTAATTTGCTTACACCAAGCTCCATCTCCCTGCACTCTATTGAGACTGCCCCTCTCAGTCAAGCTTACCTCAGTCCCAGCATGGCGAGCCCCTCCCCAAGAAGACCAGCAGAAATTCCTGCCCACACCTTGTCTCCTGACCATAGAGTTCTGCAGGGCCTCAGTTCTCATGGAAGTAGTATCAGGTCTCATTTAACAAGCAGACAGAGTATACCTAGTTGGAACTCAGCACATTCAGCAGCACATTCAAAGACCAAACACTACACACAGCAGGCAAGGAAAGCCTCTGCAGAGCACTGATCTGAAGATAGAGCAGTGAAAACACAACAGCAGAGCACACACAGCACACATCAGAGACACTCCATGAAACACCAGGCCCTGGACACAACCAGACCTCTTCTTCATAATGCCATTACTTTCAGAAGCAGGAGATGTAACTGGATTTTTCTAACACAGAGAAAGCAGAGACTTAGACAAAATGCCAAGATAGGGGAATTCATCCCAAATGCAAGAGCAAGATAAGGCCACAAAGATTTAAGTGAAACAGATATAAGTAATATGCCTGATGGAGAATTTAAAGCAACACTCATAAGGATACTCATTGGCCTTGAAAAAAGAATAGAAGACATCAGTGAGACCTTTACCATGGAGATAAAAGAGTTAACAAAGAATAATTAAGAGATGAAGAATGAAACAAATAAGATTGGAAACTGGCTTCATGCAGTGAACACAAGACTGGAAAAAGCAGAGGAATGAATTAGTGACCGAGAAGGCAAAATAATGAAAAATAATGAAGTTGAATGAAAGAGAAAAAGGAGAATTATACAACATAAGAACAGCCTTAGAGAGCTCAGTGGCTCTATCAAACATAATAATGTTTGTATTATAGGAGTGCCAGAAGAAGGAAAGAGAGAAAAGGGAGCAGAAAATTTATTTGAGGAAATAATAGCTGAAAACTTCCCTCATCTGGGGAAGGAAACAGACATCTAGATCCAGGAGGCACAGAACTCCCATCAAAATCAACAAAAGCAGGCCAACACCAAGACATATTGTAAGTAAACTTGCAAAAAAACAGTGATAAAGAAAAAAATCTTAAAATCAGCAAGAAAAAAAGGAGTCCTTACCTTACAAAGGAAGACCTATAATGCTACCTGGAGATTTCTCAACAGAAAGTTGGCAAGCCAGAAGGGAGTAGCCTGATATATTCAAAATGTTCAATGGGAGGGGCGCCTGGGTGGCATAGCGGTTAGGCGTCTGCCTTCGGCTCAGGGCGTGATCCCGGCATTATGGGATCGAGCCTCACATCAGGCTCCTTTGTTATGAGCCTGCTTCTTCCTCTCCCACTCCCCCTGCTTGTGTTCCCTCTCTCGCTGGCTGTCTCTATCTCTGTCGAATAAATAAATAAAATCTTTAAAAAAAAAATGTTCAATGGGAAAAATCTGCAGCCAATAATACTCTATCCAGCAAGGCTATCATTAAGAAGAGAAGGACAGATAAAGAATATCCCAGGCAAACAAAAACTAAAGGAGTTCATGAGGACTAAACCAGCCCTGCAAGAAATAATAAAGGAGACTCTGAGTGGAAAGGAGAGACCAAAAGTGACAAAGACAAGAAAGGAATAAAGAAAATCTCCAGAAACAATGATAAATCAAGTAGTAAAATGGCACTAAATACATATCTATCAATAATTACTTTTAATGTAAATGGACTAAAAGCTCCAACCAAAAGACATAGAGTGTCAGAATGGATTAAAAAAATAAGACCCATCTATATAGTACCTATAAGAGACTCCTGCAGATTGAAAGTGAGGGGATGGAGAAATCTTTATCATGCAAATTGATGTCAAAAGAAAGGCAGAGTAGCAATA
This sequence comes from Ursus americanus, assembly GCF_024610735.1. Lineage (NCBI taxonomy): Eukaryota > Metazoa > Chordata > Mammalia > Carnivora > Ursidae > Ursus > Ursus americanus. The sequence continues at coordinate 48,786,365 of NC_142164.1, read as the reverse complement.
CTTTTATCAGACAAACTAGACTTTAAATCAAAGACTGTAACAAGAGATAAAGAAGGGTACTACATCATAATAAAGGAGACAATCCAACAAGAAGTTCAAACAATTGTAAATATTATGCACTCAACACAGGACAACACAAATATATAAAATAATTAATAATAAACATAAAGGAACTCATTGATAATAATATTAATAGTAGGGGATGTTAACACCCCACTTACCTCAATGGACAGATCATCTAAGCAGAAAATCAATAAGGAAACAATGGCTTTGAATGACACACTCAGATATAGTCAGAACATTTCATCCTAAAACAGCAGAATATACATTCTTTTCAACTGCACATAGGACATTCTCTAGAATAGATCACATATTAGGTCACAAATCAGGCCTTAACAAATACAAAAAGATTGAAATCATACCATGCACCTTTTCTGAACACACTGGTATGAAATTAGAAGTCAAGGAAAAATTTGGAAAGACCACAAATACATGGAGGTTAAACAACATGCTAGTAAACAATGAATGGGTCAATGGGGCAATCAAAGAAGAAATAAAAATATACAAGGAAACAAATGAAAATGAAAACACAACAGTTTGAAACCTTTGGGTTACAGCAAAAGTGGTCCTAAGAGGGAAGTATAAAATAATACAGGCCTAATTTACGAAGAAAGAAAAATCTCAAATTAACAACCTAATCTTACACCCAAAGGAGCTAAAAAAAAGAACAACAAATGAAGCCTAAAGCCAGCAGACAAAAGTAAATAACAAAGATTAGAGCAGAAATGAACAAAATAGAAACTAAAGACACAATAGAACAGATCAGTGGACCAGGAGGTGGTTCTTTGAAAAAATTGTTAAAATTAGTAAGCCTCTAGACAGACTTATCAAAAATAAAAGAGAAAGGACCCAAATAAATGAAATCACAAGTGAGAGAGGAAAAGTAACAACCAACAATGCAGAAATACAATGATACTAGAATATTGTGAAAAACTATATGTCAACAAATTGGACAACCTAAAAGAATTGCATAAATTTGTGGAAACATGCAAACTACCAAAACTGAAACAGGAAATAATAGAAAACTTGAACAGACTGACAATCAGCAAAGAATGTGGATCAGTAATCAAAAAACTCCTAAGAAATCAAAGTCCAGGGCCAGATGGCATCACAGGCAAATTCTACCAACATTTAAAGATGAGTTAATACCTTTTCTTCTTAAACTATTCCAAAAAATAAAAAAGGAAAGAAACCTTCCAAACTCATTCTATGAGGCCAGCATTACTCTGATACCAAAATCAGATAAAGACTCCACTAAAAAAAGAGAACTATAGCCCTATATCCCAGATGCAAAAACATGGATGCAAAAATTCTCAATAAAATACTAGCAAACTGAATCCAACAATACATTAAAAAGTCATTCACCAGGATTAAGTGGGATTTATTCCTGGGATGCAAGTGTGGTTCAATATTCTCAAATCAATCAACATGATACACCCCATTAACAAAAGAAAGGATAAGAACAATGTGATCATTTCAACAGATTTAGAAAAAGCATTGGACAAAGTACAACAACCATTCATGATAAAAAACCCTCAACAAAGCAAGTTTAGAGGGAACATACCTCAACATAATAAAAGCTGTATATGAAAAACGCCAGCTAACATCATCCTCAGTGGGGAAAAACAGAGCTTTTCCTCTATGCTCAGGAATAAGACAGGAATGTCCCCTCTCATTATTGCTACTTAACATAGTACTGGAAGTCCTAGCCACAGAAATCAGACAACAAAAAAATATAAAAGCATCCAAATTGGCAAGGAAGAGGCCAAACTTTCTCTATCTGCAGATTCCCCAAAGATTCCATCAGGAAATTACTAGAGCTGATACACAAATTCAGTAAAGTCCCAGGATATAAAATTAACATACAGAAACCTGTTGCATTTCTATACATCAATAATGAAGCCACAGAAAGTGAAATCAAGGAATCGATCCCTTTTGCAACTGCACCAAAAACCATAAGACACCTAGGAATAAACCTAAAGAAAGGGACAAAAGATCTGTACACTGAGAACTACAGAACACTGAAGAGAGAAATTGAAGATGACACCAAGAAATGGAAAACACTCCATGCTCATGGATTGGAAGAACAAACAATGTTAAAATGTCTATACTACCCAAAACAATCTACACAATTAATGCAATCTCCACCAAAATACCACCTGCATTTTTCACAGAACTAGAACAAACAATCCTAAAATTTGTATGGAACCACAAAAGACCCCGAATATCCTAAGGAATCTTGAAAAAGAAAAGTAAAGCTGGGGAGGAGTTAAGATGGTGGAGGAGTAGGGGACCCCTTTTTCAGCCGGTCCGCTGAGTCAAGTTGGATAAGTGCCAGACCATTCTGAATATCCACGGAACCAGCATGAGACGCAGGAAGATACATCTGGGTCTCTACAAATGAACATCTCCAGCGCTGAGTATTGAGATACGAAGCAGGGAACCGTGAAACTGCGCACAGATATCGGAAGATAAACAGAAGGGGGAGGGAGCCGCCACGTTCAGGCACCGGGAAGCGGTAGCCACCTGCACAGGGGAGAGGACTGGACTCACGGAGAGGTACCCATGAGACAGCAGACTGAGACTGAGCCGGGGAATGCGCGCGACCAAACTTAAATGGAGCTCCGGTGTGCTCACTGGAACCAGACTGAGACCGGGAGCTCCAGAGGGCACGGGGGCGGCTGGTGGCTAGAGGTGTTAGAAACACAAAGGACAGAGATGCGCCGGCCCTGGAAGTGAGGGCAGGGACACCGGGTGTGGGGCGCACATCCCCAGACGCTGCAGGGTTGAGCAGCACCAACAGAAACAGAGTTAAAGTGACCAGAAAATCAGTGGAGAATGGTCCGCGATCCCTCTGTTCTGAGACAGAGGCTGAGATTCGACCGCTGCTACTCTGAATCTCAGAAGAGGCATAGCAAACCGCCAGGGAAAGCGGCCAGAGAACAAAAGCCTGGAAAGACCGGCTCACAGTGTGCCCATCCCCATTCCCCCTTGCAGGGGACACGGAGACTCTACCCAAACAGGGTTGCCTGAGTATCAGTGCGGCAGGCCCCTCCCCCAGAAGGCAGGCTGAAAAATCAAGAAGCCCACATCCCTAAGATCCCTATGAAACAAGGGCACACTGCCTGGGATCCAGTCAATAATTTGGGCTCTGGACAATCCCACAATCTCTCCCCATCAGAATGATGAGAAGGAGAAATCCCCACCCCAGCAAAGAAAAGACAATGAGTCTGTAGCCTCTGCCACAGAATTAATGGATATGGATATAACCAAATTATCAGAAATGGAATTCAGAGTAACAATGGTCAAGATGACGTATAGACTTGAAAAAAGTATTAACGAAAATGTTAATGAAAATATAGAATCTCTAAGGGCAGAAATGAGAGCGAATCTGGCAGAAATTAAAAATTCTATGAGCCAATTGCAGTCAAAACTAGATGCTCTGACAGCCAGGGTGAATGAGGCAGAAGAACGTATCAGCAAATTGGAGGATGGGTTAGTAGAAAAGAAACCTAAAATAGAATCTGGGGTCAAAAAAATCCATTCTCAAGAATGTAGGTTACGGGAGATTACTGACTCAATGAAACATTCCAATGTCAGAATCATTAGCATCCTTGAGGGGGTGGAGAAAAAGAGGTCTAGAAGAGATATGTGAACAAATTGTAGCTGAAAACTTCCCTAATCTAACAAAGGAAACAAGAATCTGTGTCCAAGAGGCAGAGAAGACCCCTCCCAAGCTCAACCACGACAAACCTACGCCACGTCATGTCATAGTGCAATTCGCAAATATTAGATACAAGGATACATTTTTGAAAGCGGCCAGGACAAAGAAATTTCTCACGTACCAAGGCAAACGTATCAGAATTACGTCAGACCTGTCTACACAGACCTGGAATGAGAGAAAAGGTTGGGGGAGCATTTTTAAAGCTCTTTCAGAGAAAAACATGCAGCCAAAGATCCTTTATCCAGCAAGGCTGTCATTCAGAATTGATGGAGAGATAAAGACCTTCCAGAATCACCAGTCATTAACCAATTTCATAACCACAAAACCAGCCCTACAGGAGATATTAAGGGGGGTTCTATAAAGGTAAAAAGGCCCCAAGAGTGATACAGAAGAGAAAGTCACAATCTATAGAAACAAAGACTTTACAGGCAACGTGGCATCATTAAAATCATATCTCTCAATAATCAGTCTCAATGTAAATGGCCTAAATGCTCCCATAAACGCTACAGGGTTGCAGATTGGATAAAAAGACATGACCCATCCATTTGCTGTCTACAAGACACTCATTTTCAACCTTAAGGTACATTCAGACTGAAAGTAAAGGGATGGAATACCATCTTTCATGCCAATGCACCTCAAAAGAAAGCTGGGGTAGCAATTCTCATATCTGACACATTGGATTTTAAACTAAAGACTGTAGTTAGAGATATAGAAGGCACTATATTATTCTAAAGGATGTATCCAACAAGAGGATATGACAATTATAAATATAAATGCCCCCATCAGGGGACCAGCAAGATACACAAGCCAACTCTTAACCAGAATAAAGAGACATACAGATAAAAATATGTTAATAGTAGGGCACCTCAACTCTCCACTATCAGCAATAGACAAAACACCAGAGCAGAAAACCAACATAGACACAAGAGCTTTGAATGCCATACTCGACGAGTTGGACCCCATAGATATATATAGAACACTATACCCCAGAAACAAAGAATACTCATTCTATTCTAATGCCCATGGAACATTCTCAAGAATAGACCATGTTCTGGGCCACAAAACAGGTCTCAACTGATACCAAAAGACTGAAATTATTCCCTGCGTATTCTCAGACCACAATGCTTTGAAATTGGAACTCAACCACAAGGAAAAATTTGGAAGAAACTCAAACACTTGGAAACTAAGAACCATCCTGCTCAAGAATGATTCAATAAAGCAGGAAATCAAAAATCAATTTAAACATTTTATAGAGACCAATGAGAATGAAAACACAAGGGTCCAAAACCTATGGGATACTGCAAAGGCAGTCCTAAGGGGGAAATACATAGCCATCCAAGCCTCTCTCAAAATAAGAGAAAAATCTAAAAAGCAGTTTTTATATTCTCACCTCAAGAAGCTGGAACAGCAACAGAGGGACAGGCCTAACCCACGCAAGAGGAAGCAGTTGACCAAGATTAGAGCAGAAATCAATGAATTAGAAACCAGGAGCACAGTAGAGCAGATCAGCAGGACTAGAAGCTGGTTCTTTAAGAGAATCAATAAAATTGGCAGACCACTGGCAGGACTTATCCAAAAGAATAGAGAAAGGACCCAAATTAATAAAATTATGAATGAAAAGGGAGAGGTCACAACAAACACCAATGAAATAGGAAGGATCATTAGAAACTTTTATCAACAGCTATATGCCAATAAATTAAGCAATCTGGAAGAGATGGAGGACTTCCTGGAAACCTATAAACTATCAAGACTGAAACAGGAAGAAATTGATTTTTTAAACAGGCCAATTAATTATGAAGAGATTGAAATAGTGATAAACAACCTTCCAAAAAAAAAAAAAAAAACCTCCAGGACAGGACGGTTTTCCTGGGGAATTCTACCAAACATTCAAAGAAGAAATAATACCTATTCTCCTAAAGCTAGTTCAAAAAATAGAAACAGAAGGAAAGCTACCAAACTCATTCTATGAGGCCAATATTACCTTGATCCCCAAGCCAGGCAAAGACCCCTCAAAAAGGAGAATCACAGACCGATTTCCCTAATGAATACGGACACCAAAATTCTCAGCAAGATCCTGGGTAATAGAATACAACAGTACATTAAAAGGATTATCCATCATGACCAAGTGGGATTCATCCCTGGGTTGCAAGGGTGGTTCAACATTCGCAAATTAATGGGTGTCTTAGATTTTATCCAGAAAGAAAAAGTAAAAAATCATATAATTCTCTCAATAGATGCAGAAAAAGCATTTGACAAAATACAGCATCCTTTCCTGATTAAAACCCTTCAGAGTGTAGGGATAGAAGGTACATTCCTCAATCTCATAAAAACCATCTATGAAAAGCCTACAGCAAATGTCATTCTCAATATGGGAAAAGCTGGAAGCCTTTCCCTTAAGATCAGGAACATGACACAGATGCCCACTTTCGCCATTATTATTCAACATAGTACTAGAAGTCCTTGCAACAGCTATCAGACAACAAAAAGGGATATAAGGTATCCAAATCGGCAAAGAAGAAGTCAAACTGTCTCTCTTCGCCGATGACATGATACTCTATATTGAAAACCCAAAAGAATCCACTCCCAAACTATTAGAAGTTATAAAGCAATTCAGTAATGTGGCAGGATACAAAATCAATGCTCAGAAATCAGTTGCATTTCTATACATGAACAATTAGACTGAAGAAAGAGAAATTAGGGTATCCATCCCATTTACAATAGCACCAAAAACCATACATTACCTTGGAATTAACTTAATGAGAGACATAAAGGATCTATATTCTAGAAACTACAAATCACTCTTGAAAGACGTTGAAGAAGACATAAAAAGATAGAAAAATATTCCATGCTCATGGATCGGAAGAATTAACATAGTTAAAATATCCATGCTACCCAGAGCAATCTACACTTTCAATGCTATCCTGATCAAAATACCAATGACATTTTTCAATGAACTGGAACAAACAGCCCTTAAATTTGTGTGGAACCAAAAAAGGCCCCGAATTGCCAAGGAAGTGTTGAAAAGGAAAAACAAAGCTGGGGGCATCACAATGCCGGATTTCGAGCTGTACTACAAAGCTGTGATCACAAAGACAGCATGGTACTGGCACGAAAACAGACACATAGACCAATGAAACAGAAGAGAGAATCCAGAAATGGACCCTTGGCTCTTTGGGCAACTAATCTTTGATAAAGCAGGAAAAAACATCCAGTGGAAAAAAGACAGTCTCTTCAATAAATGGTGCTGGAAAATTTGGACAGCTACATGCAAAATAATGAAACTTGACCACTCTCTCACACCATATACAAACATAAACTCCAAATGGATGAAAGACCTGATGTGAGACAGGAGTCCATCAAAATCCTAGAGGAGAACATAGGCAGCAATCTCTACGACATCAGCCAAAGCAACCTTTTTCATGACACATCTCCAAAGGCAAGGGAAACAAAAGATAAAATGAACTTGTGGGACTTCATCACAGCCAAGGAAACAGTCAAAAAATCTAAGAGGCAGCCCACAGAATGGGAGATTGTATTTGCAAATGATGCTACAGATAAAAGACTGGTATCCAAGATCTACAAAGAACTTCTCAAACTCAATACACAAGAAACAAATAAATCAAAAAATGGGCAGAAGATATGAACAGACACTTTTCCAATGAAGACATACAAATGGCTAACAGACACATGAAAAAATGTTCAAAATCATTAGCCATCAAGGAAATTCAAATCAAAACCACACTAAGATACCACCTTACACCAGTTAGAATGGCAAAAATTGACAAGGCAAGAAACAATTGTTGGAGAGGATGTGGGGAAAGGGTATCCCTCCTACATTGTTGGTGGGAGTGCGAGTTGGTATAACCACTCTGGAAAACAGTGTGGAGGTCCCTTAAAAAGTTAAAAATTGAGCTACCCTATGATTCAGCCATTGCACTACTGGGGATTTACCCCAAAGATACAGACATAATGAAGAGAAGGGCCATATGCACCCCAATGTTCATAGCAGCATTGTCCACAATAGCTATATCATGGAAGGAGCCAAGATGCCCTTCAACAGATGCCTGGATTAAGAAGATGTGGTCCATATCGACAATGGAATATTATTCAGGCACCAGAAAGAACGATTTCTCAACATTTGCTGCAACATGGATGGCACTGGAGGAGATAATGCTAAGTGAAATAAGTCAAGCAGAGAAAAACATTTATCATATGGTTTCTCTCATCTATGGAACATAAGAACTAGGAAGATCGGTAGGAGAAGAAAGGGATAAAGAAGGGGGGGTAATCAGAAGGGAGAATGAAGCATGAGAGACTGTGGACTCTGGGAAACAACCTGAGGGCTTCAGAGGGGAGGGGGGTGGCAGAATGGGATAGGCTGGTGATGGGTAGTAAGGAGGGCACGTATTGCATGGTGCATTGGGTGTTTTACACAACTAATGAAGCATCGAACTTTACATCGGAAACCAGGGATGTACTGTATAGTGACTAACATAATATAATAAAAAAAAAAGTAAAAAAAATAAAATAAAATAAATGAAAAGTAAAGCTGGAAGCATCACCATTCCGGACTTCAAGTTATATTATAAAGCTGTAGTGATCAAAATAATATGGTAGTGGCACAAAAATACACACATAGCCCAATGAAACAAAATAGAAAATCCAGAAATGATCCCACAACTCTACGGTCAATTAATCTTCATCAATGCAGGACAGATTATCCAACGGGAAAATGACAGTCACTTCAACAAATGGTGTTGGGCATATTGGACAGCAACATGTAAAAGAATGACACTGGACCACTTTCTTACAGCATACACAAAAATAAATTCAAAATGGTTGAAAGACCTAATCGTGAGAAAGGAAACCATTAAAATCCTAAAGGATAACACAGGCAGTTACCTCTTTGATATTCACCATGGCAACTTCTTTCTAGGTATGTCTCTTGAGGTAAGGGAAACAAAGAAAAAAAGTATACTATTAGGACTTCATTAAACATTGTTTCAAACAAATGAAACAAAATCATCAAATAAGAAGCTTCTGCACAATGAAGGAAACAATCAACAAAACTAAAGGCCCACTTAATGAAAGGGAGAAGATATTTGCAAATGACATATCTGATAAAGGGTTAGTATCCAAAAATATATGAAGAACTTATACAACTCAACACCCCAAAACTGAATAATCCAGTTAAGAAATGGACAGAAGACATGAATAGACATTTTTCCAAAGAAGACATACAGATGGCCAACAAACACCTGAAAAGATGTTCAACATCACTAATCATCAAGGAAATACAAATGAAAACTACAATGAGGTATCACCTCAGAATGACTAAAATCAAAAATGCAAGAAACAACAGGTGTTGGAGAGGATGTGGAGAAAGATTACCCATCTTGCACTATTAGTGGGAATGAAAATTGGCACAGCCATTCTGGAAAATAGTATGGAGGTTCCTCAGAAAGTTAAAAATAGAGCTACCTTAAGATCTAGCAATTACATTACTAGGTATTTACCCAAAGAATACAAAAACTCTAATTTGAAGGGATACATGCACCCCAATGTTTGTAGCAGCATTACCTACAATAGCCAAACTATGGAATCAGCTCATGTGTCCATTTACTGAAGAATGGATAAGGAAGGTGTGAGATATCTATCTATCATCTATCTATCTATCTATCTATCTATCTATCTATCTATCTATCTATCTATCAATCATCTATCTATCTATCTAATCTATCTATATATCATGCAATATATGTATATATCATGCAATATATGTATCACACAATATATATCACACAATATATATTTTATACATATATCATGCAATATATATTCCTTCATATATATATGCAATCTCTCTCTCTCTCTCTCTCTCTCTATATATATATAGTTTGAACTTAAACTTCAAAAAATTACAAATACCCAGCATTCCTCTCCCCAAGTTTGAATCTGGATTAGGATCTAGGCATTTGTTTTTTTTTCAGCTTTTCTTTTTTTAAAGTTTATATCTAAATTCCAGTTAGTTAACATACAGTGTAATATTAGTTTTCAGTTACAATATAGTACAATATGGTGATTCAGCACTCCCATACAACACCCAGGGCTCATCACAACAAGTGCACTCCCTAATCCCCATCGCTTATTTAAACCATCCCCCCTTCCACCCTTCTACTGGTAACCATCAGTTTGTTCTCTACAGTTAAGACCCTGTTTTACGGTTTGCACCCCTCCCCCTTTTTTCTCCTTTGCCCATTTGTTCTGTTCCTTAAATTCCATATATAAGTGAAATTGTATGGTATTTGTCTTTCTCTGACTAACATATTTCCCTTAGCATAATATTCTCTAGCTGCATTCATGTCATTCCAAATGGCAAGATTTCATTCTTTTTTTATGGCTGAGTAATATTCCATTATATATACATCTTCTTTATCCATTCATCAGTTGATGGAACTTGGGCTGTTTCTATAATTTAGATATTGTAGATAATAGGCATTTGTGTTTTATACAAGCTTCCCCAGGGAATTCTGATGCACAACAAAGTTTAAGGCACATCATTCTTACGTGTAAATGTAGTGTTGGAGAGCTGGGGATGTGTGTACTCAGAGAAAGTCATATGCCTTTACTCAACAAGTTAGCTTAGAATCTATTATGCCATCACATGGGCCATTGGTTTAGAACCATTATTTAAAACTATCAACAGAGAGAAACACACATTCCTTCTCCTTTATTAGCAATTAGGTTAGGCTCCAACAGTAAAATTATGAGTACTGAAGTATTGAAGTAGAGATCATTTATATCAAGGGTTCCTTCCAATATTCTTCAAGCACATTAGATATTATGTGTGACTGGCTCTGAGAGCAGACCTAGTCAATCATAGTGCCCCTTCTCGTTGCAGATTACACTCCAGATGTGAAAGGGCTGTAAGAGAGGAAAGTAAAGGAAATAGAGGGTTGGAAAGGGGTAGCGATGAAGTGTCATAAAAAGGTTTACAGAGAAGGTCAGCTATTCCTTTGTCCATGAAAGGTGAATAGAAATTCACCAAGAAGAAAGACAGAAAAAAGTTAGATGCATAGAGGCTTGCAGACAAGGGATTAATAGAACCAATGAAAGACTGAAATAGATACATCTTCTAAGGAAGAGTTTCAGAATAAGAAAAATGCAGCTATAAGGGGAAGAAAGAAAAGAAAGAAAAAAAGAGACAGACACACACACATACACCCACAGTTATATTGATAAGGAGAGATCCTGAAAAGACTGAGAAAGCAGAAAAGGCACAGAGAGGGAGATGAAAACCCAGGTTATAAAAATAGTTACAATCACCCATACTATAGGATTTTAAGTGCTGTTTTAACATGGCATCATGGTGAAGCAAAACACTCAATATACATGTATTTTCTCAGAACGCTAGCTCATGGCTGTGGGAAATCTGAATGTGTGGGAAATGAACACCACATTTACTAATTCTTGATGTCATTTACTATTTACAAATGGCTGTTTACAGGGGAAATATTGATTATAATTCTAAAAGTAGGCAGATACATCATTAATATATTTAATAATTAAGGGTAGAAACATAATGCAGTGTTAAAAAATAAGACAATCTTTTTCTTCCAAAACTTGATCTAAAAGTAGAATCTCAAATGACTGCTGTTGCAATTTCCAGGACTGCAATGTTTTTTATTATTATTTAAATTCATTTCCTTGCTTTTATGAAACTTCTGGAAAGCTTTTTGCAGCTGATGAGTCCAACTCTTAAGTGTAGGTGATTTGGCTTCTGCTCTGGGCAATGTTATTGAGCATACTAGCTTCCTGGAAGGAACATGGGAAATGGAGACCAATTTTGCTTCATGGTGCTTAATATCACCTCAAGGTCTTTTCCCCTCTGTTTCTTTTTCCTCTTCCTTTTGAATCATACATTCAAATAACCACATGTGTGAACATTCAAAGGAAAGCAGCTCAGCATGTCTTTGTAGAGGTACAGAAGATAACATGGCATTACCCATGCTCATTATGCTGTTTTGAATTCTCTAGAACTTTGTTGCTCCAAAATAAAATATCTTCAGATAAATGAAAAGTATGTTGCTCAGTCAGAAACGTGTAGGTGTCAAATTTGATTTCTCTTCCATATCCTTACCATTTTCAGCATCTATTTTGCAACCTGAAGGTTTTTTTTTTTTCTGTTTTCTTTTCCATTTGGAGTTTAAAAAGTAAGAAGCAGGTTATGGAATCACTATGTCTAGGGAAAGGTACTAGGTGATTTCTCTTTGAAAAGCTTGTATCAGCTACAGACATAAACCTAGTAAGGGAAAGGAGTAGCTGATAGCTAGCATATCCATGATAGCTCAATGGATAAAAGAGAATAGGCAATCAAGAAAGGCTTGCCCATCTCCCTCCCTTTCTTGACTCAGAAGAAATGGTTACTCTATTTGTATACGGAGAATGGAACTGAGAATGCCCTATATATGTAGAATGGAACTAAGAGTGCCTTAAGCAGAATTCAAGCTACAAAACTCTCCTACCATTTTCCTTTCACAAGACAAATTTTTTATTGCAGAGGTATGCCAGTAGCTCCAAAAATCAGCGTCCCTTTTTCAAAGGCTCCTAGTGGCTTATAGTTTCCACTGCAATGACATTAGCATTTGCAATTCTTGCTTTTGATGATTATTGAGCTGATCATTGATTTCTCTGCCACCACCAGAGCTGGTGTCTTTACCCTGTTACATAGGCACTCACCCGTGCCCTCAATCCCCCACTCACGAGCTACATCTACTGCCTGCACTCTTGCTCTGCTGCCCTTGATTCTGGAAGAGTCAGTCTACTACATGGTCATAACATTTTCAAATATCCATAGGTAGTCCGCATGATTGCTTATTACAATTATTTTGTATCTCCAATCCAAAGTAGACTTATTCTTTTGGGTTTATAATTTTCCAAGTATTAGAACAATTCCTCTAGAAATGACCATGAGATTTTGGGTAACTCTTGGCATTTCTCATTAGGTATTAAGCATGCTTCAAAGATAAAGAATATGTAAGTCCTGGGGTGCCTGGGTGGCTCAGTCAGTTAACTGGCTCTTGATCTCAGCTCAGGTCTTGATCTCAAGGTCATGAGTTCAAGCCTCATGTTGGGCTCCATACTGGGTGTGGTGCCTACTTAAAAAGAAAGAATATGTAAGTACTTTTTCCCTTCCTCCTTTTCCATAACTCCCTTATTCAGTCAACCAATCATTCACCAAATGTTTGTTAAGCATTTGTGCTAGGTACTGGTGATAGAGTGGTGAATGAGACATAAGAGTTTTCTACCTTCATGGAGGTTACAGTTTAGCAGAAGAACAAGCACATAATTACATAAAAGTTTAATAATTGTTATGCAAGGGAAAGAAAATTTTACATTCTGAGGAAATAGAAGCTCAGATGAATCACAAAAGCTAGGAGGAAAAAGGTGAGGTAGGGTAGGAGATTGTTCTCAAAGGATGGCAGGTATGAAAGTTCTGGGTAAAGAAAGAACTTGACAACTTTGAAAAACTGAAAAAGATTTAAGCATAACTGGAATATAAAACATAAAGGGAAGTGTAGTAAGAGATAGGACTGAGTGGGTAAAAAAAGAAAAAAAGTATAGATCATGGGGAACCTTGTAATTCATTATAAACACTTTGACTTTATCATGTGGCAACAGGAAGCCATGTACTGGATATAAATAGAGGAGTGATATGATCAGTGTTACACTTGGAAAAGACCACTTTGCAGTGTGGCAGAACTAATTGGAAAAAGGCAAGGGGGGGTGAGGGGAAAAGAGTTAAGCGGTTGTTGTTGTAGTGGACAGGCTATAGGTGGTGGTGGCCTGAGCTAGGGTAGTGGAATGGTGATAGAGCAGACTGGGCAGATTTAAGAGGTCGAATATATTCAACTTAGATACGGGAAAACAGAGAAAAGAAAGAATCAAGGATAGCACCTTGTTTCTGGTTTGCATAACTTACTGGGGGACAGTGGTGATGTCATTTATTAGGATAGGAAATACAAGACAAACAGATGGTTTGGGGAGGAAGATGATTTTAATATTAGAGTTTGGAGTTTAAGCTATCTTTAAGATGTCCAAGTGGAGATGCCAATTAGTCAGATATACAAGCTGAAGTGAAGCATAAAAGAGAGGTCAGACATGAAGCTAAATTTGTGAAAGCGTGTGAGTATATGAGCTAGACCATGAGGAACACATAAAGCAAAAAAGCACAAGACCTAGAAGATAGCTTTTTAGGAACACCTGCATTTAAAGACTAGGAAGAGAAAGAGAAACTTGCAAAACATCTGAAAAGGAGTAGTCAGATAAGTAGAAATGAAATAAGATATGGAAGCAACGTAAGTGTCCATTGATAGATGAATGGATAAAGGTGTGTGTGTGTATCAGAAGGTGCGTATACACACACACACACATATACGTACATACACACACACACACAAAATGGAATATTACTCAGCCATAAGAAAGAATGAGATCATGCCACTTGCTACAATGTGGATGGACCCAGAGGGTATTATACTAAGAGAAATAAGTCAGACCGAGAGAGACAGATACCATATGATTTCACTTGTATGTGGAATATAAAAAAAAAAAAATGAATAAACAAACAAAAAAGCAGAAACAGACCCATAAATACAGGGAACAAACTGATGGTTGCCAGAAGAAAGAGGGGTGGAGTGATGGGTAAAATGGATAAAGAGGAGTGAGAGATACAGGGTTTCAGTTATGGAGTAAATAAGTCACAGGAATAAAAGGTATGGCATAGGGAATATAGTCAATGGTATTTTAATAGTGTTGTATGATGACAAGATGGTAGTTACAATTGTGGTGAGCATAGACTAATGTATACACTTGTGGAGTCACTATATTGTACACGTGAAACTAATGTAACATTGTGTGTCAACTATACTTCATTAAAATTTAAAAAATAGAAGTAGAAGGCAGTGTAACAGAAACCAACAGAAGAGAGAAAATAAAGGAGGAAGTTCAAATATCAAATGCTGATGGTAGGTCAAACAATGTAGAACAAGGGGCGCCTGGGTAGCGCAGTCGTTAAAGCGTCTGCCTTCGGCTCAGGGTGTGATCCTGGCGATCCGGGATCGAGTCCCACATCAGGCTCTTCCGCTATGAGCCTGCTTCTTCCTCTCCCACTCCCCCTGCTGTGTTCCCTCTCTCGCTGGCTGTCTCTCTGTCACATAAATAAATAAAATCTTTAAAAAAAACAAAAAAACAAAAAAAAAAACAATGTAGAACAAGACTAAAAAGAGCACGTGGATTTTATTATATGCAGGTCACCAGCTGCCATGCTTATAATATCCTCAAGGAAGGTGTGGTATTTGGTGGATAGGTGGGATTCTAGGGGTTGGAAAGCAAACCAGAATGCACCGGCTTGAGAGGTGACAGAGAAACAGGGAAATGGAGACAGTGAATCTCAACTGAACCACTCTTTTGAGGAATTTGTCTGAGAAAGGAGGAGAAAAATACAATGGAATCAAGATGAGTAAATAGACTCCAGAGAAAGGTTTTCTTGTTGCTGCTTCGTGCCTCTGCAGTTGAAGTAAATATATCAATTTTTTTTTAAGAGGGAGAGGAGCATAGGAAGAAGGAGAGAGAGAATCCCAAGCAGACTTCATGCCCAGTATGGAGCCCAATGCGGTGCTCAATCTCATGACCCTGAGGTCATGACCTGTCCAAAATCAAAAGTTACATGCTCAACTGACTGAGCCACCAGGAGCCCCTAAATATTTTGATTTCTATTCATTGCTGTATGGAATATATGGAATTTATATTGACTACAAATACCTTCTCCTGGGGAATGAATCCTGGGGCAACACAGGAAGGAAAGAGACTTGAACATGTTTTAAAATTCAGGAGTCTTTGTCCCTAATTTCTCAGAAGCCACTCAGTCCTGAAGGCCTTCCTCATCTCTCCCATGGGACCAAAGGATGCAATTTTGGTGATATTTCTTGTCTGCCCAGAGTTTCTGTGATGGGCAAATAGATAAGACCCCCAACAGGACTCTTGCTGCACTATTCTTTTAGAGTTATTCTTTGAATCTCTTTTTAACTTCTGGAAAAATAAACCATTCAGAAGCATTTTTCCTGTTACTAGTATTCCTGTTTTCCAGGGAGATGAAAATATAGTTTTGCTTTAATTTCTGTATTACTGTATTCCTATACCGTTGCTCCAAAAGCAAGAATTCACAGTCAATATACATCCCAGGTCACAGTCGATGATTAGAAATCAAAATATCAACTTCCTTTTCAGAGTCCAACAGAGGTTATCTTTCCATATCAAAACCCCAATTAGAAAACTATTTTTAAGTTAGGAAAATGCGAACTTATTTCTTATCAACATGTTATCTCTCCTCTGATCTCTCTGTCAAATTTTAAGACATTTTTCTTCATCTATATCCTAGCTAGGTGTAACAATTAGCCCTGAATAAAGATTTGAAATGTGCCAAATTTCAGACTTTCCAAGCTTTAGAGTTTAATTCTGATAATCAAATGAAATGAAAAGTACTTGCTTAGTGTTAACATTTTTCTATATACTCAAATTGCTGACCCACTTTGTCTTAAGAACTTTACTATTAAAAAAAAAAGAAAGAAAAATCATTTCCCATTTCACTCCAAGCATGGATAGTTTACCCCCTAAAGAATTCTTCATCTGACCTACCCTTCCCTATTTGTTAGGAAGTGGAATAGTATGTCTCTTGTCTGAGTTTTTCAAAGATTCTAAACCCTTCTAGGTAGAGAGGGGAGGGGAGAAAAAAGGAGGGGGAGATTGATAACACTCAAAGACAGCAATTCCTTTGTTTGGTTGTCTCAAAACAAATTTTCCAACATTTTCCAAGTGTTTCCTGCCCACCAAATTGACCATGCACACTCCAACTCTACTCTCCCCAGACTCTCAGGGATGGACTGGAGCATAGGACAGAGATAAGCAGCAGTAACCCAGACTGCTGAATACGCAGTCTATTGAATAGAGTCATGATTAGCTGGAAAGGCCTCCTGCCTGCTTGCCTGGCTCCCTTTCAGCAATTGTATTGCTACACCCCACACAATTGACAGGCCCTGCAGGCTTGTGCTTGGGCACTGGCCCTCTTTGGAATATCCAAAAGTCCTTTTGGGCTACCTTTCCCATCATGTAATCAAAATGATGCTACCACAAAATCCATCCTCATGTACAAATATGAATTGGGTGTCCTGTAGTACAGAATGTGGAAGTGTGGCAAAGAGACCCCATCTGCAGCTCACAATGCATGGTTGATGATGGCTTTGGTAGTAAAAACCACTTTCTTGGATGGATAGGAAATTGCGACCACAGGAGATGGTAATATTTGTGAGCCTTGCTAACAAGCTTGAATTCTAACATGAGGCAGTTCATTGTTATGCTGCAGAATGTGAAATCTTAATGCTTTTACCATTCAAACTCATTTTATTTCACAACATGATTTATTGCAGCTCTAAGGAGCCAACAGAAGGGGAAAAAATAAGGGAGATGGGAAGAAAAAGATAGTTGGGAGTAGAAACACTGATGAACCCAGCTTTGTAAGCAAATTTCATTGCCACTGATAATGTAATATTTTGCTTTGATTAAAGCTTTATCTTAGGGGCGCCTGGGTGGCTCAGATGGTTAAGCGTTTGCCTTAGACTCAGGTCATGATCTTCAGGTCCTGGGATTGCGCTCCATGTCTGGCTCCCAGCTCAAGCAGGAAGTTGCTTCTCCTTCTTCCCCTGCCCCTCCCCCTGCTCATGTTCTCTCTCTGTATCTCTCTGTCTCAAATGAATAAACAAATCTTTTTTAAAAACCCTTTATCTTATTGAATATGCACAATGTCCCAAATACTGCTTCTTCAGCCCAGTCGCTGATGTTTTTGGTGTGGATTTCATTTTCAAAACCAGCATTGTGCTTTGCACAAAACTGGGAGGAAAAGGAAGAGGAAGCCACCACACAAGAGTTATGCTTTCATCCAAAGACAAGCTGGAAATGTTTCCTTTGCCAGATGCATTTTCTCCTGCCTCAAATTTCCAAACAGATGGTGGAGGGATTGGTGTTTGAGCTCTTGGGCAATCAACAATACAAACTAGTAGTCATAGAGTTTTGCTAATGGTACCTATTCTGATACTCAAAAAACATAAATTTTGGGGGGGACTAGTATCTGATATTCGCTTTGGTAAGAACGAGCTAAAAGAGCTAATGAGGCAAATACTTCTAGGAAATACTGAGTCATTTCAGGAGAACTCTGTTTTACATAGAGTCCAAAGTATGTGTAGACAGTTCAGCCTATACCAGAGGACTGACCTGTCTTTGGTAGTATCTACTTAAGATGAAAAGTGGCTTGAAAAATTATTCTGTGGTCATTACACTGAGATAATTTCTACCTCTAAAGTTCTGGGCTCCTGGGATGACTCTGATTTTTTAAAAAAGCAGAGGAGTCAAAATATGAAATTTTCAAGTTGAATAATATGCCGAGAATTCATCTCTTCCTAAATAGAGGTTGTCAGAATTTTGATTTAGCTGTTAGCCAAGTTTAGTGGATGGGTCCATCTGCCTAAATCGCAAGTGTCTATTTTTTTGTGGTTATACAATTGAGCTCAGGGAAGACACTTCTGGTAGGTTAGGTAGCATTTCCAGAAGCTTTCCTGATATGGTCATGAGATGAATTGTGGTTAATTCTGAAGACAAAGAGAAAAATTTTGAGACAATTGTTTTTTAGTTATTTGACAAAATAAAAGGCAAAGTTGCTGGTTGTTGCCCTTACAGGACTTTAAAAAAAATCCTGACTTGGTTTGTAAAGTAATGTCCATCCATATACTTAGATGGGAGGAAGAAGGCAGAGACCTGTATTTCTTGAGAGGTGCAACTATATGTAAAATCACATCTTTTTCAGCAGCTGCGCTGGCAATAGAAACAGCTTGGAATGTATCAGCCTCTGTAACTGGACTCTTCTGAAAGATTAGCTTGAAGTCTCCCTTTTCCACTTTTGTGTCTCCAGATGTGACAAAGAAAACTCACTTATGCCTCACTGTCACTTTAGACAGTTAACAGACACTTTTCTAGTATCAAGTTATTTTAGTATGTCTCTACTTGTCCAAACTGGATCAAGGAAGCATTTCAGAAAGGTACAAAAGAGAGGCCTCTAATATTTGCATGGGACCATTCTACGGCTAACTGGTCCACCTGACTGAACCATCTCCATTGTCTGTATGTGTTGTAGCTTTATCTCTTACATTAAGATGTGATTGTTCAGGAAGCACAATACGGTGATCTATTTTCCACAGATAATCAGAAATGAGTAAATCCTTTCTATTAACTAGTAAAAGTTCATTCTGTGCATTACTGGGGTTATAATACTGTGTGACACAATTTAAAATACAATGTAGTATATGCACAATGAAAAAGGAAATACCAAAAACAAATTTTTCCTTAAGCAT
This sequence comes from Ursus americanus, assembly GCF_024610735.1. Lineage (NCBI taxonomy): Eukaryota > Metazoa > Chordata > Mammalia > Carnivora > Ursidae > Ursus > Ursus americanus. The sequence goes on along the minus strand of NC_142164.1, from coordinate 48,767,123 downwards.
GTGGTTCAAGGGCATCTGGGTGGCTTAGTTGGTTAAGTGTCTGACTCTTGGTTTCAGCTCAGGTCATGATCTCAAGGTCCAGGAATTGAGCCCTGCAACCTCAGGCTACTTGTTCAGTGGGGAGTCTGCTGGAGATTCTCTCTTTCCCTCCCTCTCTCCCCCACCCTACCCCTCTCTCTCTCAGTCTCTCTAAAATAAACAAATTTTAAAAAAAACTTTAAAAAAGCATGTGGTTCAAACATTACATATGAGTTAAATTTAAAATAAGTTTTAAAAATAACATTAGCAAAAATTTCCTCTTAATTATGAGGAATCTTAGAACAATTAATAGTGTACTAAATTCCAATAGGATTTTTATAATGGTCAGGCTTTGTACTACATCACTTTATAGCTTCCTTTTACAGATTTATTTATTAATTTTAGAGAAAAACCTAGAGCATGGGGGGAGGGACAGAGGGAGAGAGAGAGTCTCAAGCAGACTCCCCACTGAGTGCAGAGTCCACAGTGGGGCTCTATCTCACAACCGTAGATCACAATCCTGAGATCACGACCTGAGCAGAAATCAAGAGTTGGATGCTTAACTGACCGAGCCACCTAGGCACCCCTGTAGCTTCCTTTTAAATAGCAGGATCAAAGCTGGTGTGTTATTTGTCCCTGGTGAATGTAGCAGAAATAGAACCTGTGACACAAATGTTAATAACTCAACTGGATCCCATCTTTTACAAAATCCTTTTGTTTCCTGTCCAATGCTTAGAACTCAGCCACACACACATCAACTTTTTGTGACTAGCAGAGCACTTTGCCTTGTTTATGATAGTTTGACGGTGTTTTTGTGTTTATTCCACTTCTTCTGCATCTGAACAAAAGAAGCTGGCTGTGCTAGTCAACAGAAAGTACTGCTTACCAATGGGGAGCAGACGTGGGAGTTATACTGGTCAGGAAGACAGTGGCATCAGGGGACTTCTGCTGTTATTAGCAGATTCATCTGCAGTATTGGCAATCTCAGGTTGGCTGGGGGTTTCACAGTGAGTAATGACATCACAACAAAATAGAGAAAGGGGCTAAGATTTTAACTGGAATTGTACGGCTGAAATAACCTAAAAACATCCAGGATACACAAAATACTTATGATTTCACCTAAGGTTTGTTATCACAACCATGCTCATGAAGACTCACCGGTGAGATCAAACCTTCTTTATGGGCAGCTTCTATAGGTCTTCTCTGCCCTAACTCCTCCCATAACAATAGGGGGGATTCTGGCCCATACTATGGAGCACCTTATAGTGAACTCCAGAGAACCCAAAAGAGGAGGAAGACCTTCATTTGGTTCTCAGTTCTGCCATGTGTGTGGTTTTTTTTTAAAGATTTTATTTATTTATTTGACAGAGAGAGACAGCAAGAGAGGGAACTCAAGCAAGGGGAGTGTGAGAGGGAGAAGCAGGCTTCCCATCGAGCAGGGAGCCCCATGTGGGGCTCGATCCCAGGACCCTGGGATCATGACCTGAGCTGAAGGCAGAAGCTTAACAGCTGAGCCACCCAGGTGCCCCTGCCATGTGTTTTTTATATGATGGCTATGTGGCTAAGATCACAAATATTGCCGGCAGGCAGTCCTGGGTTCAAATCCTAAGTTGGCCACTTCTTCTCCAGAAAGTTGCTTAACTCCTCTGAGTGTCATTTTCCTCATCCACTTAATGTAAATCTTGTGGGATTTTAAAGAAAAGGTTTAATTTAAAAATTGTGAAAAACACTTAGCACAGTGACTAACACATACTAAGAACTCAATAAATGGTAGTTGTTATCATCAATGAAAAAAATTATGTATCTTCTGTGTCAACTGGGGTTAGTAGTATTATTCCAATTCAATACTATACTCAAGGAAATGGTAAACTGTTTCTTCAGAGGAACATAAAGGGCAATATGCTGCCCTGTCTTCTCTGGAACTCTGAAATCTGTAAGTTGAAGAGAAGTCAAAGAGTTTGCAGGGATTCTGAAACAGTGGTCCACTGCTTCCAGAACACCTGGGATGCTTTGTAAAAATGCATATTCTGGGGAATCATCCTCCAGAAAGTCTAACCCAAAATCAAATCAAGGAGTCTCAGCTTCTAAGTTCTGCTAAGTGATTCTGACACACAGCCAGAATTGAGAACCATTGCTTCAGAGTGTTCTTCCATTAACAGGACTCAGGGAAGGTAGGAGATAGAAAAGAGGGTGGTGATCTGAGATGAAAACAATAAGAATGTCAACTAGCCCATTCAAGGTGCCAGGGATTCTGGAGAGTTGGCAAAGCAGGATCAGCCAGACCAATCAGAGGGGTACTGTAAACTGAGAGTCATGAGATAAATTCTGTGTACATCTCCTCCAGAAATTAAAGGTCTACAAAGGATGGCATTTTGGATTCTCTTACTCAGCTAGCCTAGTCTTAAAGGGTAACTACCCCTTTATTAATGACAGTCTTAAAGGAATCTTAAAAGAGAGGGAAAAAACACCATTGCAGAAGATGAATCATGATAAAAATCAACAGATCTGCCGTTTTTTCTTTTTTGGTTTAGGAGAAATAATCATTAAGCTTCCTTTACTTACACCTAAGTCAACTGACATTTCCCTTATTCCCATTCCAATAGGATGGGAATCACTCTAACAGACTTCTCAGCATATCTATACTGAATTGCCCTTGGCAATTTTGCAGAGCCAAGTACTAGGTCCAATAGTATCTACTCAATATTTAGAATTTATTCATGGAGTGGATTGTACATATTGAGGTGGTGCTTATTTCTTTGTACACTAGAGGCTATTTTTGTGATACTTTTGTTTTCTGCTCAGTGCACCATCAATATCTTATGTTGATTGACTGAGGCTAAGACTACGTAGAGCTACTTGATCAACTGTTTTTACAGAAACAATCGTGGTTATTATCCTGCATCTACAACCTGAGCATGTGCCTCTGCTTAAGGCCTTATTTGGCTACTTATGATGTGGCTTATGGCATGTCCCAGAGCTTTAACCCTCACTGAACAGCTGAACTGTAAGGAAACTCTATTTTACTTAACATATATAAGTAGTGAGGCTCAAACTTTCCATTGCAATGGGTTGTGTCAAAATTGTTTAGTGGGCTGAAGTACTCCACAGAATCCAATCTGTTCCATCTCCATCACCAGTACCCTAACATAAGCCATTATCTCTCACGTGAACTTCAGCAGTAGCCATTAAACTGTTCACTCATCATGCACTTGTGTCCCCTTTTGAAATCTGATATTCACATGCTGGGCAGAATCATCTTTTCAAAATGCAGATCTGATCATGCCAATTTACTTTCCCTCCTTCCAGAACCTGTGCTAAAAACTTTAAGAGCTTCCAATAGTTTTCAAAGACAAAACTCCTTACTATGGCTTTCAGTGCCCCACAGGGTCTGTCCTTTGCCTACCTGCCCCTCAAATTTCCTGATGCATTCTGATTTTCCTCACAATCTAAGCATCAGCTACATTTACGATTTTAGTGCCTGCTAATTGTGGCCATGATTTAAGGTGCAGGTACAGTTTTATGCTCATTCCTAACACTGCGCTTTTGCCCATGCTATTTCTGTGTCTTTCATTTTTAGCAGTTACCACATTTAACTGATATATGCTTATTTTTATGACAATTTGTGTGACATCTGTGTTCCCAACTAGAGTGAAAGTTTCGCAAAAGTAGAGACTATTTTTGTACCTTTGGGGCCTAGCATAGTGCCTGGTACTTAATAGTCTATAAATACTTGCTAAACGAATAAATGAAACTCTGTATACAATCAACACCCAGATCCTTGGTAAGCTTCCTTTCCAAACTTCCTTCAACTTTAATACATAGCTAAACAACCAGTGCTTGCAGGTAGGTCCATAGATGATGCTTGCAGTAAGCCCATCTAGACATGTCCTTTGTGGACATAATTCCATGTTCCAGACCTCCCTGGCCCTAAATAAGAATGTACTTATTTTGTGTCCTAACTTTTTAATATTCTAGTTTCTTTTAAGTTTTTATTTACTTATATTTAAACTTTCATCCCCTAAAGATTTTATTTATTTATTTGTTTGTTTCTAGAGCACACAGCATGGGGAGGGGCAGAAGGAGAGAAAGAGAGAATCTCAAGCAGACTCTGCACTGAGCATGGAAACCGATGCAGGGCTCATCTCATGACCCAGGGATTATGACCTGAGTCTAAATTAAGTCACATGCTTAACTGACTGAGCCACCCAGAAGACCCTTTTAAGTTTTTATTTTAATTTCAGTTAGTTAACATACAGTGTTATACTAATTTCAGGTGTACAATACTCTAGTCTTAAAGATTCAGAATAACTTATCAAGAATAATGCTTAACTTATAACCAACCTTCCAGAGATCATGTCTTAAATAAATTCTTTGTATAGGAGCAAGTCTTCCTTTGAAGTAGGGGGTAGAGGGGAGGCATGGCATGGAGCCATATCATAGAATCTATCAGAATCTATGGATCCTTTCCCTGTGTGGATCTACAAATGCACATAGACACACATAATTTAATATACATTTTTAGGGGGATCATAGTAAAAATTCTATCCATGGAGAATTGGGGTTTTGGAGAATTTAATTTTAGGCTACATTGTTACTGAGCCAGAAACTAGGCATTTGATAATGATAATTGAAGTTGGGTGATAGGTACAAGAGTATTATTAGTATTATCTCTACTTTGTATATGTCTGAAATTTTCCATTAAAAAGAATTAAAAAGCTAAAGTGTCAATCCAGTTTTTTTTTTAAAGAAGAAAACAGAGGCATGGTTTTTGTAAAGAAATGTTTGACACTTCAAGATTTCTTTAAGTGGAAAACTGATCCTTCCATTCATCCAGGCTTAAAAGTTTAGCATTATCTTCAAATCCCTCTTCTCTCTTGGCCCCTCAGTCAATCAATTGCCAAACTTGCCAATTCTATCTCTGCAGCTCTTGCACTACCCCTGTCCTCTCCAGCTCCCGTGTTGCTTCTATGGTTCAGATTTGATTACTTCTCACCAAATCCATTGCAGAAAATCTCCTAACCTTGGATCCCAAACTTCCTTCCCAAACCATTCACTGATCCCTCCTATCCCTAAGAGAGGTTACTCTTAACCTCTTTCTTCCTCTGGACATCATGGCACTAATCGCAGTCTCCTTCCAAGTATACTTATTCATGTCCAAAGTCTGTGTTCACATCTTTCTTTTACTCAAACTATTTTGAGTTACAAACTTTTGGAGAATCTGGTAAGCATCGTAGACTCTCTTTCCATGTCACCTGTCCTCCAAAAAATGCATATAATATCCTCATTCAAACACGCAAATACTTTTTTAAAAATAATTCCAAGGGCTTTGTGCATTCCACCAGATAAAGATCCTCCAGTTTTCAGATGTAGAGCACCCCACACCCCACTGCAGGTAGTAAGTGCTCCAACTAGAGATATTTCAGTATCACACAGTACCTTCCTCACAGGCCCAGATCTTGAGGGGCTTTACAACAATGTCCTCTTTATTTCTAATCCCTCTTATTTTTACATTTCTCCTACTCAAAGCACAAATGAAGTATTTATATAATCTGGATTCACAGGCAATAAATTTTCATATTGACCACAAAGGGAACAAACAAATGAGTCATAAAAAGGCAGTCATTTCCCTCTTTTCTCCTCTTTCTCACCTACTTATGACCCCATCTGAAAGTGATCTCTCGTTTCTTCCTGACTGAATTGGACCGAACACTTTATAGGTCACATTAAATTTTTTCATATGAAATTGCCAATAATCTACTATTTTTGGCCTGCAGAAATGACAACATCATATGGTCCAACCTAATACTCAGGAATAAAATATTACTAGAGTGTGAGCCTTTTGAGGGCAGGTGTGGCAACTCTTCTTCCCACCTCAGTCCCTGCACATAGATGGTACTCAGTAAATTTTTGTGAATGATGTCTACTTATTGAGGTTTCTCAAATTTAAATAAGTCCTTTCATTTAAAGAGATATTGGTAAATGGGATTTGAGGAAGAGGTGATTGAGAATACTTGAACTTTTGGGGATCTCCTTTATTAAAAAATATTTAAAATATTTTATAAAAAACATTGACAAAATATGCATTTACCACTTTAAGGTAATATAATGAAGATCCTCCTGGAAAAAGCAAAGTGATGTTACCTGCTGAGCAAGTTGCATGTTTTATCACACAAATAATCCAACTCTGTATAAATTAGAGACAAGAAAGCAAATGTACCAGCCAAAACCTCTCCTGTGTCCCCCTTCAGAATTTCACACTATGAGACACTTCTGAAATGAATTCTTAGTAGTTACTGAAGAAGAGATATTCTGACTGATATTTCTACCTTAAAGAAAAAACCATCTACTAAACAGTAGCACTTCCATTAAAACATGAACACTTAGTAAAACTTAGCAGAGACCTGGTTGAACATGCCCACATAAGTATTACCTAGAGATTTTACAAAACACAAAATACACGTTTTTTTTCTTTTGGGTGGTGGGGATAATGGACCTTGCAAGCAGACTGTATGTCTTTACAAAGAAATTTATACACATAGCAAACTTTGCTTTTTGGTATATTGGAGGAAGTAGTCTTTGGAGCAAGGCCTAATAGGAACCTGGTGTTTGCTTCTCTTTTCAGTATTGTTAGTACTCTTGAGAGCAACTGCCAGGACATTCATGTACACCATTATGGCAATGCAGAAAGATAGCAGAAAGAGCTCATTTGTGATATTGAAAATAGCACTGAGATGAGCACTTCGTAGATGTATTTTGTGTGCAACCATGATTATTATTTTCTTAGGCCAAATTCTTAGACATTGGATATATGGATGAAAGTTATGTAAGTGACTCAGATGTGCTAAAAGCATTAACTAATTCCTTTTTAAAATATGGGAAGTGGACTTTCTTTTCACATTTGGTCACTTTTTTAAAAAATCTAGCATTGTTTAACTGTAAAAATCATTTGATTAACTACCTTGGATGAGCAGACCAAGAAAGAAATCTATAGGCAATGAAAACAGATATTAGTAGATAAATTCTTATTACAGATGAGAGAATTGTAAATGCAAACCAAACAGACAAAAACTTATTGTTATTGTTTTGATGTCTGCCTTGCCTATTCAGTGTAGAAGATTTTTTAGTGCCTGTCGTGAAATGCAGCACACATTTTTGTAGAAAAACAGGCAGTAAGAATTTTACATGTTCATAATGCTATCAGGTCCACTAAGTTACTTGTGCATAAATGCCCCCAAAACATTTAGTTTTATCCACACCCTTGAAAAAGTAATATTAAGATCTATTTATTGTACATCCTCATCTATTTTAAATGCCAGCTAATGTATGAATGGTTCGTATCAGAAGGCTATTCAACTGAAGACTACCATTAAAATGGCATGAATCAAAATCCTTTTTAAGTAAGACTAGCTAAATATTTCAGCCCTCAAGCAAAAAACTAATGAGTAAATAGATGTTTAATCCTTCATATTCCCTGTCCTTTTCAACTAATGATTAAATTGTCCTTTTCAACTAATGAGTAAATAGATGTTTAATCCCTCTTACTCCCTGCAATGCAAGTATGACCTGGTTCTTATATATGTCCATTGTGGGGAAAATATTTCCTTAAACAGACTAGAATATTTAACTTATGCTCCGAAATGATTTGTATAGTCTAGGATATTTGGATAATGTTCAATAACTGGTGAATTTCTGGGTAGCTGATGTTTTGGGGGCATTCCTATAAGCATGTAAGGTTTAGTTGCCATCAATAATGTATTTAATGGAGTTCTGACAGTTTTTGGCAACTCTGCACATATTCATTTGAGAATTAGCAGAACTCTGAATGAGCATGTAGGCAACCAATATTAGTCTTCTAGGTCCATCTCCTGGCCTCAAATCTTACAAGGGGCTGCTTAGAAAGTAGCTATTGTTGTTTTTTTTAATAATATTTTTTTATTATATTATGTTAGTCACCATACAGTACATCCCTAGTTTTTGATGTAAAGTTCCATGATTCATTAGTTGCGTATAACACCCAGTACACCATGCAATACGTGCCCTCCTTAATACCCATCACTGGCCTACCCCATTTCCACACCCTCCTCCCCTCTGAAGCCCTCAGTTTGTTTAAAGTAGCTGTTTTTATAAAGTTAGAGAAACACGGCAGTAAACACCACCATCCTTACATACAAAGCTTCCCTTTCTAATTCCTGGAGTGTGTATGTGTGTTGGAAAAGAGTCCATATATGCAACTAGGAGAGAATCTCCAATATTATAACAGTTGGGAGAAGGAGTCCTACTGAACCCTGAGAAAACTGTCTCCACTGCTGTTCCATGAACTTCATGCATAAAGCAAATTTTAAGAATTCGTCTTACAAAGTTCTAAGAATGGATCCAGGTCAGTGTGAAATTGAACATCGAGAACAAATTTTAAAAGATGCTGTCATTTGTATTTTGGTAATTGTTAAAATTATTTTTTCTTTTGGTAGTGGTCATCAGAATCCAGGACCTGTTTCCCACCACCACCTCCCACCTAGAAAAGCAAACAAAGCTTGTTAATGTACCACTATAAAGAATGATTAATTCTTGGAAGAATAAATATTTTTTTTCTCTTTCATTTGTAAAGCATTGCAGGAGTTCTGCAGACAGCACTGATAAAAGAAATTGTTTAAATGCCCATTTAGTCTGGTACTCACACACACACACACACACACACACAGATATGCACACATGCACACCCTCTTACAGGCAATAGATTCAAGTAAACATGATATCCTCCCAATTTAGAAAAATAATCTAAGAGATGTTTATGGTTTTAGCATTTATATCTTAAATATGGTACTTGACAAGACACAAAAACCTCTTTTAATAGCCCTCTCCTCTCTCCCTCTTTCTCTCTCATACACACACACACACACACACACACACACACACACACACACACACATACCCCTACTTACCTTCTGGAAGGAAGAGAGACTTAAAAAGCATAGAAGTATAGAAGTTTCTCTGGTATATAACTTAGAAATGGTAGAATTAGGGTGCTCTAAATCTAAGATCCTTGATTGACTTCTATTTCCCCAGTCCAAATTATAGGTTAGGTGTTTTCTTTTTAACCAAAGACTCTCTTTTATCTTTGAATTTTTCACTTGAGGAATATAGGCCTAGGTATCTATCCCTGAGATATCTTATTTGTAGATACAGAAAATAGAGTGAGATTGTGGGCCACAAATCTTTCAAGCAGAAAATAGAAATGAGAGTAAGATAGCATGGTAATTAACACAGATGAAAATAGTTTGTATTCTTCCCTAGAATTATCGTGGGTGATAAATTGCCTTAGCTGGAAACTATATTTTCAAGTTGTAAATCTTTATATGACAAAAGACTGCCTTGTATCTTGCAATGAAATTAGAGAACAAATATTAAGATGTAGTTTTAATTTATTTGTAAAATTATAATACCAGAGTAATTGCATGAACCTGTACATGAAATTATGGCCACAAGTTATTACTTGATGGTCATTTCCCCCCATTAAATTATATGGGTAGGTACATAGAAATGCAGAATGACTAAAGTTCATTGCACACATCTTGTCAAGTGGTTAAAAGATTTCCATCAAGAGACCAGTTTATGCTGAAAATATTTAATTTGAATCTCTTTCATGTATTAAAAATTCAATTGACTGAAAAGGAAGATCAGAGCTATCTTGCAAACATCTTTGAAGAGTGCATTTGCTTCACCCAAATTGGTATGTTTACTGTAGAATGCTTTTATAAGTGGATATCTCTGGCTTCCCACACATCACAAGTGCTTCAGATGACTGTTAAACCAGAGAACAGTACATCAGAAAAATAATGCTTCTATTGTCTTCACTGGGCATCCAGTGTGAGCTGCTTCTTCAGGCTAAAGACTACCTGGAGGGATTTAGCTCACAACTTAGAACAGTCCTCAAACACATCCATGAATCCTTGGATACCATTCACATTAAAAACAAACAAACAAAAAACCTGCCTCCATATTCCAAGAGCTAAAATTAACCCAACTCCAGCAAAGGTGGAAAAAGACTAGCTTTGATCCATAGCTCAGCTGTTGTTAAATCTTGAATCTAATTGCACCAGCTGCCTCATGATGTGGAAGAAGTATTTGGAATCAAAGGGCATTGATATATTATAAAAAATATAAAAAGTGCAAAGTTCTTAATTCTTGGAAATTAATCAGAATCTGAATGCCCACCCATCTAAGATGCTGTGAGGGAGAGGCTTATAATGGATGTATCCTTTGAGGTCCATTCCAACTTTCTGATTCTATGCTTTAAGGGTAGAATTATGAAATGTGAATATATGGAGCATATTTTTATCCCCATGATTTTAATAGTTTTCTTATAGACACTTATGTGAATTGTCACCTTGAACTAAGGTGACAAGATATAATCTAGAACTGTGCAATAAAAACACTTGGTGAGCTGAGTGTAAATTTCCAGTAATTTGCCCATTTTATCATACATTTATCCATTTTTATACAGATATATTTATTTATAAATATTAGGTACAGAGTTTACAAAAGAATAAAAATCTATCCATTTTTAATTGTCCATTTATTATAATTTATATTCTATTCAGTTAAAATAAGTCTGGTGAGTTCTGGTGTTGGAAGAGTGGATTACATCAACTAAAACTCCTACGGATAACAATTGTAGACTCTGCAAAAAAAATATAAAAGTAACTGTTATTTGAAGGAACTGGAGAGAAAGCAAAACCTATAGAAATTGTAGGGTTCTTTGACCTTTGAAAAAAAGGAAATCATACTGCTTGAAGGACACCTTCATACATCATTTCCCCTGAGGACAATCCGTAGCCAGAGCATCATTAGGGTAGAAAGGAGCTTATAAGGAGACTTGCAAGCTCCCCCATCTGTGGCTCCCTCTTGTCCAGGATTTTACCCCTCAAATTAAATTACTATAGAACCAATAAAATCAACCTTCTAATACAAAATACAACAATGTTTTTGTATAAATGGTCAGATAGGAAATATGTAAGGTTTTGTAGGACACATACAATCTCTGATACATATTCTTCCTTGTTTTCCTTTTCATGTTGTTTTTTTGTTTTTGTTTTTTTTGCAAACTTTTGTGGATATGAAAAACATTTTTAGTTACCATTCTTAGCTTGAGGGCCCGGAAAAAAGGCCAGATTTGGATGAGGGACAATGGTTTGCCTTTGCCTAATCTAATACCTCAAGCACATAAGATTGTAGCATATAACATATATATATTAGGATTCCCAGAAGAAAAGGGGAATGAAAATGGAGCAAAAAACACTTGAAGATATAATCCTGAAGATTTTCCAGATTTGGTGAAAAACATAAATGTACATTGGTTTAAGAAGCTCAGTGAACCTAAGAAGTGTAAACAAAAACTGAGGTACCTCATAATCAAATTTTCCAAAGAAAGGATACATACAACATCTTAAAAATAACCTTTTATATAATATTAACTTTAAGTGAACTGAAGTGTTAAGGGTGCATATCATGATCCATAGGGCAAACACTAAAAAACCTAATACAAAAAGGCAGAGTTAAAAAAAGGTAGAGGAATTTAAATGGGAAACTTAAAACTAACCTGATAATGGGCACCCAGGACTCCAAGGTAGCTTTATCCATACCAGTGAAAGAGAAGAAGCTCATGGATGCCAAGCTGGAAGTGCTGCAAAGCTGGATACTGAGGCAGGATTTCACCGCTAAAGGCATTGCTAAAGTGTTTCAAAGAGATTACTACTGGTATTACAACAAGTATGTCAGTGTGAAGAAAGAGGGATCACTGGGCTTTCTATGGTGCTGGCAGCTTATGTGCTTTTCAACTATGTCATTGTTACAAGGAACTCAAGCATGAGTTGCTACACAAGTACCACTGAAGTGGGCCCAGTGTGGAGGCACATTCTGGATTCCTGACCATGACCTTTGCCTGGCGCCCTTAAATCCTTTCATATCCTAACTGAGAATTAACGCTCAATAAAAGATGACTGGTACATGGATAAAAAAAAATTAATTAATCTAAGAGGAGATAGGAAAGGAGGAACAGAGCAAGAAAAATCAAATGGGGACCAATAGAAAACAAATTGAAAAGCAAAATAGTAGATTTATACTCATCCATATCAATAAATTATTTTACATGTAAGTAGACTAATCTCTCTAACTAAAAGGCAAAGATTTACAAACTACTGCCTTCATTGTATGCTACAACAGGCATTGTGTCTCAATATAATGATACAGATAGGTTAAAAATAAGTGCAGAAAAAGTTATATGGTACAAAAACTAAGCATAAGAAAGTTTGTGTGTCTATGTAATTATAAGACTAAGGACACTTCAAGACAAGGATTATTACCTGAGATAAATAGGGAAATTCCATACTATTTTTATAGGTTAATATAAGAATAAGATATGACAATCAAGTCTGTTTGTGTAGCTAATAATATTGCTTTATTGGAAGCTGACAAAACTAGATTTTGGGTAAAGGAAGATGGAGGAGTAAAAGAATCCTGAGCTCACCTTGTCCCATGGACATACCAAGATAACAACCATATCCGTGCAACTAGTTCTGAAAATGACCTGAGGACTGGCAGATCAGACTTTCCACAGTTAATTGTAGAGAGGAGGCCACATTGAAAAGTGTAAGAGGGGCAGAGATGTGATCAGGAACCAGACCCCCAGTGAGACCAACCACAAAGTAAGAACACCACAATCACAGAGAAGCAAGAGGATCAACCACATACCATGCACCCAAGGTATGGGAGGACTTGCACTGGGAAAAAGAGTCCATATAACATTTGGCTTTGAAAACCAATGGGGCTTAATTCCATGAGTTTTTTACAGTTAGTGGGGCTTAATTCTAGGTACTTTAAAGATCAGCAGGTTTAGCTCTAGAAGAGCTGAAGGGTATTAAGAAACTGAGTCCCTACTCTTAAAGAGCCAGCATAACAAATAACCCAGTGGCAATACAGCATAGAAGTAGCAGTTTTTAAAAAGCCTGGGGTATACACACATTCTGAGATTTTGAAATGGCTCCTGACTTTACACATCCTGCAAGCAGCCTTGGTGGGGAGTGACACCACTCCAAAGTGACTCCTGCCCTGAGTAAAAGGGAAGATAACTCTATACAACTGTGCGCCCACAGTCCTAGCAGCCAAACCTTATACCTAGCAGCACAGAGAGAGAGCCCTACCAATCACTACAGCTGCAGCCCTGGCAGACGAACTCGGGGCAGGCACCTGGTCTGACTGCCAGTGTCATCCACCAATGAAAGCCTTTCAAGGGACAATGCAGGGAGAGTACCCTGCAGGTCTATGGGACTGCAACCATGACATACGGGCTGAGGACAGACATCTGGTCTGACCACTGACACTGCCCAAATATAAGCCCATGGCAACCCCCAAACTGTTCCCTTAACAGCACGGGGAACACACCCTGCCCAATGTACTGACAATAGGCAAAGTGGGCCATTGCAGGCAACTGAACTGAAGGCAAACATGACTCAGACACAATAGTAGGGTGCACAAAACCCACGTAGGAGACACCCCTGGTTCTGGTTGACAGGGGATATTGTGTTACAGGGCACCACAGCACCTCTTCTCCATAAGGCTACTACTTTCAAGATCAGGAAACATAGCTGACTTTCCTAATACACAGAAACAAAGACAAAATGAGCAGACAGAGGAATATGTCCCAAATGAAACAACAGGACAAAATCATAGCAAAAGAGCTAAATAAAACAGAGATAAGCAATATGCCTAAAAAAGAATTCAAAGTAATGAACATACAGATACTGGACTTGAGAAGAGTGGAGGATCTCAGTGAGCCCTTCAACGAAGAGATAGAAAATATAAAAAAGAACCAGTCAGTTGAAAAGCTCAACAACTGAAATTTTAAAAAAATACACTAGAGAGAATCAATAGCAGATTAGAGGAGGAAAAATAGATCAGCAACCTGAAAGACAGGGTAATGGAAAGCAACCAAGATGAACAGGGGAAAAAAAGAAAAGAAAAGAAAAAATTAGAATAGGTATGGGAACTCAGCAACATCATCAAGCATAATAACATTCACATTATAAAGCTCCCAGAAGAGTGAGAGAGGGGGAAGAACATTTATTTGAAGAAATAATAGCTGAAAACTTCCCTAATCTGGAGAAGGAGACAGACATCCAGATCCAGGAAGCATGGAAAGCTCCCAAAAAAATTAATCCAAGGAGGTTCACACCAAGACACACAATACTTAAAATAGCAAAAAGTAGTGATAAGAGAAAATTTTCAAAGTAACAAGAGAAAAGAAAGCAGATACATACAAGGGAAACCCCATAAGGCTACCATCTTATTTTTCAGTAGAAACTTTGCAGGCCAGAAGAGAGGGGCATGATACATTCATAGTGCTGACCATAAAACATCTGCAACCAAGAATACTGTATCAAACAAGGCTACCATTTAGAAGAGAGATAACGAGTTTCCTAAACAAACAAATGTTAAAGGAGTTCATCACCACCAAACCAGCCTTACAAGAGCCATTGAAGGGAATTCTTTGAGTGGAAAGAAAAAGCCATAATCAGGAGTAAGAAAATTATGAAAGGCAAAAAGTCACAAGTAAATGAAAACATATAATAAAAGTAGTAGATTAATCACTTATAAAACTGGTATAGAGGTTAAAGCACAAAAGCAATAAAATCAATTGTATCTATAAAACAAGTCAAGGGATTCATGAAAAAAAGGGATATAATGTATAACATCACATATATCTATAGTGTGGGGGATAAAAATTTACCGTTTTCAGAATGGGTTCAAACTTAACTGACCTTCAATTTAATATAGACTGCTATATTCATAAGATTCTATGTATGAAACTCATTTTAACCACAAATCAAAAATCTATAATAGATACAAAAATCACTGGGTGTTATATGCAAATAATGACTCATGGAACACTAAATCAAAAACTAATGATATACAGTATGGTGACTAACATAACATAATATTTTAAAAAGTACAAAAAAATAAATAAACAAAATGAAATAAAAGCATAACACAAAAGAAAGCCACCAAATCACAAGGGAAAAGAGCAAGAAAAGAACAGAAAAGGACTACAAAAGCAAGCATAAAACAAGTAACAAAATGGCAATGAGTACATACCTATCAATAATGACTTTAAATGTAAATGGACTAAATGCAATAATCAAAAGACATAGTGTGAGTGAATGCATAAAAAAGAAAGAACCGGGGGGAGGAGTTAAGATGGCAGAGGAGTAGGGGACCCCTTTTTCAGCCGGTCCCCTGAGTCGAGTTGGATAGGTACCAGACCAGCCTGAACATCCACAGAATCAGCCTGAGATGCAGGAAGATACATCTGGATCTCTACAAATGAATATCTCCAGTGCTGAGTATTGAGGTATGAAGCGGGGAGCCGCCGAGAAACCGCACACAGATATTGGAAGATAAACGGAAGGGGGAGGGAGCTGCCGCGTTCGGGCACTGGAAAGCGGTAGCCACCTGCACAGGGGAGCGGGCGACCTCGAGACAGCAGACTGAGAACATGAGCCAGGAGTGCGTGCTACCAGACTTCTCACGGAACTCGGAACTCCGGAACTCCCATGTGCTCACTGGAAGCCAACTGAGACCCGGAGCTCCAGAGCGTGCAGGGGCGGCTGGCTGCATTAGAAACACAAAGGACAGAGACGCGCCGGCCCTGGAAGTGAGGGCTGGGACGCTGGGTGTGGGGCGCACATCCCGGGACGCTGCAGGGTTGAGCAGCACCAACAGTAACAGAGTTAAAGTGGCCAGCACATCAGTGGAGAACGGTCCACGATCCCTCTGTTCTGAGACAGAGGCTGAGATTCGGCCGCTGCTGCTCTGACTCTCAGAAGAGGCACAGCAAACCGCCAGGGAAAGCCGCCAGAGAACAAAAGCCTGGAAATACCGGCTCACAGCAGGCCCATGCCCATCCCCCCTCGCAGTGGACACGGAGACTTTACCCAAACAGGGTTGGCTGAGTATAGGCGCGGCAGGCCCCTCCCCCAGAAGGAAGGCTGAAAAATCAAGAAGCCCACATCCCGGGGTGCCTGGGCGGCGCAGTCATTAAGCGTCTGTCTTCGGCTCAGGGCATGATCCCGGCATTCCAGAAAGGAGTCCCTCATCCGGCTCCTCAGCTGGGAGCCTGCTTCTTCCTCTCCCACTCACCTGCTTGTGTTCCATCTCTCGCTGGTTGGCTCTCTGCCACACAAATAAATAAAATCTTTAAAGAAGAAGCCCACATTCCTAAGATCCCTATAAAGCAAGGGCACACGGCCTGGGTCCCGGTCAATAATTTGGGCTCTGGACAACTCCGCAACCTCTCCTCATCAGAATGCAGAGAAGGAGAAGCCCCCCCAGCAAAGAAAAGACAATGAGTCTGTGGCCTCTGCCACAGAACTAATGGATATGGATGTCACCAAATTATCAGAAATGGAATTCAGAGTAACAATGGTCAAGATGATGAGTAGACTTGAAAAAAGTATTAACAAAAATGTTAATGAGAATATAGAATCTCTAAGGGTGGAAATGAGAGTGAATCTGGCAGAAATTAAAAATTCTATGAGCCAAATGCAGTCAAAGCTAGAGGCTCTGACGGCCAGGGTCACTGAGGCAGAGGAACGTATTAGCGAATTGGAGGATGGGTTAGTAGAAGAAAAAACGAAAATAGAAGCTGGACTTAAAAAAATCTAATCTCAAGAATGTAGGTTACGGGAGATTAATGACTCAATGAAACGATCCAACGTCAGAATCATCAGCATCCCCGAGGGGGTGGAGAAAAACAGAGGACTAGAAGAGATATTTGAACAAATTGTAGCTGAAAACTTCCCTAATCAAGTGAGGGAAACAAACATTTGTGTCCAAGAGTCAGAGAGGATGCCTCCCAAGCTCAACCACGACAAACCTACGCCACATCACGTCATAGTGCATTTCGCAAATATTAGATCCAAGGATACAGTACTGAAAGTGGCCAGGACAAAGAAATTTCTCACGTACCAAGGCAAACATATCAGAATTACGTCAGACCTGCCTACACAGACCTGGAATGAGAGATAGGGTTGGGGGGGCATTTTTAAAGCTCTTTCAGAGAAAAACATGCAGCCAAGGATCCTCTATCCAGCAAGGCTGTCATTCAGAATTGATGAAGAAATAAAGACCTTCCAGAATCGCCAGTCATTAAGCAATTTCATAACCATGAAACCAGCCCTACAGGAGATATTAAGGGGGGTTCTATAAAGGTAAAAAGGCCCCAAGAGTGATACAGAACAGAAAGTCACAACTGATACAAACAAAGACTTTACTGGCAACATGGCATCATTAAAATCATATCTCTCAATAATCTCTCTCAATGCAAATGGCTTGAATGCTCTGATAAAATGCCACAGGGTTGCAGATTGGATAAAAAGAAATGACCCATCCATTTGCTCTCTACAAGAGACTCATTTTGGACCCAAAGATACATTCAGACTGACAGTAAAGGGATGGAGTACCATCTTTCATGCCAATGGACCTCAAAAGAAAGCTGGGGTAGCAATTCTCATATCAGATAGATTGGATTTTAAACTAAAGACTATAGTTAGAGACACAGAAGGGCACTATATTATTCTTAAAGGATGTACCAACAAGTGGATATGACAATTATAAATATCTATGCCCCCAACAGGGGAGCAGCAAGATACACAAGCCAACTCTTAACCAAAATAAAGAGACATATAGATAAAAATACATTAATAGTAGGGGACCTCAACACCCCACTATCAGAAATAGAGAGAACACCCTGGCAAAAACTAAGCAAAGAATCAAAGGCTTTAAATGCCATACTCGATGAGTTGGACCTCATAAATATATATAGAACACTACACCCCAGAACCAAAGAATACTCATTCTATTCTAAAGCCCATGGAACATTCTTCAGAATAGACCATGTTCTGGGCCACAAAACAGGTCTCAACCGATACCAAAAGATTGAAATTATCCCCTGCATATTCTCAGACCACAATGCTCTGAAATTGGAACTCAACCACAAGGAAAAATTCGGAAGAAACTCAAACACTGGAGGCTAAAAACCATCCTGCTCAGGAATGACTCAATAAACCAGCAAATCAAAAATCATTTTAAACAATTTATTGAGACCAACGAGAATAAAAATACAACGTCCAAAACCTATGGGATACTGCAAAGGAGGTCCTAAGGAGGAAATAAACAGCCACCCAAGCCTCACTCAAAAGAATAGAAAAATCTAAAATGCAGTTTTTATATTCTCACCTCAAGAAGCTGGAACAGCAACAGAGGGACAGGCCTAATCCACGCACGAGGAAGCAGTTGACCAAGATTAGAGCAGAAATCAATGAATTAGAAACCAGAAGTACAGTAGAGCAGATCAACAGGACTAGAAGCTGGTTCTTTGAGAGAATCAATAAAATTGACAGATCACTGGCAAGACTTATCCAAAAGAAAAGAGAAAGAACCCAAATCAATAAAATTATGAATGAAAAAGGAGAGGTCACGACCAACACCAAGGAAATAGGAAGGATCATTAGAAATTTTTATCAACAGCTATATGCCAATAAATTAAGCAATCTGGAAGAGATGGAGGCCTTCCTGGAAACCTATAAACTACCAAGACTGAAACAGGAAGAAATTGATTTCTTCAACAGGCCAATTAATTATGAAGAGATTGAGTAAGTGAAAAACAACCTTCCAAATAACAAAACTCCAGGCCAGGGTGGTTTTCCAGGGGAATTCTACCAAACATTCAAAGAAGAAATAATACCTATTTTTCCTAAAGCTATTGCAAAAAACAGAAACAGAAGGAAAGCTACCAAACTCATTCTATGAGGCCAATATTGCCTTGATCCCAAACCAGGCAAAGACCCCATCATAAGGAGAATTACAGACCAATTTCCCTAATGAATATGGATGCCAAAATCCTCAACAAGATCCTGGTTAATAGAATCCAACAGTACATTAAAAGGATTATCCATCATGACCAGGTGGGATTCATCCCTGGGATGCAAGCATGGTTCAACATTCGCAAATCGATCAGCGTGATACATCATTTCAACAAGAAAAGTCTCAGGAACCATATGATCCTCTCAATTGATGCAGAAAAAGCATTTGACAAAATACAGCATCCTTTCCTGATTAAAACCCTTCAGAGTGTAGGAATAGAGGGTACATTTCTCAATCTCATAAAAGCCATCTATGAAAAGCCTACGGCAAATATTATTCTCAATGGGAAAAAGCTAGAAGCCTTTCCCTTATGATCAGGAACACGACAAGGATGCCCACTCTTGCCATTATTATTCAACATAGTACTAGAAGTCCTTGCAACAGCAATCAGACAACAAAAAGGGATAAAAGGTATCCAAATCGGCAAGGAAGAAGTCAAAATGTCTCTCTTCGCAGATGACATGATACTCTACATGGAAATCCCAAAAGAATCCACTCCCAAACTATTAGAAGTTATAGAGAAATTCAGTAATGTGGCGGGATACAAAATCAATGCTCAGAAATCAGTTGCATTTCTATACATGAACAATTAGACTGAAGAAAGAGAAATTAGGGAATCCATCCCATTTACAATAGCACCAAAAACCATACGTTACCTTGGAATTAACTTAACTGGAGACGTAAAGGACCTATACTCTGGAAACTATAAATCACTATTGAAAGACATTGAGGAAGACATAAAAAGATGGAAAAATATTCCATGCTCCTGGATCGGAAGAATTAACATAGTTAAAATGTCCATGCTACCCAGAGCAATATACACTTTCAATGCTATCCCGATCAAAATACCAATGACATTTTTCAAAGAACTGGAACAAATAGTCCTTAAATTTGTATGGAACCAGAAAAGGCCCCGAATTGCCAAGGAACTGTTGAAAAGGAAAAACAAAGCTGGGGGCATCAGAATGCTGGATTTCGAGCTGTACTACAAAGCTATGATCACAAAGACAGCATGGTACTGGCACAAAAACAGACACACAGACCAATGGAACAGAATAGAGAGCCCAGATATGGACCCTCGGCTCTTTGGGCAACCAATCTTTGATAAAGCAGGAAAAAACATCCGGTGGAAAAAAGACAGTCTCTTCAATAAATGGTGCTGGGAAAATTGGACAGCTACATGCAAAAGAATGAAACTTGACCACTCCCTCACACCATACACAAAGATAAACTCCAAATGGACGAAAGACCTTGATGTGAGACAAGAATCCAACAAAATCCTAGAGGAGAACATAGGCAGCAACCTCTACGACATCAGCCACAGCAACCTTTTTCATGACACATCTCCAAAGGCAAGAGAAACAAAAGATAAAATCAACTTGTGGGACTTCATCAAGATATAAAGCTTCTGCACAGCCAAGGAAACAGTCAAAAAAACTAAAAGGCAGCCCACGGAATGGGAGAATATATTTGCAAATGATGCTACAGATAAAAGACTGGTATCCAAGATCTACAAAGAACTTCTCAAGCTCAATACACAGAGAAACAAATAAACAAATCAAAAAATGGGCAGAAGATATGAACAGACACTTTTCCAATGAAGACATCCAAATGGTTAACAGACACATGGAAAAATGTTCAAAATCATTAGCCATCAGGGAAATTCAAATCAAAACCACACTGAAATACCACCTTACGCCAGTTAGAATGGCAAAAATAGACAAGGCAAGAAACAACAATTGTTGGAGAGGATG
Source organism: Ursus americanus (assembly GCF_024610735.1). Taxonomy (NCBI): domain Eukaryota; kingdom Metazoa; phylum Chordata; class Mammalia; order Carnivora; family Ursidae; genus Ursus; species Ursus americanus. The sequence continues at coordinate 48,746,376 of NC_142164.1, read as the reverse complement.
TGGAGAAAGGGGATTCCCTCTTACATTGTTGGTGGGAATGCAAGTTGGTACAGCCACTCTGGAAAACAGTGTGGAGGTCCCTTAAAAATTTAAAAATTGAGCTACCCTATGACCCAGCCATTGCACTACTGGGTGTTTACCCCAAAGATACAGACATAGTGAAGTGAAGGGCCATATGCACCCCAATGTTCATAGGAGCATTGTCCACAATAGCTAAATCGTGGAAGGAACTGAGATGCCCTTCAACAGATGACTGGATTAAGAAGTTGTGGTCCATACATACAATGGAATATTACTCAGCTATCAGAAAGAATGAATTCTCAACATTTGCTGCAACATGGATGGCACTGGAGGAGATAATGCTAAGTGAAATAAGTCAAGCAGAGAAAGACAACTATCATATGATTTCTCTCATCTATGGAACATAAGAAATAGGATGATCAGTAGGGGAAGAAAGGGATAAAGAAAGGCGGGGTAATCAGAAGGGGGAATGAAACATGAGAGACTATGGACTATGAGAAACAAACTGAGGGCCTCAGAGGGGAGGGTGGTGGGGGAATGGGATAGACTGGTGATGGGTAGTAAGGAGGGCACGTATTGCATGGTGCACTGGGTGTTATACGCAACTAATGAATCATCAAACTTTATATCGAAAACCGGTGATGTACTGTATGGTGACTAACATAATATAATAAAAAATCATTTAAAAAAAAAGGAAAAAGAAAGAACCATCTACATGTGTTTACAAGAGACTCACTTCAGAACTAAAGACACATGCAGATTCAAATTGGAGAGTGGGAAACATTTACTATGCAAATGTAAATGAAAAAAAAGCTGAAGTAGCAATATTTACATCAAACAAAACAGACTTTAAAACAGACTGTAACCCAGATGTCCACTGGGATGTCCCAGATGAATGCATAAAAATGTGGTATATATACACAATGGAATATTACTCAGCCATCAAAAAGGCTTACCATTTGCAATGATGTGGATGGAACTGGAGGGTATTATGCTAAGCAAAATAAGTCAATCAGATAAAGACAATTATCATATGGTTTCACTCATTTGTGGAAATCCAAGGAACAAAACAAAGTATCATAAGGGAAGGAAGGGAAAAATAAAATAAGATAAAATCAGAGAGGGGGACAAACCATAAGAGACCCTTAACAATAGGAAAGAAACTGAGGGATGCTGGAGGGGAGGAGCATGGGGGGATGGGGTAACTGGGTGATGGGCATTAAGGAGAGCATGTGTTGTAATGAGCATTTGGTGTTATATGCAATTGATGAATAACTGAACTCTACATCTGAAACTAATTTTATACTATATGTTATTTAATTGAATTTAAGTAAAATAAGATAAAAAAAAATAAAACAGACCATAACAAGAGACAAAGAATGCCTCTACATAATGATAAATGGAACAATCCAGTAAGAGGATATAGCAACTGCAAATATTTATACACCCAATATGGGGTCCTAAATACATAAAATAACCATTAACAGACAAGAAAGGAGAAATTGACAGTAATACAATAATAGTAAGGGACTTTAACACCCATTTACATCAATGGATAGATCTTCCAGACAGAAAATCAACAAGGTAACTATACCTCTGAATGACATATTGGACCAGATGGATTTAACAGAAATATTCAGAACATTCCATCCAAAACCTAGGGAATACACATTCTTTTCAAGTGGACATGAAACATTCTCCAGAATAGATCACATGTTAGGTCACAAAACAAGTCTCAATAAATAGAAATATTAAAATCATATCATGCAACTTTTCTGATCACAACAGTATGAAACTAGAAATCAATCGCAAGAAAAGATCTGGAAAGAACACAGGTAGGTACACAGAGCCTAAATAACATGATACTAAACAACCAATGGGTCAAAGAAGAAATCCAAGGGGAAATAAAAAATACATGGGGACAAATGAAAATGAAAACACAAAAGTCCAAAATCTTTGGGATGCAACAAAAGCTGTTTTAAGAGGGAAAATTGTAACAATACAGGCCTACCTCAAAAAGCAAGAAAAATTTCAAAAAAACAACCAAACTTATATCTAAAGGAGCTAGAAAAAACAGCAAACAAAGCCCAAAACCAAAAGAATGAAGGAAATAGTAAAAAAAATAGAGCAGAAATAAGTGATACAGAAATGAAAACTCTCCAATAGAATAGATTAATGAAACCAGGAGTTCCTTCTTTGAAAAAAAAAAAAAAAAGATCAACAAAATTGATAAACCTTTAGCCAGACTCATCAAGAAAAAAATGAAAGAGGATTCAAAATCAGAAATGAAGGAGAAAAACTGACACCACAGAAATACAAAGGATTAAAAGAGAATATTATGAAAAATTATATGCCAACAAATAGGATAACCTAGAAGAAATGGATAAATTCCTAGAAACATATAACCTTCCAAAACTGAATCAGGAAACAATAGAAAATTGGAACAGACCAATTACTAGTAATGAAATTGTATCCATAATCAAAAAACTCCCAATAAACAAAAGTCCAGGACCAGATGACTTCAGAAGTCAATTCTACCGAACATTTAAAGAAGAGTTGATACTTGGGGCGCCTGGGTGGCACAGCGGTTAAGCATCTGCCTTCAGCTCAGGGCGTGATCCCGGTGATCTGGGTTCGAGCCCCACATCAGGCTCTTCCACTATGAGCCTGCTTCTTCCTCTCCCACTCCCCCTGCTTGTGTTCCCTCTCTCGCTGGCTGTCTCTATCTCTGTCAAATAAATAAAATCTTAAAAAAAAAAAAGTGTTGATACTTATTCTTCTCAAACTAGTCCAAAAAATAGAAGGAAAGCTTCCAAAATCAATCTATGAAACCAGGATTACCCTAATATGAAAATCAAATAAAGACACCACAAAAAAAAAACTACCAGTTGATATCTCTGATGAACATAGATGCAAAAATCCTCAAAAAAGTATCAGCAAATCAAGGCAGGTTCTCTTACATTGACCATCTGTATGCTGTAAGAAGTAACAACCTCTCCTCTTCCTTCCCACCATCTGCTTGGCAGCTGCAAATCAGCAACCATGTGTGAATGCATCTCCACCCATGTTGGCTAGGCTGGTGTCCAGGTTGTCAATGCCTTCTGGGAGCTCTGTTGCCTGGAACACAGCATCCAGCCTGATGTCAAGTGACTCCCTCAACACCTTCTTCAGTGAGACAGGTGCCAGCAAGCATGTGCCCAGGGCAGTGTTTGTAGACCTGGAACACACAGTCATTGATGAAGTTTGCACTGGCACCTACTGTAAGCATTTCCACCCTGAGCACCTCACCACAGGCAAGAAAGATGTTTCCAATAATTATGCCCGAGGGCACTACACCACTGGCAAGATCATTGACCTTGTCTTAGACCAAATTCAGTAACTGGCCAACCAGTGCACAGGTCTTCAGGGCTTTTTGGTTTTTCACAACTTTGGAGGGGGAACTGGTTCTGGGTTCACTTCCCTGCTGATGAAACATCTCTGTCAATTACGGCAAGAAGTCCAAGTTGGAATTCTCCATTTACCCAACTCCCTAGGTTTCCACAGCTGTAGTTAAGCCCTACAATTCCATCCTCACTACTCACACCACCCTGAAGCACTCTGACTGTGCCTTCATAGTAGAAAACATGGCCATCTATGACATCTGTCATAGAAACCTTGATACTGAATGCCCAACTTACACTAAACTAAATAGGTCGATATGCCAAATTTTGTCCTCCATCACTGCTTCCCTCAGATTTGATGGAACCCTGAATGTTGATATGACAGAATTCCAGACAAACCTGGTGCCCTATCCTTACATCCACTTCCCTCTGGCCACATATGCCCCTGTCATCTCTGTTGAGAAAACCTACTATGAATAGCTTTCTGTAACAGAGATCACCAATGTGTACTTTCAGCTAGCCAACTGGAGGGTGAAATATGACCCTCACAATGGTAAATGCATGGCTTGCCACCTGTTGTACCATGGTGATGTGGTTTCCAAAGATGTCAATGCTGCCATTGCTATGATCAAGACCAAGTGTACCATCCAGTTTGTGGACTCATGCCCCACTGACTTCAAAGTTGGCATTAATTACCAGCCTCTCACTGTGGAGGGGGGAGACTTAGCCAAAGTACAGAGAACTGTGTGCATGCTGAGCAATACCACAACCCCTGCTTAGGCCTAGGCTCACCTGAACCACAAGTTTGACTTGACGTATGCCAAGCATGCCTTTGGTCACTGGTATGTGGGTGAAGGCATGAAGGAAGAGTGTTCTGAGGCCCGTGAACACATGGCTCCTCTTGAGAAGGATTATGAGGAGGTTGTTGTGGATTTTGTTGAAAGAGAAAGTGAAGAAAAAGAAGAGGAATAATAAAGTTAAAAATGTCACAAAGGTGCTGTTTTTACAGGGAAGCTTATTCTGTTTTGAACATTGAAAAGCTGTGCTTTGATCAGTTAATTTGTATGTAGCGGTGTATAATCTCATATACATTTACTGACCTATGCTTTAAAACACAATGTTTTGTTACAGACCAAAGCTGTCCCTTTCTCTGAAGAGTTTGAATAAAGTATTCCATCTTAAAAATATATATATATATATTAACAAACCAAATCCAACAATACATTTAAAAAATCATTCACCATGATCAAGTGGGATTTATTCCCAGGATGCAAGTGTGGTTCAATATTCACAAAACAATCAATACGATACATCATACTAAAAAGAGAAAGGATAAAAATCACATGATCATCTCAATAGAAGCAGAAAAAAATATTTGGCAACGTACAACATCCATTGATGATAAAAACCCTCAACAAAGCAAGCTAAGAGGGAACATAACTCACCATAATAAAGGCCATATATGAAAAACGCACAATGAACATCATCCTCAATGGTGAAAAACTGAGAGATTTTCCTATAACATCAGAAAAAAGGCAAAGATGCCCACTCCAAACACTTTTATTCAACACAGTACTGGAATTCCTAGACACAGCAATCAGACAAGAAAAAGAAATAAAAGGCATATCATTGATAAGGAAAAGTAAAACTTCCACTATTTGCAGACGACATTATACTATAGATAGAAAACCCTAAGACTCCACAAAAAACCTATCAGAACTGATAAATGAACTGAGCAAAATCACAAAACACAGAAGTTAATATACAGAAATACATTGCATTTTTATACACTAATAATGAAGTATCAGAAAGAGAACTTAAGATAACAGTTCCGTTGACAACTGCACCAAAAAGAATAAAATACCTAAGAGTAAACTTAACCAAGTTAAGTACTCTGAAAACTATAAAATATTGATGAAAGATATTGAAGATGACACAAACAAATGGAAAAATATTCCATGCTTATAGATTGGAAGAACCAGTGTTGTTAAAATATCTATGCTGCCAAAACAATCTACATATTAAAGCAATGCTTATCAAAATACCAACAACGTTTTTCACAGTTAGAATAAACAATCCTAAAATTTGTATGAACCCACAAAAGACCCCAAATAGACAAAGCAATCTTGAAAAGAAGAACAAATCTGGAGGTATCACAATCCCAAATTTCAAGATATACTACAAAGCCGTAGTAATCAAAATAGTGTGGTACTGGCACAAAAATAGACAAAATGGAACAGATTACAGAGCCCAAAAATAACCCCATGATTATATGGCCAATTAATCTATGATAAAGGATGCAAGAATATGTAATGGAGAAAAGATAGTCTCTTCAACAAATGGTGCTGGAAACTGGACAGCTAAATGCAAAAGAATGAAACTGGACCACTTTCTTACATCATACACAAAAATAAATCAAAATAGATTACAGACCTAAATGTGAGACCTAAAACTGTAAAAATCTTAGAGGAAAACTTAGGCAGCATTTTCTTTGACATCAGCCATAGCAACATTTTTCTAGATATGTTTCCTGAGGCAAGGGAAACAAAAGCAAAATGCAACTACTGAAACTACACCAAAGCAAAAAGCTTTTGCACAGTGAAGGGAACCATCAGCAACAACAGAAAGGCAACCTACTGAATGGGAATGGATATTTACAAATGTTAAATTCACTACAGGGTTAATATTTAAAATATATTAAGAACTTATACAACTCAATACCCAAAAAACAGATAATCCAATTAAAAAATAGGCAGAAGCCTTGAATAGACATTTTTCCAAAGAAGACACAGATGGCCAACAGACACATGATGTCCAACATCACTAATAATGTTCAACATCACTAATCATCAGGGAAATGCAAATTAAAACCACAATGAGATGTCACCTCACACCTGTCAAAATGGCTAGAAATAACAAAAAGACAAGAAATAACAAGTCTTGATGAAGATGTGGAGAAAATGAGTCATCTTGCACTGTTATATGAATGCAAATTGGTGCAGTCACTGTGGAAACAGTATAAAGATTCCTCCAAAAAATTAAAAATAGAATTACCATATAATCCAGGAATTTCACTACTGGGTATTTACCCAAAGGAAAAAAAAAACTCACTAATTTGAAAAGATATATGCACCTTTATGTTTATTGCAGCATCATTTATGATAGTCAAGATATGGAAGCAGCCCAAGTGTCCATTCATAGATGAATGGATAAAGAAGTGGTATGGTTAAATAGGCGATGGAGATTAAGGAATGCACTTGTTGTAATGAGCACCAGGTGTTTTATGGAAGTATTGAATCACTATTTTGTACACCTGAAACTAATATTACACTGTATGTTGACTAACTGGAATTTAAATAAAAACATTTAAAAAAAAGAAGTGGTATGTATATATAATAGAATATTACTCAGCCATAAAATGGAATGAGATCTTGCCATTTGCACCAAATGGATGGGTCTAGAGGGCATAATGGTAAGTGAAATAACTCAGTCAGGTAAAGACAAATACCATATGATTGAATCATATGTAGAATTTTAAAAGATAAAACAAATGAACACACAAAGAAAGAAAGAGACAGAAAAATAGACTCTTAAATGCAGAGAACACACTGGTGTTTGCCAGAGTTGGGGGTGGTTGAAATAAAGGGGATCAAGAGTACACTTATCTTAATGAGCACTGTGTTAAGTATGAAATTGTTAGATTATTATATTTTATACCTGAAACTTACAAACACTATATATAAATTATATTTCAATTGAAAAAAAGAAAATATTGACAACATAAAAAATTATCAATATCAAGAATGTAAGAGGGATATTGCTCAGATCCCAATGACATTAGAAAGATAATAAAAGCATATTATTAACAACTTAGATGCAGTAGATAAGTTTGTTGAAAAAAATTGATAAAACTGATAAAGAAAAAATAGACAATCTCAACAGAGACAATGCCCCAATGGGCATTAGAGGAAAACACTTTTAGGCAGCTCTATTAATCCCTGCTGCCTAGAGCAATGCATAAAGCTAGGGAAAACAATAGACTTTTTAAAAAGCTTGGGAAGAAAGACTGAGAAATGAGATGCTTTGGGGAAAGGGAGACTTTGAAAAGCTCTGACAAATTCTTGGTCATCTGGAAAGACCAGCACATGCCAAGGGCTATGCACAAGTTATAAAAGGCATGGGAAAGCCCTCAGTTTCTCACCTCTGGCTCACTTTCAGGCTCTGCACAAACAGAAAATAAAGGATAAGGCAGGGTTGCAAATCACCTGGCTGAATATCGAAGACATGTCCTAACACACACACACACACACACACACACACACACACACACACACACACACACAGAGTGCCCATCTGCAAAGACTAGGGAGGATTTTTTTAGTTATAGGTTTTAAAGTAATCTCTATATTGGCTGGCTGACCTGGCTGACCACTAAGCTGAAGGAACAGAGTCTTCAGTGGCCATATACAACAAAGAATACATAGTTTACCAAATTAGTTCAAAAAAGTCTCAAACAAACAACTATAATCACAACAAGCAGCAACAACAATACCTGGGGAGGGAGGAATTTAATTTCCAGAGTTACCACATTATAATTTTCAAAATGTCCAGTTTTCAACAACAACAAGAAGTCATGAGATGTGCAAAGAAACAAGAAAGTATAGCTAATACATAAGGGAAAAAGCAATCAATAGAAACTCTCCTTGAGAAATCCTAGACATTGGACTTACTGGACAAAGACTTTAAATCAACCATTTAAAATATGTTTATAGAGCTAAAGGAAACCATGTACAAAAATCTAAAGGACATCTTGAGAACAATATCTAATGAAATAGAGAATATCGGTCAAGAGATAGAAATTATAAAGAGAAACAAATAACAATTTTTGAGTGAAAAGGTACAATAATTGAAATGAAAAATTCACTAGAGGCACTCACAAGCAGATGTGACATGGCACTTGAAATTGATTGAGATCACCCTGAGGAATCAAAAGAAAAAAAATTAAGTAAAATGAAGTGAAAAGGGCCTAAGAGACCTGTGGGACAACCCCAAGCGTACCAAGATATGAACATATGCATATGGGAGGCCCAGAAGGAGAGAAAGAGGGGGGCAGAAAGAATATTTGAAGATATAATAGTTGAAAACTAACCAAATTTGATGAAAAACATTAATCTATACATAAAAAGATCAATGAATTCCAAATAGAATAAATTCAAAGATATCCACACTACAACCCATTAGAGTGAAATTGTCAAAAACCAAAGCCTAAGAGAAAAATTTGAAAATAGCAAGAGAAAACTCATCATGTACAAGGGTTCCTGAATAAGATTAACAGCTGAATTCTCATCAGAAACTACAGAAGCCAGAAGCAGTGGGATGACATATTAAAAGTGCTCAAAGGAAAAAAAAAAAAAGACAATGAAGCATTCTAAAGATAAAACAAAAACAAACAAAAAATCCCTGAGTTTGTTGCTAGCAAGCATGCCCTCAGAGAAATACTAATGAGAGTTCTCCAGTCTAACATAAAAGGACACTAGAGAGAATTTAAATTCCTGTGAAGAAATAAGGAACATGGTAAAGGTAACTACATAGGTTAATACAAAAGTCAGTATTGATGGTGCTTTTTTAAATTTTTTTATTCCTTTTTCTTCTTTCTTTCACTTAAAAAAGTTATGTAAAACAGTAGTTATAAATCTATGTTGATGGGCACAGAAGGCAAACTGAAGTAATTTGTTACACTAACGGCATAAAGGGGGAACACAGCTTAAATGCCCCACAACAGGCATTGGAATTAAAGAAATACATGTTGCAAACAAACAATAGAATACTATTATCTGCATAAACACATACATACAACTTACATAGATTATGACAAGTTCCCTCTAAATGGAAGGATAGTGAGTGCTTTCTGTTTTATTTTTTCTCCCAAATAATAACCATTTATTTAGCTCGAAAATATGGAGGTCAGCAAATTGAGTTGTTTTCATCTGGGTGGTTCTGAAGATCTGGGTCAGGCTCAGCTGATTTTTGCTATGGCTCATATGTCTAGGATTGGCTGCTGGATTCACTGGTGATTAGGTTAGCTGTCTGGTGGCTGATTAGCTGTTTGCTGAGATGGATTCTTTTTTTTTTTTTAATGATTTTTTATTACATTATGTTAGTCACCATACAGTACATCCCCGGTTTCCGATGTAAGGCTCGATGATTCATTAGTTGTGTATAACACCCAGTGCACCATGCAATACGTGCCCTCCTTACTACCCATCACCAGTCTATCCCATTCCCCCACCACCCTCCCCTCTGAGGCCCTCAGTTTGTTTCTCATAGTCCATAGTCTCTCATGTTTCATTCCCCCTTCTGATTACCCCCCTTTTCTTTATCCCTTTCTTCCCCTACCGATCATCCTAGTTCTTATGTTCCATAGATGAGAGAAATCATATGATAGTTGTCTTTCTCTGCTTGACTTATTTCACTTAGCATTATCTCCTCCAGTGCCGTCCATGTTGTAGCAAATGTTGAGAACTCGTTCTTTCTGATAGCTGAGTAATATTCCATTGTATATATGGACCATAACTTCTTAATCCAGTCATCTGTTGAAGGGCATCTCGGCTCCTTCCATGATTTAGCTATTGTGGACATTGCTGCTATGAACATTGGGGTGCATATGGCCCTTCTCTTTACTACATCTGTATGCTGAGATGGATTCTTATATCCTCCAGTAGACTAGCTGAAGACTGTTTACATATGGTAATGTTCTAGGCTCACCAAATCCATAAATACCAACACACAAGTGTTTTTCAAGCTGTTGCTGCTGCTCTTAAAAAAATACTAATTGTGGTTTAAAAAAAATGTAAAATTGGGGTGCCTGGGTGGCTCAGTTGGTTGAGCATCTGACTCTTGATTTCAGCTCAGGCCATGAACTCAGTGTCATGAAATCAAGCCCTGTGTCGGGCTCCATGCTGAGCGCAGTGTCTGCTTGAGATTCTCTCTCTCCGCCTCCCTTTGACCCTCTCCCTCTGTTCCTGCTCTTTCTCTCTCTCTCAAATAAAATCTTTCAAAAAAAACATGTAAAATTCACCATTGTAACCATTTTTAGGTGTACAGTTCAGTAGTGTCAACTATAGTCACACTGCTGTGCAACAGATCTATAATAATTTTTCGTCTTGCAGAACTAAATCTCTATACCCTCTTTTCCCCCTCCACCCATCCTTGGTGGCCACCATTTTACTTTTATGTTCTGTTTCTATGAGTTTGACTACTTTAGTTATCTCATGTAACTGAACTCATACAGTATTTATCTATTTGTTACTGGGTAATTTCACTTAGTATAACGTTCTTTTTTCATCCATGTTGTAACACATGACAAGATTTCCTTTATTAAGGCTGAATAATATTCCATTGTATGTATAGGCCACATTTTCTGCTACACTTTCTTTATTCATTTACACACTGAGAGACATTCTGCTGCTTCTGCCTCATGTGAATAAGGTGCAATGAACATGAGTATGCAAATATCTCCTTGAAATCCTGTTTTCAGTTCCTCTTGGATATATACCAAGAAATGAGATTTGCAGGGTCATATGGTAATCTCATTTTTAATTTTTTTTTAAAAGATTTTATTTATTTATTTGACAGAGATAGAGACAGCCAGCAAGAGAGGGAACACAAGCAGGGGGAGTGGGAGAGGAAGAAGCAGGCTCATAGCGGAGGAGCCTGATGTGGGGCTCGATCCCATAACGCCAGGATCACGCCCTGAGCCGAAGGCAGACGCTTAACTGCTGTGACACCCAGGCGCCCCCATTTGTTTTGTTTCTTAAATTCCACATATGAGTGAAATCATACAGTCTTTGTCTTTCTCTGACTGCCTTATTTTGCTTAGCATCATAATCTCCAGCTCCACCCATGTCATTGCAAATGGCAAGATATTTTTTTTATGGCTGAGTAATATTCTGTTGTATATATACTACTTCTTTTTTATCCATTCATTTGTCAATGGACATTTGGGCTCTTTCCATAATTTAGCTATTTTGTTGATAATGCAGCTATAAACACCAGGGTGCGTGTATTCCTTCTAATTAGTGTTTTGTATTGTTTGGGTAAATATCTAGTAGTGCAGTTGCTGGATCACAGGGTCCTTCTGTTTTCAACTTTTTGAGGACCCTCCATACTGTTTTCCAGAGTGGCTGTACCAGTTTGCATTCTCACCTACATTGTAAGAGGGTTCTCCATTCTCTGCATCCTCTCCAACACCTGTTGTTTCTTGTGTTGTTAATTTTAGCCATTCTAACAAGTGTGAGGTCATATCTCATTGACGTTTTGATTTGTATTTCCCTGATAATCTGTGATCTTGAGCATCTTTTCATGTATCTATGATCATCTGCGTGAATTGTTTGGGAAAAAAGTCTATTCATATCTTCTTACCATTTTTTAATTGGATTATTTGTTTTTTGGGTGTTGAGTTTTACAAATTCTCTGTTTTGGATACTAACCATTTATCAGATTTGTCATTTGCAAATATCTTCTCCCATTTGATAGGCTGTCTTTTAGTTTTGTTGATTGTTACCTTCCCTGTACAGAAGGTTTTTATTTTGATGAAGTCATAATAGTTTATTTTTGCTTTTGTTTTCCTTGCCTCAGGAGACATATCTTGAAAGAAGTTGCTATGGCTGATGGCAAAAAGATTATTGTCTATGTTCTCCTCTAGGATTGTTATGGTTTCAGGTCTCACATTAAGTTCTTTAATCAATTTTGAACTTAGTTTTGTGTATTGTGTAAGAAAGTGGTCTAGTTTCAGTCTTTTGCATGTTGCCGTCCAGTTTTCCAAACAACATTTGTTGACGAGATTGTCTTTTTCCATTGGATATTCTCTCCTGCTTTGTCAAAGATTAGTTGATCGTATAATCCTGGGTTTATTTCTTGGCTTTCTAGTCTGTTCTCTTTATCTATGTGTCTGTTTTTGTGCCAGTACCATACTGTTTTGATAACTAGATATTGCAACATAACTTGAAGTCTGAAATTGCGATAACTCCAATTCTGCTTTTCTTTTTCAAGATGGATTTGGCTATTCGGAGTCTTTTGCAGTTCCACACAAATTTTAGGATTGTTTGTTCTAGCTCTGTGGAAAATGCTGGTGGTATTTTGATAGGGATTTCATTAAATGTGTAGATTGCTTTGGGTAGTATAGATATTTTAATGATATTTGTTCTTTCAATCCATGACCATGAAACATTTTTCCATTTCTTTGTGTCATCTTGAATTTCTAACCTTAGTGTTTTATACTTTTCAGAGGATGGGTCTTTCACCTCTTTCGTTAGGTTTATTCCTGGGTATTTTATTGTTTTGGGTGCCATTGTAAATGGGATTGATTCCTTGATTCCTCTTTCTGCTGGTTCATTATTGGTGTATAGAAATGCAACAGATTTCTGTATGTTGATTTTGTATCCTGGAGTTTTACTGAATTTGCGTATCAATTCTAGCAATTTCTTGGTGGAGTCTTCTGGGTTTTCTATATATAGTATCATGTCCTCTGCTAATAGTGAAAGTTTTACTTCTTTCTTGCCAAATTAAATGTGTTTTATTTCTTTATGTTGACTGGTTGCTGTAGCTAGGACTTCCAGTACTATATTACATAACAGTAGTGAGGGTGGACATCCCTGACTTGTTCCTGACCATAGAGGAAAAGCTCTCAGTTTTTCCCCATTGAGGATGATGTTCACTGTGGGTTTTTCATATGTGGCTTTTATGATGTTGAGGTATGTTCCCTCTAAACCTACTTTGTTGAGGGTTTTTATCATGAATGGATGTTGTACTTTGTCAAATGCTTTTTCTGCATCTAATGAAAGGATTATATGGTTCTCCTCCTTTCTTTTATTAATGCAGTGTACCATGTTGATTGATCTGTGAATATTGAACCACCTTGTAGCCCAGGAGTAAAACCCCTTGATTGTGGTGAATGATTCTTCTTAGGTACTGTTGGGTTTGGCTTGCTAGTATTTTATAAAGAATCTGTGTTCATCAGGGATCTTGGCCTATAGTTCTCTTTTTTAAGTGTAGTCTTTATATATTTTTGGTATTAGGGTAATGCTGGTCACATAGAATGAATTTGGAAGTTTTCCTTCCATTTCTATTATTTGAGATAGTTTGAGAAGAATGGGTATTAATCTTCTTTAAATGTTTGGTAGAATTCACCTTTGAAACTGTCTGTTCCTGGATTTTTGTTTTTTGGAAGTTTTTTGACTACTGATTCAGTTTCTTTGCAGGTGTATGGTCTGTTTTTCTATTTTTTCCTTTCAGTTTTGGTACTTTATATGTTTCTAGGAAATTACCCGTTTCTTCTAGGTTGTCCAATTTGTTGGCATATACTTTTTCATAATATTCTCATATACTTCTTTATATTTCTGTGCTTTTGGTTGTTATTTCTCCTCCCTCGTTTGTGATTTTATTTATTTGGGTCTTTTCTTTTTTCTTTGTGGTAAGTCTGGCTAGAGGTTGGTCAATTTTATTAACTTTTTAAAACAATTTTATTTATTTATTTAGAGAGAGAGCACAAGCAAGGGGAAGGGGCAGAGGGAGAGGGAGAAACAGACTCCCCACTGAGCAGGGAGCCTGATGCAGGCTGTATCCCAGGACTCCAAGATCACGACCTGAGCTGAGAGCAGATCCTTAACTGACTGAGCCACCCCTTAGTAACTTTTTCAAAGAACTACCTCCCATTGTCATTGATCTTGCCTGTTTTTTTTTTTTTTGAATCTATATCATTCATTTCTGCTCTAATATTTATTATTTCCTTCCTTCTGCTGGCTGTAAGCTTTGTTTGTTTTTCTTTTTCTACGACCTTTAGGTATGAGGCTAGTTTGTTTATTTGAGATTTTTCTTGCTTCTTAAGGCAGGCCTATATTGCTATGTACTCCTCCCTTAGGACCACTTTTGCTGTATTTCAAAGGTTTTGGACTGTTCTATTTTCATTCTCATTTCTTTCAATGTACTTTTAATTTTTTCTTTGATTTCTTTGTTGACCCCTTCATTGTTTAGTAGCATGTCGTTTAACTTCCATGTATTTCTGGTCTTCTTGTGGTTGATATTTTCTTGTGGTTGACTTTTGATTTCATACCATTGTGTTCAGAAAACGTCCATGGTATGATTTCAATCTTTTTGTATTTGTTGATGCCTATTTCATGAACTAATATATGATATCTTCTGGAGAATGTCCCGTGTGCACTTAAAAAAGCATGTGTATTCTGCTGATTTAGGATGGAATCTTCTGAATATATCTGTTAAATCTGTCTGACCCAGTGTGTCATTCAATGCTGTTGTTTCCTTGTTGATTTTCTGCTTAGATGATCTGTCCATTGATGTAAGTGGGGTGTCAGAGTCCCCTACTATTATATTATTATCAAGGAGTTCCTTTATGTTTGTTATTAGTTGTTTTATATATTTTGGTGCTCCCAAGTTGGGGGCATAAATATTTACAATTATTAGATCTTCTTGTTAGATTGTCCCCTTTATTATGATATAGTGCCTTTCTTCATCTCTTGTTGCAGTCTTTGGCTTAAAGTTTAGTTTGTCTGATAAAAGTATTGCTACTCCACCTTTCTTTTGACATCCATTTTTGTGATAAATATTTCACCATCCCCTCACTTTCAATCTGCAAGTATCTTGGGTTTAAAATGATTCTCTTGTAGATAGCATAAAGACAGGTCTTGGTTTTTATCCATTCTGACACCCTCTGTCTTTTGATTGGAGCATTTAGTCCGTTTATATCCAGAGTAATTATTGATAGATATGTATTTAGTGCCGTTTTGTTACTTGTTTTGGCATTGTGTTTGGAGATTTTCTTTGTTCCTTTTGGTCTTTGTCACTTTTGGTCTTTCCTTCCCACTCAGAGTCCCCCTTAATATTACATGAGGGGCTGGTTTAGTTGTCATGGATTCCTTTAGTTTTTGTTTGTCTGAGAAATTGTCTCCCCTTCTATTCTGAATGACAGCCTTGCTGGATAGTGTATTTTTGGCTGCATATTTTTCCCATTCAGCACATTGAATACATCACACCACTCTTTTCTGGCGTGCCAGCTTTCTGTTGAGAGATCTGCAGCCAGCCTTATGGGTTTTCCCTTGTAAGTTAGCGACTTTTTTTATTTATCTTGCTGCTTTTAAGATTTTTTTATCACTATATTTTGCAAATTTACTTACAATATGTCTTGGCGTTGGTTTGCTTTTGTTGATTTTGATGGAAGTTGTCTGTGCCTCCTGGGTTTCAATGTCTGTTTCCTTCCCCAGATGAGGGAAGATTTCAGGTATTATTTCCTCAAACAAATTTTCTGTCTCCCTTTTCTCTCTCTCCTGCTGGGACTCCTATAGTATAAGAATGTTACTACATTTGTTGGAGTTACTGAATTCCCTAAGTCTATTCTTGTGTTGCATAATTCTTCTTTCTCTCTTTTGTTCAGCTTCATTCCATTATTTTGTTTTCTCTGTCACTTATTCATTCCTCTGCTTCTTCCATCCTTGTGTTCATTGCATGAAGCTTGTTTCCAATCTCAGCTATTGCATTTTTCATTAATGACTGATTGTTTTTAAACTATTTTCTCTCTCTGGTAATTTTGCACTGAAATCTTCCATTCTTTCCTCAAGCCCAGCTACTATCCTTATGATTATTATTTTAAATTCTCCATCAGCCATGTTACTTATATCTGTTTCACAGAGATCTCTGGTCATGACCTTATCTTGTTGTTTCGTTTAGGATGAATTCCTTTGTCTTGGTCTTTTGTCTAAGTCTCTGCCTTCTTCTCTACGTTAGAAAAGCCCATTATATTTCCTGCTCCTGAAAGTAATGGCTTTATGAAGAAGAGGTCATACAGTGTCCAGGAACTGGCACTTCAGGGAGTGTCTCTGGTCTGTGCTGTGTGTGCTTTGCTGTTGTGTTTTGGCTGTTCTATCCTTCAGGCCAGTCATCTGCAGAGGTTCTTCTTGCCTACAGTGGGCATTGTTTGGTCCTTGACCAGAATGTGGCGAGTTTTAACTGGGTGTGCTCTGGTCTGCTTGTTAATTGAGATCTGATACTACTTCCACTAGAACTGAAGCCCTGTAAAACTCTCTAATCAGGAGACATGTTTATGGGCAAGTGTTTCTGCTAGTCTTCTGGGGAAGCTGTCCACCAAACTGGGACTGAGGCAAGCTTGACTGAGAAGTGCAGTCCCACCGGAGCACAGGATTGTGGGACTTGATATAAGCATGTTAGCAGTCAGTGCTGGCACTGCATTGTTTCCTGCAGGTGGCTCTTTGTTTATGTTGAGGCAAGGAGGAGTGAAATGGTGCCAGCCAGCTCCTTTGTCTCTGGAGAGGTGTCTGTAATTCTGACTCTCAGGGATGTGCTCCAAGAAGGGTGACTATTCTCTCCACTGTGTGCTCCAAGCTTTCTTCAGATTGCTATTTTCATTCCATTTGCCCCTTGGTCGTTTGTTTACTTTCTCTCCAGGAGTAGGGCAATGCTTTCAGGGCTGTCTCCCAGACAAACCTGCTGACCATTAAAAAACAATATATAATCCCTGCTGGTTGCAAGGACTCATGAAAATCAGACACCCTCCTTTCCCAGACAGTGGCTTTGGGGAAATGTTCTCATTTTGCATTCCTCTGTGTGCTCTCCCCCTTTCCTCCCCTTTCTTTGCATCTATGGCTCCCTCCCTTTCACAGCACCTGCAATCTATTTCCTCCCTAACCATGTCTCCACACTTCCTACCTTCTTTGATATGGCTTCTTCTCTCCCTTTAATTGTGGAATTTTTTCTTTTAGTTTTCATGTTGATTTCTGGGATATTTAGAATGATTTGATAGTTATTCAGTTGTGTTCATGGGATGGGATGCGTCTAGGGTCCTCCTGCTCTGCCAACTTCTTTTCTCCCTCTCATCGTAGTTTTGATTTTCATCTCCCTGAGCAAGGATGTTGAGCATCTGGTCATATACTTGTTGGCTATTTGTATATCTCCTTCGGATAAATGTCCATTTTAGTCCTTTGCCTTCATTTTTCTTTTTGTGGTTTTCTGTTTATTTTCTGCAATGAATGTTTATTAACTTTTATATTGAAGAAATTATTGTGAATAATAATAATAAACAACATATCAGGCAAGTTGTTGCAATAACTAGATGGGCCAATCTTGAGTGGCTGGTTGGGGTACCTTGTGGATAGTGCTACTGATTTTACTTAGGATTGCACACTTAAAGTGGTAATTTTATTCCAGACCAAGGCCCCTCTATCTTTTGTGGATCAGCTAGCTTGGGTGACATAAAGCAGGGCAGGCAGAGGATGAAGTAAGTGAGGCTGAGCTGGCAATGCTGCCATGAAGCAGTAACAGACTGTGCTCAAAATCCATGTGGGATACTTGGCAATCTTGCACATGAAATCTTGGTCTGGATACTACATATTATTGTTCTCTTAGGGATTTTGATATTTATTTTTTTTAAGATTTTATTTATTTATTTGACAGAGAAAGAGACAGCCAGCAAGAGAGGGAACACAAGCAAGGGGAATGGGAGAGGAAGAAGCAGGCTTCCAGCAGAGGAGCCTGATGTGGGGCTCAATCCCAGAACGCCGGGATCATGCCCTGAGCCGAAGGCAGATGCTTAACGACTGAGCCAACCAGGCGCCCCAAGGATTTTGATATTTAGAAGAAAACTTTATTATGTAAGGTTTATGGCTTTTATCTAGTCAATTCAGAAGAGGTAACTAGGTAAATCACTAAAAGTTTTGTAATCTGGATTTCAAGAAATGCTCTGTAAGCATTTAGGGTCCAAGTTTATGTAAAATAAAGATAAGCAAGGAAAAGCTCGTAACACAACTTTAAAATTCCATTAAAAAGAGGTGCCTGGGTGACTCAGTAAGTTAAGCATCTGCCTTCAACCCAGGTCATGATCCCAGGATTGAGCCCTGCATTGGGTTCCCTGCTCAGCAGGGGCATGCTTCTCCCTCTCCCTCTGCCCCCCAACCCCTGCTCATGCTCTATCTCACGCATTGTGTCTCAAATAAATAAATAAATATATAATCTTTAAAAAAATAAAATTCCAGAAAAAATGTTTAAACTTTGAATTAGTGATTGCTATCAATAAAGTGAGTTTCCCAAATGTCTGGACTAGTGACAGTACTAGCAAACTTGCTGGGTGGAATTACTGCCTTGAAAGGAAATAGTGGGGAATGATGGCATTCAAAACTCTTAATTGGGAATGCAAACTATTATCATTCTTTTCTTTTTTTAAAAAAAATATTTTATTTATTTATTTGACAGAGAGATGGTCAGTGAGAGAGGGAACACAAGCAGGGGGAGTGGGAGAGGAAGAAGCAGGCTCCCAGCAGAGGAGCCTGATGTGGGGCTCGATCCCAGGACCCTGGGATCACGCCCTGAGCCGAAGGCAGACGCTTGATGACTGAGCCACCCAGGCATCCCTATTATTATTATTTTCTTGAAGGAGAAGCTATATGATAGTAGAGTGATTTGAGCAAAAGTACACATTCATTCTGCAGAAGCAAATGCAGACTGGACATCTAAGGTAATCATGGGGAAGAATTATTAGGTTCAATGAACCAGCCATATATACAAATAGTTCTACTCTGCTTCTGACCTCTTTTTTAATTGAAATCCTAGATAGCATGCATGTCTAAGAACCACACTCACCTTTACTATACCTCAAATTTCTTCCTGTAATGTCCTGCCATTGACCCTCAGTATTATTTAATTTTCAGTACCTCTTTCTTTCTGTTATGGTTCCATTTATTTCTTCTTTCATATTCCAAGACCTGACTGAAACTGCATTTGGACATTATGTTGTCTTGCCATCTACCTCCTCAACATATTACTGTGTTTTTTTTAACCCAATAAACAGCACTTTATGACTAGCTTATTATCTTACAGCTATAAATTTTCTATCCCATTTTCAATCATTCCTGAGGTTTTGACTACGTCATGTCTCTGCTCCTATGTATGGATCAGCAATCTTGGCTTGGTATTATAGTGCGCATCTACTTGCAACATTAATACTACCCACCTCCTCTTTCTCCTGACTTATTTCCTCTGGGACAAGTCCACCTCATTATTCAGTCTTGTCTCTTGCTTTCTATACCACAGTGCTCTCTGTCTCCTAAGATCAGTGTCCTATTTCCCTTTTTGAAAGATTAACTTTCTTTTTTTCTAGCCACAGAGCCTTGCTCTACATTATTATATGGTTCACCCTTGTTCTCACTCTGCCTCCCACCTCTAGTCACTGGTTATGGATCACAGTATTCTATTAGCTTCTTATGATATTTTTAACCTTCTTGTCCCCCTCTTTCAGTGTATATAAGGGAATATAACCCTTAAGGATATTTTCTTTTTATTGTCCCAAAATAAGAATGGAAAACATTGAATAATCTATTATAGCTGTTTTCACTCCCCTACCCCAAATCAGTTCTCTTTTTTTTCCCCTGGTGAGTTCAATCTCTCATATGTTTATTTAGCACATTTTCACATTTAAAGAAGTTAATTAACCCTTTGAGTACCCTCTAGAACATGCACCCAGCCTATAGAGGTAGTTGACATAAGGCTGGGAGCAAAGCCCAAGAATTTGGTTTTCAAATAGCTCTTAAGACTATGTTTTCTTTCATTATCTCTCCCCACAATTTGAATAGGTACAATCATAAATAAAGTACTTGGGTTTAGTTCACAGGGAAATTGCCTGAAACTATGTGAGCTTCTCAATACCCCAGATTTCTCTAATCAAACCCATGGCAGTCTCCTGTGAACTGCTTAGGAGCAGCTGGGAATCAAACCACAGAACAAGACTAATGCATATTGTATGTTTTTCTTTCTCTTTCATCCAGAAAGACAAAATTATTCATCCTGATCTATCATTACAAATGACCTCCAAGAATACAGTAAGTAGATCATGTACGGGCGTGAATTTACAAGTCTGGAAAGAGGGAGGAAGACAAAAGGAAGAGGACTAAATTATTGCATAGATTTGTGTTGCTTTGGTTGACCATATTATTACAAAGATACAATGGTAGAGGAGAAAATGAAAGAGTTACCTTATCCTCAACTTGTACCAAGGTCCCATTTATTTCTTCTTAAACAAATATTGAAAATACACTTTGTTCAGACCTATGACTTATATGCTATATGAGGCCATTTGGGATTTGTAGTTTGGCTTTTAAGGAGCAAAATGAGTTACAGGGTGCCAAAAATGAGTGAGCAAAAATCACTGTTTTACCTATCCATTAATATTATGTTACCCAGTAGTAAGGGCCTTTAAATAATGTGAGAAATTACTGGCAATTAAATGACTATCTTTCTTCTTTTTTCAGTTCAAATACAAAGGGTGATTGTTTAACCATTGCATCTAAATTATAGAGGTCATTGGTGATCATTAATTAATAAAAAGATTAAGTGCAACTGCACACTGAAGAAGCCAGCCTAGTCAAGACTTTCTTGATCATGTAAAAAACATAGTAAACAATCTTAAACATATTGGACTCTTCTTAATTCCTATTGTGTTGCCCTGATGTGATGGACATTGTCTTTTAATCTGAGTTGAAATATAGTAATGGTTGAAAGAAAGGCTAGTTTAATTGGAAGTTTTCCTGTTCACAAATATTATTCATAAAAGACTAGCCTATTTCCTTTTGTAGGTGAAGGACTTATTAGGATCCTTATGGGAGGGGCTCCTGGGTGGCTCAGTCATTAAGCATCTGCCTTCGGCTCAGGGCGTGATCCCAGCGTTCTGCGATTGAGCCCCACATCAGGCTCCTCCGTTGGAAGCCTGCTTCTTCCTTTCCCACTCCCCCTGCTTGTGTTCCCTCTCTGGCTGGCTGTCTCTATCTCTGTCAAATAAATAAATAAAATCTTTAAAAAAAAAAAAAGGATCCTTATGGGAGATATAAGAAATTTGCCATAGCTATTTTGGTGCAATTGTTTTAAACTAACTTAGGACAAATTGTTACCTTCATATGTAACAACTATTGATTTTCTTCCTGCTAACCATCAAGTAGTTCATATAACAAATGCCTCTGATTTAATACTGGGGCGCATTCCATATTAATAATTATTATAGGAGCAACACCTACAACTAAGATTTATGCACTTAAATGCCAGGCAAATAAGTGTCAAGGCTAAGTTTATATTTGACATACGTTATCTCATTTAACATTCATTTATCTACATTTACAGATGAGGTAGCTAAGGTTGAGGGATTAAGTGACTTGGCAAAAATTATCTATCTAGAAATGCCAGAGCTGGAAAATAAAATCAGAGTTTTTTTTCCCATAGATCTAAAAGTTGGGAAGCACAAGATCAAGGCACTGGCAGATTTAGTTCCTTTTGAAGGCCTGCTTTCTGGTTAATAGATTGTGCTTTCTCATTGTGCCTTTACATGGTGGAAGAGGAAAAGGAGTTCTCTGGGGCCTCTTTTATGATGGCATTAATCACCTTCTAAAAGCCCCACTTTTTATATCACCAACTTGGGAGTTAGGAATTTTGATGGACACAAACATTCAGACCATAACAAGTGCTATATTATATTACCTTACCCTAGGTTCAGGTAGGTGAGAAGAACCTGAGTTACTTTCCTTTTAGGACACATGAAAATGTTCCCAAGTAAAACAAACAGAAAAACAACAACAGCAAAATACAATACAAAACACTACCATTTCAAATTTCTATAAATTCTCACCTATTCATCTCTTTCTCAAGCTTCAAATCTCTACATCTTTCTCAAGGTTCAAATCTCCACATCTACCTGGTAATGATGATTGGAAAATAAATGCAACTTAAGAAATGCTACTCGTTTAAGGTATTACATTGTTGGGAGGATACTATTTGTAAATTCAACAAGATAGTAGTGAACCACTTATGGTTCACTATGTAGATGGGGTGAATGTGTTCTATCTCTTGTCTCCCTGGGGTGAGCTATAGAAATCTCACTTTCTGTAACAATAACAATGCAACCACAAAACAAAACAAATAGGCATATGGCAGCAATTAAAGAAGCAGTGACAGCTGCCACTGAATTGCACACTCCTGGAGCAGATTCCCAGTTATTCTCTCATTTCCTCCACCCCTTTTCATTTCCATGACACTAACATTATTTAATTTCTGATTTTGCTCACCCATGCTCTGTGTGTGTGTGTGTGTGTGTGTGTGTGTGTATTTAGTACGTAAGTGAGTAGTTGAGAAAGTAAGGAATATGCAGAAGAAGTAAAAAACAAAAACAGGAACTAAGAGAAATAAGCTCACTTTTGCCTGGAGTGATTAACAAAAGATTGAACTTGAGCTTTCAGTTTTTTTTACAACTTTATGGGTGTGAGGGACCAGAGATAAAGACAAGGGCTGACCAGATGGGAAATCTACTATAATGCTCTTGTTCTTGAATAAAACTAGGATTACAAAAAGCTATGTCCGTAGTACAAAGGTAGACTGGAAATAAAGGTACTCATCATACACTAAGAGATTTTTAATGAAAATTGCCTATCTCAAAACTTGGTGTTAGATGGTGGAATAAATATCTCCCTTGAAAATTAACTTTAAAATGGATTTTTGTTGGTAGTCACCTCAAACAGGTTTTAGTGGATGAATTGATTATTGGGGAAAAAAATACATTTGGATCCTATGGCCAATTAAAAATGGTCTTAAATACTTTGGAACTCCCCTCATGGAGAGGTGGCGTCTATTTCTCCTTCCATTGAAATTGGGTAGACTGTGTTGCTTTACTAAACAATAGAATAGGCCAGAACAATAAAATACATGCCAGTTCCTGGGCTGTAAAAACTGGCAGTCTCCACTTCCTGTCTCTTGGAACACTTGCCATGGGGGAGGCCAGTCAACAAGTAAGAAGTTTGACTACCCTGAGACTGTCATTCTGAAAGAAGCCCAACCCAGCCACCTGAAGAGATCCTGTGGAGAAAGAATGTGAGACCAGCCCAGGTATCAGATATATGAGTGAAGAAGTCTTCAGTTAACTCTAGACTCAACTACCATCTGACAGTAACTGTATGAGGGATCTCAAGTGAGAACAACACAGATGAACCTCTTGATCCCCCAGAACCATGGAAGATAATAACAAATTGTTCTAATTTCTTAAGTTGTGGGATGGCTTGTTACACAGCAATAGATAACAAAAATAGATTCCTTTCTTATACTGTATACACAAAATCCCTTTCAGGAGGACTAAAGACTTAAATGTTAAGGGAAAAAATCCCTTCCTATTTTCAAAGGAACTTATAGGAGAATATTTTTATTCTTCCAGTGTAGAAAAGGAATGCTTAAAGGAAATATGGAAAGCACAGACCATAGAGAAAGAGATTGTTGAAATTCAGCTCTATTAAAACCAAATAAGGACTTCTATTTATCAAAAGTCATCCTAAAGAAAGTAAAATGACAAACTATAATCTGGGAGAAGATATTTGCAAAACATATGAGGAACAGAGGATTAGTATCTAGATTACACACACACACACACACACACACACACACACACGTGTATGTATCCTATGAATCAATAAGACAAACAGAAATTACATTTTAATGAAGTGAGTAAAAGCCAGAGACACGAACAATAATGTTGATAGTATTGTTGTCCCTAATAGCCCCAAACTGGAACTAAGCAAAGACCCATCAACAGTGAAATAAATCATCAAGTTGTGCTATATATTTGAAAATTAGTGAAGCATAGTTTCAAATAACCACACAAATGATTTTCAGAATACTGTATGAATAAAGCAAGTGGTGGAAAAAAATACATGAAAAAAATAAAGTTCAAGGGACTTCTGGGGAAGATGGTGGAGTAGGAGGACCTTAAAGTCACCTCTTCCCATGGATACAACTAGATAACACTTGTCCCAGAGAAAACAACCCAGAAAAGGATGCAAAGGCTAGCCAAAAGCCCCATGGATCTGACCACCAGAGGGAGGGGACCACAGGTGCAGAGAGGGATGAGAAAGAGACTCGCATCCTGGGGATCCTAAAAAGGGAAGAGAAATCCATATAGTATTTGGCTTTGAAAATCAGAGAAGCTCAGTTTCCTGAGTGCTTACAATCATCTTAAAGCCTGGAACTTAAAGCCTGGAAAATGAGAGGAGCTGAATTTCTTGAGTGCTTACAGCCAACTCAAAGCCTAGAACTTTAAAAATCAGCTGACTTAGCTCTAAAGGAGGGTGAGTGGGAAATAGGAAGCTAAGCCACTGTCCTTAAAGAGACAACACATCAAACAACCTGCAGAGATACAGTTTGGAAGCAGCAGTATGAAAAGCACCTGGGGCTTATGAAAGCGAACTTTAGTTACTAAGCTCAGAGTTCACTGAGGGACTTCTCCAGGAACAAAGGAGCTGCAAGCACCATTCCTCTATCCTGCCTCTTAATATAAACACACAGCCACCTGTGGGAAGCAGCAGAATGCTGCACTCACTACCTCAATTGCTTACATTGCACCTCCTGCTCTGCCAGCGATAGCTGCCTCAGTCCCCGTTCTTTGGATCCCCTTTCCTAGAAGACCTATGCAAACTTTGCCAAAACTGCATCTCCTGACCTCCTGTGGAGGATGCACATACTTTGTTAAAACCGTACCCACAGCCCATGCCTTCTGTATGGAATGGCCCTAGCCACCCAGTCTACACAGCAACTGTGCATTCCTGGTAAAGGAGTACTGGCAACCACAGTTGTGGTACTGTGCACCCCCTCCCCACCCGAGCTCTTTCTGGAGTGCCCTGGCTGGTCCTGGTCTCTGTGGCAGCTGCACATTCCTTGTGGCAGAGGTCTAGCACAACCTAGTTAAAAGTGCATATCCTACCCACTACTTTCAAGGGCAAGAGACATAGCTGACTTTTCTAACACAGAAACAGACACAGAGGTAGACAAAATGAGGAGACAGAAGAATATGTCACAAATGAAAGAACAGGACAAAACCACAGCAAGAGACCCAAGCAAAACAGATATAAGTAACATGTCTGATAGATAATTTAAAATAATGACCATAAAGATATTCAGCAGAGTTGAGAAAAGAGTGGAGGACATTAGTGACCCCTTAACACAGAGATAAAAAAGGAACCAATCAGAGATGAAGAACACAAGAAATGAAATTAAGAATACACCTGATGGAATAAATAGCAGGCTGGAAGAAGCAGAAGAATGAATTAATGACCTGGAAGACATTGTAACGAAAGTAATCAAGCTGAACAAAGAGAGGGGAAAAAAAAGGAATTATACAAAAAGAGAATTGACTTAGGGAACTTGGTGACTACATCTAGTGTAATAACATTTGCATTATTGGGATCCCAGAAGGAGAAGAGAGAGAAAAGGGGGCAGAACATTTATTTGAAGAAATAATAGCTGAATACTTTCCTAATTTGGAGAAAGAAACAGATATCCAAATCCAGAAGGCACAGAGATCCCCCAAAAAATCAACCAAAGGAGGTCCACACCAAGACACACAGTAATCAAAATGGCAAAAATTAGTAAAAAAGAAAAAAAATTAAAAACCAGCAAAAGAAAAGAAGACAGTTACATACAACAGAAACCCCATAAGAGTATCTGTGGATTTTTCATCAGAAAAATGAAAAGGAAGGAAAGAAGTGGTATGATATATTCAAAGAGCTCAAAGGGAAAAATCTACAACTAAGAATATTGTATTCAACAAGGCTGTCATTCAGAATATAAGGAGAGATAGTTTCACAGACAAACAAAACTAAAGAAGTTAGTGACCACCAATCCAGCCCTACAAGATATATTAAAGGGATTCTTTGAGTAGAAAGGAAAGACCATAAGTAAGAGTATGAAAAGAAGGAAACATAAAAGCAGTACTAATAAGTATTTACGTAAAAAATCAGTCAAGAGATTCACAAAATAAAAGGATGTAAAATATGACAACATGCACCTAAAATGGGGGGGGGGGAACGAGTAAAGAATGGGTTTCAATGTAAATGACCATCAACTTAATATAGACTGCTATTGGCAGAAGATGTTATATACAAACTTAATGTTAACCACAAATCAAAAACCAGTAATAGATATGCAAATAATAAAAATAAAGGAATCCAGCATATCACTAAAGAAAAATAGCAAACTATGAAAGAGAGCAAGAGAAGAAAGGATCAGAGAAAAACTACAAAAACATCCACAAACCAAGTAACAAAATGACAATAAATATATGTCTATCAATAATTACTTTGAATGTAAAAGGACTAAATACTCCAATCAAAGGACACAGGGTGACACAGTGAATAAAAGAAGAAGACCCATCTTGGGGAGCCTGGGTGGCTTAGTCCATTAAGCATCTGACTCTTGATTTTGGTTCAGGTCATTATCTCAGGGTCATGGGATAGAGCCCCATGGTGGGTTCCATGCTCAGCACTGAGTCTGCTTGGGATTATCTCTCTCCCTCTCCCTCTGCCTCTCCTCCTGCTCATGTTCTCTCTCTCTCTAAAAATAAATAAATAAAATCTTAAAAAAAATAACCCCAAGACCCATCTATATGCTGCCTATAAGAGGCTCATTTCAGACCTAAAGGCACCTACAGATTGGAAGCAAGGGCATAGAGGAATATTTATCATGCAAATGGATTTCAAAAGAAAGCTGGAGTAGCAATACTTACATAGGACAAAATAGACTCTAAAACAAAGTTTGTAAAAAGAGTCAAAGAAGGACACCGTATAATAATAAAGGCAATGATCCATTAAGAAGATATAACAATTGTAAATATTGATGCATTCAATATGGAAGCATGCAAACACATTAAACAGCTAATAATGAACATAAAGGAATTAATTGATAATAACACAGTAATAGCAGGGGACTTTAACATCCCAGTTACATCAATGGACAGATCATCTAAACAAAAATTCAACAAGGAAAAAAAGGCTTTGAATGACACACTGAAACAGATGGATTTCAAAGATATATTCAGAACATTTCATCCTAATACAGCAGAATACATATTCTTTTCAAGTATGAACAGAACAGTCTCCAGATTAGGTCACATATTAGTCTACAAAACAAGTCTCAAATTCAAAAAGATTGAAGTCATACCCTGCATCTTTTCTGACCACAGGTATGAAATTAGAAATCAACCACAAGAAAAAATCTGCAAAGACCAGAAATACATGAGGTTAAATAATATACTACTAAACAATGAATGGGTCAACCAAGAAATCAAAGAAGAAACTAGAAAGTACAAACAAAAATGAAAACACAATGGTCCAAAACCTTTGAGATGCAGCAAAAGTTACTCTAAGAGGGAAGCTATAGCAATAAAAGCCTACCACAAGAAACAAGAAAAATCTGATATACACAACCTAATCTTACAACTAAAGGAGCTAGAAAAAGTCTAACAAACAAAACCAAAATCAGGAGATGGAAGGAAATAATAAAGATTAGAGCAGAAATAAGTGATATAGAAACTAAAAAAAAAAAAAAAACCAAACAGATCAATGAAACCATAAGCTAGTTCTTTGAAAAGATCAATAAAATTTTAAACCTCTAGCCAGACTCATGCAAAAAAAACCCCAAATGAACAAACCAGAAAAACTAAAGAAATAACTCAAGATCATGAATGGAAGCAGGGAAATAACAACCAACACCACATATATACAAACAATTGTAAGAGATTATGAAAAAAAAAAATATGCCAACAAATTAGACAGCCTAGAAGAAATGGGTAATTTCCTAGAAACATATAACCTTCCAAAAGTGAAACAGGAAAAAAATAGGAAACTTGAACAGACTGATTACCAGCAAGGAGATTGAATCAGTAATCAAAAAACCCCCAACAAACAAAAGTCTAGGACCAGATGGCTTCACAAGTGAATTCTACCAAGCATTTAAAGAAGAGTTACTACCTATTCTTCTCAAATTATTTCAAAAAAATAGAAAAGGAAGGAAAACCCCCAAATTCATTCTATGAGACAAGCATTACCAGATACCAAAACCAGATAAAGACATCACTAAAGAAGAACTACAGGCCAATATCCCAATATCCCTGATTAACACAGATGCAAAAATTCTCAATAAAATACTAGCAAACTGAATCCAACAATACATTAAAAGAATCATTCACCACGATCAAGTGTTATTTATTCCTGGGCTGCAAGGGTGGTTCAATATTCAGAAATCAATCAACATGATACATCACACTAATAAAAAAAAAAAGGAAAAGAACCATATTATCATTTCAATAGATGCAGAAAAAGCATTTGACAAAGTACAGTATCCATTCATGATAAAAACCCTCAACAAAGTAGGTTGAGGGAGAACAGACCTCAACATAATAAAGGCCATATATGAAAAACCCACAGCTAACATCATCCTTAATGGGGAAAAACTGAAAGCTTTTTCCCTATGGTCAGGAACTAGATAGGGATGTCCACTCTCACCACTGTTATTAAATATAGTACTGGAAGTTCTAGCCACAGAAATCAGACAACAAAAAGAAATAATAGGCATCCAATTCAGCAAGGAAGCAGTCAAAGTTTCCCTATTTGCAGATGACATGATACTCTATATACAGAACCCAAAAGATTCCATCAAGACATTGGCCATAACAACATTTGTCTAGATATGTCTCCGGAGGCAAGGGGAACAAAAGCAAGAATAAACTGATTCAAGAAACTGATTAATGAATTCAGTAAAGTCCCAGAATATAAAATCAATGTACGAAAATCTGTTGCTTTCTATACACCAATAATGAAACAGCAGAAAAAGAAATTAAAGAATCAATCCCATTTACAATTGCACTAAAACAAGTGAGATAGCTTGGAATAAAACTAAGCAAATAAGCGAAAGATCTGTACACTGAAAACTATAAAACATTGAGGAAAGAAATGGAAGGTAACACAAAAAATGGAAAGACATTCCATGCTTATGGGTTAGAAGAACAAATATTGTTAAAATGTCTATACTACTCAAAGCAATCTACATATTTAATGCAATCCTTATCAAAATACCAACAGCATTTTTCACAGAGCTAGAAAAATCCTAAAATTTATATGGAACCACAAAGATTGCAAATAGCCAAAGCAATTTTGAAAAAAGAAAAAGAAAGCTGGAGGCATCACAATCACAGGCTTGAAGTTTTAATGCAAAACTGCGGTGATCAAAACACTATGGTACTGGCACAAAAATAGACATATTGGTCAATTAACAGAATAGAAAACCCAGAAATAAACCCACAACTATATGATCAAGTAATCTCAACAAAGCAGGAAGGAATATCCAATGGGAAAAAGTGAGTCTCTTCAACAGGTGGTATTGGAAAAATTGGTCAGCTACACACAAAAAACGAAAATGGACCACTTTTTCACACCATACACAAAATAACCTCAAAATGTGTTAAGGACATAAATGTGAGACATGAAGCCACAAAATCTTAGAAGAAAGCACAGGCAGTAATGTCTCTGACATTGGCCATAACAACATTTGTCTAGCTATGCCTCCTGAGGCAAGGGAAACAAAAGCAAAAATAAGCTATTGGGACTACATCAAATTAAAAACTTCTGCACAGTGAAGGAAATGATCAATAAGACTAAAAGGCAACCTACTGAATGGAAGAAAGCATTTGCAAATAACATATCCAATAAAGGGTTAGTATCCAAAATATATAAAGAACTCATACAACTCAACACCCCAAAAACAAATAATACAGTTAAAAATTGGCAGAAGACATGAACAGACTTTCCTCCAAAGAAGACATCCAGATGGCCAACAGATACACGAAAAGATGCTCATTTTCACTCATCATCAGGGAAATGCAAATCAAACCTACAATGAAATATCACTTTACACCTTTTTGGAATGACAAAATCAAAAACAAAAGAAACAAGTGTTGGTGAGGATGTGGAGAAAAAGGAACCTTCAGCACTTAGTACAAATGCAAACTGGTGCAGCTATTGTGGAAAACAGTATGGACATTCCTTAAAAAGTGAACTAAGAGGCAGCCCACGGAATGGGAGAATATATTTGCAAATGATACTACAGATAAAAGACTGGTATCCAAGATCTACAAAGAACTTCTCAAACTCAATACACGAGAAACAAATAAACAAATCATAAAATGGGCAGAAGATATGAACAGACACTTTTCCAGTGAAGACACATGAAAAAATGCTCAAAATCATTAGCCATCAGGGAAATTCAAATAAAAACCACACTGAGATACCACCTTATGCCAGTTAGAATGGCAAAAATAGACAAGGCAAGAAATAATTGTTGGAGAGGATGTGGAGAAAGGGGATCCCTCCTACATTGTTGGTGGGAATGCAAGTTGGTACAGCCACTCTGGAAAACAGTGTGGAGGTCTCTTAAAAAGTTAAAAATTGAGCTACCCTATGATCCAGCAATTGCACTACTGGGTATTTACCCCAAAGATACAGACATAGTGAAGAGAAGGGCCATATGCACCCCAATGTTCATAGCAGCATTGTCCACAATAGCTAAATTGTGGAAGGAGCCAAGATGCCCTTCAACAGATGACTGGATGAAGAAGATGTGGTCCATATATACAATGGAATATTACTCTGCTATCAAAAAGAACGATTTCTTAACATTTGCTGCAACATGGATGGCACTGGAGGAGATAATGCTAAGTGAAATAAGTCAAGCAGGGAAAGACAGTTCTCATATGATTTCTCTCATCTATGGAACATAAGAGCTAGGAAGATTGGTAGGAGAAGAAAGGGATAAAGAAAGGGGGGTAATCAGAAGGGGGAATGAAGCATGAGAGACTATGGACTCTGAGAAACAAACTGAGGGCTTCAGAGGGGAGGGGGTGGGGGAATGGGATAGGCTGGTGATGGGTAGTAAGGAGGGCACGTATTGCATGGTGCACTGGATGTTATACGCAACTACTGAATCATCGAACTTTACATCAAAAAAATAAAATTAAAAAATTTTTTAAAAAGTAAAAAATAGAACTACCTATTGGTCCAGTAATCCAGCTACTGAGTATTTACCCAAAAAATAAAAAAGCACTAATTCAAAGGGGTGCCTACAAACCTATGTTTATGGTAGCATTACACATGCACACATGCACACACACACACACACACACACACACACACACACGCCAGAATATCATTCAGCCATAAATAAGAATGAAATCTTACCATTTGCAGCAACATAGTTGGATCTAGAGAGTATAATGGTAACAGAAATAAGCCAGTCAAAGACAAATACCATATGGTTTCACGCCTATGTGAAGTTTTAGAAACAAAACAAATGAGCAAAGGGAAAAAAAGAGAGAGAGGCAAACCAAGAACAGACTCTTAAGTATAGAGAAAAAACTGGTGGTTACCAGAGGGGAGGTGGGTGAGGTGATGGGTTAAATATGTGATAGGTGTTAAGGAGTACACTTACGATGAGCACTGGGTGTTGTATGGAATTGTTGAATCACTATATTCTTTACCTAAAACTAATATAACACTATGTATTAACTTTATTGGAATTAAAAAGAATAAAATCAATTTAAAAATTAAGTTCAAATAATCACACAAAACTAAATAATATATTATGTAGAAATATAAACATATGTGAAAATTTTTTGAAAAAATGCAAGGGATTGATAAACATATGACTTACGGTAGTAATTACATACCTCAGAGGAGTATGAAAGGAGAAAGGATTAGAGAACGACATTCAGGATACTGACGTTGATGTTAATATTTTATATTTCAAATTGAGTGGATAGTAGAAACACAAGTCTATTATATCCCTATTCCTTACAAATTATTAATATTTTATAAATATTATTTTATACATCAATATTGAGCATTGATAATATGGGCAGATCCAACCCAAAATGTGTAGATCAAAATATTTTGAAAAGGAATTTGTGATGCTCATCTATTCCTTCATTTAAGAGTGCTTTCTTATCCTGCTATGCAACCATCCAGCCATAACATTCAAGCATGAGGGATACAGCATCCATTTTGATTAGTTGTTCTACCCAATGGGAAAATCAGAAAGGTAAGTTTGTGATTAGTGCATGAGTACCAGAGCCTTAGACAGGCATATATAGATGGAAGATTAGAATGTATATTCTGAAAAATGAACAAAGGAACAAATATTAAATTGGAGTTTATTTGGAACTGGAAGTTCCCACAGTAGACTACTAATTGCATTTCCACACTGAAATCACAGCATACATTCCTTTACCTCATCCACTCTAACTTCCCTTCTCAACCTCATGTCCATACTGTTTCATCAGTGTACACTTTTACTTACCCTTAGTTCCCAACAGATTGCTGGGAAATAGACACAAAACCAACAATCAGGCACCAATCTCAACAGTCAATGATAGATTGAGCAGGAGGCATAAAGAACCCAAAGAATGATTTCTGAATTGCAAATTTGCTGTGAAAGCTGAAAAAATGCCTGGCTTCCTCTGATGTAATTGCATTGCTAGAAATGATAAATGAAGCACAGATTTCATTATTCATTTTTAAGTGAAATTTGTTTATAATACTGCTTAGCATTTATTTAACTCCCTTTAAAAAGCGCAATGTGATAGCTCTCAGAATCCATCAATAAAAAGGGAGGTCACTGTTATCTAATCCATCTCATAAGTAGAGAAACTTAGACTCCTATAGGTAAAATTTCCATGATTCCACAGTGATAATAGGACTTTGGGGGATAGGAAGCAATGCCACTCTACATGTCTGTGCTTGGGTTTCACCATTTACTTAAGATAAACTTGTATATTTTTTTCTCCAAAACTTTCCTGACATCAACATGATTTAAGTTGTTGGGTAAATACAAATTTATCTACACATCTCATTGTGGGTCCATGACCATTCCAAAAACACATGGCTCTACATAGGAAAGAAGCATTAACAAAAAAAGGATGGTATTTTCTTATGCTCTGGTTGGTAATAAACAAACCCTAAGGACTTTTCCAATGTCAGGTGTCTAGACCTGAGGGAGTTGGGGGTGGCAATGGGAGGAATGGTGAGAAACCACAAGGAAATCAGGACCCCTTACCAAGACAAAGCCTGATGGAAGTAGGTGCCATAGACTGCACTCTGAGCCAGTGGTTAACCACCTTTCTTTTCCCAGTTGCAACATACAAGTTAGAGAATTGATGTCTGGTTACCTGTCTTTGGATATGCCTAGAGCAATGTGTAATACCCTGTTTTCTCTGTGTAATTTTGCCCTTTAGCTGCCACTCAAGAAAGCATTAATAGAATGTAAGTAAATGGAAGTCACATAATTAGAAGAATCGTTTTGATTTCACTTTTTTTTCAAAAAAATAAATTATACCCAACTATCAGTACTTTATCACATTCATTAAATCACTTGTAACATGTCTAAAAACTCATATATATATACACACCAGTCAGTGAAGCTTCCACTTTCACTCTTTCTTATCTGACAAATTCTACTTCTTAATTTGTATGGCTAGAGTCTGAGGAAGGACTAATCCTATTCTTTTAATTTTTCATATGCACCTGGGTCTGGTCTGTAGGTAATGTAATAATAAACACTTCTGAAGAGATAGAGACTGGAAAATAATTATACAATGTTCGTATATTAAAATGCTGAGGAGGGGGGAGAGAAAATATGGCAGAGGAGTAGGGGTCCCCTTTTTCAGCTGGTCCCCTGAGTCAAGCTGGATATCCACCAGACCATCCTGAACACCCACGAAATCAGCCTGAGATGCAGGAAGATACATCTGGATCTCTACAAACAAACATCTCCAGAGCTGAGTATTGAGGTACGAAGCGGGGAGCTGTGAATCTGCTCCCAGATATTGGAAGATAAACAGAAGGGCGAAGGAGCCGACGAGCTCAGGCACCGGGAAGCAGTAGCCACCTGCACTGGGGAGCAGGCCGGACTCTTGGACCAGCACCGGCGAGAAAGGGGACTGATACTGGGAGCTCGGGAGCGCGCACACGACCAGACTCAAAACCGGTGCTCTGGAGCGAGCACAACCACACTGAAACAGGGAGCTCGGGAGCACGCACAAAACCAGGGCAGCTGGTGGTGTTAGAAGCACAAAGGACAGATATGTGCCAGCCCTGGAAGTGAGGGCTGGGAGAGCGGCTATGGGGCGCACAACCTGGGATGCTGCAGGGTTTTTGGCAGCACCAACAGAAACAGAGTTAAAGTGACCAAGGGAGCTCAGTGGAGAGTGGACTTCGATCTCTCTGTTCTGAGACAGAGGCTAGGAACAGCCGCTGCTGCTCTGACTCTCAGAAGAGTCACAGAAAACCACCAGGGAAAGCCACCAGAAAACAAAATCCCAGAAATACCAGCTCACATTGTGCCCATCCCCATGCCCCCTCACAGGGGACACGGAGATTCTACCCAAACAGGGTTGGCTGATAATCAGCCCCCTTCCCCAGAAGCCAGACTGAAAAATCAAGAAGCCCACATCCCTCAGGTCCCTATAAAACAAGTGCACACTGCCTGGGTCCTGGTCAATAATTTGGGCTCTGGGCATCCCTGCAAACTCTCCTCATCAGAATGATGAGGAGGAGAAATCCCCCCCCAGCAAAGAAAGGAGACAGAGACTGTGGCCTCTGTCACAGAACTGATGGATATGGATATACCCAAATTGTCAGAAATGGAGTTCAGAGTAACAATGGTCAAGATGATGTGTAGAGTTGAAAAAAATATTAATGAAAATATTAATGAGAATATAGAATCTCTAAGGGCGGAAAAGAGAGCAAATCTGGCAGAAATTAAAAATGCTATGGATCAACTGCAGTCTAAACTAGACGCTCTGACGGCCAGGGTAAATGAGAAAGAAGAATGAATTAGTGAGTTGGAGGATGGCATGGTAGAAGAGAAAGTTAAAACACAAATGTGGCTCAAAAAAATCCAACCTCAAGAATGTAGATTTCGGGAGATTACTGACTCAATGAAACGTTCCAATGTCAGAATCATTGGGATCCCCGAGGGGGTGAAGAAAGAGAGGAGTCTAGAAGAGATATTTGAACAAATTGTAGCTGAGAACTTCCCTAATCTGACAAAGGAAACAAGCATTCGTGTCCAAGAGACAGAGAGGAACCCTCTCAAGGTCAATGACAACAGACCTACACCATGTCACGTCATAGTGCAATTTGCGAATATTAGATCCAAGGATACAGTTTTGAAAGCAGCCAGGGGGAAGAAAATCCTCATGTACAGAGGGAGAAATATCAGAATAAAATCAGACCTGTGTACAGAGACCTGGTAGGCTAAGAAGGGTTGGCAGGGTATTTTCGAACCTCTATCTGAGAACAACATGCAGCCAAGGATCCTTTATCCAGCAAGGCTGTCATTCAGAATTGATGGAGAAATAAGGACCTTCCAGGGTCTGCAGAACCTGACCGAATTCGTAGCCAACAAAGCAGCCCTACCGGAGATATTAAGGGGGTTTCTATAAAAGTAAGAAGGACCCAAGAGTGAGAACAGAAATTTACAATCTATAGAAACAAAGACTTCACAGGCAACATGACATCATTAAAATCATATCTCTCAATAATCACTCTCAATGTGAATGGCCTAAATGCTCCCATAAAATGTCACAGGGTTGCAGATTGGATAAAAAGACATGACCCATTCATTTGCTGTCTACAAGAGACTCATTTTGAACCTAAAGATACATCCAGACTGGAAGTGAAGGGATGGAGAACCATTTTTCATGCCAATGGACCTCCAAAGAAAGCTGGGGTAGCAATTCTCATATCAGACAGATTAGATTTTAAGCTAAAGACTGTAGTTAGAGATGCAGAAGGACACTATATTATTCTTAAAGGATGTATCCAACAAGTGGATATGACAATTATAAATATCTATGCCCCCAACAGGGGAGCAGCTAGATACACAAGTCAAAGCTTAACTATAATAAAGAGACATATAGATAATAATACATTAATAGTAGGGGACCTCAACACTCTACCCTCAGCAATAGACAGATCACGTAAGCAGAAAATCAACAAAGAAACAAGAGCTTTGAATGACATACTGGACCAGATGGACATCATAGATATATACAAAACACTACACCCCAGAACAACAGAATACTCATTCTTTTCAAATGCACATGGAACTTTCTGCAGAATAGACCATATACTGGGTCACAAAACAGGTCTCAACCAATATCAAAAGACTGAAATTATTCCCTGCATATTCTCAGACCACAATGCTTTGAAACTGGAACTCAATCACAAGGAAAAATTTGGAAAAAACCTCAAACACTTGGAAACTAAGAACCATCCTGCTCAAGAATGATTGTGTAAACTGGGAAATTAAAAATCAATTTAAACTATTTATGGAGACCATCGAGAATGAAAACACATCGGTCCAAAACCTATGGGACACTGCAAAGGCAGTCCTAAGGAGAAATACATAGCCATCCAATTCTCACTCAAAAGAATAGAAAAATCAAAAATGCAGTTTTTATATTCTCATCTCAAGAAGCTAGAGCTGGAACAGAAGAACAGACCTAACCCACACACGAGAAGGCAGGTGATCAAGATTAGAGCAGAGATCAATGAATTAGAAACCAGGAGCACAGTAGAGCAGATCAACAGAACTAGAAGCTGGTTCTTTGAAAGGATAAATAAGATCGATAAGGCACTGACCAGACTTAGTCAAAAGAATAGAGAAAGGACCCAAATTAATAAAATTATGAATGAAAGGGGAGAGATCACAACCAACACCAATGAAATAGGAAGGATCATTAGAAACTTTATCAATAGCTTTATGCCAATAAATTAAACAACTTGGAAGAAATGGATGCCTTCCTGGAAACCTATGAAATACCAAGACTGAAACAGGAAGAAATTGATTATCTAAACAGACCAATTAATTATGAAGAGATTGAAGCAGAGATCAAAAACCTCCCCAAACACAAGAGTCCAGGGTTGGATGGATTCCCCGGGGAATTCTATCAAACATTTAAAGAAGAAATAATACCTATTCTCCTGAAGCTGTTTCAAAAAACAGAAACAGAAGGAAAACTACCAAACTCATTCTATGAGGCCAGTACTACCTTGATTCCCACTCTAGAAAAAGACCCCATCAAAAAGAAGAATTACAGACCTATATTCCTGATGAATATGGACACCAAAATTCTCAACAGGATCTTAGCTAATAGGATCCAACAGTACATTAAAAGGATTATCCATCACGACCAAGTGGGAGTCATTCCTGGGATGCAAGGGTGTTTCAACATCCGC
This sequence comes from Ursus americanus, assembly GCF_024610735.1. NCBI lineage: Eukaryota > Metazoa > Chordata > Mammalia > Carnivora > Ursidae > Ursus > Ursus americanus. The sequence goes on along the minus strand of NC_142164.1, from coordinate 48,708,812 downwards.
AAATCAATCAGTGTTATAGACCATATCAACAGGAAAAGATCAAAGAACCATATGATCCACTCAATTGATGCAGAAAATGCTTTTGACAAAATACAGCATCCTTTCCTGATTAAAACCCTTCGGAGTGTAGGGATAGAGGGTACATTCCTCAATTTCATAAAAACCATCTATGAAAAGCCTACAGCGAATATCATTCTCAATGGGGAAAAGCTGAAAGCCTTTCCCTTAATATCAGGAACACGACACGGATGCCCACTCTTGCCATTATTATTCAACATAGTACTAGAAGTCCTTGCAACAGCAATCAGACAACAAAAAGGGATATAAGGTATCCAAATCGACAAAGAAGAAGTCAAACTGTCTCTCCTCCCAGATGACATGATACTGTATATGGAAAACTCGAAAGACTCCACCCCCAAACTACTAGAACTTATATAGCAATTCAGTAATGTGGTGAGATACAAAATCAATGCTCAGAAATCAGTTGCATTTCTATACACAAACAATGAGACTGAAGAAAGAGAAATTAGGGAATCGATTCCATTTACAGTACTACCAAAAATCTTACGTTATCTCAGAATTAACTTAACCAGAGACGTAAAGGAGCTATATTCTAGAAACTACAAATCACTCTTGAAAGACATTGAAGAAGACACAAACAGATGGAAAAATATCCCATGCTCATGGATTGAAAGAATAAACATAGTTAAAATATCTATGCTTCCCAGAGCAATCTACACTTTCAATGCCATCCCGATCAAAATACCAATGACATTTTTCAAAGAGCTGGAACAAACAGCCTTAAATTTGTGTGGAACCAGAAAAGGCCCCGAATCGCCAAGGAATTGTTGAAAACGAAAAACAAGGCTGGGGGCATCACTTTGCCAGATTTCAAGCTATACTACAAAACTGTGATCACCAAGACAGCATGGTACTGGCATAAAAACATACACATAGACCAATGGAACAGAATAGAGAACCCAGAAATGGACCCTCAGCTCTTTGGGCAACTAATCTTTGATAAAGCAGGAAAAAACATCCAGTGGAAAAAAGAGTCTCTTCAATAAATGGTGCTGGGAAAATTGGACAGCTATATGCAAAAGAATGAAACTTGACCACTCTCTCACACCATACACAAAAATAAACTCCAAATGGATGAAAGACCTCGATGTGAGACAGGAATCCATCAAAATCCTAGAGGAGAACATAGGCAGCAACCTCTACAACATCAGCCACAGCAACCTTTTTCATGACACATATCCAAAGGCAAGAGAAACAAAAGATAAAATGAACTTGTGGGACTCCATCAAGATAAGAACTTCTGCACAGCCAAGGAAACAGTCAAAAAAACTAAGAGGCAGCCCATGGAATGGGAGAAGATATTTGCAAATGACACTACAGATAGAAGACTTGTATCCAAGATCTACAAAGAACTTCTCAAACTCAATGCATGAGAAACAAATAATCAAATCAAAAAATGGGCAGAAAATATGAACAGACACTTTTCCAATGAAGACATAAAAATGGCTAACACGGGGCACCTGGGTAGCGCAGTCGTTAAGCGTCTGCCTTTGGCTCAGGGTGTGATCCCGGCGTTCCGGGATAGAGTCCCACATCGGGCTCCTCAGCTGGGAGCCTGCTTCTTCCTCTCCCACTCCCCTGCTGTGTTCCCTCTCTCGCTGGCTGTCTCTCTGTCACATAAATAAATAAAATCTTAAAAAAACAAACAAACAAAAAAACAAATGGCTAACAGACACATGAAAAAATGTTCAAAATCATTAGCCATCAGGGAAATTCAAATCAAAACCACCTTGAGATACCACCTTACACCAGTTAGAATGGCAAAAGTTTACGAGGCAGGAAACAACAAAAGTTGGAGAGGATGTGGAGAAAGGGGATCCCTCTTACACTGTTGGTGGGAATGCAAGTTGGTACAGCCACTTTGGAAAACAGTGTGGAGGTCCCTTGAAAAGTTAAAAATTGGCCTACCCTATGATCCAGCCATTGCACTACTGGGGATTTACCCCAAAGATACAGACGTAGTGAAGAGAAGGGCCACATGCACCCCAATGTTCATAGCAGCATTGTCCACAATAACTAAATTATATACAATAGAATATTACTCAGGCATCAGAAAGGAGGATTGCACAACATTTTCTAGTAACATGGACAGAACTGGAGGGGATTATGCTAAGTGAAATAAGTCAAGCAGAGAAAGACGATTATATGGTTTCACTCATTTATGGAACATAAGCAATAGGAAGATCAGTAGTAGAAGGAAGGGAAGAATGAAGGGGGGTAAGAGAAGGGGGAATGAACCAAGGGAGATTCTGTACTCTGGGAAACAAACTGAGGGCTTCAGAGGGGAGGGGGGTGGGGGAATGGGATAGACTGGCAATGGGTAGTAAGGAGGGCACGTATTGCATGGTGCACTGGGTGTTATACGCAAGTAATGAATCATGGAATACTGCATCAGAAACTAAGGATATACTGTATGGTGACTAACATAACATAATAAAAATTATTATAAAAAAATAAAAAATAAATTAAATGCTGAGGAGGAATAAACGCTGGTTTTTGAAACATTTGACATTTAATAGGAGACCACAAAGAATGTGTTTTGCCGACTAACTCTAGATAGACTTCCACTCATTTTACTATTTTGTTCTAGTCAGCTGATGCTGTATGTAACTTTTCTGTTGGGCAATTGTAGTCTGTGAGTATGTCTTCAAAATCATTAAAGTACTGTGAGCCTGGGAATTTCTTATATGTATACAGTATGTCATGGCATGTAGGGAGTCTAGATGGCAGGCAATTTGGATAGCGGCCACACTCACTATCAGGGGACAGACTAGATGTGCTTAGTTTGGAAGGTACTATTGATCCCACAGTGACCTTTTCAGTTACACTTATACACAGTTCATAATGGGTTTTCAAGTAGTGTCAATGCATTAAAACGTTAACTGAGGTTTAATCACTGTGTAATGGCTTAAGAACAATGACAAGAACTTCATTGGCTAAGCCTGTTGCAACTAAAAACCAATGTGACTTTCCATCCTCTTTAAAGTTGTTTAGTTCTGTTACCTTGTTACATAAATTCAGCAAATATTATCACCAATAATAATGATAGCTATAATGATATTTTCCAGGCACTTATTCTTTCAGGTAGGGAATATTTTCCCCATTTCACAAGTGAGGAGAATGACTTACAGAATGCTTAAGGTAAAATCTGGAATCTGAACTATGTTGTTTTGTACTCAACTAAAATGAATACTGCTTCTCTAGTAAGCCTATTTGCTAAGCCAAGGGACTAAGTCCTGGGACTTTAATAATAAAGCAACTAGCTGGATTACATGATCTACTTTACGGAAAAGTCATTGATATTAAATGTACTGTAAAAGACATTTTGTTGTTTTTAGTTGTTTTAAATATATCTGATTACTCCAATTTGTGACTGGGCTGATCAGATCTACAAAACAAAAACTTTCAGTGACATTCTAATAATTTAAGATCATTGGCTGTGACTTGATGTCATTGGATCAGAATCAAAGTCTGAATGTCTGACCAGTACCTTCCCTGAGCTGGTTCAGAGCTTATAAATATTTCAGGTAGTTTTAAATTACCCTGAGATTTTTTTTTTTTTTTTTGCATGTGGACAGGGCTAGTTGGCTTATTTGCAAAAATAGTCGCTAATTTATAAATGGACTAGTTTCAGCCTGTGGATAGCTAAATATATCTCCATGCATACAGGGAAAGCTCAATGATACAGGCCAAGTAAGGGGAAGGTTAATCTCAATTTGCTAAGGGTCTCAGTTATATATTTAAAAAGAGTAGGTATAGTTATATTATTTCCAATAATACATAGTAACTAACTGGTAACAAAATGCTTCCAAATGAAGTTCTATGAGTTTAATGACTACATGACTTATTTATAAGGAACAGTACTCATTTCCATGCAAATAATTAATGTGTCAAAGCCCTTAAAAATAGATTGATCCCTCCTAGGTTAAACATGCCCCTTTGCAATCTTGTTTGCACCATTACTTTGCTTACCTAACCATTCATTTGGAGATAGTGCAATTGTAATTTGAACAGGAACAGGAACTAAGCAGAAATTTAATCACAAATTCTGAATTACTGGGGCCCAAAATAATGAGGCTTTACTGTGGAGTCATATCTTGATTATCCACATCAATGAATGTGACACTGATAATTTTTAACTCATTTCTATTTCACCTTGTATATTATTTTGGGGAAAGTTACCTTCTTAATTATATTTTCTTAGGCTCCTGTTAAACTTAATTTTGCATTCCCTCAGCACACACAAATGGGCAAAGAGACAGTCAAGAAGCATATAACAAAGAGTAGTGTGAAATCTCTCTGGGATAAATCAATAAGTATGGCTCATCCACAAGTTGAAAATCATCCTTATAAGAAAATTCTTCATTTCTGAAGATGTGTCCAACAAACGTCCCTGAACAAATGAGAATTCCCATTTCCTAATAAAGAATACCTAAGGAAAGGACTATGTTCAATCCCAGGGGAACCCAGTGACAACCTCCCCCTTGCCCTCCACAAGAACTGGGTCTTGGACTCTGGGCACATGGTTTAGGGACACCTTGAAGTTTCAAGTTTCCAGAAGACTTCTCCTGGACCACCAGGACATCTGGAATGATAGGTACAATAGGTATAGGTCAGTATGGTAGGTATAGTTAGGTAGGTGCTTTCTGGAGTATGCACAATGATGGAAAGTTATCTTTATTTAAAAACATCAATGAATAAACTGGTGTGTTTTAATTAGAGTTGCAAATGCATTGCAAAAAAATCACATTTTTAGCTTACTAGAGTAAAAATTAGACAACTGTGCCGTATAAAATGAAAAAGTGAAAGATAAATGCTTTGAAACCACTTGGGAGAGAAACATTGATGTTATATATGCCCTTTCACATTCTCTTGGATCTTTCTGGATGTTTTTCCATTTTGTCTGGGTTGCCAGAAACTTTTTAGATGGATTGAGATAAGGAAAAATGGAGTATTGTTGACACATGTGACAAGGAAAAAAATTTTTTAAAAATTGACTCAGCTTTTTTCTCCACACCTCCAAACTACACAGTATTTGGGACAGATGTGGTTAGTTGACCTTCAACATCTATTCTCTCTATTTGTAAGAAAAATTTGAATCTTAGCAGAAAACATGCTTAATACTATATTTTCAAACTTCTCTTGTGTCTTAGTATGGTCAAAAGGCTAAGTTCTTTTTGGGGGGAGGAGGTTTTCTGTTTTTTTTTTATTATGTTATGTTAGTCACCATACAGTACTACATTAGTTTTTGATGTAGTGTTCCATGTTTCATTGTTTGCATATAACACTCAATGCTCATTGCAATATGTGCCCTCCTTAATACCCATCACCATGCTAACCCATTGCCACACCCTCCCCTCTGAAACCCTGTTTGTTTCCCAGAGTTCATAGTCCCTCATGGTTCATCTCCCCCTCAGATCCCCCCCCCCTTTCCCTTCCTTCTCCTAATGTCCTCCATGCTGTTCCTTACATTCCACATATAAGTGAAACCATATGATAATTGTCTTTCTGTGCTTGACTTATTTCACTTAGTGTGCTCCCCTCTAGTTCCATCCATGTTGATGCAAATGGTGGGTATTCATCCTTTCTGATGGCTGAGTAATATTCCATTGTATATATGGACCACATCTTCTCTATCCATTCGTCTGTTGAAGGGCATCTAGGCTCCTTCCACAGTTTGGCTATTGTGGACATTGCTGCTATGAACATTGGGGTGCATGTGCCCCTTCTTTTCACAACATCTGTATCTTTGGGGTAAATACCAGTAGTGCAATTGCTGAGTCATAGGGTAGCTCTATTTTTAACTTTTTGAGGAACCTCCATACTGTTTTCCAAAGTGACTGCACCAACTTGCATTCCTACCAACAGTGTAAGAGGGATCCCCTTTCTCCACATCCTCTCCAACATTTGTTGTTTCCTGCCTTGTTAATTTTTGCCATTCTAACGGGTATAAGGTGGTATCTCAATATGATGTTGATTTGAATTTCCCTGATGGCTAATGATGTTGAACATTTTTTCATGCATCTGTTAGTCATTCATATGTCTTCTTTGGAGAAGTGTCTGTTCATGCCTTCTGACCATTTTTTGACTTGATTATTTGTTTTTTGTGTGTTGAGTTTGAGAAGTTCCTTATAGATCTTCAATACCAGCCTTTTATCTATAATGTCATTTGCAAATATCTTCTCCCATTCCGTGGGTTGCCTCTGTGTTTTGTTGACTGTTTCCTTTGCTGTGCAGAAGCTTTTTATCTTGATGAAGTCCCAAAAGTTCACTTTTGCTTTTGATTCCCTTGCCTCTGGGAATGTGTCTTGAAAGAAGTTGCAGCGGCCGATGTCCAAGAGGTTACTGCCTATGTTCTCCTCTCAGATTTTGATGGATTCCTGTCTCACATTGAGGTCTTTCATCCATTTAGAGCTTATCTTTGTGTACCTTGTAAGAGAATGGTCAAGTTTCATTCTTCTGTATATAGCTGTCCAATTTCCCCAGAACCATTTATTGAAGAGACTGTCTTTTTTTCCATTGGATAATTTTTTCCTGCTTTGTCTAAGATTAGTTGACCATGGAGTTGAGGGTCCATTTCTGGGCTCTCTATTCTGTTCCATTGATCGATGTCTCTCTTTTTGTGCCATTACCATGCTGTCTTGGTGATCACAGCTTTGTAATATAGCTTGAAATCAGGCAAAATAATGCCCCCAGCTTTGTTTTTCTTTTTCAACATTCCCTTAGAGATTCGGGGTATTTTCTGGTTCCATACAAATTTTAGGATTGTTTGCTCCAGTTATTTGAAAAATGTCATTGATATTTTGATTGGGATGGCATTGAAAGTATAGATTTCTCTGGGCAGCATAGACATTTTCACAATGTTTATTCTTTCAATCCATGAGCATGGAATGTTTTTCCACCTTTTTGTGTCTTCTTCAGTTTCTTTCGTAAGTGGTCTGTAGTTTATAGAGCATAGATCATTTACCTCTTTGGTTAGGTTTATTCCAAGGTATCTTTTGGGTATTGGTGCTATTGTGAATGGAACTGATTCCCCAATTTTTCTTTCTACAGTTACATTGTTAGTGTATAGAAAAGCAACTGATATCTGTGCATTGATTTTGTATTCTGCCACATTACTGAATTGCTCTATAAGTTCTAGTAGTTTGGGGTGGAGTCTATTAGGTTTTCCACATAAAGTATCATGTCATCTGCAAGGAGAGAGTTTGATTTCTTCTTTGCTGATTTGAATACCTTTTATTTCTTTTTGTTGTCTTATTTCTGATGCTAGGACTCCTAGTACTATGTTGAACGAGAATGGCAAGATGGGCATCCTTGTCATGTTCCTGATCTTAAGGCTTTTCCCTTAAAAGCTGAGGGCTTTTCCCCATTGAGAATGATATTCATTGTGGGCTTTTCATAGATGGTTTCTATGAAAATGAGGAATGTTCCCTCTATCCCTACACTCTGAACAGTTTTAAACAGAAGAGAATGCTGTATTTTGTCAAATGCTTTTCCTGAATGAATTGAGAGGATCATATGATTCTTGTCTCTTCTGTTACTAATGTGTTCTATCACATTGATTGATTTGCAAATGTTGAACCACGGTTGCATCCCAGGAATATATCCCACCTGGTTATGGTGGATAATCCTTTTAATGTACTGTTGGATCCTATTGGCTAGGATCTTGGTGAGAATTTTGGCATTCATGGTCATCAGGGATATTGGTCTGTAATTCTCTTTTTTGATGGGGTCTTTGCCTGGTTTTGGGATCAAGGTAATGCTGGCCTCAGAGAATAAGTTTGGAAGTTTTCATTCTGTTTCTATTTTATGAAACAGCTTCGGGAGACTAGGTATTATTTCTTCTTTAAATGTTTGGTAGAATTCCCCTGGAAATCCATCAGGCCCGGGACTCTTGTTTTTTGGGAGGTTTTTGATCACTGCTTCAATTTCATTATTGGTTATTGGTCTGTTCAGATTGTCAATTTCTTCCTGCTTCAGTCTTGGTAGTTTATAGGTTTCCAGGAAGGCATCCATTTCTTCCAGGTTGTTTAATTTATTGGCATATAGTTGCTGATAATAATTTCTAATAACTGTTTCTATTTCCTTGGTATTAGCCATGATCTCTGCCCTTTCATTCATAATTTTATTAATTTGGGTCCTTTCTCTTTTCTTTTCCTAAGTCTGGCCAGAGGTTTATCGATCCTAAGTCTGGCCAGAGGTTTATCGATCTTAAATCTTTCAAAGAGCCAGCTTCTAGTTTCATTGATCTGCTCTACTGTGCTCCTGGTTTCTAATTCATTGACCTCTGCTCTAATCTTTATTATTTTTCTTCTCCTGCTTGGTTTAGGTTTTATTTGTTGCTCTTTCTCCAGTTCCTTAAGGTGTATGGTTTACTTGGGTATTCAGGATTTTTCTATTTTTTTGAGTGAGACTTGGATGGCTATGTATTTCCCCCTTAGGACCGCCCTTGCACTATCCCATAGGTTTTGGACCAATGTGTTTTCATTCTCATTGGTTTCCATGAACTGTTTCAGTTCTTCTTTAATTTCCTGGTTGACCCAAACATTCTTAAGCAGGATGGTCTTTAGCTTCCAAGTGTTTGAATTCCTTCCAAATGTTTTCTTGTGATTGAGTTCCAGTTTCAAAGCATTGTGGTCTGAGAATATGCAGGGAATAATCTCAATCTTTTGGTATCTGTTGAGACCTGATTTGTGACCCAGTATGTGGTCTATTCTGGAGAAAGTTCCATGTTCATTTAAGAAGAATGAGTATTCTGTTGTTTTAGGGTGGAATGTTTTGTATATATCTATGAAATCCAACTGGTCCAGTGTGTCATTCAAACCTCTTGTTTCTTTGTTGATCTTCTGCTTGGATGATCTGTCTATTGCTGAGAGTGGAGTGTTGAGGTCTCCTTCTATTAACATACTACTATCAATACATTTCTTTGTTTTGGTTAACAGTTGGCTTTTGTAGCTGGCTGCTCACATGTTGGGGGCATAGATATTTACAATTGTTAGGTCTTCCTGTAGGATAGAACCTTTAAGAATGATATAGTGTCCATCTGTATCTCTTTTTTTTAAAAAATTTATTTATTCAACAGAGATAGAGACAGCCAGCGAGAGAGGGAACACAAGCAGGGGGAGTGGGAGAGGAAGAAGCAGGCTCATAGCAGAGAAGCCTGATGTGGGGCTCGATCCCATAACGCCGGGATCACGCCCTGAGCCGAAGGCAGACGCTTAACCGCTGTGCCACCCAGGCGCCCCCTGTATCTCTTACTTCAGTCTTTAGCTTAAACTTTAATTTGTCTGATATGAGAATTGCTACCCCAGCTTTCTTTTGAGGTCCATTGGCATGAAAAAATGGTTCTCCATCCCCTCACTTTCAGTCTGGATGTATTTTTAGATTTAAAATGAGTCTCTTGTAGACAGCCTATGGATGGGTCATGTCTTTTTATCCAATCTGCAACCCTGTGGCACTTATGGGAGCATTTAGCCCATTCGCATTGAGAGTGATTATTGAGACATATGATTTTAATATTGTTATGTGCCTGTGAAGTCCTTGTTTCTAATGATTGTCTCTGTACATTTCTGCTTTATTTCACTCTTGGTGTCTTTCTTCTTTTATAAAAGCCCCCTTAATATTTCTTACAGGGCCGGCTTGGTGGTCACATATTCTTTCAGTGTCTGCCAGTCTTGGAAGCTCCTTGTCTCTCCATCCATTCTGAATGACAGCCTTGCTGGATGAAGTATCCTTGGCTGCATGCTCTTCTCGTTTAGTACCCTGAATATGTCTTGCCAGCCCTTTCTGGCTTGCCAGGTCTCTGGGGACAGGCCTGATGTTATTCTGATGTTCCTCCCTCTGTACATAAGAAATCTCTTCCCCCAGCTGCTTTCAAGATTGTTTCCTTGGATCAAAGATTGTGAATTGTACTATTATATGTCAGGGCGTTGATCTGTTCTCATTGATCTTGGGAGGGGCCCTCTCTGCCTCTTGGACATGAATGCTTATTTCCTTCCCCGGGTTAGGGAAGTTCTCAGCTGCAATTTGCTCAAATATATCTTCTAGACCTCTCTCTCTCTCTCCACCCCTCAGGGCTCTGAATAATTCTGACATTGGAATGTTTCATGGGGTCATTAATCTCTCTCAGTCTGATCCGTTGGGATTTAAGCTGTTTTTCCTAGGCCTCCTTGGTTTCCTTCTTTTCTACCATCTTATCTTCTAGCTCACTAATTCTTTCTTCTACCCTGGCAGTCAGAGTATCCAGTTTAGACTGCATTTCATTCATAGCATTTTTAAGTGCAGCCTGATTAGATCTCATTTCTGCCCTTAGAGATTTTATATTGTTGTTAATATTTTTCTCAAGCCTAGATATCACCTTGATAATTATTACTCTGAAATCCATTTCTGACAACTTGCTTATATCCATATGCATTATGTCTGTGGCAGAGGTCGCAGTCTTTGTTTCTTTTCTTTCTTTTTTTTTTTAAGATTTTATTTATTTATTTGACAGAGACAGCCAGCGAGAAAGGGAACACAAGCAGGGGGAGTGGGAGAGGAAGAAGCAGGCCTCTAGGAAGGAGCCCAATGTGGGGCTCAATCCCAGAACGCTGGGATCACACCCTGTGCCGAAGGCAGATGCTTAGCAACTGCACCACCCAAGCTTCCAGTCTTTGTTTCTTTTCTTTCTTGGGAGTTCCTTCTCTTAATCATTCTGTTGAGGGGTGGTTGAGGGAATGTACAGAGCCCAAAGTACTAACCATGACCCAATCAAAATGCACCTGTTTTATAGGGACCTTGGGGTTGTTGTCCTTTTGTTCTTCCAGCCTGTATTCTGGGGGAGGGACCTGTCACACTGTTACTCAGGCAACCCTCCTTGGGCAGAGTTGCCCTGCCTCCTGTTGGAGTGGGTGGGCTCAGTGAAAACTGGGTTTTTGGGCTTTTGTTCTCTGGTGGCTTTCCCTGGTGCCTTTCTGCATCTCTTGTGAGAATCAGAGCAGCAGTGACCACATTCACACCTCTGTCTCAGAACAGAGAAATTGCAGTCTGCTCTTCTCTGAGCTGTCCAGGACACACAGTCTCTGTTTCTGTCTGTGCTGCTAAAAACCACAGCCTCCCCAGTTATGCACCCCACAGCAGCACACCCAGAGGTGGATCTCAGGGCCAGGCACATCTCTGCCCTTTGTACTTCTAAAACCGCAAGCTGTCCCTGAATTAACATGCAACATCTACTGTTCTTGGATCCTGTCTGGGGGCTGGACAAAAGTCCTTTCCCCACCACTACCAGTCTGCGAGTCTGTGCCCTGTCCCCAGTGCGGAATGCTTTTGTGTTCTGGTGTTATTTCACCTTCCTGGTGCCAGGTTATGGCGGCTCCCTCCCCCTTCTGTTTATCTTCCGATATCTGACCACAGAATCATGGCTTCATGCTTCATACCTTGAGACAGGTGGTGTTTTTCTGCTTGTAGAGACCCAGATATATGTTCTTACCTCTCAGGCTGATTTCTTGGGTGTTCAGAATGGTTTGGTAGATATCCTGCTATATTCGGGGGACTGGTTTAAATAGGGTCCCCTACTCCTCTGCCATCTTTCCTCCTCTCCCACATGGCTAAGTTCTAACCATTGGCATGTAAGTGAAAGTTCTATGTGTGACTTATATAAAGTACCCTTAAAAGAAAATGATGCACTGTACTTTGCCCTCATTCTCCTTCCTACTGTCTGGAAAGGTGACATAATAGCCAGAGTTTAAGCAATTATCTTGGGTCATAAGCATGAGAGACACAACCTAGGGATGATGTAGCTAAAAGCTAGAAGGAGCCTAAATCCTTGGTAATTTCATGGAACTGCCAACCCTGCCCTGGATTGTCAACCTCCAAATTCTCATGTGAGAGGATTAAATCTTGTGTTTTTAAGCCACTGTTAATTTGGGTTTTCTGATACTCAGAGCTGTACCTAATCCTAACTGATGCTTTTGTTGCCAGCAGATCAAAGTAGCCCTGTGTTCATGAACCATCTCCTGGGTTTTGGAAATCATTGAGTCCTTAGCCTCTGTGTGTTAACAGTTGCACACTGACAACATTTTGCCTTTGTGTTTATCTCCTGTTGGTGTATAACAACAGATGCCACTATTAATCCTTCTCTCCCTGTATACTAACTACCTGAATGTTAATTTAATACAAATCTTCTCATTCTCTCATGATTGCAGTCAAGACAGGATGAGGAAGAGGAGATTCCTGACATTCAATCTGTGACTATACCAAAGACCCCATGATTGCCTATTTCAATAGCACACACAGAAAATAGCCTGTAAGAGAACAGCAGATATATTCTGCATGCAAATTGCTAAACTCCCCTTCTCACGTCACCATTCTGGAAATGTTGAAAACCAAATTTAGACCATATACTATGAGTTAATGGGGTTGACAATTGACTGTGCTTAAATGGTATTAAGGTAATGCATTTAAACATCAAAATTTACAATTTAAAATTGATCACCTTGGCCAATTTACACAAGACAGATCAATATAATCAGCTCCCCCTCTTTAAATGTTAACAATTGCTTTAGCTCAACACACCTGACCGTGGGATGCAGATTAAAATTAGATACAGAATTAAATTTCTTCTACACAGTTGAAGAGTCAATTTGAAAATCCTGATAATCAGCCAGAGCTGCCCATAAGGCTTGGCTTTAACAGGATTTAACAAGAAAGGAAACCTAATGGTTTTGTTTTTTTTTTTTCATTCAGCCAGAGGTAAGGCAGGGACAATAAGTAAGGCTTGGGATTTTTCCGTAATGATCACCATTTAGTCTAGGGAAGGAACAACTTTGAGCTGTGCATGGTCTATTCCTGATCCCATCCCCTGAGAAGAGCCTGTAAAGGAGAGCATAAAGTTTCTCACACACCCCTGTCCACTCATATAAGCAAAAGCAAGCTAAGCCAGCTCTACCTATAAAGGCCCTCTTTTACACACACACACACACACACATACACACACACAGAGCAAAGATCATAATCATCCTCAGTAGCTTGTCTGCCTGTCAGAAAGTCATGACACAAACTCAAGTGTAAATACTGATGAAATGACTACATATACAAGAGCTTCTACATAAGGCCTGTTTACTACTTAGAGGCAGAACAGACTTGTGGGAAAATTGTTAAGTGATACCCTCTTTCCCTGCTTCCCCTTGTGGTAACTCTACCAGGAGCCAATGCCTTCCTGATTCTTCATTCTCTCCCCAGTTCTAGTCATGCTTTCTGTGAATTGTGATGTTGGATAGCTGGTTACAAGTTAAATCATACTCATTACATTCCCTTCTTTATGTATTATCTTTTTAAGAAATATTTACATTTTAAAAAGGGCCAAAGCCCCAAACCAATCTTTGATGGTGGCATTTCAGGTCAGTGATTCTCAGGTTTAGCCAGTTTAATAATTAACAGGGAAGCTTGCTGTAATTGCAAATTCTTATACCCCACCAATAGAAAATCTGATTCAATGGATCTGGGTGCAGGGTAGCCCAGAAATCTGCTTTCTAATTGCATCGTCCCCTCAGGTAGCTCCAATGCGTCTGACCCACAGATCATTTGGTCTAGGTGGTTGCCTATGCCTTTGGTTCATTCCGCAAAATATTAATACTTTATTTTATTTTATTTATTTATTTATTTATTTATTTATTTATTTATTTGACACAGAGAGAGACAGCCAGCGAGAGAGGGAACACAAGCAGGGGAGTGGGAGAGGAAGAAGCAGGCTCCCTGCTGGGACCCCGATGTGGGGCTTGATCCCAGGACCCTGGGATCACACCCTGAACCGAAGGCAGATGCTTAACGACCGAGCCACCCAGGTGCCCCAAATATTAATACTTTAAAGAAAATTCTTTTTTAGCTCAAAATGGAATAAAAACTGTTTATTTTGTTAAATTATTTTATTTTAATTCCAGTATAGTTACGTATAGTGTTATATTAATTTCAGGTGTACGATAGAGTGATTCAACAATTCTATACATTACTCAGTGTTCATCATGACAAGAGTACTCTTTAATCCCCATCACTTATTTCACCCAGCCTCCCAACCATCTGCCCTCTGGTACCATTACTTTGTTCTCTATAGTTAAGAGTCTGCTTTTTGGTTTCTCTCTCTCTCTCTTTTTCCTTTGTTCGTTTGTTTTGTTTCTTAAATTCACCATATGACTGAAATCATATGGTATTTCTCTTTCTCTGTTTGACTTATTTCACATAGATAGCACTACACTAATTCTATCCATGTTATTGCAAAAGCCAAGATTTCATTCTTTCTTATGGTGACATAACATTCCATTGTATGTGTGTGTGTGTATATATATATATATATATATATATATATATATATATATATATATACCATTTCTTCTTTATCCATTCAACCATTGATGAATATTTGGGCTGTTTCCATGATTTGGCTACTGTAAATAATGCTGCCATAAACATAGGGGAGCATGTGTTCCTTTGAATTAGTGTTTTTACATTTTGGGGCAAATAGTAGTGAGGTTACTGGATCATAGGATAGTTCTTTTTCTTTTTAACTTTTTGAGGAACCTCCACACTGTTTTCCAGAATGGCTACACTAGTTTGCATTCCTACAAACAGTGCACAAGGGTGCACCTGGGTGGCTCAGCCATTAAGTGTCTGCCTTCTGCTCAGGTCATGATCCCAGGGTCCTGGGATCGAGCCCTGCATCAGGCTCCCTGCTCGTCGGGAAGCCTGCTTCTCCCTCTCACACTTCCCTTTCTTGTGTTCCCTCTCTCGCTGTCTCTGTCTGTTAAATAAATAAATAAATAAAAATCTTAAAAAAAAAAAAAACCAGTGCACAAGGATTCCTTTTTCTTCACATCCTTGCCAACATTTGTATCTTGTGTTTTTTATTTTAGCTCTTCTGACAGATATGAGAGGTGATATCTCATTGTGGTTTTGACTTGCATTTCCCTGATGATGAGTGATATTGAGCATCTTTTCATGTGTCTGTTGGCCATTTGTATGTCTTCTTTGGAGAAATGTCTCTTCAGGTCGTCTGCCCATTTTTTAATCAAGTTATTTATTTTCTTCTGTTGAGTTGTGTAAGTTCTTTATATATTTTTGGATACAAATCTTTTATTGAATTTGTCTTTTGTAAATATCTTCTTCCATTCAGTAGGTTGAATTTTAGTGTTGCTGATTATTTCCTTTGCCATGGAGAAGAAAATTCTTATATTAATACTGTAATTCAACAACTACATATGGTAATAGAGAGTAACTGAGTAAGGTTATTGAACCTAGCTCCCTCTTCATCTCCCCCGCCTTTCTGCTAGGGAGGGTAAGAAAAAACAAAACCTTTATAAATGAGTCACAAGGATGGGAAGGCAGATGGTTGCTGGAAAATTAATAGTGGTGAATAACAATTACTCTGAGTCATGAAAGACAAAGATACAAAGGAATTTTATGCTTCTACAGTCCTTGCACCAATATCTGTCTATATCTGCCCTCCTTCACAAACATTCTTCTGACCTTTCTTTTTAGCTTCTCTTTTCAACAACCACCACCACTAGGTACACGTATACTTAGTGCCAGGGACTCTGATGTGCTTTCATACACATATACACATCCCATTTAATCATCACATGAACCCTGATAATGTTTATTTGTATATCAGGACCCACAAAATGTTAGCCATCCCAGTAGCGCAGCCCATGTCATAAATCTAAACCCAAGTCAGCCTGCACTTAGAGGAAGCTCCTCACTGTCAAGGAAACCTAACACCAATCACAGTCCACAGCTCTACTTCAGCTAGCTTACCTTACCCTAGAAAATAGGACCTCTTAGCCGATCATGCCCTATTTCTCAGATGCCTCTTCTAAAGTTCTATAGAACTTACTTTTGCCCAAAATCCCTTGGGAAGAATGCTTCACCACTTGTGAGGCGCTGTACTTCCCAAATCCATGGAAATTTCCCCTTGAATAAAGGATACCAAACTCATTACTAAATTGTTCTAGTTTTGTCATTGGACAACCTGAGTGAGATAAGTACTATTTTATTTTATTTCGTTTTTCCAAATTGAAATGATAAGAAAGGAAATTTAGCCAAATACATACCACTAAAATAGGGAGTCTATGAGGACAGGGGTTTTTGTTTGTTTCTTTCTTTCCCAGAGGTATTTTGAGCATATAGATCAATATTTGGAAGATAATAGCCACTCAGTAAATATTATACTTACCTGTAAGAAATACCTACCTCTATTTTTGTCTAGGGTCACTTATTTATAAAAAAACATAAATCCACTCAAGCTAGGTTAGGCAAAAGGGATTTAGGTTAAAGAATACAGGAAATCTGGCAGGCCCCAAATGACAGGAAATACAGCCAGAGTACTAGCTATGTGGCTACTACAAAGTGTTGAGGCAGATAGTCTGTTTCTACATCTCTGTGGCCTTAAGGTCTCTCATATGTGCTGCATTGTCTGCCCCCAGTTTCCTTTCTGTACAAGCTTCACTGTGAAGTTTACAGCTCCTCTTCCCTCATCACATAAGCTTGCATATTAATTTGTTTTGCCATAATAGTAATTCTGGCTTCAACTTCACAGATGCCAGGTAAAACAGTTTCTCTTGCCAATCTTCATTGGCAGGTTGGCCAGATTTCCAGGTTTCGGGCCCTATTAGCTGTGATCAGAAGGTAGAGCCATGCGAGCTATGCCTTCAAGCCAGTGGCCGGGTCAGATTCCCTAAAGAAGTTATGTAAGCAAGAAGGATATGACTGACATCTCTAGGCTAGGCAGGGAGCCAGAGACCCAGAATGGCATTAGAGGAGCTATGCTCCATGCCAGAGGCTTCTAGGACAGTGTCAGTACATTTTTTTCTGCAAAGGGCCAGATGGTAAATATTTTAGTCTTTGAGGGCCAGACAGCCAGTGTGGGCAATTAATTAGCTCTGGGATTGTAGTGCAAAAAGAGCTCCAGACAGTAAGAAAAAGAATGGGTGTGGCAATGTTCCAATATAATATAAAATACAAAAACTAGCAGCAAGCAGGCTTTGGCCCAAGGACTGCAGCTTGCAGACCCTCATTCTAGGACAAAGGCCTCATCTGGAAACATGACACTTGTCCATATTCTCATATACGTGATTTCTGGTTCTCTGGACCAATGACAGCAATGACCTAGTTGTTAAGATGCAGAGCATTCTGTTAAACAGGTAATGTAAGTGCTTTACTGTACTGCAAAGGTTGTGTTTTAAGGACCAAGTCACAGTTATTTGAGGAGTTTAAATGAGAGTGAGTGAGTGTGCTAGGGTGGTGTAATTATCCAAGCTTAAAGAGCCACTCTCATAGAAACAATCTATGTGCTCCGCTTCCCCTAACCTTGCCAACTTTTGACCAGCATCTTAACTAGAAAAAATTTTAGTAGGTGCTGTGTTCTCTCTCTCTTTAGAGGATACCTCTTTCCAAAATCTCTTAATATAGTATGAGAAATAAGGGCCCAAAAAAGGATGGCAACTGGAACCAATGTGTATTACTATCGACTTCATGGATTGTTTGTCAAGTAGAAAGGCAGAGAATTTTAAATGTAGTTTTATTTTAAAGAGTCAGTGTTTGTAGATGCAGCCCATGTGGCTAGAGCTAAGCTTGTAATAACTTCACAAGTGCTGTGAAAAAGCCCCAATTTCTCTCTGAAAGTGGTTTTGTCATACTGTAATATAAAAGGATAAGGGAGTTATCTGACCCAGTATGGCTGGGTGGATGCTCTTGCCAGCAGTTTATTATATTTAGGTAATGCTTAACTGCACACTTGATAGACATTACTTTTATGTTGTGGTTCCTGGACTGTTCTTTGCTCCCTCGTCATTATGCTAAGAAATGAGGCTCTCTTACCTTTCAGAGTTAAATTCCTCTGCTCTTACCCCAAATCGTAATAAGATTCTGACAGTGTAATCACAAAGCTAAGCTCCTACTTTCTTAACTAAAAAGAGAATTAGTCTACTCTGAACAGACTTGGGGCCCTGAAAATGAATTGATTGCCAGGAAGATAGCAAGGTACAGTTGAGTCAACACATTATTAAAGTGCTGTTATACAGAACTGTCTTCAAAGTGTGGGGCAATTGTCTAGCTACTAGAAGGAGAAAAGGCAATTAGTGTAGCTGTGGGAAGGACTAGCTCCTAATCATTTTTCTCTTCAAAGCCAATGCTGGAGAGTTGTGCTACCCTCTTCCACATAGCTCCTTCCTGGGTAACATGATGCTTTCCTGACCTTTTCCTTCACCCCCACACTTTTGGTAATGAGCTATGTCATGGGTAACTTATCCCATGAAAAGAATGACCATTAGTATAAATGATAGAATTGGTCTTAACAAGTCATAGCCAGAACAGTTACTGCAATCTGATTCTCATAAGTTAGATGGTACAGAATGACGCTTCATGAACAGCACCTTTATTAAATTGACTTTAGGTTTCTTGCTCCTTGCAACTTTTCTGTAAGTTTGAGGTTATTCAAAACAATTATAGTACAAATAATGTTTTTCCCCTGAACTATTTAAGAATAGGTTGATGCTGCATCACTTCATAATACCTGTTTAGTAGACATTTTCTACAAATGAGGACATCCTTCTACCATAATACAACCACCCAAATGAGGATATTCATTACTACCATTGCATCCTAAGTGATCATTCAAATTTTGCCAGTTGTCCCAATAATGTCTTCTACAGCAAGAGGATTTCATTTAGAATAGGGTATTGCATGTCATGACTCTTCACCCTCCTTGATCCTGGGACATTTCCTTAGCTTTAATTTGACTTTCTTGACCTCGATACTTTGAAAGAATACAGACCAGTTATTTTGTAGTTTCTCCCTCAATTTGAATCATCTGATGTTTTATCCTGATTAGGTTCAGGTTAGGTACCTTTGGCATCACAGAGGTGATGCTGCATTCTTTTCACTGCATCCTTTCACATGCCCTGTTTTCTATTTATTCTACTATTGGTGGTGTTCACCTTGATAATCTAACTAAGTTAATGTCTTCCAGGCATTTCTGCTCTAAATTTAATCTTTATCCTTTGGGACATTAATAATTTTTTATTTTAGAATAATTTTAGATATGTAAGAAATACATACAGTAAGTCTCATGTATCCATCACCCAGTTTCCTCTAATGTAAGCATCTTCAATGACCATATTAACATTTTATGAGAAGGCATATTGAAGCCACGTAGAAATACATTTCTCATCAAACTTTCAATTTATTTTTGAAATTTATATCACCACGAGCTCAGGACTTGCTATTTCATTCAATGGATAATATCCATTACTATCAATAACTATTTGTGTGTTGATTTTTTTGAGGTGAAATTCACATAACATAAATTTGACTATTTTAAAGTGAAAAATTCAGTGCCATTTAGTACATTCACAATGTTGTGCAACTATCACCTCTGTCTAGTTCTAAAATATTTCCATGATCCCCAGGTTAAAATCCTGAACCATTTTCCATAGTGACTAAACCATTTTACATTCCTACCAGCAATGTATGAGGGTTACAATTTCTCCACATCCTTATCAATACTAGTTACTTTCTGTTGTTTTGATTCTGGCCATTTTAGTGGGTATAAACTGATAACGCATTGAGGTTTTGATTTGCATTTCCCTAACGACTAATGATATTGAACATCTTTTCATGTGCTTGTGGACTATTTGAATATCTTTTTTTACAGAAATGTTTATTAAAGCCCTTTGCTTGTTTTTTTAATTGGATTGTTTGTCTTTTTTTTTAAGGTTGAGCTCTTTATATGTTCTGTAACAGAACTCTGTAAGAGTTCTTTATATATTCTGGATAATAGATTCTTACCACATACATGATTTGCAAATACTTTTCCCCTTTCTATAGGCCATCTTTTCACTTTCTTGATAGTGATCTTGGATGCAAAAATGTTTTTAATTTTGACGAAGTCCAATTTATTTGTTTTTTTTTCTTCTGTTGTTCATACTTTTGGTTTTATATTTAAGAACCCATTATCAAATACAAAGTCATGAAGATCTGCCCCTATGTTTTCTTTTAAGAGTTTTACAGTTTTAGTTTCTTTAAGTTGTTCATTGATTTTAGGTTAATTTTTGTATATGATGTGAGGTAGGGGTCCAATTTTATTCTTTTGCAGGTGGATATCCAATTGTCCCAGCATCAGTTATTGAAAAGATTTTTCTTTCTTCATTGAACAGTCTTGACACTTTGGTTGAAAGTAAGGTGGCACATCAAAAACCAGGGATGAACTGTATGGTAACCAGCAAAATATAGTAAAAAAATATTATTATTAAAAAAAAGAAAAAAGAAAGTAAGCTGGCGATACCAGTACAGACTCTCAATTCTATTCTATTAGAGTCTAGAATCATAATGCCAGCACCACAGTATTTTGATTATTGTGGGCTTATCATAAATTTTAAAATTGGGATGTGTGAGTCTTCCTGCTTCATTCTCCTTTTACTTTTTTTTTTTTTTTTTTGGCTATTCAGGGCCCTTGCAATTCCATATAAATTTTATGACAAACTTTTCCACTGCTGAAAAAAGCACCTTTGGAAATTTGATAGGGTGCACCATCAATCTATATATTGCTTTGATGAGTATTGCCATCTTAACAATACTAAGTTTTTCAATCCATGGACATCAGATGTCTTTCCATTTATTCATTTCTTCTTTAATGTCTTTCAACAATGTTGTGAAATTTTTAGTGTAAAAGTCTTGCTCCTCCTTGGTTAAATTCATTCCTAGGTAGTTTATTCTTTTGGATATTATTGTAAACAGCATTGTTTTCTTAAATTCCTTTTCAGTTTGTTATTGTTATTATATAGAAAAACAACAGCTTTTGGTGTGTTAGTCTTGCACATTGCAACATTGTTGAATTCTTTTATTAGATCTAGCAGGTTTTTTTTTGGTGGGTTCATTGGCATTTTCTATATATAGGATCATGTCATCTATAAATTTAATATTTTGATGCTTAAATTGTCCCAGATTTGGCCAGTGGGAGACTCATTCAAACTGGCTCCTGTGTGCTTTAAACATACCCTCATCATTCTTTGAGCACGTCCTTGTTTTCTAACACAATATATTCTATGATCACTTTGTATTTTCCCTGCCCTAGCCCTCAAATTATCCATTTCTCCAAAGAGTCATCATTTCTTTTAGTGAAGAAGGGTATTGAGAAACCAACATCTGAGTGGTAGATGTACCCATTATTATTAGGGTATCACCGTTCCCAGGCCCTCTCCATGAACAGAACTAGGAAACATGTATGTGTATATTGTATATACATATAAACATAACATACACACAAATTAACATCTATATTTAATTTTATGTATTTATGTATACTGGTAACCATAAATTCACACTAATAACTTTAATTCCAGTCTAACACCGCAGGATTCATTCTAGATTTTTTTTTCATATTTTAACTTTTCTTAGACAATGAAAAACCTTATGCCCATTATTCTTAATGTAATTTACTTGATAAATCCTCCTGCATGTATTAATTTCTCATTTTTGGTGCTACCTCCCCCCAACTCTGAGCAAATATGTTTGTCCCATTTGGGCTCTGAATTCCATACTAAGCTACTGTCACCATTCCCAGTATAGATTCCTTCTAATCCTGAGTATGCTCCCATAGACCTTGCCAGGCCATCCTCCATGCAGGCTTAGGCACTGACACCACTCTTTAGCCTACCTCTTGCAGGGCTGTCCTTCCATAGGGAAGAGAGTACTCTTTTTGTTCTGGGACCCCATACTTGGTCACCCCTGTGCGTGAATGCCTCTCTCATCCTGTTTTACTTCCAACACCCTTTTCTAGGCCCCTCAACTGTCTCCATCCCTTAAGCATCCCAGTATGGAAGTCTACCTTGCTTGAGCCCTTCTAATGACTTTAGGCCCAAATAGTTCAGGTAGGAAAGGAAAGGGAGGATAAAGGGGAACAATTCATTTTTTTTCTGTTTTGCTGAGGCAAACAAACTTAAGAGTTAAGATGCTCTGGTTTTTAAACCTGCCTCTTATTGATACAACCTAGGTTAAAAGTAAGTATGGGGCTATTTGGTCCCATTTACTACTCAAAATTGAGTTCCTTGGATAGCATCTCTGACAAGAAGTTATCTACCTATGGCTTGAACCCTTCATAACTATCATAACAGAAAAAAGCTACATTATATGCATATTTAACACAGGGAAGTTTAACTATGAGCACAGCTAAAAGGAGGAAAGAAGAGGGTGAGAAAAGAGAGGGAAAGTGAGGGAAAGGAAGAAAGAAAGGGAGAGAGAGAAAGAAGAAAAAAAAAACACCACGAAAACAGTGCTGTTGATTTTATTCACCTATGTGGTCAATGGGTACATGCCCTAGACTGAACATTTAGTCATCATAGCATTCTTATATAGTGGCCACTATTAGCCCCATTTTATGAATGAGAAAATTGAGGTTTGAGAGATTGTCATGCACCAGGTCACACAGCTAGTATGTACAGCAGAGCTTGGATTCTAACCTGACACCAGAGCTATGCATTCCTGTATCTAAGGATGTGAGGTCCACTTTATGCCATGGCAGCCCACCCCAGCCTCGGATTGTTGTGACTGTTAGAATGTTTTATCCTTTTATAGAATTGAAAAATCTGTCTCCCTGAAGGTTTTCTACCCACTGGTCTTGTTATACCCTTTTGGGATTTATAACACAATTCTAATTGCTCTTCCGCATGACAGCCCTTAGAATATTTGTAGACAGCTATCATAGCCCTTGAGTTTTCTGCTCTCTGGGCTAGATATTTCTAGACCCTTCAACCATTTCTCTAATGAATGTGAAAACGCCTTTCCTCTAGCTTGTTATATTGCACTAATCTTCGAAGGTAAGAAGGATTCAGTTCATTCCCCCAAAATATTCCACTGTATCCAAGGCAAAAGGTAGATTAGACATTTGCTTTTGAACTGGAATGGCAAATATGAAATTCAATCTGCCTTCCATTGTAGATGCTTATTAGATTCTGAGGCGTAAGTGCTACATTTTCTTTTTTCACTGAGGTCTTTCTATATATAAAGCTAAGCCATTGGTCTAGATCTCATTCTTCTTTTGAGAAAGGTCTAGGAATTTCCATGAAAGATTATTACTGTCTGTGGAAATGTGTAATATTACAATTAACCCAATAAATTTCAAAACTACCTGGAGCTTATCTATCTGATAAAGACCTAGTTTCCCGAATATATAAAGAACTCCTACAACTCAACGACGAAGACAGACAACTCATTAAAAAATGGACTAAAGACTTGAATAGACATTTCTCCAGAGAAAATATGCAAGGGCTTAATAATAACATACTTAAGGCAATTAACCATTAGGGAAATGCAAACCAAAGCCACAAGGAGGCACCACTTTACAGTCATTATGATGGTTAGAATAAAAAATAAGTGTTAGTTAAGATATGGAGAAATTGGAACACTCATATATTGGTACTAGGAATATAAAATGGTTCAGCTGCTGTGGAAAATAGTATGGCAGTTGGTGAAAACATTAAATACCATATGGCCCAGCAATTTCACTCTAGGTATATAACCCAAAGAACTGAAAACAGGTATTCAAACAAATACTTGTACACCAGTATTCAGAGTAGTACTGTTGTCAATTGTCAAAAGGTGGAAACAATTCAAATGTCCATTAACAGATGAATGGATAAATAAAGTTATACCATACACGGACACCAGGGTGGCTCAGTTGGTAGTGTCTGCCTTCGGTTCAAGTCATGATTCTGGGGTCCTGGGAATGAGTCCCACATCGGTCTCCTTGCTCAGCGGAGAGCCGGCTTCTCCCTTTGCCAGCTGCTTCCCCTGCTTATGCACGTGTTCTCTCTTTCTCTGACAAATAAACAAAATCTTTAAAAAAGAGTTATACCATACAATGGCGTATTATACAACCATGAAAACAAATAATGTATTGATGTATGCTACAATATGGATGAACCTTGAAAACATAATGCTAAGTAAAAGCAGCAGACAATAAAGGTCACATGTTGTATTATTCCATTTATATGAAATATCCAGAATAGATAAATGCATAGAATCAGAAAGCAGAATCGTGGTTGTTATGGGCTAGAAGTAGGGGGGAATGGGGAGCTACTGCTTGATGGATATGGAGTCTCCTTTTAGAGTGATGAAAATATTTTGAAACTAAATAGAAGTGATAGATGTAGAACACTGTAAATGTGCTAAATGCAATTAGTTTTATACTTTAAAATGGTCAGGTTTATGTTATGTGAATTTTACCTTAATAAATACAATTACCTGGAGCTCTCTGGCAGGTGACAGGATAGTAGGAAGGTCAAACACAGTGTTTGCCTCTATTTCTGTCATTTAAGGTTATGTTACTGTTTCAAAAGATATTCCAAATGAATAAATGAAACTGAAAAAAATCATGCTAGTTTAGGACTATGGTAACTGTACATTGTCTCAGCCAAGGCGTGTGTTTTCTAGTCAGATTGTTCTTAAAACTGTGCTAAATAAGTAAAATAATGACAATTATAATGAAATGGCCACCAACATCAAGCTTTGTGGATGAGTATATTTATCACTTAAATATATAATTTTTAAGTCAGGGCATTTTTCAATTATATACTATTTTGAATGGAATCAATCCTTATTTTCCAGAAGAAATAAATTTAAACCAGAACCATTGCATTTTAAATTTCCATGCAGTATAGGACTTAGTAGTCATTAATATTTGACATACATATTTTCACTTGCAAGGTGTTTTCTTCCCAGATTCAATAGTCTATCAGAATTGTGAAAAGGCATCATCAGAGACAAAGTCTCAAACTGCCTCCGAAAGAGCAGAATTTCTCTTCTCTACATTCATTGAGTAAACTTCACATATCTTTCATTATTAATGAGCTAAATTCTCCAAAGGTTTCCACTCTTCTCCAGGGGAAAGTTAGACTCCTGGAGAAGCTGAATCAACTTATAGACCACAAGGGTGTCATTTGGCAAATTACAACTTCCATATTCTGGGACCCTAGAGAAAATTAACATATTTTCCTACACTGCCAAAGTTTTTCTTCACAAGCGGTTGGAGAAAACAATTAAAATATTGAGTAAAATTTGCACGTACTATTGAGATATGTAGAGTCAAATGGCTTAAACTAGGTTGTTGTGATGGAAACAAGTGGATTAGATAACTTATTCTGAGGGCTAAGGTTGGGGTAGGTAACTGCATTTTAATTTCTGAGATATGAAAAGGAAACAAAGTTTTTCTTCCTAAAGTTGGAAGATTGCATGGGAATTCTTTAAGGCATTGCTCAACATCACCTACAACAAAGCCACCATTTCATCCACAAATCTCACTGCGGATGTATCTGTAGGCCTTCACCTTCTTCTGGTTGTACAGAACACATTACATGGTATCCTGCAAAGTGGGATGGCTGTGAACTGCATGGGCAATTTGCTATTTTTTTTTAAAGATTTTATTTATTTATTAGACAGAGAGAGACAGCCAGTAAGAGAGGGAACACAAGCAGGGGGAGTGGGAGAGGAAGAAGCAGGCTCATAGCGGAAGAGCCTGATGTGGGGCTCGATCCCGTAACGCCGGGATCACGCCCTGAGCCGAAGGCAGACGCTTAACCACTGTGCCACCCAGGCGCCCCGCAATTTGCTATTTGAGTCAATCATTTTGTAAGGGGCATATGAGTATCAGAACTTACAGTAGCTATTAAGTCAGTAAATTAGGAGGATAAGCCATTATTACATCTAAATTAATTATTCTCTTCTTCCTTTACCTTCACTTCAGTTGTCTATAACCATGTATTTTTTTAAAGATTTTATTTATTTATTTGACAAAGAGAGAGAGACAGCCAGCAAGAGAGGGAACACAAGCAGGGGGAGTGGGAGAGGAAGAAGCAGGCTCCTAGCAGAGGAGCCTGATGTGGGGCTCGATCCCAGAACGCCAGGATCACGCCCTGAGCTGAAGGCAGATGCTTAACCCAGGCACCACTCTATAAGCATATTACTTGTAATTATACATCACTGCAAAGTTACAGTCTTTGAGTAACCAAACAATTTCACCACCAAATCCATCATCTGGCTCATTACCACCATGTTTCACATATAGAAGAAATGTATATGGTAAGCACTAAATAAAATGGTGTTGCTCCAAAGGCAGGCCAGATGGATTATTTTTAAGAAAGAATAGATTTATTTTTAAGAAAAAAAAATACAACTAAGAATAATGCATTTTCTCATCTGCTTTGCTTTGAGGTTTTTGTCCTCAAATGTTTTTGTCTCTTTGCTTCTTTGTCAATAACCCTTATAAGACTGCAGAATGACACCAAGAAAACAGGAAATGATGAAAGCCAAGAAATGCATGGGACCAAATTCCCTTTCTGTTCTAATTACTATGGAGATATAACAAGTCACTCCAAAATGTAGAGGCTGAAAACAAGAATCTTGTTATCACCTCTCATTGTTTCTGTGGGTCAGGAAGTCAGGAAAGTTCATCTGAGAGGTTCTGGATCAGAGCCTCTCATACAGTTGCAGTCAGACAGTGGTTGGAGCTGAACAACGGTGGGCTGGAGCAGAGGGAGTTGGCTGGGCATCTCTCTCTGTGCAACTTCAGTACTTCTCTATGGCTAGTTTGGACTTCCTCACAGTGTGGCAGTCTCAGGGCTATTGGACTGCTTACAGGGTGTCTGAAAGCTTTAAGAGTGATTATTCCATCAAACAAGGCAGAAACTGCATCACTGTTCAAGACCTAGGCTCAGAAATCCTGCTGCATTATTACTACCTCATTATTGGTTGCAAGCAAGTCACAAGCCCAGCTAGATTTAAGGGGAGGAGAACGAGACTGCACATCTTTTTTTTTTTTCAAAGATTTTATTTAATTATTTGAGAGAGAGAGAGTGCACACAAGCAGGGGGAGGGGCAGAGAGAGAGGGAGAAGACTCCCCACTGATCAGGGAGCCAGATGCAGGGCTTGATCCCAGGACCCCGAGATCATGTCCTGAGCTGAAAGCAGGTGTTTAACCTACTGAGCCACCCAGGTGCCTAGACTGCATATCTTGAGGAAGCAGTGGTAACTTTCTAGAGGGCATGTGGAATGGGAGCTATTGTAGCCATCTTTGGAAAATACAATCTGCCAAACTTCCTTTGACTGCAGCTTTTCCTCTATTTTGTTCTTCTCTAAGTTTATGGTCAATTGAGGTTTTACCTTTTTTGTAATCAAGTGCAACATTATGATGAAGTAATTATAAGGTTCCATCATGTACATGGTGCCATGTCAGACACTTTAAGATTAATGCAAAAAAAAAAAAAATCATAGTCCTTCCCCTCTAAGAGATTACCTTTAAATATAATGTAAATACATAATCTGCATTTTACTTGCCCACTTTTTGTCAAGCAAAAGAAAAATGGGAAAGAACAACAAAATTAACTTATTGCATTCTTAAAATCACCCTCAAATGATCATCCCCCTTAAGAAAGGGACTATAAATACACTTAATGAAATTTTATGTTACTAGCTATCTCACTGAGGAATTCTTTGTTTGAAAGTAATGGAATGTCAACTTAGGGTTGGTTGTTGAAGAAAAAAAAAGAGAGAGGGATTATAATGAGGATAAAGGAGTGTCTCAGAGAACGCATGGACAGAAATGTACCTGGGCCTCCCCCCCCCCAAAAAAGACTTTATTGCCAAAAAATGCTAACCATCAAAAAAAAAAAAAAAAAAAGAAGAAAATAAAATGAGAACTCATGTCATCTGAGCTTTTTTTATGTTCTCTATAGTCCAGGTTTGGCAGCTGGTTATATCTGCATCATAAAAAAAGAACATGGCAACTTCAGTGTTCAAGATTGTATGTTCTCATCCACTCAGAAAGAATTGGTTTCTTTCTTATTTCCATATCCAAATTGGTCCAGCTTACTCTTGGTTCAACAATAAGCCTGGCTAGGGGTTGGGGTTACAGTGTCCAAATTGGGTTTCGGTTGCAATCATGTAGGTAAAAAGACAGGTCAATCTTTTGAAAAGATGTGCTGGGTAATGTATCTAATAGATGTCTACTAACCCAACACTGAGGAATGTACAAAGGATTGACACTGTGCATAACTAGATTAAAAATCTACCTGGTACTATTTAAAAGCTAGTAAAAGTTCCAAACATCTTTTCCAATAACCTATCAAAATATTATTCTCTCCCTTCTCATGTTACCATAGTTATTTTGGAGGATAAAGGGAAGCCAGCTCAACATTTTTAGCAAATGTTTGATTCTCAGATAAATTGGTTAATAAATTGTGTCAGACCATGACCAGAATAGTATTATTCAAATATCTTAATATATTGGTATGTAACAGTCAATTTGAGATAATCATAAGTAATATGGTGGATTAAAAAGTTCTGAAGTTTAAAAGATTTATTTAAAAAATAAAATTAGAGCAGTTTCAAGAATATCCCTTTAATATCTACTACTACTACTACTACTACTTTTTTGCACTTAGATCAGCTTTTTTGAGTAGGCAAGAATTACAGATGGTGCACCAAGAATTGCAGAAATCCTGATACCTTATGGGAGTCATCTCATGTACGTGAATATCATCAGGCACACCCGTTGCAGTGGAAGAAATAGATCATTTTCAACTTGTTAGTAGGGCTTAGAAAAATGTGGTGAGAGAAGCCCTGGGCAGGCTCTAGGGAAGGTGAGGGTAAGAAGCTATGTTCTAGACAGGGAGGAGAGAACCAGAACATGTCCCTGGAGAGAGAGGCCTGCTGGAGGTCTGAGATACTGAAATAGGGGGAAGAAGGAAGGGCATGGAAGACAAGTTTCACTTATCTCATCATTTTGCCT
Source organism: Ursus americanus (assembly GCF_024610735.1). Taxonomy (NCBI): domain Eukaryota; kingdom Metazoa; phylum Chordata; class Mammalia; order Carnivora; family Ursidae; genus Ursus; species Ursus americanus. The sequence goes on along the minus strand of NC_142164.1, from coordinate 48,679,926 downwards.
AGGAAAATCCCTGTTTGTACAAACTTATCATATACTTAAGACTTTTTTCATCAGGACAAATTTTTCACGTAATGAGATTCCACCTGTCTCATTAACAAGTTAATCAAAGCATTCATGGGCCATAAGCACAAACCCACAAACTCATATCCAATATTTTGCAAGCTGTATAGCACTTGAAAGAAAACCAACTATGATTCAATACATGTGCCAAGGCCAAATTATCTCAGATTAGCAACCAAGAAAATAAATGTATGAGTAAATGGCAAAAAGGGATCACAATAGCCTCTTTCTACAAGGAGGTAGACTAATAAGTGGCCAGAAAAGGGCTCTAAGTCCCTGGATAAGCGTGTGTGATATTTTTTGTCCTTCATATTTCTAGTTTTGTAGTATTGCCCTTTAAGGGATTATTTATATTGTTAAAAAAAAAATCTTGCAGATTTTCAAATTAGGTATGCTGCCACCAAGTGGTGGTAATATGGCACAGCCATATAGTCCAAGCAATAAGGCACAAGCTATAAACATGTGTTTTATTTTATTTTATTTTTTAATAATAATATTTTTTATTATATTATGTTAGTCACCATACAGTACATCCCTAGTTTTTGATGTAAAGTTCCATGATTCATTACTTGCGTATAACACCCAGCGCACCATGCAATACATGCCCTCCTTAATACCCATCACCAGCCTATCCCACCCCCCCGAAGCCCTCAGTTTGTTTCCCAGAGTCCGTAGTGTCTCGTGGTTCATTCCCCCCTTTCTTTTTCCCTTTGTTCTCCTACCAATCTTCCTACTTATGTTCCATAAATGAATGAAACCATATGATAATTGTCTTTCTCTGCTTGACTTATTTCGCTTAGCATTATCTCCTCCAGTCCCGTCCGTGTTGCTGCAAATGTTGAGAAATCATTCTTTTTGATGGCTGAGTAATATTCCATTGTATATATGGACCACAACTTCTTAATCCAGTCATCTGTTGAAGGGCATCTTGGCTCCTTCCACGATCTAGCTATTGTGGACAATGCTGCTATGAACATTGGGGTGCATATGGCCCTTCTCTTCACTACGTCTGTATCTTTGGGGTAAATCCCCAGTAGTGCAATGGCTGGATCATAGGGTAGCTCAATTTTTAACTTTTTAAGGGACCTCCACACTGTTTTCCAGAGTGGCTGTACCAACTTGCATTCCCACCCACAATGTAGGAGGGATCCCCTTTCTCCACATCCTCTCCAACAATTGTTGTTTCTTGCCTTGTCTATTTTTGCCATTCTAACTGGCTTAAGGTGGTATCTCAAGGTGGTTTTGATTTGAATTTCCCTGATGACTAATGATGTTGAACATTTTTTCATGTGTCTGTTAGCCATTTGTATGTCTTCATTGGAAAAGTGTCTGTTCATATCTTCTGCCCATTTTATGATTTGTTTATTTGTTTCTTGTGTATTGAGTTTGAAAAGTTCTTTATAGATCTTAGATACCAGTCTTTTATCTGTAGTGTCATTCGCAAATATGTTCTCCCATTCCGTGGGCTGCCTCTTAGTTTTTTTGACCGTTTCCTTGGCTGTGCAGAAGCTTTTTATCTTGATGAAGTCCCACAAGTTCATTTTTTCTTTGTTTCTCTTGCCTTTGAAGATGTGTCATGAAAAAAGTTGCTGTGGCCGATGTCATAAAGGCTGCTGCCTATGTTCTCCTCTAGGATTTTGATGGATTCCTGTCTCACATGTGTTTTAGAGAATAGATTAGCATCCTCCATTCCCATCCTCTATTAAAAAATTTTTATGACAAAAAAGCTTTGCTTAAACCTATAAGGACATAATTTGTTTATAGCTTTTAAGATTTTGATTTGTTTTAGCTTTGTCTTTTTAAAGAAATGTATGCTAGGGACACCTGGGTGGCTCAGTCAGTTAAGCATCTGCCTTCAGCCCAGGTCCTGATCTCAGACCTGGGACCATGCCCACATTAGGCTCCTTGCTTGGTGGGGAGCCTGGTTCTCCCTCTCTCTGCAGCCCCCCCTGCTTATGCTCTCTCTCTCTCTCCATTATATAAATAAATAAAATCTTAAAAAAAACACAAAGAAATGTATGCTATGTACAATTTAGTGTTCATTTTACTAATCTTTAATTTTATAACATCATTCTGAATTATAGCCTGTAGTCAAGCAGCCATCCTACAGGTTTGGCTTCAACATCCAGGTATTTATATTGGAGGTCAAAATGACTGGGATACTTATCTTTCAATGAAGGCCTACTCTTTGTCTTTTTGTAGGCAGCCAATTCACCTTGCCTGACTATTCAGAAGTAAGTTTTTTCTAACTCTTGATCTTACAGAAGCCCTGCTTTTTTTTTTTTTTTTCTCTAAACTTAACCAAAGAGTAAGAAGAGAAAAGCACTTCACTATTTGGAGCAACAGCTTGTCTTCTTCACAATGTTATTTGCAAATAACATTTACTAATACTTTCTCTCCTCCTCTCTCTTTTTTTTTTGGTGGGAAAAAAAGCAAGAAATGTATTCATTCATTATATGATACATTACAATTTAAGGTACCTTAAAAAGTCTAAAAATTATATATTAGAATTTATAGAATAAGGTAGTACTTCCATCTGTTTAACTGCTTTGACTAAAACTATAGGTCTCTTCATTTACACAAAAACATACCTGATATACTTAGCATATTGCATTTAACTATTTAGTCAAGAAAGTATTCAGAACATTGTTTCCAAAACTCAATTTTTAAAGTCCAGTATTTTATACATAAAATAGAGCATGGTGTATTAAAAAATAGATTGGTAGAGAAATTTATATTGATTACATTATAATATGACCAAGTCTTTCTGTTGGATTATGTAAATCTAATATCATTGTCATCATCAACATGATCACTACCACCCCCACCCCCATTCTCTATTTTTTGCTTGAGCAATTAGTATCCACCAGGCTCTGTGATAGGTGCTGCCTACTTTTGTTCTAACAGAACTTAGCTAAAGATAACCTGTTGGTTATTCACAATCCCCTGTCAGGCACAACCTTCTTTATTGTGCACATTCCAGTCAGTGTACTTTCACTACAGTTTTTCATGACAGAGAGCAGATGTTATAAAGATTCCAAAAAGGTAAAGAGAAGAAGAATCATAGTCTTTATTGTAATGCACAGTAGCATATTCAGGACTCTGGATTTGGCTGTGGTTAATTTCTGTTTGGGGGGACCCAAACATTTCCGAAGGCTTGTCTTCTCTGCACTCTTCTTTCTATTTTTTTGGTGTGTATCTTCTATAGACAATTTCTGTAAAATGATCCCCTTTCTTGATGTGGCATTTATTATAAGGAACACTTTTCACTGTGGCATAGCACAGTGATTAGCATGATGGTGTGATTGTGCCTCTCTTTTGGCATTGATCTGAAAACCATGGACCTTTTAAGAGATAGTTTGCCACCCAGACATTTATTTGTTTTTCAGAGGTAGTTCTATAAGACATGACAGTACAGTGATAAAGTATATCCATAACTTTTAAAATGAGTCATTTAGCACGATGACAGTTGTTATCTGAACCTTGTTACTGGAGTTCCTTGTCTTTTGGGTTCTGAGGATCAGACTAAAGAAAAGTTAACCTTAGAAAAACCAATTGACCAGTTGCTGTGGAACTTCCTGCCTGAACCATAATTTTTCAGTCATCAACCTTTGAAAATCTAAGTTCATTGTTTTTGTTATTGAAAAGTATTATGGACTCTGGGAAACAAACTGAGGGTTTCAGAGGGGAGGGGGATGGGTTAGCCAGGTGATGGGTATTAAGGAGGGCACGTATTACAATGAGCACTGGGTGTTATAAGCAAACAGTGAATCATGGAACATTACATCAAAAACTAATGATGTACTGTATGGTGACTAACATGACATAATAAAAAAAAGAAAAGTATTTCAGTATGGTACGTTATATTCAGTTTGTTTAAAGTACTTTTTAAAAAAAAATCATAGGTAAGATATATTCCTATCTGTCCCATTGTCATAAATTGCAATCTTTGAAGACAACTTAAGCTACTGCTGAAAGAAGATAAGCAATAAAAGTCAAGAATCCAGTCTGCATTAGTTCAACAAATGCAATCCTTTCCACCCCCTCCAAACCCTCCATCCTCCAACTCTTGCTCTATCTACCTAGAGGTAGGGATAAAATTAGACATATGATTAATCTTTTGAAAGATTTTCTATATATCAGTGCACTTATGGGAACTAACACCTTGTAGGTCCATGAATATAACACCCAGTCATACCTGTTATTGACTCTGACATAGATAAAAATAGAATAGCCAATAGAATAGCGAAGCGCATGATGGACTGTATTTGAAATATTATTGTTGTGAATTCTCTAAGTCTTTTATGAAATAATAACTTTTTAAAAATAAGTACAGTACTATACTTCAAAGATTAGCATGGCATTCATGATGTCTTTCAAAATAGACCATGATTACTGTAGATGCTTTTTAGAAATTCCATGAAAAATAGTTTACTTCTACCTGAGGTTAAAGCTTTGTCCTACTGGTTGTAAGACATGTTGGACATAATATGGTTGATTTCTGGAGCTCTTGCTCAGGACCAAACTCTCTGCTAGATAATATTTGACAATTCAAATGACTTTAGACAAATGGTGGCAGTACTAGTTCATCTTTTTCACCTTGAATTTTAGGTTATATGAAAGAAAATGGATTCAGATTGGTGGCTAATTACACTTTTTACTGAAATAATCAACCTAATGTCCGAAATATCAAGGTATAGTGGCACATAATATAGTGAACTCATTTTAATGTGTTATAGTCTACTTTGGAGATCTAGCAAGTAGAGTTTATGGGAAAGGCATAAAATAGACCACTGTATAATAAGAAAATAAAAATCCTACAGCTTTAGAAATGAAAAGATTTAAAATTACAGAAGACAAAGGTGGGGAGATGCAAAAACTTATTGGGCTCTTAACAGATTTACTCTTTCTACAGTCTAAAGTAGACACGCAAAAGAAAAAAGATATTCGTCATTATAGTACCTAAGTGCTTTTGCAATACTTGAGATATTATTAAGGTAAAGCTTGTTGGTGACATTTGAAAATTATTTAAGATTAAAATAAATTAAAAGCTATTCAAAAGAATGTAATTAGAGCAACTTTAGCATCTATTGTTGCTTTCCCCCCCAACCTATACTGTTTTTTTTCATATATATACAAAAACAATGCAATATGAAAGCCATTTAATTCTACCTAGTATTATTTATGTACATAGAGGGTTTGGACTCATTTTCTTATCCAGTAATTATTTCCTCACTGTGCACCACCACTATAAAGATGGGCTGGTAATATTACCATGGCAGATTGGGATTTGCAGAAATTTCTTACAGAAGGGAACAGTGGGTTAAGGATTCAGGAAAATCAATGATGTTTACAAAAAACAAAAAGAATGGCAAATAAGATTTCAAATTAAGATTACAGGAAAATATTAGCCTATAATTTCTTCTAAAAATTATAGGAATATTTCAGCAGGCATAAACTTACAATAAAAAGTAAACACGAAAGGTGACCAGAGGAGTAAAATTTTGGATGCTGGAAAGCTTATAAACAAGTAATACCTGATTTAAAAACCCCAAGAAAGCCAAATCTTAAACTGAAAATGGGGAAAGAGAAACAGTTCAATTTACATTGTCAAACTTTACATTAAGAAACAATTAGATTTACCAAGTGTCCTTTTCTTCTCGATGTACTGAAGAACCAGCCTTCCCATACCTTGACAGAATATTGAGAATTCATTGTGTGTAGAGACTCTGGGTAGGGAACACCAATTATAATTGAGGATTGGGTACTATACTGAAAACAGGAGAATTAGTTCAATATTGGGATCCCCAACACTTTTCTCCCTTCTTCATCTCTCGTAAGCATCATTATCTAGGCAGCAAATCTGAAGGTTTGTTGTTTTTTTTTTTTTAAATCTAACCAATAAAACAGAAAACACCTAAAAATACTGAAATCAGGGATTATCCAAAGAAATGACTCAACCAGGATACCTTACAATGAAACATGCAGGCTTAGAGCTTATAACTGGCTTTTTAGTTTCTCATCCTTCAATACGAATAGATAGCCAAGGATGACCAGACATTTGAGGAAAATTTTTAATATGAATTACAGAGACCAAAACAAAAAATAAGCACATATACAAAAACTAAAAAAAAGAACTGTGGAGAAATCTACTATGCAGTCAAATATATAATACAAAAAAATTTCATGAAACAATAACAAGTTTTATACACACACACATACACATACACATACTATTCGGGGAATAAGAAAGACATCTCAGAAATTTAAAAATATAGCAGAAATAAAAACACTAAAAATAATAGAATGTTTTATAAACAAAGTCATTGGAAATCTTTCAGAATGTAGAGTAAAAAAGACAATAAGAAAGGGAAAGGTAAGAAATTAGAGGATCATTAAAGGAAGTCCAACATTTGAATAGTAACAAGTTTCAGAAAAAAAACAGAAAATGTAGTGAAGAAAATTAAAGAAATAAATAAAGTTTCCACTCCTAAAAGACATTAATCTTCAGACTGAAAGGTCCCACTGACAAAGTGCATCACTATGAAATTTCAGGATACCTGGGACAAAGAGAAAACTCCTACAAACTTTCTGAGAGAATGAACTGGACTCACAATGACAAAAAGAAAGTTCTCAGGAGTAATATTGAAAGCTAGAAGGTAATGGGACAAATCTTTAAATTGTTAAGAGAAAATTATTTTGAACCTAGAAAGCTATACCCAACCAAACTGTTAATCAAGTGTGAGGGTATAAAAAATACATTTTCAAACTTGAAAAATCTCAAAAAATATCCCCCTTTGAGTGGGAGGTACAAGCTTCCATGGAATGAATAAGTCATGGGAATAAAAGGCACAGCATAGGGAATATAGTCAATGATACTGTAATAGTGTTGTATACTGACAGGTGGTAGCTACACTTGTGAGCAAAGCATAATGTGTAAACTTGTTGAATCACTATGTTGTACAGCTAAAACTAATGTAACATTGTATATCAACCATATTCAAATAATTTTTTTTAAATCCCCCTTTCCCATGCACATTTTTCCAGAAAATAACTAGGGCATATCTTCCACCAAAGTGGAAGAATAAACCAAGGAAGAGGAAGACTGGTAATAAAAATCACATGTCTCCAACTTAGAAAGGAAGCAACGGGAATTCCCAGAATGATGGTGACAGGCAGTTTTGCTATACTCTACTCTAAAGGCTATAGGAGAGGTTTTTCACAAGAAAATAAAATTGATAGAATACTTGATATATCTTAATGTATTAGAGGAGATTTTTAAATGGGAAAGAATACATATATAGAAAACTAAGGGGAAAAAGCAAAGACAACTAGTAACTATAAATGTTGATTTAATCAAATGATTTAATAGTTAAGGAAGAATAAGAAAATAGGAAGAGAGTTTGCTTACATGTTTGTGTTAGATTGGGGATAATAAAAGAGTTAAATCTTATTTTCAACAGTAGGGTATTAGTAGAAAACTAAAAACTACCAAAGAAACAATATAATCATTATTTAGACCTGCATTTTCCAATGCATTAGGCACTTTTCGATTGTGGCTATGGAGTACCTGAAGTGTGGCTAGTTCAACTGAAGAATTAATGTTTTTAGTTAATTTTTAAATTGTTTTAATTTTAACCATTAAAATTTAAAGATCTTATACTCAATTCAGTTATTGGAAAGCTTTTAAGTATGCCTGGAACAATATGAGCATATGAATCTTCTTTTTCAAATTACAGGGAATCTAAATACAGATCAAACAATTCTGATGAAAATTTAACATCTAAATAGAGATGTGCTATAATGTAAACTGAATTGGATTTCAAAAGGTAAGTATGAAAATGAAAATAATGTAAAATATCTCATTAATTTTTATATTGATTATATCTTGAAATGGTAATATTTTGGATAAATTAAGTAAAATATTTTTTACCTTTTTAAAAATTTTTAACAATGCTAAAACATTTATAATTCAAAACATGATTTTCATTATACTTCTATTGGACAATGCTGATTTAGACTACTTGCATTACAACATTAAATACCAAAAAACCCACTAAAATAAATGAAAGTTATTTCCATAGAACAATGTATAGGATATGGAGGAGGTCAAGGGAATATTGTTTTTCATGATATTATAGAATCATAGTATATGACATTATAGAATTACTATTTTATTACTATAGAACTCTGTTGTATTATTTGAATCTTTATTTTTTTTTATAATGATTTTTTATTATATTATGTTAGTCACCATACAGTACATCCCCGGTTTTCAATGTAAGCCTCGATGATTCATTAGTTGTGTATAACACCCAGTGCACCATGCAATATGTGCCCTCCTTACTACCCATCACCGGTCTATCCCATTCCCCCACCCCCCTCCCCTCTGTAGCCCTCAGTTTGTTTCTCATAGTCCATAGTCTCTCATGTTTCATTCCCCCTTCTGATTACCCCCCCTTTCTTTATCCCTTTCTTCCCCTACTGATCATTCTAGTTCTTATGTTCCATAGATGAGAGAAATCATATGATAGTTGTCTTTCTCTGCTTGACTTATTTCACTAAGCATTATCTCCTCCAGTCCCGTCCGTGTTGCTGCAAATGTTGAGAAATCATTCTTTTTGATGGCTGAGTAATATTCCATTGTATATATGGACCACAACTTCTTAATCCAGTCATCTGTTGCAGGGCATCTCGGCTCCTTCCACGATTTAGCTATTGTGGACATTGCTGCTATGAACATTGGGGTGCATATGGCCCTTCTCTTCACTACGTCTGTATCTTTGGGGTAAACACCCAGTAGTGCAATGGCTGGATCATAGGGTAGCTCAATTTTTAACTTTTTAAGGGACCTCCACACGGTTTTCCAGAGTGGCTGTACCAACTTGCATTCCCACCAACAATGTAGGAGGGATCCCCTTTCTCCACATCCTCTCCAAAAATTGTTGTTTCTTGCCTTATCTATTTTTGCCATTCTAACTGGCGTAAGGTGGTATCTCTGTGTGGTTTTCATTTGAATTTCCTTGATGGCTAATGATTTTGAACATTTTTTCATGTGTCTGTTAGCCATTTGTATGTCTTCATTGGAAAAGTGTCTGTTCATATCTTCTGCCCATTTTTTGATTTGTTTATTTGTTTCTCGTGTATTGAGTTTGAGAAGTTCTTTGTAGATCTTGGATACCAGTCCTTTATCTGTAGTGTCATTTGCAAATATCTTCTCCCATTCCGTGGGCTGCCTCTTAGTTTTTCTGACTGTTTCCTTGGCTGTGCAGAAACTTTTAATCTTGATGAAGTCCCATAAATTCATTTTGTCTTTTGTTTCTCTTGCCTTTGGGGATGTATCATGAAAAAGGTTGCTTTGGCCGATGTCGTAGAGGTTGCTGCTTATGTTCTCCTCTAGAATTTTGATGGATTCCTGTCTCACATCGAGGTCTTTCATCCATTTGGAGTTTATTTTTGTGTATGGTGTGAGATAGTGGTCAAGTTTCATTCTTTTGCATGTAGCTGTCCAGTTTTCCCAGCACCATTTATTGAAGAGACTGTCTTTTTCCCACCGGATGTTTTTTCCTGCTTTATCAAATATTAGTTGCCCAAAGAGCTGAGGGTCCATTTCTGGGCTCTCTATTCTGTTCCATTGGTCTATGTGTCTGTTTTTGTGCCAGTACCATGCTGTCTTTGTGATCACAGCTTTGTAGTACAGCTCGAAATCCGGCATTGTGATGCCCCCAGCTTTGTTTTTCCTTTTCAACAGTTCCTTGGAGATTCGGGGTCTTTTCTGGTTCCATACAAATTTAAGGACTATTTGTTCCAGTTCTTTGAAAAACGTTCTCGGTATTTTGATCGGGATAGCATTGAAAGTGTAGATTGCTCTGGGTAGCATGGACATTTTAACTATGTTAATTCTTCCGATCCATGAGCATGGAATATCTTTCCATCTTTTTATGTCTTCCTCAATGTCTTTTAAGAGTGATTTATAGTTTCTAGAATAAAGGTCCTTTACGTCTCTGGTTAAGTTAATTCCAAGGTAACGTATGGTTTTTGGTGTTATTGTAAATGGGATGGATTCCCTGATTTCTCTTTCTTCGTTCTCGTTATTCGTGTACAGAAATGCAACTGATTTCTGAGCATTGATTTTGTATCCCGCCACGTTACTGAATTGCTCTATAACTTCTAATAGTTTGGGAGTGGCTTCTTTTCGGTTTTCCATATAGAGTATCATGTCATCTGCGAAGAGAGACATTTTGACTTCTTCTTTGCCGATTTGAATACCTTTGATCCCTTTTTGTTGTCTGATTGCTGTTGCAAGGACTTCTAGTACTATGTTGAATAATAGTGGCGAGAGTGGGCATCCTTGTCGTGTTCCTGATCTTAAGGGAAAGGCTTCCAGCTTTTCCCCATTGAGAATAATATTTGCAGTAGGCTTTTCATAGATGGCTTTTATGAGATTGAGAAATGTACCTTCTATTCCTACACTCTGAAGGGTTTTAATCAGGAAAGGATGCTGAATTTTGTCAAATGCTTTTTCGGCATCGAATGAGAGGATCATATGGTTCCTGAGTCTTTTCTTGTTGATATGATGTATCACGCTGATTGATTTGTGAATATTGAACCACGCTTGCATCCCAGGTATGAATCCCACTTGATCGTGGTGGATAATCCTTTTAATGAACTGTTGGATTCTATTAGCAAGTATCTTGTTGAGGATTTTGGCGTCCATATTCATTAGGGAAATCGGTCTGTAATTCTCCTTTTTCAGGGGGTCTTTGCCTGGTTTGGGGATCAAGGTAATATTGGCCTCATAGAAAGAGTTTGGTAGCTTTCCTTCTGTTTCTATTTTGTGAAATAGCTTTAGGAGAATAGGTATTATTTCTTCTTTGAATGTTTGGTAGAATTCCCCAGGAAAACCGTCCGGGCATGGAATTTTGTTATTTGAAAGGTTGTTTATCACTGACTCAATTTCTTCATAATTAATTGGCCTGTTTAAGAAATCAATTTCTTCCTGTTTCAATCTTGGTAGTTTATAGGTTTCCAGGAAGGATTCCATCTCTTCCAGATTGCTTAGTTTATTGGCATATAGCTGTTGATAAAAATTTCTAATAATCCTTCCAATTTCAATGGTGTTCGTCGTGACCGCTCCTTTTTCATTCATAATTTTAATAATCTGGGTCCTTTCTCTTTTCTTTTGGATAAGTCTTGCCAGTGGTCTGTCAATTTTATTGATTCTCTCCAAGAACCAGCTTCTAGTCCTGTTGATCTGCTCTACTGTACTTCTGGTTTCTGCTTGATTGATTTCAGCTCTAATTTTGGTCAACTGCTTCCTTGTGCGTGGATTAGGCCTGTCCCTCTGTTGCTGTTCCAGCTTCTTGAGGTGAGAATATAAAAACTGCATTTTAGATTTTTCTATTCTTTTGAGTGAGGCTTGGATGGCTATGTATTTCCCCCTTAGGACTGCCTTTGCAGTATCCCATACGTTTTGGACTGTTGTATTTTCATTCTCATTGGTCTCCATAAATTGTTTAATTTGATGTTTGATTTCCTGGTTTATCGAGTCATTCCTGAGCAGGATGGTTCTTAGTCTCCAAGTGTTTGAGTTTCTTCCAAATTTTTCCTTGTGGTTGAGTTCCAGTTTCAGAGCGTTGTGGTCTGAGAATATGCAGGGGATAATTTCAATCTTTTGGTATCGGCTGAGACCTGTTTTGTGTCCCAGAACATGGTCTATTCTTGAAAATGTTCCATGGGCATTAGAATAGAATGAGTATTCTTTGGTTCTGGGGTGTAGTGTTCTATATATATCTAAGAGGTCCAACTCGTCGAGTATGGCATTCAAAGCCTTTGATTCTTTGCTTAGTTTTTGCCAGGGTGTTCTGTCTATTTCTGAGAGTGGAGTGTTGAGGTCCCCTACTATTAATGTATTTTTATCTATATGTCTCTTTATTCTGGTTAAGAGTTGGCTTGTGTATCTTGCTGCTCCCCTGTTGGGGGCATATATATTTATAATGGTCATATCCACTTGTTGAATACTTCCTTTAAGAATAATATAGTGCCCTTCTGCATCTCTAACTATAGTCTGTAGTTTAAAATCCAATTTATCTGATATGAGAATTGCTTTCTTTTGAGGTCCATTTGCGTGAAAGATGGTACTCCATCCCCTTACTCTCAGTCTGAATGCATCTTTGGGTTCGAAATGAGTCTCTTGTAGACAGCAAATGGATGGGTCATTTCTTTTTATCCAATCTGCAACCCTGTGTCATTTAAAGCAAGAATTTAAACCATTAATGTTAAGGCTGAGTACTGAGAGATATGCTTTTAATTCTGCCATGTTGTCAGTAAAGTCTTTGTTTTTATTGGCTGTGACTTTCTGTTTTGTATCACTCTTGGGGCCTTTTTACTTTTATAGAACCCCCCGTAATACCTCCTGTAGGGCTGGTTTTGTGGTTACGAAATTGGCTAGTGACTGTCGATTCTGAAATGTCTTTATTTCTCCATCAATTCTGAATGACAGCCTTGCTGGATAAAGGATCCTTGGCTGCATGTTTTTCTCTGAAAGAGCTTTAAAAATCCTCCCCCAACCCTTTCTCTCATTCCAGGTCTGTGTAGACAGGTCTGACGTAATTCTGATGCCTTTGCCTTGGTACGTGAGAAATTTCTTTGCCCTGGCCGCTTTCAATACTGTATCCTTGGATCTCATATTTGCGAATTGCACTATGACGTGACGTGGTGTACGTCTGTCGTGGTTGAGCTTGGGAGGGGTCCTCTCTGCCTCTTGGACACGAATTTTTGTTTCCCTTGCTAGATTAGGGAAGTTTTCAGCTACAATTTGTTCAAATATCTCTTCTAGACCTCTGTTTTTCTCCACCCCCTCGGGGATGCCGATGATTCTAACATTGGATCGTTTCGTTGAGTCAGTAATCTCCCGTAGCCAACATTCGTGGGCGTGGATTTTTTTAAGACCATCTTCTATGTTTATTTTTTCCTCTATTAACCCATCCTCCAATTCACTAACCCTTTCCTCCGCTTTGGTGACTCTGGCCGTCAGAGCCTCTAGTTTTGCCTGCATTTGGCTCATAGAATTTTTAATTTCTGTCAAATTCGCTCTCATTTCCGCCCTTAGGGATTCTATATTCTCAGTAATATTTTCCTTAATACTTTTTTCAAGTCTACTCATTATCTTGACCATTGTTACTCTGAATTCCATTTCTGATAATTTGGTTACATCCATATCCGTTACTTCTGTGGCAGAGGCCACTGACTCACTGTCTTTTCTTTGCTGGCGGGGGCTTCTCCTTCTTGTCATTTTAATAAGGGGAGGTTGCGGGGTTGTCCAGAGTCCAAAATTATTGACTGGGTCCCAGGCCGTGCCCCTTGTTTTATAGGGATCTTAGAGATGTGGGCTTCTTCTTTAAAGATTTTATTTATTTACTTATCTGAGAGAGGGAGACAGACAGTCAGCAAGAACGGAACAGAAGCAGGGGAGTGAGAGAGGAAGAAGCAGGCTCCCAGCGGAGGAGCCCGATGAGGGACTCCTTTCCGGAACGCCGGGATCATGCCCTAAGCCGAAGGCAGGCGCTCAATGACTGCGCCACCCAGGCGCCTCCGGTTGTGGGTTTCTTGATTTTTCAGCCTGCCTTCTGTGTTCTGGGGGAGGGGCCTGCCGCGCCGATACTCAGGCAACCCTGTTTGGTTAGAGTCACATGTCCCCTGCGAGGGAGGATGGGGATGGGCACTCTCTGAGCCGGTATTTCCAGGCTTTTGTTCTCTGGCGGCTTTCCCTGGCGGCCGGCTATGCCTCTTCTGAGAGTCAGAGCAGCAGAGGCTGCATTGTCACAGAACAGAGGGATTGCGGCCCGTTCTCCACTGATGTTCTGGCCACTTTAACTCTATTACTGTTGGTGCTGCTCAACCCTGCAGCGTCCCGGGATGTGCGCACCAACTCGGCGACCCTGCCCTCACTTCCAGGGCCGGCGCGTCTCTGTCCTTTGTGTTTCTAATGCCGCCAGCCACCGGCCGCCCCGCGCGCTCCCGGGTCTCCCGGTCTCAGTCTATGCCCGGTGAGCACACCTCGATTCCGGAGTTTCGTGAGAAGCCTGGTGGCGCGCACACCCGGTTCAGGGTCTCAGTCTGCTGTTTCGCGGGTGCCGACCGCGAGTCCGCCCGCTCCCCCGTGCAGGTGGCCCGCCAGCCGCCAGCCGCCCCGCGCGCGCTCCGGGAGTTCCCGGTCTCAGTCTGGATCCCGTGAGCACACCGGCATTCCGGTGTTCCGGGAGATGCCTGGTGGCGCACGCGTTCACGGGTCACCGGTCTCAGTCCGCTCTCTCGCGGGTGCCCTCTGTGAGTCCGCCCGCTCCCCCGTGCAGGTGGCTGCCGCTTCCCGGCGCCCAAACGCGGCGGCTCCCTCCCCCTTCCGTTTATCTTCCGATATCCGTGCACGGTTTACAGCTCCCCTCTTCGTACCTCAATACTCAGCGCTGGAGATGTTCATTTGTAGAGATCCAGATGCATCATCCTGCGTCTCAGGCTGATTCCGTGGTTATTTAGGCTGGTCTGGTACCTATCCAGCTCGACTCAGGGGACCGGCTGAAAAAGGGGTCCCCTACTCCTCCGCCATCTTAACTCTCCCTCCTATTTGAATCTTTAACCTTTGTGCATGTACAGTTTTGACAAAGAAAAAAACAAGAGTGAAAAAACCAATTTCTTAACATTTTTGCAGCTTCACAGGACCACACTTACTTTCATTTTCACTTGGTGTTATTCTTTGGAGATAGGAAAACAATACAAATAATGTTTTCAAAAGAACCAAAATGCCAAGAAACTACCCAGTACCAACAGACCACGTGTTCACACTGCCATTTAGCTGTGTGCATTACCTAGCAAGCTGTACTTTATACTCTTTTCCCATGGGAATGGGTTGAAGTTTAGGAACTAAAGGTACAAAAACAAAATAAAAATTCAATTTTCTGTATCCATTCATCAGTTGATGGACGTTTGGGCTCTCTCCATAGTTTGGGCATTGTTGATAATGCTGCTATGAATATCAGGGTGCATGTACCCCTTTGAATCTGTATTTTTGTATCCTTTGAGTAAATTCTTAGTGCCATTGCTGGATCATAGGGTAGTTCTATATTTAACTTTTTATATACAATGGAATTTTATTCAGCCATCAAAAAGAATGAAACCTTGCCATTTGCAATGACATGGATGGAGGTAGAGAGAATTATGTTAAGTGAAATAAATCAGTCAGAGAAAGACAAATACCATACGATCTCATTCACATGTGGAATTTAAGAAAGAAAACAGATGAACATATAGGAAGGGGGAAAAGAAAAAAAAGGAGAGAGGGAAACAAACCATAAGTGACCCTTAATAACAGAGAACAAACAGGGTTGATGGAGGGAGGAGTGTGGGTGATGGGCTAGATGGGTGATGGGTATTAAAGAGGGCCCATGTCGTGATGAGCACTGGGTGTTGTATGTAGGTGATGAATCACTGAATTCCATTTCAGAAACCAATATTGCACTATATGTTAACTAACAAAATTGAAATTTAAAAAAATTCAATTTTCTGGGGCGCCTGGGTGGCACAGCGGTTAAGCATCTGCCTTCGGCTCAGGGCGTGATCCCGGCATTATGGGATCGAGCCCCACATCAGGCTCCTCCACTATGAGCCTGCTTCTTCCTCTCCCACTCCCCCTGCTTGTGTTCTCTCTCTCGCTGGCTGTCTCTATCTCTGTCAAATAAATAAATAAAATCTTTAAAAAAAATTCAATTTTCTGGAACATTCAAGCTGTATAAATAAACAAAACCCTATGGGGTTTTGTTACCCCTATGGGGAGGGGTAAAAAGATGGCAGAGGAGTAGGGGTCCCCATTTTTAGCTGGTTCCCTGAGTCGAGCTGGATATGTACCAGACCATCCTGAAAACCCATGGAATCAGCCTGAGACGCAGGAAGATACATCTGGATTTCTACAAATGAACATCTCCACCGCTGTGTATTGAGGTAGGAAGCGGGAAGCTGTGAATCTACGCACAGATATCCAAAGATAAATGGAAGGGGGAGGGAGCTGCCGCACTCGGGTGCTGGGAAGCGGTAGCCACCTGCACTGGGGAGCGGCCGGACTCACGGACCAACACCTGCGAGAAAGTGGACTGAGACCGTGAGCCCGGGTACGCATGCATGCAGACTGAAAACCGGGGCTTCGGAGCGCTCACTGGAACCAGAATACATCTGGGAGCTCGGGAGCGGGCGTCTGTTAGACTGGCAACCGGAGCTCCAGAGCGCTCACTGGAACCAGACTGATACCAGGAGCTCGGGAGCACGCACGCGACAAGACTGAAAACCGGCACTCTGGAATGCATGAACCACACAGAAACCGAGAGCTCGGGAGCGTGCGCAGGATCCGGGGCGGCAGGCAGTATTAGAAACACGAAGGACAGAGACGTGCTGGCCCTGGGAGTGAGGGCTGGGACACTGGCTGTGGGGCGCACAACCCAGGATACTGCAGAGTTTTTGACAGCACCGACAGAAACAGACTTAAAGAGGCCAAGAGAGCTCAGAGGATAGCGGACTACGATGTCTCTGTTCTGAGACAGAGGCTAGGATATGGCCACTGCTCCTCTGACTGTCAGAAGAGTCACAGAAAACCACCAGGGAAAGCCACCAGAGAACAAAAGCCCGGAAATACTGGCTCACATTGTGCCCATTCCCATCCCCCCTCTCAGGGGACAGGGCAACTCAACCCAAACAGGGTTGCCTGAATATCAGCATGCAGGCCCCTCCCCCAGAAGGCAGGCTGAAAAATCAAGAAGCCCACATCCCTAAGGTCCCTATAAAACAAGTGTATACTGCCTGGGTCCTGTTCAATAATTTGGGCTCTAGGCATCCCCGCAACCTCTCCTCATCAGAATGATGAGAAGGAGAGATTCCCCCCCCCGCCCAGCATAGAAAAGATAATGAGTCTGTGGTCTCTGCCACGGAACTGCTGGATATGTATATACACAAATTATTAGATATAGAGTTCAGAGTAACAATGGTCAAGATGATGTGGAGGCTTGAAAAAAATATTAACGAAAATATTAATGAGAATATAGAATCTCTAAGGGCGGAAATGAGAGCAAATCTGGCAGAAATTAAAAATGCTATGAATCAAATGCAGTCAAAACTAGATGCTCTGATGGCCAGGGTAAATGAGGCAGAAGAACAAATTAGTGAGTTGGAGGATGGGATGGTAGAAGAGAAAGCTAAAACAGAAACTTGGCTCAAAAAAATCCAATCTCAAGAATGTAGGTTACAGGAGATTACTGACTCAATGAAACGTTCCAATGTCAGAATCATCAGTATCCCCGAGTGGGTGGAGAAAGACAGAGGTCTAGAAGAGATATTTGAACAAATTGTAGCTGAAAACTTCCCTAATCAAGCAAAGGAAACAAGCATTCGTGTCCAAGAGGCAGAGAGGACCCCTCCCATGGTCAACCACAGCAAACCTAAGCCACATCACGTCATAGTGCAATTTGCAAATATTAGATCCAAGGATACAGTATTGAAAGGGGCCAGGGGGAAGAATTTTCTCATGTATAGAGGAAAAATATCAGGATAACATCAGACCTGTCTACTCAGACCTGGAAAGATAGGAAGGGTTGGCAGTATATTTTTAAACCTCTATCCGAGAAAAACATGCAGCCAAAGATCCTTTAGCCAGCAAGGCTGTCATTCAGAATTGATGAGAGATAAGGACCTTCCAGGATTGGCAGAAACTGACCAAATTCATACAGCCCTACAGGAGATATTAAGGGGGTTCTATAAAAGTAAAAAGGCCCCAAGAGTGATACAGAACAGAAATTTACAGTCTATAGAAGCAAAGACTTCACAGGCAACATGACATCATTAAAATCATATCTCTCAATAATCACTCTCAATGTGAATGGCCTAAATGCTCCCATAAAATGACACAGGGTTGCAGATTGGATAAAAAGACATGACCCATTCATTTGCTGTCTACAAGAGACTCA
The DNA here is from genome assembly GCF_024610735.1 of Ursus americanus. NCBI lineage: Eukaryota > Metazoa > Chordata > Mammalia > Carnivora > Ursidae > Ursus > Ursus americanus. Next base: position 48,661,864 of record NC_142164.1, on the reverse strand, counting down.
TTTTGAACCTAAAGATACATCCAGACTGAAAGTAAAGGGATGGAAAACCATTCTTCATGCCAACGGACCTCAAAAGAAAGCCTGGGGTAGCAATTCTCATATCAGACAGATTAGATTTTAAGCTAAAGACTGTAGTTAGAGATACAGAAGGACACTATATTATTCTTAAAGGATGTATCCAACAAGTGGATATGACAATTACAAATATCTATGCCCCCAACAGGGGAGCAGCAAGATACACAAGCCAATGTTTAACCAGAATAAACAGACATATAGATAAAAATACGTTAATAGTAGGGGACCTCAACACTCCACTCTCAGCAATAGACAGATCACGTAAGCAGAAAATTAACAAAGAACCAAGAGTTTTGAATGACATACTGGACCAGATGGACATCATAGATATGTACAGAACACTACACCCCAGAACCAAAGAATACTCATTCTTTTCAAATGCACATGGAACTTTCTCCAGAATAGACCATATACTGGGTTACAAACCAGGTCTCAACTGATACCAAAAGACTGAAATTATTCCCTGCATATTCTCAGACCACAATGCTTTGCAATAGGAACTCAATCACAAGGAAAAACTTGGAAGGAACTCAAACACTTAGAAACTAAGAACCATCCTGCTCAAGAATGATTGTGTAAACCGGGAAATTAAAAATCAATTTAAACAATATATGGAGACCAACGAGAATGAAAACACAATGGTCCAAAACCTATGGGACACTGCAAAGGCAGTCCTAAGGGGGAAATACATAGCCATCCAAGCCTCACTCAAAAGAAGAGAAAAATCTAAAATGCAGTTTTTATATTATCACCTCAAGAAGCTGGAACAGCAACAGAGGGACAGGCCTAATCCATGCACGAGGAAGCAGTTGACCAAGATTAGAGCAGAAATCAATGAATTAGAAACCAGGAACATGGTAGAGCAGATCAACAGAACTAGAAGCTGGTTCTTTGAAAGAATAAATAAGATTGATAAGCCACTGGCCAGACTTATTCAAAAGAATAAAGGACCCAAATGAATAAAATTATGAATGAAAGGGGAGATGTCACAATCAACACCAATGAAATAGGAAGGATCATTAGAAACTTTTATCAACAGCTTTATGACAATAAATTAAACAACTTGGAAGACATGGATGCCTTCCTGGAAACCTATAAACTACCAAGACTGAAACAGGAAGAAATTGATTTTTTAAACAGACTGATTAATTATGAAGAGATTGAAGCAGTGATCAAAAACCTCCCCAACATACAAGAGTCCAGGGCCTGACGGATTCCCCAGGGAATTCTATTAAATATTTAAAGAAGAAATAATACCTATTCTCCTGAAGGTGTTTCAAGAAATAGAAACAGAAGGAAAACTACCAAAGTCATTCTATTAGGCCAGTACTACCTTGATCCCCAAACCAGGTAGAGACCACATCAAAAAGGAGAATTACAGACCGATATCCCTAATGAATATGGACACCAAAATTCTCAACAAGATCCTAGCTAATAGGATCGAACAGTACCTTAAAAGGATTATCCATCCTGACCAAGTGGGATTCATCCCTGGGATGCAAGGGTGGTTCAACATTTGCAAATTGATCAGTGTGATAGATCATTTCAACAAGAAAAGAGTCAAGAACCATATGATCCTTTCAATTGATGCAGAAAAAGCATTTGACAAAATACAGCATCCTTTCCTGATTAAAACCCTTCAGAGTGTAGGCATAGAGGGTATATTCCTCAATGTCATAAAAACCATCTATGAAAAGCCTACAGCGAATATCAGTCTCAATGGGGAAAAGCTGAAAGCCTTTCCCTTAAGATCAGGAACACAACAAGGATGCCCACTCTCGCCACTATTATTCAACATAGTACTAGAAGTCCTTGCAACAGCAATCAGACAACAAAAAGGATTAAAAGGTATCCAAATGGGCAAAGAAGAAGTCAAATTGTCTCTCTTCGCAGATGACATGAAACTCTATATGGAAAACCCAAAAGAATCCACCCCAAACTACTAGAACTTATAAAGCAATTCAATAATGTGGCGGGATACAAAACCAATGCTCAGAAATCAGTTGCATTTGTATACACGAACAATGAGACCGAAGAAAGAGAAATTAGGGAATCCATTCCATTTCAATAGCATCAAAAATCATACGTTATCTCGGAATTAACTTAACCAGAGACGTAAAGGATCTATATTCCAGAAACTACAAATCACTCTTGAAAGACATTGAAGAAGACACAAAATATTCCATGCTCATGGATCAGAAGAATAAATATAGTTAAAATGTCTATGCTGCCCAGAGAAATCTACACTTTCAATGCCATCCCAATCAAAATACCAATGACATTTTTCAAAGAACTGGAACAAACAGCCCTTAAATTTATGTGGAACCAGAAAAGGCCCAGAATCGCCAAGGAATTGTTGAAAAGGAAAAACAAAGCTGGGGGCATCACATTGCCGGATTTCAAGCTATACTACAAAGCTGTGATCACAAAGACAGCATGGTACTGGCACAAAAACAGACACACAGACCAATGGAACAGAATAGAGAACCCAGAAATGGACCCTTGGCTCTTTGGGCAACTAATCTTTGACAAAGCAGGGAAAAACATCCAGTGGAAAAAAGACAATCTCCTCAATAAATGGTGCTGGGAAAATTGGACGGCTATATGCAAAAGAATGAAACTTGACCACTCTCTCACAGCATACACAAAGATAAACTCCAAATGGATGAAAGACCTCGATGTGAGACAGGAATCCGTCAAAATCCTAGAGGAGAACATAGGCAGCAACCTCTACAACATCGGCCACAGCAACCTTTTTCATGACACATCTCCAAAGGCAAGAGAAACAAAAGAAAAAATGAACTTGTGGGACTTCATCAAGATAAAAAGCTTCTGCAGAGCCAAGGAAACAGTCAAAAAAACTAAGAGGCAGCCCACGGAATGGGAGAAGATATTCGCAAATGACACCACAGATAAAAGACTGTATCCAATATCTACAAAGAACTTCTCAAAGTTAATACACTGGAAACAAATAATCCTCAAAAAAATGGGCAGAAGATATGAACAGACAGTTTTCCAATAAAGACATACAAATGGCTAACAGACAATGCAAAAATGTTCAAAATCATTAGCCATCAGGGAAATTCAAATCAAAACCACCTTGAGATACCACCTTACACCAGTTAGAATGGCAAAAATTTACAAGGCAGGAAACAACAATTGTTGGAGAGGATGTGGAGCAATGGGATCCCTCTTACACTGTTGGTGGGAATGCAAATTGGTACAGCCATTTTGGCAAACAGTGTGGAGGTCCCTTAAAACGTCTAAAATTGAGCTACCTTATAATCCAGCAATTACACTACTGGGTATTTACCCCAAAGATACAGCATAGTGAAGAGAAGGACCACATGCACCCCAATGTTCATAGCAGCATTGTCCACAATAGCTAAATCATGGAAGGAGCCAAGATGCCCTTCAACAGATGACTGGATTAAGAAGAGGCGGTCCATATATACAATGGAATATTACTGAGCCATCAAAAAGAATGATTTCTCAACATTTGCAGCAACATGGACGGGACTGGAAGAGATAATGTTAAGTGAAATAAGTCAAACAGAGAAAGACAATTATCATATGGTTTCACTCTTTTATGGAACATAAGAACTAGGAAGATTGGTAGGAGAAGAAAGGGAAGAAGAAAGGGGGGGTAAACAGAAGGGGAAATGAACCATGAGAGACTATGGACTCTGGGAAACAAACTGAGGGCTTCATAGGGGAGGGGGTGGGTGAATGGGATAGGCCGGTGATGGGTATTAAGGACGGCACGTATTGCATGGTACACTGTTTGTTATATGCAAGTAATGAATCATGGAACTTTACATTAAAAACTAGGGATATAATGTATGGTGACTAACATCATATAATAAAAAATTATTATAAAAAAAACCCTATGACAGTTTTTCATTAAGGTGTGAAACCTTTCTCCCCCCACCCTACCCACAATCTACAATTGTATTCTTTGAAACCATTGCATATTCTTAAAAATCAACTATTGTTGGTAATCAAGAAAGCAGCCAGCAATGTTGAGGATCTGCCACTCAAGTGAGAAACAGGTTGGATTTGTGATGTTTGTGCTTAGCTTTAGTACTGCAATAATTAAAAATAATTTTTTTGAATTTTCTTCAGTCCTTCTAGTACACCCAGAAAAGAGAAGTGACAATGTGCAGTTCAGCTAACAGTTACCACAGTGCATTGGAAATAGCAGTCTCCTAGAGAATTGTCAGGTATAGACTGTAAGGGGGACTGAAAAAAATTCACATTTGAAAATGGAGGAAAACAGAGAAAAATTTTTCCTCTTTCCTCTCCCCTTCTTGTCAAACCCACCTCTCCATTCAAGAGTACTGTTATAATAAAGAAAATAGGCTTATCCTTATCATTTTTGTGTGTATTTGAAATAGATTTTATCTAAGTCCCATTTACATTTTTGTGATCATTTTAATATTTGACCTCTGTACATTCAGAGTGATTTTAGTACTTAAGAGGGACTAAGAAAAGCTGAGAGGTCCTAAAAGGAGAACCAATAAAATGGCTAAAAATCAAAATGGTAAAGCTTATCCAGGCTAGAGAAAAATGACAGAGGGGCAACTGAACATTGGCCTTCAAAGAAACAATCTAGTTGGGAATAATGCAAATGAGGGACAGAGAATCTATCAGAGAAATTTCTGATCAGTGAAGGTCATTAGCATTTGGAATACTCTACTACAGAGGTTGTAAAGTTTCCTTTTTTGATAGCCTTCAGCAACAGGGTAAATGTGTATTTTGTAGAGGATTTTATACGGCTTTTAAAAATTTAGGGAAATTAATTATATGGCCTTTTTAAAGGTCTTTTTCAGCCATAGGAGTTCTTAATCATTTCCTCATTTGAATCTACTTATTGAATACCTATCATTGGCCAAACATTGTGCTAGGCTTTGGAAAGACAGTGGAGAACAAGGAAAAAACATCCCCACGTTACTGGGGCTTACTAAATGTTTTCCCATGGTTTACGAAGGAGCTGGGCTAAGTAATCTCTAATATTCTTTCAGCTTGAGCATTCAAGAATAAATTGACTGGTCATTTCTTGTCAGTGGCAGAGGAAGGATAACTTAGAAAAAGCCAGTTCTAAGTCTAACCAATAGGTAGATTTCACTAATTCTAATTTCTTAATTTCTTGACCTCTTTGTCCAAAAAAGTTAATGTTTGGAAAATTAGCCATTTTAAAATCTTTTCAGGTGTGACATTTAGAAATCTAAAAGGACTTTATGGTTTGAAAACACTTAATAATCATGGATTTATCCTACAAACCTGGAAGTATGCACTTGTCCCTTAGAAGCCACTGACAAATATTTCTCAAAATCTTCTCATCAGTGCTGGAATACTTGCATAAAGCAGACTTCTTAGAATTATGGCATATGCAAATTTCATCATATTGCTCTTCAACCTCCTACTTCCATTTTGAAAAAGAAAAGATTCTATTTAAAACAGTTCTTCAAAAAGGACGAAGGCAGACCAAATTGGTAACAATCAGCTCAATTAACTCTAAAAAGCAAGGCAGGATATGATCTATCATATCCGACAGATTTCCATGATGTCACCTCTAAAGCAGAATTTTCAGGGGTTCAGCCCACCTTTATGGTCTGCTTTGTTAAAGTTTGTCCTCACCTTTTCCCTTCATTTCCCTCACTGAAAACAGGAAGTAAGACCAATATAGAACATACCCAGCCACTAAGAGGTCTTAGGAGACTTGACATTGGGGACCTGGGAGAGAAGCCAAGGTTCCCTGGTTATATTTTTCACAGAATTTGTTGTATCCCACATAAAGGCATTATGATACAAGAAAGATGGTGCTGTCCCTCAGAGATGTCGTCTTCCAGGGAATGCTTACTCAGTATAAACTACTCTCTGGGCAAACAAATGCTATCCTGCCCTCCCCTTTGCCCACTTCAAAACAATAAAAACAGTAGTAACTATTAAAGGGTTTGTCTCCATTCTACATAGACTGAAAAACCTCAGAGAAACCAGTTTACTAGGAAGTATACAGGGAGGGGTTCAGAGAACCCCACCATCCTGGCACACAATGTACCCTAGGTAGTGAGTAAAAGCCAAATTGCTTGGGTTCAATTCTTAGCTCTGTCACTTAGTATTGTTTTGCCTGGGACAAGATACCTCATGTCCTAGTGCCTCATTTGCCTCATTTTTATAGCAAAGATAATAATTGTATGTTATGAGCTAAATTGTGCCTATTTCCTGCCCTTGTATTCATATATTGAAGTTCTAACACCCAGTGCTTTAGAATGTAACTTCATTTGGGGAAAAGACCTTTAAAGAAGTGATTAAGTTAAAATGGGGCCATTAGGGTGGGGTCCTAATCTAATATGACTGTGTAGAAGAGGAAGAAACACCAGGGGTTCACATGTGCAGAAGAGAGACCATGTGAACAGGCAGTAAGAAGGCGGTCATTTGCAAGCCAAGTAGAGAGGCCTCAGAGGAAACTAACCCTGCCAATACTTTGAACTTGAACTTTTAGTCTCCAGAACTTTGAGAAAATTAATTTCTGCTGTTTAAGCAGAATATCACTCTGATATTTTGTTACGGCAACCTTACAAACTAATACATAGTACTTATCCTTATAAGATTGCTATGAGAATTTAATTAGTTAATCCATATAAAATGCCCCAAATGAAAGCTGGCACATAATAACACTGTATTTAGCTATTAAGTGGAACAACAACAACAAAAGGGACAATCTTTGCAATATATAATGTAATTTAAAGCCATCAGTCCATTGGCCCCTGACCTTACTTGGGACAGGGCATCTGGCCTCCTCCTGTTCATTTTGATAAAGATATGGATGAAAGTAGACCCCAGATTATGTCTTGAAGGGGATTTCAGATTCTAGGGGCCCTGATAGGAACATTGTGACTGGATCTCTGGTAAGGCATAGGAAGACATGTTCAACATTCCCCTTTAGAGAGGTTATTTCACTAAGAAGTTTGATTTTTTTTTATTCTAGGGTTATGAATCATTCCTACATCAGTTTAACTTTATTATGCACCATCACAACCTATCAGTTTGTAATAACACAAGTTTTATAGATTCTATATATCAGACACCGTTGAATATAAAAATGTAATGATTTGAGCATATGCAAATTAATTTTTTTCTAACTCTATTAGATTAAAAATGTACTAGGGTAAGCAAAAAATAGGTTAGAGTTTTACAGGAAAGTATCCATTTTAATGAGTGAGTATTGCTTATCATTCAGGAGTCAGTGATGGAGTACATTTTCAATTACCTAATGAAGATGCTTTATACTTATAATATTTAGTATCACTGATCCCCTGTAATAATGCTTTTTTCTAGAGACCATTAAAATGATTGCTTCATACCTTTCTAGAAGTCTGAGGATGAGATAGCAAGTCCTGTTCTGATGTGAACAACATAAAATGGTTGCCGGTCCCCAAACATCCCTGGTCTTCAGTCTATCAAAGTATCTCAAAGATAAGATTGCTAGAACTCTCTAACTGCAAATAGATAATCTGGACAAGTTTTCCTTGAGTGACCCATTATCATTTCGCCTCTCTAAATATCAATTTCCCTAACTGAAAAATAAGCAATAATCCCCACCCCAATTTAATGGGTTGTTTACAAGGACAAAGTGAAATCATGGATAACAGCACACTAATCTTTGTTGGGCACTTAAGTATTAAACTTTGTAATTTTCTGCATATATTACCTCACTTAAATCCTCAAAATAACACCATGAGGTAGATATCATTATTATGCTACTTTATATAGCCATGCTTTACAGAGGAATAAACTGATACTTAAATAAGTTAACTATTTGTCTGAGGTTCACACAGCTAGCAAAGAGCATACATAGCTCCAGGACTAAAATTCTATTCTCAGCTCAAAGGTCAACTCCTCAGAGTCTTCTGGACATCTCTAATCTAAAGTAGTGAGCACCCTGCACAGGTCATTCTCTGTCATAGCACTCATCATTTTGTTTTATTTTCTTTATAGTGCTCATTCATATTCATTTGCTTTCTTCTTTGTTTCTCTTCCCCCAGTGGAATGTAAACTCTATGAGATTAGGGAGCTTGCCTGTCTTGTGTACCACTATGCCCCCAGTGTCTAGAACAGGGCCTGGCACAGAGCAGGACAGAATATTTGTTGAATGAATTGATATTTGTTTGGGCATGAAGATCCATGGTAAACTGGAAAATTTTAGTTAACTGCAAGTCATTATCATCATTACCCAAGCTTGGTTAGTTAATCATAATAGCTGGGCCTGGGAAAACCCAGGGAATGTTTTAATTGGTGAAAGGGGTTGGACACTCTACCCTAGTGAGTAATCCAAGTAGGATTTTGCAGTCAGGGGCAAGACGGCTCCTGAGAAGTATTGAAAATAAATATTTCACTGTATTTCAATTTTACCTATGATATATTCAAAGCACCCTGAGAAGTCCTTTTATTTTGGTGAGAAACATGATTATGGGACAAATCATCCTCTCTGAAACCCAGAAATCACTTAATTAGGGGAAAATATCTGCCCTGCAGAAGTTCACAGAATCAATAAGATCAAATGAGATAATGCATATGAAAGGGCTTTGTAAAATTTAGTCTTATGATACAAGGGTAAGGTGGTATTATGATGTTAATTTAATCTACATAAGTTTCCATTTCAAATGGATAACATACAATTTATTTCCTGGAAAATCTTTCCATAATAATATGATTATGAAAACTCTCCAAATGACATTGGCTTGTTGCATCAAACTCAGAGCTAGAAACTTTGGTCTTCGCAAAGATGTAAGTGTGAGAGATTTAACTGTGGTAGTCCCTGTGCAGGGAACCTGAGAAGACTATGAGGTGGTTAATCCAGAGGGGAAGGCAGATTTACTTTTCATTGTACACTGTTTTGTACTGTTAGAGATTTTTTTTTAATTAAGCACTTACAAAATATCTAAAAGGAAACACATAAAACAAAGAAGCAATAAGATTATATATTAGCATGCTTATAGTTATCTAAACTAAGAAGCTTTCAACTGAAAGGAGGCACAACTCCTGCTCTATGTTCTTTAATTGCAAGTTCCATGCTCATTTTTACCCTGATGGTTATAGTGAACAGTTTGAAGGGCAGCTGCCTAGCTCAGAATTTTCTCTTTTCTGAAAATGACACAGCATATAAAGTAGTCATTCTTATCTTCTTCTGTCCAAAGCTGACTGATTTAGGGGTAGATGTTAAAATTAAAAAGCACTGCCCTAGAAGTACCTGATATATCTCTGCAGTTACCTTTGCTCCTAGCCTCCTTGAGTTGGTTCTTCAGCAATTCTGAGAAATATTCTAGTGACATTTCAGTAAGCACACCCCTTCAGTGCCCACTATTTAAGCTGGCTTCAAGTCAAGGGGAGTGAGACCTGTATTTTTTTAAAGTTCCCCAGGTGATCCCAATGTTAAAATTAAATACAAAATGGAGACTGGACTTCGGAATTCCCCAAGCAGACAAAACCATCTAAGCCACATAAACAAAACTAAATCTGTCATATTTCATGAACATGAGCAAAGCTTAATTTAGGGGCTCCTGGGTGGCTGAGTAGGTTAAACCTCTGCCTTCAGCCCAGGTCATGATCTCAGGGTCCTGGGATCGAGTTCCACATCAGGCTCTCTGCTCAGCAGGGAGCCTGCTTCTACCTCTTTGCTCTCTCTCTCTCTCAAATAAAGTCTTAAAAACAAACAAACAAACAAAACTTAATTTAGGCTATTTCCTGTAAATACCTCTGACAATCATAAAGGAAACTTAAGTCATCTTCTTAAAATGGTATGAGATATTAAATAATCACTTTTAAACAATCCCCTGCTGCCCAGAAAACTCCATTGTAATAACTAATCACTGTAAATGATGAAGGACTTCTTCATTTTCACTTTGTAAGCCATCCTGTAACTTCACGCCACTAAGTTTCACTTCGGTCTTTCAATTTGAAAGCACTCAGGGGCGGCTGGGTGGTGCAGTCAGTTGAGCAACAGCCTCTTGATTTCAGCTCAGGTCTGATCTGAGGGTCACCATCTCAGGGTTGCGAGATCTAGCCCCACATTTGGTTCAGGGCATTTGGTGCAGAGTCTGCCTGAGATTCTCTCTCCCACTCCCTCCCCCAGCTCTCTCTTTCACTCTTACTCTCTTACTCTCAAATAAATACATACATACATACTTTTTTTTTTTTAAAAAGCACCCAGTTTGCAAACCATTCTTACATGCATAATAAACTCTTATGGAATACTATTTACTGATTTAGTGGTTTTAATCTCACTTTTTCTGGATTTTTGACACCAATACACATCCAAGGCTGAGAATAGTTATCCTACTCCAATGTTAGCAAATTTTAATGTGCATATGACTCACCTAAAATATTGCTAAACTACACACTCTGATTCAGTAGGTTTATGGTGGGGCCCAAGATGCTTCATTTCCAGCAATTTCCCAGATTATATCAATGCCACTAGTGTAGGGGTTACATTTACATAACAAAGCTCTGCAAGGTTTCTGTTACTTGAAATCAAAGGAACCTTAATTAATACAGTACCTTTTCTCAGGTTGTAACTCCATCCTGTAAGGCCTTCCCTCTTTTCTGCCCATTTGAACCCCACCAATTATTCAAAAGCCAATTATTACCCTATTTCATTGATAAAGTTTTCTTTAAATCATTACAACACCTTCTCCCTTTATTGACAGCCCATGGCTCATATAGCCTCCATTATATAATATGACATTTAATTATCTTGGATGTAATCTATTTCTCTCCCAAGGAGCGTGTGTTTATATTCTTTAATATATTACATAAACACACACACACACACACACACACACACACACACACACACACATCTTTAACCCACCATGACTTCCAGTCCAGTAGTGGGAACTTGGCAGGTATTTAATGAATACTTACTGAATTGAAGGCATATGAAAAAGGAACATGTGGCCACCATTACCTGCCTCCCCCAAAAGAAAGTAGAAAAGATCATAAAACAGAATGAAAGAATGACCTAACATGGTTTATAACCCTGGTCCCCAGAGGATACATATGTTTACATAGAGTTTTGGTGAGGAAAGTGGTTCATTGCCTAGGAAATAAAGATGGATCTGGCCATGTGTGAGTTCAGGCCATATGTGCAGAGCTTTAGATAGCACAGATATCTTTTGGCAGAGGCCAAAGAACCACACGGTCCCCTGGGCTCAGTGGTCTGCATCAAGCCAAAGGAAGAAGAGGAAGTGAAGAAGGGAAATATCACAGAATGCTAGAGCTGAAAGCTCCCCCAGAGACCATCTTTTATCCAACCTTCTCATTTTAAGAATGAGGACATTGAGGCTCAAAAGTCTCTAGGTTAGAGATGAACAAACCTTGACCTAGAACTCAGGTCTCCAACTCACAGGACAATGCTGTTCCATGGCACTAATTATTCTGTAGCAATTCTTTTTTTTTTTTTTAAAGATTTTATTTATTTATTCGACAGAGATAGAGACAGCCAGTGAGAGAGGAAACACAAGCAGGGGGAGTAGGAGAGGAAGAAGCAGGCTCATAGCAGAGGAGCCTGATGTGGGGCTCAATCCCATAATGCCAGGATCATGCCCTGAGCCGAAGGCAGACGCTTAACCGCTGTGCCACCCAGGCGCCCCTCTGGTAGCAATTCTTAATCTATATAGGAACCCTCAGTGTCATAGTATCCTTTGATGCCTTTGTCAGGGCTGGGGAATTCTGGCATTTTAGTGGAAAAGCCACAAAATATCCAGATCTTCCACTGTGTGGAGCAGAGAGTATAGCACAAATGAATGTGGTCTACTGTATACTGTCCTCCCTTCTGACTCCAGTTCTCTTTGGTCCCCAGAAGAGCCATGACTTTAAAAGGATTAATTCAACATAACTCCTTTGCAATGCTCTATTTTCTATACTCTATGAGTAGATTACATATTTTCTCAATGATAAAAGACTGAATAATAAAGAATGCAATGAGCAAATACCTCTTGAATAGTGCAGCCCCCCTTTCAGGAACTCCTAGAGTTTCTTTGGCACGCTCTTTACAGTGTAAAGTAGGTGCTAGCAAAAATTGTTCCTTAAAGCTTGATACTACATCATGACTCAAAGCAGCCCTAGAGCAACTGTTCCACTTCCACATAAAGCAGGTAAGCAAAACACTTCAAGAAAGTCTATGTGCTATTAAAAAACAAACAAACAAAAAACAACAACAAAACCTTTCTAGCTGTGAATTCATTTCCACACGTGGAATAAAAATAATAACTGATAAGAGATGGCCATCTTGTTTTAGAAAGAATTAAGAATCCTCTTTTTGAAACCATAGTACATTGTGTTTTGGCAGGGAAAAGAAAAAAGGGAAATTAAGCAGAGGGACTCAAAAAGAAATAAAATTGTCATTTTCCAAATAGACATGAGTCTAAGGATAAAAGGCCCACAAACCCTCTTTTCCTACACTTTAATTTGTCTTGCTCTCATTTTAACACATGCATTGTTATGTTCTAACTTAAACCCACAATAAAGAACATCGATACTTATCAACACATCAATGATTTTTGTGGAAAAACAAGAATCACCAGAGCAACAGCCAATTTAACTTCCCTAAAATAGGACTCAGTTTCTTCCTTTAAAAAAGACAGGGAAGAAGATTCTCAGTGAGTTGATGTTAACAGTTTTTCTATAGTGTACCATTATTTGAAAAAGATGGCACTCAAAGTTTAAAACCCAGATAAATCTTATACTCCATCTTTATAAAAAAAATAAACAAAACCCCTTGCTGCCTTCTAGAATGATTATTTAGTAAACCCACCTTTGCCACAGTGAGGCACATTAGAGAATAATTAAACTCACTGGATCATCTCCATTTTGAAGGCACCCTGATTTAATGCTGCGTGGGGAAGTAATTAGATGCACTTGAAACCATAGTCTTGAGGAGAAAAGTAGGGCAGAATGTATTCCAAGAAAAGATTGTAGGCAGCTTCAGTTGCCACTATTACACAGAAAATAATCTAAAAATAAAAGTGGAGAACAGTCTGTAGAGTACTTCGTACTCAGTAGCTTATAGCCTGTCTTGTCAGTCTAGTGTTTCTACTGACAAATTCTGGGAATTCTCTACACTCAGAATTGGGAAGTGCTTTGTAAAAAGTCTAATTCTGAGTTTCCACAGCTGAGAGAGATTGTAAACTTTGCTTTATGGGGGCATAAGGCTTTAATTTTTTATTTTATTTTATTTTATTTTTTGCTCCATTCTCCATTCCCTATGCCCACACTCCTAACTCAAGTTTGGAATGTGTAAATGAAAGGATAGAATGATTTCCACTGGAAAATTTGGACTCACAAATGAGCTAAACTCTAAATGTATGGGGATAATAACAGTATAGTCATTAAGATTTCAGGTTCTGAAATTAAGCAGACCTGAGTTTATTTACTGTATCTACTGTACGCTGCTTGGAGTTAACTCCCAGTTGAGCTCCCAACTTAGCTCATGTCTAAGTCTCATGGAGAACAGAGGCTGGGCTTTAAGTAAAAACTTCAAGCACCTTTTTTTTTTTTTTTTTTTTTTTTTGCTGAAAACACAAACATTATTGACAAAGAGCCTAAAGTTCCTAATTCAGCAGGTGGGAGTAAATAGCAGAGAACCAGGTCATTGCCATTAAGTGGCCTCATCTGTACTTGTAGCTCCTGAGGCTGGAGAAAATTCAAAGTTGGGAAACATTTCTTTACAGCTTTCTCTCCAATTTGAGGGCAGGGGCTATGTTTAAGTTTCTCTTACAGCCTTTGTGGTGACTTACTACAGAGCTTGGCTCAGAGTGGTCACTCAACAAGTAAATGAATGGGCTATAGCATACAGGGCTATATACTGGATGTTCCGGGAGGGAGAATTGGGCTATGTTACCTATGTTCTCCAGACATAACAACTGAGGGGTTTGGGCAGAATGATGGTGAGAAAATACTTCAGGAGGTCAAAACAAGGTAAACCTGGAGATAAAAAATGCAGTTCCATGATGCCACTGACTACTAATGTATGTGTTCATGACTAAAGTAAACTGGATTTAATGCTCATGGGACAAAGTTCAATGTGCTATATGGAATGTGAGAAAAAGCATGGGCCTTCTTGAGGAGCCACTATCACCTTAGGTTCTCTGATGCAGTCTTTTTCCATTTGACCCACTCTTCCCTCCTGGTGCATTTTCTTCCAGTCTGTGGAAGGCACTGCTGTTTGCACTGCTTCCTTGGCCATGAGGAGAATAGTTTGGTGACCTGTGGAACTCTCCTTGATCCAGTCTCTGGATTCCTCAGAGGAGGATAATTGTATTTAAAAGGGCAGTCATGGAAGCAATCTTGGCATGCTAGGATAGAATCAGTGAGAACAACCATCAAGGATGGGACTGTGCAGGAAAAGCTGCATTTTTGTTATGGTTTTGTGCACCTGCTAGCAACTACTTATTCACCTGCTCATTGGTATGTTGGCTGGATTTTTTTCAAATGAGACTTTCACTAGATGTATTTGGCAAACAATGTGTAGAAGCTATTTATCTCTGCCTCCCATGGACCCTCAGGCTCCCCTCAAAGCATCCATACCTTTGCTGTTCTCATTCTTCTTTCTTGCCACCTGGTGTCCTGTCAGGCCAATTTCTGATTGCAATGGTTTTTATCTGCAGAGATGTGTCTGGCAGAATTACCTCTCCCAGCACAGCTATGCTTAGAGATAATGACATAAACATTTGGGCAATGGACTGCAGGACCATAGCTCTGGGCTTGAGTGCCATGCACAGTCACTGCTCACATGCAGTTTATCTGTTGCAGGGCACACCTGGGACAGTCTTCAGCATTAGTTGCTCTCCACAAGTGGCCCCCTCAACTACATAGCCCATATGCTACACACAGACAATGTAGTGTAGGTGTTAGGAGCATGGGCTCTAGTGCCAGACTGACTCCAAATTCTAGTTCCACCCCTTATTACCTCTGATACCTTAGCAAGTTACTTAACTTTCCTCAGCCCGAGTTTCATTGCTGGTATCATGGGTGGAAATAACAACGTCTACACGCTTTAACTGTTGTGGGGATTAAATTAGATAACCCAGGTGAAACACTTGGCATGGTGGCTGGCAAATAAGAAGTGCTCTACAAATGTTAACTCTTATTTTAAAATCCATGGAAATGTTTTTAGAACTTTTGGAATTCCTTTTCTGTTGCTTCGAGTTTGTATTTTTCATTTGGTTTTCTTGGCATAGGTCTCTGGGGGATAGGGCAATTCAGGCAGAGGTTTGGGAGAAGTGAGGCAAAGCTACTGGAACCTACCTTGAGGCCTGAAATAAACCCCCCAAGCTGGAGGCATAACACTGAGGGATTAGGCTGCTTATGAGCTAGGAAATGATCGTCTCTGGGCTCTGCCAGCATCTCCTGTTCTGCCTAAAGCCTCCCCTGGCTGTTCAAGCATCTGCTTAGACTGTATTTGTTTGTCTAACTGCCAGATCCCGAGGCACTCAGATGCTTATGTTCATCTTGAAGCTGTTTTAGTATTTACTAGCTTTAAAAAAATCCTTGGAATTTAAATATGAAAACCAACAGTAAAACAAGGGTAATGATCCAAATCAGCCATGCAAAATTAAGGAAGCATCAAACTTATAACTGTGTACCCAAATAAACATTTAAAAGTTAAGGTAGCAATAGAAAATTCTACAGAATGAGCCAATTAACATTGCCAAGGGAAGTAAGTTGTAATTTCTTATATGTCTGTGACATAGTTTTATGAGCACTATCAATACAATGCTTTTAAATGCTGGCTTTTGTGGAGAATGGGTTAATGTATCATTACTTCCTTTCTTAGGAATGAAACACAAGCTTTCTCTTATTTTGGCCATTCTTTCCAAAAAACTTATTAGGAATGGAGGTTACAAGACAAATAGATTAATACCTTAACAATATAAGGTTTCGCTTTATTTTAAATTATTTTTTATTATTTTAATTTCAGTGTAGTTAACATACAATGTTATATTAGGTGTATATTCAGGTGTATAATATTCAATGATTCCATATATTACGTGGTATTCATCAAGATAAGTGGGTGAAATACATGAAGGCTTCACTTTAAATACTCAATGATCTAAAAGTTTTCCAGATTCAAAGAAATTTTCTAGATCATTCTTAGATACCTAAGAGACTCCAAAGAATGTTTTGCAGTTCACAAAAAAAAATATGAAAAAGAGAAAGAAAACATGAACCTGGATGGTCCTTAACAGAGAAGGTGAATCTAAGAGGCCCTGGGCCTAGTGTTTGTCCAATCTGCTCTCAGGAAGTAGACTAAGCTCAGAGAGAATCCACTTCCACCATCAATCTGATAATGTCTATGATGATCTACAGTGGCTTCTTTTTTTTTTAATAATTTTTTATTATGTTATGTTAGTCACCATACTGTACATCCCTAGTTTTTGATGTAATGTTCCATGATTCATTACTTGTGTATAACACCCAGGGCACCATGCAATACGTGCCCTCCTTAATACCCATCACCGGCCTATCCTAATCCCCCACCTCCCTCACCTCTGAAGCCCTCAGGTTGTTTCCCAGAGTCCATAGTCTCTCATGCTTCATTCCCCCTTCTGTTTACCCCCCCATTCATTCTTCCCTTTCTTCTCCTACCGATCTTCCTATTTCTTATGTTCCATAAATGAATGAAACCATATGATAATTATCTTTCTCTGCTTGACTTATTTCACTTAGCATTATCTCCTCCAGTCCCATCCATGTTGCTGCAAATGTTGTAAAATTGTTCTTTCTGATGGCTGAGTAATATTCCATTGTATATATGGACCACATCTTCTTAATCCAGTCATCTGTTGAAGGGCATCTCAGCTCCTCCCATGATTTAGCTATTGTGGACAATGCTGCTATGAACATTGGGGTGCATGTGGCCCTTCTCTTCACTATGTCTGTATCTTTGGGGTAAATACCCGGTAGTGCAATTGCTAGATCACAGGGTAGCTCAATTTTTAACTTTTTAAGGGACCTCCACACTGTTTTCCAAAGTGGATGTAACAACTTGCATTCCCACCAACAGTGTAAGAAGGATCCCCTTTCTCCACATCCTCTCTAACAATTGTTGTTTCTTGCCTTGTCAATTTTTGCCATTCTAACTGGCGTAAGGTGGTATCTTAGTGCGGTTTTGATTTGAATTTCCCTGATAGCCATGATTTTGAACATTTCTGCATATGTCTGTTAGCCATTTGTATGTCTTCATTGGAAAACTGTCTGTTCATATCTTCTGCTCATTTTTTTATTTGATTATTTGTTTCACATGTATTGAGTTTGAGAAGTTCTTTGTAGATCTTGGACACTAGTCTTTTATCTGTAGTGTCATTTGCAAATATCTTCTCCCATTCCGTGGGCTGCCTCTTAGTTTTTTTGACTGTTTCCTTGGCTGTGCACAAGCTTTTTATCTTGATGAAGTCCCACAAGTTCATTTTTTCTACAGTGGCTTCTATACAGCCCTTAGGAAGACCTGTTTAGAATCATGTTACTATAGTTCCATTTATAAGAAGATGAACTTGGTTTTCGCTATCACTTTAAATCTTGACCTACAGGCCACCTAGAAACTTTAGAGAAACAGTATGTTTTAAATATCACCCAGTCCAAATTTCTGTATTTTATAAACTGGGAAATGCAGAAGGGGGAGAGAGGGGATGATTTCTTCAAGGTCACACAGCTAGTCCACAGAGAGGTCTGGGCTAGAATCCAGACCTTAATCCAGTGCCTTAATTCCCATTCAATGTTTTCTAAAGTACCCCAAAAAGTGAGGTTCTGTAGCCTTACCAGTCCAGACTCCTAATTAGATATATGCAAAAAAGCACGTTTTTTAAAATTATTTATTTATTTATTTATTTATTTATTTATTTATTTATTTATTTATTTTTAAAAGCATGTTTTAATGGTTTTGAGGAGCTATAGAGAGTACTGCACACATTGCAGTGTGGAAATGAGTCTTCTGTACTTTGATAAAGTTGCCACTTTTGTTTTTGCACTAAGATTTTGCCTCTGGAACCCTCTCAAGGAGTGTAAATTCTCTACAGTTGTCAGTAATTGTGTGTATTCATAAATGGGCACTATAATTCAATAGAGGAGTTAAATATGTGATTAAGGGATATCTTGAAATCAATGGGAAATTGTCTTAGCATAAAGACAGGTTTTGTTGTTGTTAAGAGAGGCTTGTTTTTCTTGTCTTTTAATGCCTTATTAACTGCAAGAAGGATGGTTAAAAATGATATTTTCCTCCTAGGAATGGCATAGTCTTAGAAAATTTCAGCTTAATCAACACTCAATGAGTTTAAGAATATTAATACAATATTGAGATCATATTTTCTTCTCCTCATAACTTTGATATTAACTCCAAGTCCAGTAATGTCTATTTCACTGTGATTTTACTAGACCATGACCCTAGAAAAATCTCAAAAACAATGTCTTGGAAAAAAAAAAAAAGGAAAGCAAATAGAGAGTAAATAGGCCCTTAGGAAATCAGACATCTCTTAAGTCAGGCATAGGAGAGCAGCGGACCAGAGATTGCTGGGCCCCTCTCACAGAGTTTCTTATCTAACTTCCCGGGACCACACTGTAAGAATCACTAGTATAAATAATTTAAAAGGAAAAGAAATACTTCCCCCATTGCAGGATCCCCAGAGAATCACACTGTGCTGAGAGAGCTGATTGAAATAAATGGCCTGGAGTCAAAGGAATGGAGTTTCTGTGTGCAGTGGACCTAAGGCCCATGACCTAGACCATAAACTCAAGCAATAGGTTACAAGCAAGAATCATGCTTGAGAACAACTGATATAAAGACTGCAGAGGCAAGGAGCTCCTCAGGGAGCTCCTAGACTAGCAAAGGACATGGGTGAGGAAACAGACACTTAAAATACAGTGGAATAAGGTGATATGTTGGGTACAGACATTAGGGTATAGACTTTAGGTATAGACATATTATAAAGGTAGCCTGAAAAACTAATAGCTAATCATTTTTTTTTAATGAGTCCAGGTATATTCTTACCTTGGTCTACTTCTTCTTCTTCTTTTTTTTAATAATTATTATTTTGTTATATTAGTCACCATACACTACATCCCCAGTTTTTGATGCAATGTTCCATGATTCATTATTTGCGTATAACACCCAGTGCACCATGCAATATGTGCCCTCCTTAATACCCATCACCAGCGTATCCCAATCCCCTACCCCCTCCCCTCTAAAGCCCTCAGTTTGTTTCCCAGAGCCCACAGTCTCTCATGGTTCATTCCCCCTTCTGTTTGGCCCCTTCATTCTTCCCTTCCTTCTCCTACCAATCTTCCTATATCTTATGTTTCATAGATAAGTGAAACCATGTGCAAAATTGTCTTTCTATGCTTGACTTATTTCACTTAGTATAATCTCTGCCAGTCCCGTCCATATTGCTGCAAATGTTGTGAAATCGTTCTTTCTGATGGCTGAGTAATATTCCATTGTATATATGTATTACACCTTCTTAATCCAGTCATCTGTTGATGGGCATCTCGGTTCTTCCACAATTTAGCTATTGTGGACAATGCTGCTATGTACATTGGGGTGCATATGGCCCTTCTCTTCATTACGTCTCTATCTTTGGGTTAAATACCCAGCAGTGCAATGGCTGGATCATAGGGTAGCTCAATTTGTAACTTTTTAAGGGACCTCCACACTGTTTTCCAAAGTGGCTGTACCAACTTGCATTCCCACCAACAGTGTAAGAGGGATCCCCTTTCTCCACACCCTCTCCAATATTTGTTTCTTTCCTTGTCAATTTTTGCCATTCTAACTGGCGTAAGGTGGTATCTCAGTGTGGTTTTGATTTGAATTTCCCTGATAGCTAATGATTTTGAACATTTTTTCATGTATCTGTTAGCCATTTGTATGTCTTCATTGGAAAAGTGTCTGTTCATATCTTCTGCCCATTTTTTGATTTGATGATTATTTGTTTCCGGTGTATTCAGTTTGCGAAGTTGATTGCAGATCTTGGATACCAGTCTTTTATCTGTAGTGTCATTTGCAAATATATTCTCCCATTCCGTGGGCTGCCTCTTAGTTTTTTGACTGTTTCCTTGGCTCTGCAGAAGCTTTTTATCTTGATGAAGTCTCATAAGTTCATTTTATCTTTTGTTTCTCTTGCCTTTGGAGATGTGTCATGAAAAAGGTTGCTTTGGCCGATGTCATAGAGGTTGCTGCCTATGTTCTCCTCTAGAATTTTGATGGATTCCTTTCTCACATCGAGGTCTTTCATCCATTTGGAGTTTATTTTTGTGTATGGTGTGAGAGTGAAGTCAAGTTGCATTCTTTTGCACGTAGCTGTCCAATTTTCCCAGCACCATTTATTGAAGAGACTGTCTTTTACCACCGTATGTTTTTTCCTGCTTTATCAAAGATTAGTTGCCCAAAGACTCAAGGGTCCATTTCTGGGTTCTCTATTCTGTTCCATTGGTCTGTTTGTCTGTTTTTGTGCCAGTACCATGCTGTCTTTGTGATCACAGCTTTGTAGTACAGCTCGAAATCTGGCATTGTGATGCCCCCAGCTTTGTTTTTCCTTTTCAACAATTACTTGGTGATTTGGGGCCTTTTCTGGTTCCATACAAATTTGATGGCTATTTGTTCCAGTCTTTGAAACATGTCATTGGTATTTTGATCGGGATAGCATTGAAAGTGTAGATTGCTCTGGGTAGCATGGACATTTTAACTATGTTAATTCTTCTGATACATGAGCATGGAATATTTTTCCATCTTTTTATGTCTTCCTCAATGTCTTTCAAGAGTGATTTGTAGTTTCTAGAATATAGCTCCTTTACGTCTCTGGTTAAGTTAATTACAAGGTAGCGTATGATTTTTGGTGCTCTTGTAAATGGAATGGATTCCCTAAT
The DNA here is from genome assembly GCF_024610735.1 of Ursus americanus. Classification (NCBI taxonomy): domain Eukaryota; kingdom Metazoa; phylum Chordata; class Mammalia; order Carnivora; family Ursidae; genus Ursus; species Ursus americanus. The sequence goes on along the minus strand of NC_142164.1, from coordinate 48,640,873 downwards.
TTCTCTTTCCTCAGTCTCATTGTTCGTGTATACAAATGCAACTGATTTCTGAGCATTGATTTTGTATCGCGCCCCATTACTGAATTGCTTTATAAGTTCTAGTAGTTTGGGGGTGGAGTCTTTTGGGTTTTCCATATACAGTATCATGTCATCTGCGCAGAGCAACAGTTTGACTTCTTCTTTGCCCATTTGGATACCTTTTAGCCCTTTTTGTGGTCTGATTGCTGTCGCAAGGACTTCTAGTACTATGTGGAATAATAATGGCGAGATTGGGCATCCTTGTTGTGTTCCAGATCTTAAGGGAAATTCTTTCAGCTTTTCCCCATTGAGAATGATATTTGCTGTAGGCTTTTCATGGATGGTTTTTATGAAATTGAGGGATGTACCCTCTATCCCTATACTCCAAAGGGTTTTAATCAGGAAAGGATGCTGTATTTTGTCAAAAGCTTTTTCTGCATCTATTGAGAGGATCATATGATTCTTGACTCCTTTCCTGTTGATATGATCTATCACACTGATTAATTTGCAAATGTTGAACCAACCTTGCATCCCAGGTATGAATCCAACGTGGTCATGATGGATAATCCTTTTAATGTACTGTTGGATTCTATTAGCCAGGATATTTTTGAGAATTTTGGTATCCATATTCATTAGGGAAATCAGTCTGTAATTCTCCTTTTTGATGGGGTCTATGCCCGGTTTGGGGATCAAGGTAATACTGGCCTCATAGAATGAGTTTGGTAGCTTTCCTTCTGTTTCTATTTTTTGAACTAGCTTTAGAGAATAGGTATTATTTCTTCTTTGAATGTTTGGTAGAATTCCCCCAGGAAAACCATCTGGGCCTGGAGTTCTGTTATTTGAAAGGTTGTTTATCACTGTTTCAATCTCTTCATAATTAATTGGCCTGTTTAAAAAATCAATTTTTCCTGTTTCAGTCTTGGTTGTTTATAGGTTTCCAGGAATGCCTCCACCTCTTCCAGATTGCTTAATTTATTGGCATATAGCTGTTGATAAAAGTTTCTAATAATCCTTCCAATTTCATTGTGTTGGTCATGTCCTCTCCTTTTTCATTCATAATTTTATTAATTTGGGTCCTTTCTCTATTCTTTTGGATAAGTCTTGCCAGCAGCTTGTCAATTTTATAAATTCTCTCAAAGAACCAGCTTCTAGTCCTGTTGATCTGCTCTACTGTCCTTCTGGTTTCTAATTCATTGATTTTTGCTCTTATCTTGGTCAACTGCCTTCTCGTGGGTGGGTTAGGCCTGTACTTCTCTTCCAGCTCCAGCTTCTTGAGGTGACAATATAAAAACTGCATTTTAGATTTTTCTATTCTTTTGAGTGAGGCTTGGATGACTATGTATTTCCCCCTTAGGACTGCCTTTGCAGTATCCCATAGGTTTTGGACCATTGTGTTCTCATTCTCGTTGGTCTCCATAAATTGTTTAAATTGATTTTTGATTTCCTGCTTTATCGAATCATTCCTGAGCAGGATGGTTCTTAGACTCCAAGTGTTTGAGTTTCTTCCAAATTTTTCCTTGTGGTTGAGTTCCAATTTCAGAGCGTTGTGGTCTGAGAATATGCAGGGAATAATTTCAGTCTTTTAGCATCAGTTGAGACCTGTTTTATGGCCCAGAACATGGTCTATTCTGGGGAATGTTCCATGGGCGTTAGAATAGAATGAGTATTCTTTGGTTCTGGGGTGTAGTGTTCTATATATATCTATGAGGTCCAACTCGTCGAGTATGTCATTCAAAGCCTTTGATTCTTTGCTTAGTTTTTGCAAGAGTGTTCTGTCTATTTCTGATAGTGGAGTGTTGAGGTCCCCTACTATTAATGTATTTTTATCTGTATGTCTCTTTATTCTGGTTAAGAGTTGGCTTGTGTATCTTGCTGCTCCCCTGTTGGGGGCATATATATTTATAATTGTCATATCCACTTGTTGGATACATCCTTTAAGAATAATATAGTGCCCTTCTGTGTCTCTAACTATAGTCTTTAGTTTAAAATCTAATCTCTCTGATATGAGAATTGCTACCCCAGCTTTCTTTTTAGGTCCATTTGCATGAAAGATGGTATTCCATCCTTTACTTTCAGTCTGAATGTATCCTTAGGTTCAAAATGAGTCTCTTGTAGACAGCAAATGAATGGGTCATGTCTTTTTATCCAACCTGCAACACTGTGTCATGTTATGGGAGCATTTAGGCCATCTACATTGAGACTGATTATTGAGAGATATGATTTTAATGATGCCATGTTGCCAGTAAAGTCTTTGTTTGTATCAGTTGTGACTTTCTGTTCTTTATCACTCTTGGGGCCTTTTTACCTTTATAGAACCCCCCCTTAGTATCTCCTGTAGGGCTGGTTTCATGGTTACGAAATTGGTTAATGACTGGCGATTCTAGAGGTCTTTATTTCTCCATCAATTCTGAATGACAGCCTTGCTGGAGAGAGGATCCTTGGCTGCATGTTTTTCTCTGAAAGAGTTTTAAAAATGCCCCCCCCCCCCAACCCTTTCTTTCATTCCAGGTCTGTGTAGACAGGTCTGACATAATTCTGATACCTTTGCCTTGGTACGTGAGAAATTTCTTTGCCCTGGCCGCTTTCAATATTGTATCCTTGGATCTAATATTTGCGAATTGCACTATGACGTGACGTGGCGTAGGTTTGTCATGGTTGAGCTAGGGAGGGGTCCTCTCTGCCTGTTGGACAAGAATGTTTCCCTTGCTAGATTAGGGAAGTTTTCAGCTACAATTTATTCAAATATCTCTCATAGACCTCTGTTTTTCTCCACCCCCTTGGCGTTGCTGATGATTCTGACACTGGAACGTTTCATTGAGTCAGTAATCTCCCGTAACCTACATTCCCGTGCGTGGATTTTTTTGAGTCTAGCTTCTATTTTCGTTTTTTCTTCTACTAACCCATCCTCCAATTCGCTGATTTGTTCTTCTGCCTCATTCACCCTGGCCGTCAGATCCTCTAGTTTTGACTGCATTTGGCTCATAGAATTTTTAATTTCTGCCAGATTCGCTCTCATTTCCGCCCTTAGAGATTTTATATTCTCATTAACATTTTCGTTAATACTTTTTTCAAGTCTACACATCTTCTTGACCATTTTTACTCTGAATTCCATTTCTGATAATTTGGTTATATCCATATCCATTAGTTCTGTGGCAGAGGCCACAGACTCATTGTCTTTTCTTTGCTGGGGTGGATTTCTCCTTCTCGTCATTCTGATGAGGAGAGGTTGCGGGGTTGTCCAGAGCCCAAATTATTGACCGGGACCCAGGTCGTGCGCCCTTGTTTTATAGGGATCTTAGGGATGTGGGCTTCTTGATTTTTCAGCCTGCCTTCTGGGGGAGGGGCCTGCCGCACTGATACTCAGGCAACCCTGTTTGGGTAGAGTCTCCATGTCCTCTGCGAGGGGGGATGGGGATAGGCATACTGTGAGCCAGTATTTCCAGGCTTTTGTTCTCTGGCGGCTTTCCCTGGTGGTTTGCTGTGCCTCTTCTGAGAGTCAGAGCAGCAGTGGCTGAATCTCAGCCTCTGTCTCAGAACAGAGGGATCACGGACCATTCTCCACTGATGTTCTGGCCACTTTAACTCTGTTTCTGTTGGTGCTGCTCAACCCTGCAGTGTCCCGGGATGTGTGCCCCACACCCGGCATCCCAGCCCTCACTTCCAGGGCTGGCATGTCTCTGTCCTTTGTGTTTCTAATACCGCCAGCCACCAGCCTCCGGCTACCCCCGTGCACTCCCGGAGCTCCCCGTCTCAGTCTGTTTCCAGTGAGCACACCGGAGTTCCATAAGAAGTCTGCTGGCACGTGCTCCCCAGCTCATGGTCTCAGTCTGTTCTCTTGCGGGTGCCGTCAGAGAGTCCTCCTGCTCCCCTGTGCAGGTGGCTACTGCTTCCCAGTGCCCAAACGCGGCGGCTCCCTCCCCCTTCCGTTTATCTTCCGATATCTGTGCGAGGTTTCATGGCTCCCTGCTTCGTACCTCAATACTCAGCGCTGGAGTTGTTCATTTGTAGAGATCTATATGTATCTTCCTGCATCTCAGCCTGATTCCGTGGATGTTCAGGCTGGTCTGGTACCTATCCAGCTCGACTCAGGGGCCTGGCTGAAAAAGGGGTCCCCTACTCCTCTGCCATCTTAACTCCCCACCCGAGAAGACTTTTTAAAAAATTATTACAAAATGAGTTGAAAAGGCAAGATGGAAGAAGAGTAGGGGATCTTATTTCATCTGGTTCCTTGAGTTTAGCTGGATATATATCTAACCATTCTGAACACCCATGAATTCAGCCTAAGATGTAGTGAAAATATATCTGGAACTCTACAAGTAGAAAAGTCACTGCTTTTTGCAAGGTAGGAGGTGTGGAGTCATGAATCTATGGGGAGACATAGGAAGATAAATGGAGGGGGGAGGGAGCCTCCATGAGCTGGCTACTGGAAAGTGATATAACACCAGAGTGCAAAATTGGAACCCCTAGAAATCTGCTCCAGTGAGAGACATACCTCAGATGAAAAGCGCAGAATTCTAGGTGGGTCATTGTAGTCTCAGGATCCCAGGAGATACAGAATGAATGGGGGTGCCTGAAATGGTAGAGTGCCCATACAGTGGAGTGGGGAAACTGGTTATGATCAGCAAGCCCAGGAAGGACCCTCAGCTCAGGTTGCCATAAACTTCAAGGCAGGCCATTGGGGTGACTGCTCTTTGCCTGAGCACCCTGAAAAGGACTGGAATGCATGGGCCATTTACCATCCGCTGGGAGGGGCCAAACAGCTGCACACACGACTAGGCAACAGCTCTCAGGGTGATGGTAGGCCCAGAAAGAACAGCAGGGCAGCACCCAGCCGTGACCCAGGAACAGTGGAGCAGGCTACCTATGCAATTCCACAACTGCTTGCAGTCCAAAGGACACAAATGGCAGTTGTACTCATGGGTCCCTAGGACTTCCTCTGTGAGGATTGCAGTGGGCACATGCCACAAGAGTCTGCAGAGTTCGGCATGCAAAAAAGTGAAAACCATTTGTCCCAAAGAGTTTATTAAAGAGGGGGGGCTGCAATCTCTGGGCTGGAGATCTGGGTATGGCCACTTTTGCTCTGATCCTCTGAAGAGGTGTAGACAACCTCAAGGGAACAAAAGCAACACTGAGCCCAGCCCCCTGACAAGGGGTGGGGCAACTCCACCCAGGCAAAGACACATGAGAGACAGTATACAGCAAGCCCCTCCGCCAGAAGACAGACTGGAAGAAGAGGTGGACTACAACTTTATGGACCCCACAAGGCTGTAAAACTCCAGCACCAGGGGAAAATAGTTTGTTGAGCCACAGGTGTTTTCACACAACTATCTTCCAGTCAAAAATTTTCCATTTCTTTTTTTTTTTTTACTTTTTCCCCCATTTCAACTAGATTCTTATTTTACCAACTTATGTTTTTAAGTCACTTTTAACTTTTATTTTTTACATCTACATTTTATAGATATAGGCTTCATTTTAGACCTTTTTCACTCTATTCAAATTTTCCTTTCTGTGTAATTTTAGGATGTAGTGTCTCCTAACACAGAGACCAAAACTGAATCAGAAATAAGTGGATCAACTTGCTTTGTCCATTCTGTGAGATTATAGTCTCTTCCCCCCACCCCACTTCCACTTTTTGTTTTGTTTCATTTTAGTTTTGTTTGCTTTTCTGTTGTGGTTTCCAACTGCTTCAGATTTGTTTAGGGTGTACTTTGCTTGTGTTGTGGCTGATATTTTAGACTGTGCTCATTCTTTCACCCATCCTTCTCTGGGCAAAAAGACTAGAAGGAGGAATTCACAAAAAAAGAAAGAACCAGAGGGAATGTTCTCTGCCATAGAGCTAATTGATATGGATATAAGTAAGATGTCAGAGATGGAATTCAGGATAGCAATTACAAAATTAAAAGCTAGGCTTGATAAAAGCATAAATGACAGTACAGAATCTCTAAGGGTGGAAATGAGATTGAATCAAGCTGAACTTAAAAATGCTATGAAAGAGCTGCAGTCTAAATTGGATGCCCTAACAGATAGGGTAAATGAGCCAGAAGAGAGAATAAGTGCTCTGAAGGACAGGCTGATGGAAATGAAGTTGAGAAAAAAGATAAACAACTAATAGCCCATGAAGAAAGGCTTTCAGAGATTAATGATGCCCTGAAATAAGCCAATGTCAGAATTATTGGGGTGCCCAAGGTGGGGGGGAAAGAGGGCCAGAAGGTATATTTGAGCAAATCATAGTTGAAAACTTCCCTACTCGGGGGAAGAAAACAAGCATTCATGTCCAAGAGGCAGAGAGGAAACCCTCCCAAAATCAATAAAAATAGATCAACACCTTGAAATATAATAGTGGAGCTTCCAAATCTTAGAGAAAAAGAAGCTATCTTAAGAACAGCTAGGGAGAGAAGGTTCCTTACATACAGAGGGAGGAATATCAGAATAACATCAAACCAATCCACAGAAACATGGCAGGCTAGAAAGGGTTGGCAAAATAGATTCAGGGTACTAAATGGGAAGAACATGCAGCCAAGAATACGTTATCCAGCAAGGCTGTCATTCAGAATGGATGGAGAGATAAAGAACTTTCAGGACAGACATAAACTGACAGAATATGTGACCACCAAACCAGCCCTGTAAGAAATATTAAGGGGGATTCTATAAAAGAAGAAAAACCCCAAGAATAATATAGACCAGAAATTAACAGAGATAAACTATAGAAACAGGGACATTACTGGCAATACAATGGCACTAAATTCATCTCTTTCAATAGTTACTCTGAATGTAAATGGGCTAAATGTTCCAACCAAAAGACACAGAGTATGAGATTGGATAAAACAAGAACCATCCATATGCTGTCAACTAGAGACTCATTTTAGACCTAAAGACACCTCCAGACTGAAACTGAAGTGGTGGAGAACAATTTATCATGCTAATGGACCTCAAAAGAAAGCTGGGGTACCAATCCTCATATCAGACAATTTAGATTTTAAACCAAAGAGTGTAGTGGGAGATGTAGAAGAACACTATATCATACTTAAAGGGTCTATCCAACAAGAAGATCTAACAATTGTAAATATTTATGCCCCAACATGGGAGCAGCAAATGATATAAACCAATTAATAACCAAAGTAAAGAAACATATTGATAATAATACCTTAATAGTAGAGGACTTTAAGACCCCACTCACAGCAATGGAAAGATTATCTAAGCAGAAGATCAATGAAGAAACAAGGGCTTTGAATGACACACTGGAACAGATGGACTTCATAGATATATACAGAACATTCCATCTTAAAACAACAGAATACTCATTCTTCTCGAGTGTACATGGAGCTTTCTCCAGAATAGATCACATACTGGGTCACAAATCAGGTCTCAACCGATACCAGAAGATTGAGATTATGTCCTGCATATTTTCAGACCACAATGCTTTAAAACATGAGCTCAATCACAAGAGGAAACTTGGAAGGATCTCAAACACTTGAAGATTAAAGAGCATCCTGCTAAAGAATGAATGAGTCAACCAGGATATTAAAAAAGAACATTAAAAAAAATTATGGAAACTAATGAGATTGAAAACACATTGGTTCAAAACCTCTGGGATAGAGGAAAGGTGGTCCTAAGAGGAAAGTACATAGCAATGCAACCCTCTCTCAAAAAATTAGAAAAATCCCAAATACACAAGATAACCTTACACATGTAGGACCTGGAGAAAGAACAGCAAATAAAGTCTAAGCCAAGTAGAAGAGAAATAATAAAGATTAGATCAGAAATCAATGAAATAGAAACCAGAAGAACAGTAGAACAGATCAATGAAACTAGAAGTTGGTTCTTTGAAGGAATTAATGAAATTGATAAACCTCTGGCCAGACTTATCCAAAAGAAAAGAGAAAGGACCCAAATTAATAAAATCATGAATGAAAGGGGAGAGATCATGATTAACACAAAGGAAATAGAAACAATTTTAAGAACATATTATGAGCAACTATATGCCAACAAATTAGGCGATCTGAAAGAAATGGATGCATTCCTGGAAACTTATAAACTACCAAGACTAAAACAGGAAAAAGCAGAAAAATCTGAACAGATCCATAACCACCAAGAAAATTGAGACAGTATTCAAAAACCTCCCCCCAAAACAGGAGTCCAGGGCCAGATGGCTTCCAGGGGAATTCTACCAAACATTGAAAGAAGAAGTAATACCTATTCTACTGAAGCTCTTTCAAAAAATAGAAATGGAGAGAAAGCTTCCAAACTTTCTATGAGGCCAGCATTACCTTGATGCCAAAACCACACAAAGACCTCATCAAAAAGGAGAATTACAGACCAATATCCCTGATGAACATGGATGCCAAAATACTCCCCAAGATACTAGCCAATAGGATCCAACAGTAAATTTAAAAAATTATTCACCACGACCAGGTGGGGTTTATTCCTGGGCTGCAAGGGTGGTTCAACACTCACAAATCAATCAACTTGATAGATAACATTAACAGAGGAAGAGACAAGAACCATATGATCCTTTCAATAGATGCAGAAAATGCATTTGACAAAATACAGCATCATTTCTTGATTAAAACTCTTCAAAATTTGGGATAGAGGGAGCATACCTCAACATTATAAAAGACATCTATGAAAAGCCCACAAGCAAATATCATTCTCAATGGGGAAAAACTAAGAACTTTTCCCTTAAAGTCAGGAACATGACAGGGATGCCCACTCTCACCAATATTGTTCAACATAGTACTAGAAATCCTAGCCTCAGCAATCAGACAACAAAAAGAAATAAAAGGTATTCAAATTGGCAAAGAAGTCAAATTCTCTCTCTTTGCAGATGACATGACACTTTATGTGGAAAACCCAAAAGACTCCATCCTAAAATTGCTAGAACTCATACAGCAATTCAGCAACAAGACAGGATACATAATCAATACACAGAAATCAGTTGCATTTCTATATACTGACAATGTGACTAAAGAAAGAGACATTAAGGAATTGATCCTCTTTATAATTGCACCAAAAACCATAAGATACCAGGAATAAACCTAACCAAAGAGATAAAGGATCTATACTCTAGAAACTACAGACCATTTATGAAAGAAATTGAGGAATACACAAAGAGATGGTAAAACATTCCATGCTCATGGATTGGAAGAATAAACACTGTGAAAATATCAATGCTGCCTAGTGCAATCTACACACTCAATGCAATCCCTATCAAAATACCATCAACAATTTTCACAGAGCTGGAAGAAACGATCCTAAAATTTGTATGGAACCAGAAAAGACCCTGAATCACCAGGGGAATGTTGAAAGAGAAAACCAAAGCTGGGGGCATCACAATCCCTGACTTCAAGCTATATTACAAAGCTGAGATCATCAAGAGAGCATGGTACTGGCACAAAAAGAGACACATCAATCAATGCAACAGAACATGGAGCTCAGAAATGGACCCTCAACTCTGTGGTCATCTAATCTGGGACAAAGCAGGAAAGAATATCCAGTGGAAAAAAGACAGTCTCTTTAATAAATGGTGCTGGGAAAATTGGACAGCTAGATGCAAAAGAGTGAAATTTGACCACTCTTTCACACCATACACAAAGATAAACTCTAAATGGATGAAAGACCTCAATGTGAGACAGGAATCCATCAAAATCCTAGAGGAGAACATAGGCAGTAACCTCCTTGACATTGGCCACAGCAACTTCTTTTAAGACATGTCCCCAAAGGCAAGGGAAACAAAAGCAGAAATGAACTTTTGGTACTTCATCAAGATGAAAAGCTTCTGCACAGCAAAGAAAACAGTCAACAAAACAAAGAAGCAATCCATGGAATGGGAGAAGATATTTGCAAATGACATTACAGATAAAGGGCTGGTATCCAAGATCTATAAAGAACTTCTCACACTCAACACCCAAAAAACAAATAATCCAATAAAAAAATGGGCAGAAGACATGAACAGACACTTCTCCAAAGAAGACATTCAAATGGCCAACAGACACATGAAGCAATGCTCCACATCACTTGCCATCAGGGAAATACAAATCAAAACCCCAATGAGATACCACCTTACAGAAGGTAGAAGGGCTAAAATTAACAAGACAGGGAACAAGTGTTGGTGAGGATGTGGGGAAAGGGGAACACTTTTACACTTTTCGTGGGAATGCAAGCTGGTACAGCCACTCTGGAAAATAGTATGGAGGTTCCTCAAGAAGTTAAAAATAGAGCTACCCTATGACCCAACAGTTGCAGTACTATGTATTTATTGCAAAGGTACAGATGCAGTGAAGAGAAGGGGCACATGCACTCCAATGTTCATAACAACAATGTCCACAATAGCCAAACTGTGGAAGGAGCCAAGATGTCCTTCAACAGATGAATGGGTAAGGAAGATGCAATTCATATATATAATGGAATATTACTCAACCATCAGAAAGGATGAATACCTACCATTTACATCAACATGGGTGGAACTGGAGGGAATTATGCTAAGTGAAACAAGTCAAGCATAGAAAGACAATTATTGTATGGTTTCACTCATATGTGGAATATAAGGAATAGCACAGTGAACCATAGGGGAAAGGAGGGAAAACTAAATGGGAAGAAATCAAAGAGGGAGACAAATCATTAAAAACTCTTGACTTGGGGAAACAAACTGAGGGTTTCAGAAAGGGAGGTGAGTGGGGGGATGGGGGTAATTGGGTGATGGGCATTAAGGAGGGCACATGATGTGATAAACACTGGGTGTTATATGCAACTGATAAATCATTGAATACTACATCAAAAACTGAAAAGAAAAATATTACAAAATGGAAAAAACATAATACAATATGGAGAATGGATCAAGGAAATGCAAACTTTTCAATCACATGAAGAACAGATCAAGTAAAAAAAAAAATCAAAAACAAAACCAAAAAACCAACCCGAAGTTTAGTAGAAATCTTTGATCTGAAAAGATCAATATAATACAAAATAAATGAGGTAATCAGGATCAGACATGTCCTGGTTGAAACTTTTAAAATTCAAAGTTGAAAAATAAGTCTTATGAATATCTAGCTATGTAAAACGTTACTCTATAGTAGAGATAGTTTCAGGAGAAGGCAAGAAATCAAGAAATACCACTTTTTACTTAACATTGATAAGAGAGAAACAAACAAACAAACAAATGATAAGAGAAAAATAGGTAAAACTTTTAAAACATAAAGGTAAATTTAAAGGGTAGTTAATTTCTTCCAAATACCTAAACAAAAAAGGAAAAAAAATATTGTGTATAAAATAAAAGAAAGCAAACAGCATAAAAATATGAAAATATTAAAGCAAAAGAGCTTATAGAAGATAAAGCCAATGTAAATGAGTTAAGTCCTCTAATAAATGTTTCAGACTTGGCCTTGCAGACACCACCACCCAGCCATGGTCAACCCCACTGTGTTCTTTGACATGGCCATGGAAGTGAGCCCTTGGGCTGGGTCTCCCTCAAGGTGTTTGCAGATAAATTTCCAAAGACAGCAGAAAACTTTCACGCTCTGATCATTGAGGAGAAAGGATTTGGTTATAAAGTTTCCTGTTTTCACAGAATTATTTTGGGATTTATGTGCCAGGGTGGTGACTTCACATGCCATAATGACACTGGCAGCAAGTCCATCTATGGGGAGAAATTTGATGATGAGAATTTCTTCCTGAAGCATACGGTTTCTGGCGTCTTGTCCATGTTAAATGCTGGGCCCAACACAAATGGTTCTCAGTTTTTCATCTGTATCGTCAAGAATTTGTGGTTGGATGGCAAGTATGTGGACTTTGGCAAGGTGAAAGGAGGCATGAATATTGTGGAAGCCACGGAGTGCTTTGGATCCAGGAATGACAAGACCAGCAAGAAGAACCCTATGGCTGACTATGGACAAATCTAATAAATTTGACTTGTGTTTTATCTTAACTACCAGATCATTTCTTCTGTAGCTCAGGAGAGAACCCCTTCACCCCCATCTGCTCAAAATATCCAGCGATCTTTGGACTGTCATTGCAGTTCTATGGGATCCATATTTTCCTTACTCCTCTCCAAGTCTAGCTGGATTACAGAGTTAAGTTTATGATTATGAAATAAAAACTAAACAACAACAACAAAGTTTCCAATTCAACTGACAAAAGAAAAATACAACTATTTGCAACTAACAAAGGATATCTAAAATAAAGTCCCTTAAAAAGTAAAAATATTTCAGGATGACTGGGTGGCTCAGTCAGTTAACCATCTGCCTTTAGCTCAGGGTCCTAGGATTGAGTCCCGCATCAGGGTCCTTGCTCAGTGGGGAGCCTGCTTCTCCCTTTGCCTGCTGCTCCCCCTGCTTGTGCTCTGTTTCTCTGTCTCTCTCTGACAAATAAATAAATAAAATCTTTTAAAAAAACTAAAAATATTTCTTAACAGAAAAATGCAAATAAAAATGTATAGATGGCCATTAATAGTAATCAATAGAGAATTCAATAAGTGAGGAAGAGTTTATTTTACATTGATAAAATAGTATGTGGTCAATGAAAATAAGAGGCACGGGCCTTTATAATAATGAACAATGTGGCCAGGTACTGCACTATCATTTTCACATGTGTTAACTAATTTAATGTTCTGAATAACACTATGTGGCAGACATGATTATTCTCATTTTAGATATGAAACAACTGAGCACAGAAAGGCTTAATGACTTGCTCAAGTTTGTCACTGGTAAAGGCATAACTGAGATTTGGACCCAGGTCATTATAACTTGAGAACCTCAAAGACACTACATTAGTGTATCTGAAAGTTTAGTCCTTGTATTACCTGCATCAGAATGCTTATTAAAATTGTAAACTCCTGACATCATCTCTTATATATTCTAGAGCTCTAAAGTTTGCATTTTAATAAGTATTCCAGTTGATCCTTATACATGCTAGCATTTGAGAACCCTGCATTAAATGTACTTCCTCCAAGAAAATGAAAGAAACATAACTGAAGTGGAAATTTTAGTCTACCCTTTCTATCTTAGCCAGATTAAGTGGAAAAAAATAATATATAATTTAATATTAATGAGGCTAAAAACACTACAGGAAATATTTATTATTTTCAACCATCCTTTTACTTTTACAAAATTGATCACACATTAGGTTCTAAAAGAAAACTAATTCCAAAAAGCAGAGGTAATAAAGGCCATATTAATTAAACACAATGTGCTTAAACTATGATTTAATAAACATTTAAAGAAAAAGACACAGCTAGGAATAATTTTAAAAGACACTTTCTTAAATAACTATTATTATAGCTATTATTATAAAGGTCAGGGTAGAAATATAAGAAATAGTGACTAAAAAAAGAAATAGTGGCTAAAAAACACAAACAAACAATGAAACTAACAGTTTTGAAAAGATAAACAAAATTGATAAACCTTTGGCCAGACTTAGCGAGAAAAAAGAGAGGTTATAACTGACACAGAAATATAGATATGCAAAACATTATAAGACACTACTACAAAAAATTATAAGCCAACAAACAACCCAGAAGAAATAGATAAATTCTTAGAAACATTCAATTTCCCAAGACTGAATCAGGAACAAGTAGAAATCCTGAACAGATCAATTACTTGTAATAAATTGAATCAGTAATCAAAAATTCCCAACAAACAAAACTCCAAGACCAGATGGCTTTAAACATGAATTCAACCAAACATTTGAAGCAGAGTTAATACATACCCTTCTCAAATGATTCAAAAAATTGAAGAGAAAGAAATGCTTCTAAATATATGGCCAGCATTACCCTGTTACCAAAACCAGAAAAGGATGCCACAAAAAAAAGAAAATTACAGAACAATATCCTTGATAAACATAGAAGTAAAAATTTGCAACAAAATATTAGCCAACTGAATTTAACAATACCCCAAAAGGATCATTCACACCTATCAAGTGGGATTTATTCCACAGATGCAAAGATGTTTCAAGGATGTTTCAGTATTCACAAATCAATTAATCAGATTAACAAAACGAAGGATAAAAATAACATAATCACCTCAATGGATGCAGGAAAAAAATCTGAAAAAATTCAACATATATTCATAATAAAAGATCTCAACAAAGTGGGTATAGAGGGAAGATACCTCAACTTAATAAAGATCATATGTGACAAACCCACAGCTAACATACTTAATGGTGAAAAGTTAAAGCTTTTCCTCCAAGATCAGGAACAAGACAAGATACCAATTCTTCCCACAATTATTCAACATAGTACTGGAAGTCCTAGCCACAGCAATCAGACAAGAAGAAGAAATAAAAGGCACCCACACTGGTAAGGAAGAAGTAAAACTGTCATGATCTTCGAATGACACAATACTCTATGTAGAAAACTCTGAAGATTCCACCAAGAAAATCTAATAGAACTAATAAATAAATTCTAAGAAATAATAATAAAGCTGAAGGATATAAAATCAATATACAGAAATCTGTGGCATTTCTACACACTAATTTAAAAAGTAGCAGACGGGGCGCCTGGGTGGCACAGCGGTTAAGCGTCTGCCTTCGGCTCAGGGCGTGATCCTGGCGTTCTGGGATCGAGCCCCACATCAGGCTCCTCTGCTATGAGCCTGCTTCTTCCTCTCCCACTCCCCCTGCTTGTGTTCCCTCTCTCACTGGCTGTCTCTATCTCTGTCAAATACATAAATAAAATCTTAAAAAATAAATAAATAAATAAATAAATAAATAAATAAATAAATAAAAAGTAGCAGAAAGAGAAATTAAGAAAACAATCCCATTTACAATTGCATCCAAAAAGAATAAAATACCTAGGAATAAATTTAATCAAGGAAGTAAAAGGCCTATATTTTGAAAACTATGACACTGATGAAAGAAATTGAAGATGACACAAATAAATAGAAAGATATATCATGCTCATGGATTAGAAGAATTAATATTGTTAAAATGTCAATACAACCCATAGCAGTATACAGATTTAATGCAATTCCATTCAAACACCAATAGTGTTTTTCACAGAACTAGAACAAGTAATTGTAAAATTTCTGTGCAATCCTGTAAGACCCTAAATAGCCAAAGCAATCTTGAGAAAGAAGAATCTGGAGGAATCAGAATCCCAGATTTAAAACTATACTAAAGAGTTATTGCAATCAAAATGTATGTTACTGGTGCAAAAATAGACACATTAGGGGTGCCTGGGTGGCGCAGGCGTTAAGCGTCTACCTTCAGCTCAGGGAATGATCCCAGCGTTCTGGGATCGAGCCCCACATCAGGCTCCTCTGCTATGAGACTGCTTCTTCCTCTCCCACTCCCCCTGCTTGTGTTCCCTCTCTCGCTGGCTGTCTCTCTCTCTTTGTCAAATAAATAAATAAAATCTTTAAAAAAAATAGACACATTAGATCAATGGAACAGAATATACAGCCCAGAAATAAACTATGCTTTATGGTCAATTAGTGTATGAGAAAGGAGGCAGGAATATACACTGAGTCTTTTTAATAAAGTGTTGGGAAAAACTGGCAGCTACATGCAAAAGGATGAAATTGAACCATTTTCTTATACCATACACAAATATAAACTCAAAAATGATTAAAGACCTAAATGTGATATACAAAATCATAAAACTCTTAAAAGAAAATATAGCCAGCAAGCTCTTAAACATCAGCTTTAGCAATATTTTTCTTTGTCTCCATAGGCAGGAGACACAAAAGCAAAAATAAACAATTGGGATTACATTAAACTAGAAAGCTTTTGCATAATTAAAGAAACCATCAATAAAACAAAAGGCAACCTACAGAATTAGAGAAGATATTTGCAAATGATAAATCTGATAAGGGGTTAATTTGCAAAATATATAAAGAACTCCTACAACTCAACACCAAAAAAACCCAAATAATCTGATTTAAAAATGTGTGGGGGAGGAAGTTAAGATGGCGGAGAAGTAGGGGACCCCTTTTTCAGCCGGTCCCCTGAGTCGAGCTGGATAGGTACCAGACCAGCCTGAACATCCATGGAATCAGCCTGAGACGCAGGAAGATATATCTGGATCTCTACAAATAAATATCTCCACCGCTGAGTATTGAGGTATGAAGCGGAGAGCCGTGAAACCTCGCACAGATATTGGAAGATAAACGGAAGGGGGAGGGAGCCACCGCGTACGGGCGCCGGGAAGAGGTAGCCATCTGCAAGGGGAAGTGGGTGGACTCGCAGACTGGCACCTACGAGAAAACAGACTGAGACCGGGAGCTCCGGGAGCGCACGGGGGCGGTTGGCGGTGCTGGAAACACAAAGGACAGAGATGTGCCAGCCCTGGAAGTGAGGACTGGGACGCCGGGTGTGGGGCACACATCCCAAGACGCTGCAGGGTTTAGCATCACAAACAGAAAGAGTTAAAGTGGCCAGAACATCAGTGGAGAACGATCCGCAACCCCTCTGTTCTAAGACAGAGGCTGAGATTCGGTCACTGCTGCTCTGACTCTCAGAAGAGGCACAGCAAACCACCAGGGAAAGCCACCAGAAAACAAAAGCATGGAAATACCGGCTCACAGCATGCCCATCCCCATCCCCCCTCACAGGGGACACGGAGACTCTATCCAAACAGGGTTGCCTGAGTATCGGCGCAAAAGGTCCCTCCCCCAGAGGGCAGGCTGAGAAATCAAGAAGCCCACATCCCAGGGCACCTGGGTGGCTCAGTCATTAAGCGCCTGTCTTCGGATCAGGGCATGATCCCGGCGTTCCGGAAAGGAGCCTGGCATCGGGCTCCTCTGCTGGGAGCCTGCTTCTTCCTCTCCCACTCCCCTGCTTGTTTTCCCTCTCTCGCTGGTTGTCTCTGCCACATAAATAAATAAAATTTTTAAAGAAGAAACCCACATCCCTAAGATCCCTATAAAACAAGGGCACATGGCCTGGGTCCAGGTCAATAATTTGGGCTCTGGATAACCCCACAACCTCTCCTCATCAGAATGACGAGAAAGAGAAGTCCCCCCCCCCCAGCAAAGAAAAGACAATGAGTCTGTGGCCTCTGTCACAGAATTAATGGATATGGGTATAACCAAATTATCAGAAATGCAATTCAGAGTAACAATGGTCAAGATGATGTGTAGACTTGAAGAAAGTATTAACGAAAATGTTAATGAGAATATAGAATCTCTAAGGGCGGAAATGAGAGCGAATCTGGCAGAAATTAAAAATTCTATGAGCCAAATGCAGTCAAAACTAGAGGCTCTGACGGCCAGGGTGAATGAGGCAGAGGAACGTATTAGCGATTTGGAGGATGAGTTAGAGGAAAAAAAAATGAAAATAGAAGCTGGACTTAAAAAAATCCACGCCCATGAATGTAGGTTACAGGAGATAACTGACTCAACGAAACGATCCAATGTCAGAATCATCGGCATCCCCGAGGGGGTGGAGAAAAACAGAGGTCTAGAAGAGATATTTGAACAAATTGTAGCTGAAAACTTCCCTAATCTAGCGAGGGAAACAAACTTTCATGTCCAACAGGCAGAGAGGACCCCTCCCAAGCTCAACCACGACAAACCTACGCCACGTCATGTCATAGTGCATTTCGCAAATATTAGATCCAAGGATACAATATTGAAAGCGGCCAGGGCAAAGAAATTTCTCACGTACCAAGGCAAACGTATCAGAATTACGTCAGACCTGCCTACACAGACCTGGAATGAGAGAAAGGGTTGGGGAGGGACATTTTTAAAACTCTTTCAGAGAAGAACATGCAGGCAAGGATCCTCTATCCACCAAGGCTGTCATTCAGAATTGATGGAGAAATAAAGACCTTCCAGAATCGCCAGTCATTAACCAATTTCATAACCATGAAACCAGCCCTACAGGAGATATTAAGGGGGGTTCTATAAAGGTAAAAAGGCCCCAAGAGTGATACAGAACAGAAAGTCACAACTGATACAAACAAAGACTTTACTGGCAACATGGCATCATTAAAATCGTATCTCTCAGCATTCAGTCTCAATGTGAATGGCTTAAATGCTCCCATAACATGACAAAGGGTTGCAGATTGGATAAAAAGACATGACCCATCCATTTGCTCTCTACAAGAGACTCATTTTGAACCCAAAGATACATTCAGACTGACAGTAAAGGGATGGAATACCATCTTTCATGCAAATGGACCTAAAAAGAAAGCTGGGGTAGCAATTCTCATATCAGACAGATTGGATTTTAAACTAAAGACTATAGTTAGAGACACAGAAGGGCACTATATTATTCTTAAAGGATGTATCCAACAAGTGGATATGACAATTATAAATATATATGCCCCCAACAGGGGAGCAGCAAGTTACACAAGCCAACACTTAACCACAATAAAGAGACATATAGATAAAAATACATTAATAGTAGGGGACCTCAACACCCCACTATCAGAAATAGATAGAACACCCTTGAAAATACTAAGGAAAGAATCAAAGGCTTTGAATGACATACTCGACGAGTTGGACCTCATAGATATATATAGAACACTACACTCCAGAACCAAAGAATACTCATTGTATTCTAATGCCCATGGAACATTCTCCAGAATAGACCATGTTCTGGGACACAAAACAGGTCTCAACTGATACTAAAAGACTGAAATTATTCCCTGCATATTCTCAGACCACAACGCTCTGAAATTGGAACTCAACCACAAGGAAAAATTTGCAAGAAACTCAAATACTTGGAGACTAAGAACCATTCTGCTTGGGAATGACTCGATAAACCAGAAAATCAAAAATCAATTTAAACAATTTATGGAGACCGATGAGAATGAGAACACAATAGTCCAAAATCTATGGGATACTGCAAAGGCAGTCCTAAGGGGGAAATACATAGACAACCAAGCCTCATTCAAAAGAACAGAAAAATCTAAAATGCAGTTTTTATATTCTCATCTCAGGAAGCTGGAATAGCAACAGAGGGACAGGCCTAATCCACTCATGAGAAATCAGTTGACCAAGATTAGAGCAGAAATCAACGAATTAGAAACCAGGAGTACAATAGAGCAGATCAACAGGACTAGAAGCTGGTTCTTTGAGAGAATCAATAAAATTGACAGACCACTGGCAAGACTTATCCAAAGGAAAAGAGAAAGGACCCAAATTAATAAAATTATGAATGAAAAAGGAGAGGTCACAACCAACACAATGAAATTGGAAGGATTATTAGAAACTTTTATCAACAGCTACATGCCAATAAATAAACCAATCTGCAAGAGATGGAGGCCTTCCTGGAAACCTATAATCTACCAAGACTGAAACAGGAAGAAATTGATTTCTTAAACAGACCAATTACTTATGAAGAAATTAAGTCAGTGATAAACAACCTTCCAAATAACAAAACTCCAGGCCCGAATGGTTTTCCTGGGGAATTCTACTAAACATTCAAAGAACATAAAATACCTATTCTCTTAAAGCTATTTCAAAAAATAGAAACAGAAGGAAAGCTGCCAAACTCATTCTATGAGGCCAATATTACCTTGATCCCCAAACCAGGCATAGACCCCATCAAAAAGGAGAATTACAGACCGATTTCCCTAATGAATATGGTCGCCAAAATCCTCAACAAGATCCTGGTTAATAGAATCCAACAGTTCATTAAAAGGATTATCCATCCTGACCAAGTGGGATTCATACCTGGGATGCAGGCATGGTTCAACATTCGCAAATCAATCAGCGTGATACATCATATCAACAAGAAAAGACTCAGGAATCATATGATCCTCTCAATTGATGCAGAAAAAGCATTTGACAAAATACAGCATCCTTTCCTGATTAAAACCCTTCAGAGTGTAGGAATAGAGGGTACATTTCTCAATCTCATAAAACCCATCTATGAAAAGCCTACAGCAAATATTATTCTCAATGGGGAAAAGCTAGAAGCCTTTCGCTTAGGATCAGGAACACGACAAGGATGTCCACTCTCGCCATTATTATTCAACATAGTACCAGAATCCTTGCAACAGCAATCAGACCACAAAAAGTGATAAAAGGTATCCAAATCAGCAAAGAAGTCAAAATGTCTCTCTTTGCAGATGACATGATACTCTATATGGAAAACCCAAAAGAATCCACTTCCAAACTATTGGAATTTATATAGCAATTCAGTAATGTGGCAGGATACAAAATCAATGTTCAGAAATCAGTTGCATTTGTATACACGAACAATGAGACTGAAGAAAGAGAAATTAGGGAATCCATATAATTTACAATAGCACCAAAAACCATACATTACCTTGGAATTAACTTAACGAGAGACGTAAAGGACCTATATTCTAGAAACTACAAATCACTCTTGAAAGACGTTGAAGAAGACACAAAAAGATGGAAAAACATTCCATGCTCCTGGATTGGAAGAATTAACATAGTTAAAATGTCCATGCTACCCAGAGCAATCTACACTTTCAATGCTATCCCGATCAAAATACCGAGGACATTTTTCAAAGAACTGGAACAAACAGTCCTTAAATTTGTATGGAAACAGAAAAGGCCCCGAATCTCCAAGGAACTGTTGAAAAGGAAAAACAAAGCTGGGGGCATCACAATGCCGGATTTCGAGCTGTACTACAAAGCTGTGATCACAAAGACAGCATGGTACTGGCTCAAAAACAGACACATAGACCAATGGAACAGAATAGAGAACCAAGAAATGGACCCTCGGCTCTTTGGGCCATGAATCTTTGATAAAGCAGGAAAAAACATCAGCTGGAAAAAACACAGTCTCTTCAATAAATGGTGCTGGGAAATTTGGACAGCTACATACAAAAGAATGAAACTTGACCACTCTCTCACACCATACACAAAGATAAACTCTAAATGGATGAACGACCTTGATGTGAGACAGGAATCCATCAAAAACCTGGAGGAGAACATAGGCACCAAACTCTACCACATTGGCCACAGCAACGTTTTCATGACACATCTCCAAAGGCAAGAGAAACAAAAGATAACATGAACTTGTGGGACTTCATCAAGATAAAAAGCTTCTGCACAGCCAAGGAAACAGTCAAAAAAATGGAGAGGCAGCCCACGGAATGGGAGAATATATTTGCAAATGACACTACAGATAAAAGACTGGTATCCAAGATCTACAAAGAACTTCTCAAACTCAATACATGAGAAACAATTAAAGAAATCAAAAAATGGGCTGAAGATATGAACAGACACTTTTCCAATGAAGACATCCAAATGGCTAAAAGACACATGAAAAAGTGTTCAAAATCATTAGCCATCAGGGAAATTCAAATCAAAACCACACTAAGATACCACCTTACGCAGTTAGAATGGAGAAAGGGGATCCCTCCTACATTGTTGGTGGGAATGCAAGTTGGTACAGCCACTCTGGAAAACAGTGTGGAGGTCCCTTAAAAAGTTAAAAATTGAGCTACCCTATGATCCAGCCATTGCACTACTAGTTATTTACCCCAAAGATACAGACGTAGTGAAGAGAAGGTCCATATGCACCCCAAATTTCATAGCAGGTTGTCCACAATAGCCAAATCATGGAAGGAGCCGAGATGCCCTTGGACAGATGACTGGATTAAGAAGTTGTGGTCCATATATACAATGGAATATTACTCAGCTATCAGAAAGAACGATTTCTCAACATTTGCTGCAACATGGATGGCACTGGAGGATATAATGCTAAGTGAAATAAGTCAAGCAGAGAAAGACAATTATCATATGATTTCTCTCATCTATTGAACATAAGAACTAGGAAGATCGGTAGGGGAAGAAAGGGATAAAGAAAGTGGGGTAATCAGAAGGGGGAATGAAGCATGAGAGACTATGGTCTATGAGAAACAAACTGAGGGCCTCAGAGGGGAGGAGGGTGGGGGAATGGGATAGACTGGTGATCGGTAGTAAGGAAGGCACGTATTGCATGGTGCACTGGGTGTTATACACAACTAATGAATCATCGAACTTTACATCAGAAACCGGGGATGTACTGTATGGTGACTAACATAATATAATAAAAAAAAAACATTAAAAAAATAAAATAACATAAACAAAAATGGCATGTAAAACAAAACAAAACAAAAAAAGTGTGGGGGACCTGAATAGCCATTTTTCCAAAGAAGACACACAGATGGCAAACAGATACATGAAAAGATGCTCAACATTACTCATCATCAGGGAAATGGAAATTAAAATCACAATGAGATATCACCTAAGATCCGTCATAACGGCTAGAATAAAAAAGACAATTAATGGCAAGTGTTGGCAAGGACGTGGATAAAAGTAAACCCTTGTGCACTGTTGGTAGGAATGCAAATTGGTGCAGCCACTATGGAAAACAGTTGGAGGTTTCTTAAAGAATTTAAAGTGGAAATATTGTATGATCCAGTTATTCCAATTCTGGATATTTACCCAAAAATGAAAACACTAATTTGAAAAGTTATATGCATCCCTATGTTTGTGGCAGCATTATTTATAATAACTAAGATATGGAAGCAGCCCTGGTCTATGGATAGATGAGTAGATAAAGAATAAGTGGTATATAGGGGTGCCTGGGTGTCTCAGTCATTAAGCATCTGCCTTCGGTTCAGGGCGTGATCCCAGAGTCCTGGGATCGAGCCCCACATTGGGCTCCCTGCTCCACTGGGAGCCTGCTTCTTCCTCTCTGACTCCCTCTGCTTGTGTTCCCTCTCTTGATGGCTGTCTCTCTCTCTGTCAAATAAATAAATAAAATCTTTAAAAAAAAAGAATAAGTGGTATATATATAATGGAATATTACTCAGCCATACAAAAGAATGAAATCTTACCATTCACAATAGCATGGATGGACCTAGTGGGTATTATGCTAAGTGAAATAAGTCAGAGGAAGACAAATACCTTGTAATTTCACTTATATGTGGATTCTAAACAAAACAAAACAAACAAAAAATAGAAACAGATTCATAAATACAGAGAAGAAACTAGTGATTGCCCGAGGGGATACAGGAGGGGAGATAGAAGAAATATGTGAATGAATTAACAGGTACAGACTTCTAGTCACAAAATAGATAAGTCATAGGTATGAAGGTACAGCATAGGGTATATAGTCAATAATACTGTAAAAAAAATTGCGTAGTGACAGATAATATCTACACTTCTCAAAATGAACATTTTCTAATGTATATAATTGTTGAATCACTATGTCATATACCTGAAACTAATAAATTTATGTCAACTACACTTCAATTAAAAAATATATAAAATTATTAGTCCACACACCAAAATTTCTAAAATAAGAAAGATAGAAAATAACAAATCTTGACAAAGCTATAGAGCAACAAAGATATAGAGCAAGTGAAACTCTCACTTATTGCTGGTGGGACTGAAATAGTCACAATCATCTCAGAAAATGGTTTGGCAGTATCAACTTAAGCAAATTATATGCACGTTCTATGACATAGCAATTCCTCTCCAAGTTTTACAACAAACAAATTGTATTCATATGCTCACAAGCCCCCAGATGAAAGTTCCTAAATACCCACTGTAGAATGTATAAATTGTGGTATTGTTACATAATTGAATACTATATAGTGGGTAAAAGAACTATCTATAGTTATATGAATCTTACAATGTTGCATGAGAGAAACCAGATACAAATGCATACATTCTGTATAATTTCATTTGCATAATGAAAAAAAATTCAAAATTAATCTATCAGTTTGACTATAATTTTCACTTTCTCTAAATTCGTATGGATAATTTTTTATTAAGTTTTTAATTTTAATTCCAATATACTTAACATACAGCATTCTATTAATTTCAGGTACACAATACAGTGATTAAATAATTCTATACATTACTCAATGCTCATGATATAAGTGTACTCTTTAATCCCCATCACCTATTTCATCCATCCTCCGACTCACCTCACATCTGGTAACCCTCAGTTTGTTTTCTATAGTTAAGTTTGTTTCTTGGTTTCTCTCTCTCTCTCTTTTTCCTTTGTTCATTTGTTTTGTTTCCTAAATTCCATACATGAGTGAAATGATATGGTATTGGTCTTTGACTGACTTACTTCACTTAGCATTATAGTCCCTAGCTCCGTCCATGTTGTTGCAAGGGCAGGTTTTAATTCCTTTTTATGGCTGAATAATATTCCATTGCATATATATACACCACTTCTTCTTTATCCATTTACCTATTGACGGACACTTGAGCTGGTTAAATAATTTGGCTAATGTAAATAATGCTGCTATAAACACAGGGGCACATGTATCCCTTTGAATTAGTCTTTTTGTATTATCAGGAAAATACCCAGTAGTGAGATTACTAGATCTTAGGGTAGTTCTAACTTAACTTTTGAGGAGCCTCCATATTCTTTTTCCAGTGGCTACACCATATGCATTCATCCCAACAGTGCATGAGGGCCTCTTTTTGTCCATATCCTCATCCAGAACTTGTTTCTTGTGTTTTTAATTGTAACCATTCTGACAGGTGTGAGGTGATATCTCACTGTGGTTTTGATTTGAATTTCCCTGATGATGAGTGATGTTGAGCATCTTTTCATGTGTCTGTTGGCCAGCTGTATGTCTTCTTCAGAGAAATGTCTGTTCATGTCTTCTGCCCATTTTAATTGGATTATTTGTTTTTTGGGTGTTGAGTTGTATGAGTTCTTTATCTATTTTGGATACTAAACTTTTATCAGATTTACCATTTGCAAATATCTTCTCCCATTTCAGTAGGTTGCTTTTTAGTTTTGTTGATTATTTCCTTGACTGTGCAGAAGATTTTTATTTTGATGTTGTCACAACAGTTTATTTTTGCTTTTATTTTCCTGGCTCAGGAGACATATCTAGGAACATTTTGCTATGGCCAATATCAGAAAAATTATTGCTTGTGGTCTCTTCTAGGATTTTTATGGTTTCAGATCTCACATTTAGATCTTTAATACATTTTTAATTTATTTTTGTGTATGGTGTAAGAAAGTGGTCCAGTTTCATTCTTTTGCATGTAGCTGTTCAGTTTTCCCAACACCATTTGTTGAAGAGATTCTTTTTCTCATTGGAAATTCCTTCCTAGTTTGTCAAAGTTTAATTGACCAAATAACTGTGGGTTTATTCTGGGTTTTCTATTCTGTTCCATTATCTATGTGTCTATTTTTGTGCCAGTACCATATTGTTTTGGTTACTACAGGTTTGTAATATAACTTGAAGTCTGGAATTGTGATGCCTCCAGCTTTGCTTTTCTTTTTCAAGATTGCTTTGGCTACTCAGAGTCTTTTGTGGTTCCATACAAATTTTAGGATTGTGTGTTCTGAGACATTTCTCCAAACAAGACATGCAAATGGCCAACAAACACACGAAAAAATGCTCCACATCATTTGGCATCGGGAAAATAAAAATCAAAACCACAATAAGATACCACCTCACACCAGTCAGAATGGCTAAAATTAACAAGACAGGAAACAACGAATATGGGGGGGATGTGGATAAATGGAAACACTCTTACACTGTTGGTGGGAATGCAAGCTGGTACAGCCACTCTGAAAAATGGTATGGAGGCTCCTCAAGAATTTAAAAATATAGCTACCGTATGACCCAGCAATTGCACTACTAGGTATTTACGCCAAAGGTACAGATGTAGTGATCCAAAAAAGCACCTGCACCTTAATGTTCATAACAACAATGTCCACAATAGCCAAACTGTGGAAAGAGCTGAGAAGTCCATTGGCAGATGAATGGATAAAGAAGATGTGGTATATAAATACAATGGAATATTACTTAGCTATCAGGAAAGATGAATACTTACCATTTACATTGACATGGATGGAACTGGAGGGTATTATGCTGAATGAAATAAGTCAATCAGAGAAAGACAATTATCATAAGGTTTCACTTACATGTGGAATATAAGGAATAGCACCGAGGACCGTAGGGGAAGGGAGGGAAAACTGAATGGGAAGAAATCAGAAAGGAGACAAATCATGAAAGACTCTTGACTTGGGGAAACAAACTGAAGGTTCCGGAAAGTGAGGTGAGTGGGGGGATGCGGGTAATTGGGTGATGGGCATTAAGGAGGGCACGAGATGTGATGAACATTGGGTGTTATATGCAACTGATAAATTATAAATAAATAAATAAATAAAATTGAAAAAAAAAGATTTTGTGTTCCATTTCTGTGAAAAATGTTGTAGTATTTTGATAGGGATTGCCTTATATCTGTAGATTACTTTGGGTAATATAGACATTTTAACTATATTAGTTCTATCAACCTACGAGCATAGAATGTCTTTCCACTTCTTTACATTGTCTTGAATTTCTTTTGTTAATGTTTTACAGTTTTCAGAGTACAAGTCTTTCACCTCTTTGGTTAGATGTATTCCTAGGTATTTTATTATTTTTGGTGCAATTTTAATCAGATTGTTTTCTTAATTTCTCTTTCTGCTATTTCATTATTACTGTTTAGAAATGCAACAGATTTCTGTATATTGATTTTATATCATGAGACTTTGCTGAATTTATTTATCAGTTCTAGCATTTTTTTGTGTGTGGAGTCTTTAGGATTTTTTATAGAGAGTATCATGTCATCTGGAAATAGTGAGGATTTTACTTCTCTCTTACTAATTTGGATTGCTTTTATTTCTTTTTGTTGTCTGATTGATATTGAATAGATGTGGCAGGACTCACATCTTTGTCTTGTTCCTGACCATAGGGGAGAAGCTCACAGTTTTTCCTCATTGAGGATGTTTGCTGTGGGTTATTCATATAAGGCCTTTATCAGGTTGAGATATGTTCCCTCTAGATCTACTTTGCTGTTAGTTTTTATCATGTATGGATGTTGTACTTCGTCAAATGTTTTTTCTGCATCTCTTGAAATAATCATATGGCTTTTGTCCTTTCTCTTTTTAATGTGATATATCACATTCATTGCTTTGCAAATATTGAATCACTTTTGTATCCCGGCTGTAAATTCCAGTTGATTGTGGTGAATGATTTTTTGAATGCAATGTTGGATTTGGTTTGCTGGTATTTTTTGAGAATTTTTGCATTTATATTCATCAGGGATATTGGCCTTTATTTCTCTTTTTTGTGTGCGTGGTGCCTTTATCTGGCTGTGGTATCAGAGTAATACTGGCCTCATAGAATGAATTTGGAAGTTTTCCTCCCTCTTCTATTTTTTGGAATAGTTTGAGAAGAATAGGTATTAAATTTTCTTTAAGCACTTGGCAGAATTCATCTGTGAAGCCACGTGGTCCTGGACTTCTGTTTTTTTTAGGAGTCTTCTGATTACCGATTCAGTTTCATTGCTATAATCAGTTTGTTCAAATTTTCTATTTCTCCCTGCTTCAGTTTCGGTAGGTTACATGTTTCTAGGAATTTATCCACTTCTAGGGTGTCCTTCTTTAAGATTTCTTGAACTGGAATTATTGAATCGAAGCCTACAAATGTTTTTAAAGTCATTGGAAATCAATGCATATTCCCTGCAGAAAGGTTTATCAATTTCTACTCCAATCCAATAATTCTCTTCTCTGAAACTTCCAGTGAATTAGTTATACTAATTCTCTTTCACTTGCTTTATGACCCCCAAGCAAATAATCTAAACAACACTAAAATACAGAGCCAAGAAACATGAAATAAAACTGAAATATAAGTCAAATATTATGCAACATACATACCTGGGGCCACTTCATCATACAGAGTATGCTTTCGGTGGTTCAGCCACTCAAATTTCTCTTATGACTCAAGTTTAATACTACTTACTTGTTGACCACTCTGTTGAGATTCATTCAGAAGGGTCAGCAGCTTCTTCAAGGTTTCAGAATAATCTCTTCCTGGAACATTCTGAAGTGTCCTCCTTCTAAGAAGCATTTTTTAAATACGACCTCCTTTCTAGCCTTTTTTTCCCCCAGCATTGTGCTTCATTCTGAGAGTCTCTCTGCAGCAGGTTTCCAAACCAAATCTCTTAAGCACCTGAGCTTATAACGAGCCTATACTTGTTATAATTTATACTTTAAGGTATGGAATTTAGGACAGATGAAATAGAAACACAATATATACTCTCCTTATCATTTGTTGCATTGTGTTCCTTAAAACTATCATAAAATTAATTAAATTTTTTGCAGGAACAAATATTATTGGGGTTCAGTAACTTCACTAATGGTTCCATAGCAAGAAAGTGATTGTTTTAAGCAATGATACATAATCAATATTTACGTTTTCTAAATGTTTTTGGAAGCATGTATTTAACATGTAAAAAATGCAGGTATCACTATCCTATTGAAATCAAAGGTGTGAAGATACACAATACATATTCCACATTAAATTAATGACATTTTCTTGGCTTCTTAGAATTTAGAAGAGACAGGAGGGAATGACTTAGACAACCTAATTGTCTATAAAAAGCCATCCAGCCTTTTGCCTCGTTGCATCCGAGAGAGCAAGATCGGTCACCAGCAGCTCTACTGGAGCCATCCGAGGAAATTTGGCAAGGGTTCTCGTTCTTGCCACGTGTGCTCCAACCGGACCGGTCTGATCTGGAAATACGGCCTCAATATGTGCCGCCAGTGTTTCCGTCAGTACGCGAAGGATATAGGCTTCATTAAGTTGGATTAAGTGAACTTCCTTGAATAGGTCATCCAAGATACCTACCTTAACTGCAGATATGCAAGATGCCTACCTTAATGCCAACTCATTGTACATAAAATAAAAATACTCTGATTATGAAAAAATAAATAAATAAAAAGCCATCCAAGTAATATTCAAGTAATGCCTTCTTTTTCTCTTGCTAAATCTCCCAACAATAAGCAGTGACATTCAAAATCATTCTACTGATCTTAGAACTACTCTCAAAGTACTGAGTACTGAGCAAATGTTTGTTATTCTTGATGTGATGGTATTTTTAGATGAAAAAAAGAGTCAAGAACCATATGTTCCTCTCAATAGATGCAGAGAAAACATTTGACAAAATACAGCAACCTTTCCTGATTAAAACCCTTCAGAGTGTAGGGATAGAGGGTACATTCCTCAATCTCATAAAAACCATCTATGAAAAGCCTACAGCAAATATCATTCTCAATGGGGAAAAGCTAGAAGCCATTCGCTTAAGATCAGGAACACGACAAGGATGTCCACTCTCGCCACTATTATTCAACATAGTACTAGAAGTCCTTGCAACAGCAATCAGACCACAAAAAGGGATATAAGGTATCCAAGTCAGCAAAGAAGTCAAACTGTCTCTCTTCGCAGATGACATGATACTCTATATGGAAAACCCAAAAGAATCCACTCCCAAGCTATTAGAAGTTATAGAGCAATTCAGTAATGTGGCGGGATACAAAATCAATGCTCAGAAATCAGTTGCATTTCTATACACAAATAATGAGACTGAAGAAAGAGAAATTAGAGTATCCATCCCATTTATATAGCACCAAAAACCATACGTTACCTTGGAATTAACTTAACCGGAGACATAAAGGACCTATATTCTAGAAACTACAAATCACTCTTGAAAGACATTGAAAAAGACACAAAAAGATGGAAAAACATTCCATGCTCCTGGATCGGAAGAATTAATATAGTTAAAATGTCCATGCTACCCAGAGCAATCTACACTTTCAATGCTATCCCGATCAAAATACCAATGACATTTTTCAAAGAATTGGAACAAACAGCCCTTAAATTTGTATGGAACCAGAAAAGGCCCCGAATCGCCAAGGAACTGTTGAAAAGGAAAAACAAAGCTGGGGGCATCACAATGCCGGATTTCGAGCTGTACTACAAAGTTGTGATCACAAAGACAACATGGTACTGGCACAAAAACAGACACATAGACCGATGGAACAGAATAGAGAACCCAGAAATGGACCCTCGGCTCTTTGGGCAACTGATCTTTGACAAAGCAGGAAAAGAAATCCGCTGGAAAAAAGACAGTCTCTTCAATAAATGGTGCTGGGAAATTTGGACAGCTACATGCAAAAGAATGAAACTTGACCACTATCTCACACCATACACAAAGATAAACTCCAAAGGGATAAAAAACCTCGATGTGAGACAGGAATCCATCAAAAACCTAGAGGAGAACATAGGCAGCAACCTCTATGACATAGGCCACAGCAAACTTTTTCATGACACATCTCCAAAAGCAAGAGAAACAAAAGATAAAATGAACTTGTGGGACTTCATCAAGATAAAAAGCTTCTGCACAGCCAAGGAAACAGTCAAAAAAACTAAGAGGCAGCCCACGGAATAGGAGAATATATTTGCAAATGATACTACAGATAAAAGACTGGTATCCAAGATCTACAAAGAACTTCTCAAACTCAATACATGAGAAACAATTAAAGAAATCAAAAAATGGGCAGAAGATATGAAGAGACACTTTTCCAATGAAGACATCCAAATGGCTAACAGATACATGAAAAAATGTTCAACATCATTAGCCATCAGGGAAATTCAAATCAAAACCACACTGAGATACCACCTTACGCCAGTTAAATGGCAAAAATTGACAAGGCAAGAAACAACAATTGTTGGAGAGGATGTGGAGAAAGGGGATCCCTCCTACATTGTTATGGGAATGCAAGTTGGTACAGCCACTCTGGAAAACAGTGTGGAGGTCCCTTAAAAAGTTAAAAATTGAGCTACCCTATGATCCAGCCATTGCACTACTAGGTATTTACCCCAAAGATACAGACGTAGTGAAGAGAAGAGCCATATGCACCCCAATGTTCATAGCAGCATTGTCCACAATAGCCAAATCGTGGAAGGAGCTGAGATGCCCTTTAACAGATGACTGGATTAAGAAGTTTTGGTCCAGAGGAAAGTTAAGATGGCGGAGGAGTAGGGGACCCTTTTTCAGCCGGTCCCCTGAGTCGAGCTGGATAGGTAACAGACCAGCCTAAATAACCACGGAATCAGCCTGAGACGCAGGAAGATACATCTGGATCTCTACAAATGAATATCTCCAGCGCTGAGTATTGAGGTACCAAGAGGGGAGCCCTAAAACTGCACACAGATATCGGAAGATAAATGGAAGGGGGAGGGAGCCACCACGTTTGGGCGCCGGGAAGCGGCAGCCACCTGCACAGGGGAGCGGGCGGACTCATGGAGGGCACCCGCGAGAGAGCGGACTGAGAGCTGTGCGCTCTCCACCAGGCATCGCATGGAACTCCGGAATCCCGGTGTGCTCACGGGATCCATACTGAGACCGGGAGCTCCCGGAGCGTGCACGGGGCGGCTGGCGGCTGGCGGGCCACCTGCACGGGGGAGCGGGCGGACTCGCGGTCGGCACCCACGAAACAGCAGACTGAGACCCTGAACCGGGTGTGCGCGCCACCAGGCTTCTCACGGAACTCTGGAATCGAGGTGTGCTTACCGGGCATAGACTGAGACCGGGAGACCCAGGAGCCCGCGGGGTGGCCGGTGGCTGGCGGCATTAGAAACACAAAGGACAGAGACACGCCGGCCCTGGAAGTGAGGGCAGGGACGTCGGGTTGGTGCGCACATCCCGGGACGCTGCAGGGTTGAGCAGCACCAACAGTAACAGAGTTAAAGTGGCCAGAACATCAGTGGAGAACGGGCCGCAATCCCTCTGTTCTGTGACAATGCAGCCTCTGCTGCTCTGACTCTCAGAAGAGGCATAGCCAACCACCAGGGAAAGCCGCCAGAGAACAAAAGCCTGGAAATACCGGCTCAGAGAGTGCCCATCCCCATCCTCCCTCGCAGGGGACATGTGACTCTAACAAAACAGGGTTGCCTGAGTATCGGCGCGGCAGGCCCCTCCCCCAGAACACAGAAGGCAGGCTGAAAAATCAAGATGCCCACAACCGGAGGCGCCTGGGTGGCGCAGTCATTGAGCGCCTGTCTCCGGCTTAGGGCGTGATCCCAGCATTCCGGAAAGGAGTCCCTCATCGGCCTCTCCGCTGGGAGCCTGCGTCTTCCTCTCTCACTCCCCTGCTTCTGTTCCATTCTTGCTGTCTGTCTCCCTCTCTCAGATAAGGAAATAAATAAAATCTTTAAAGAAGAAGCCCACATCTCTAAGATCCCTATAAAACAAGGGCACGGCCTGGAACCCAGTCAATAATTTGGGCTCTGGACAACCCCGCAACCTCTCCTCATCAGAATGACAAGAAGGAGAAGCCCCCCCCAGCAAAGAAAAGACAGTGAGTCTGTGGCCTCTGCCACAGAAGTAACGGATATGGATGTAACCAAATTATCAGAAACGGAATTCAGAGTAACAATGGTCAAGATGATGAGTAGACTTGAAAAAAGTATTAAGGAAAATGTTACTGAGAATATAGAATTCCTAACGGAGGAAATGAGAGTGAATTTGACAGAAATTAAAAATTCTATGAGCCAAATGCAGGCAAAACTAGAGGCTCTGACGGCCAGGGTCACGGAAGCAGAGGAAAGGGTTAGTGAATTAGAGGATGGGTTAATAGAGGAAAAAGTGAAAATAGAAGATGGTCTTAAAAAAATCCACGCCCACGAATGTTGGCTACGGGAGATTACTGACTCAACGAAACGATCCAATGTTAGAATCATCGGCATCCCCGAGGGGGTGGAGAAAAACAGAGGTCTAGAAGAGATATTTGAACAAATTGTAGCTGAAAACTTCCCTAATCTAGCAAGGGAAACAAACATTCATGTCCAAGAGGCAGAAAGGACCCCTCCCAAGCTCAACCACGACAAACCTACGCCACGTCATGTCATAGTGCATTTCGCAAATATTAGATCCAAGGATACAGTATTGAAAGTGGCCAGGGCAAAGAAATTTCTCACGTACGAAGGCAAAGGCATCAGAATTACGTCAGACCTGTCTACACAGACCTGGAATGAGAGAAAGGGTTGGGGGAGCATTTTTAAAGCTCTTTCAGAGAAAAACATGCAGCCAAGGATCCTTTATCCAGCAAGGCTGTCATTCAGAATTGATGGAGAAATAAAGACATTTCAGAATCGACAGTCACTAACCAATTTTGTAACCGTAAAACCAGCCCTACAGGAGGTATTACGGGGGGTTCTATAAAAGTAAAAAGGCCCCAAGAGTGATACAAAACAGAAAGTCACAGCCAATACAAAGACTTTACTGACAACATGGCAGCATTAAAAGCATATCTCTCAGTACTCAGTCTTAACATTAATGGCTTAAATTCTTGCTTTAAATGACACAGGGTTGCAGATTGGATAAAAAGAAATGACCCATCCATTTGCTGTCTACAAGAGACTCATTTCGAACCCAAAGATACATTCAGACTGAGAGTAAGGGGATGGAGTACCATCTTTCACGCAAATGGACCTCAAAAGAAAGCTGGAGTAGCAATTCTCATATCAGATAAACTGGATTTTAAACTACAGAATATAGTTAGAGACGCAGAAGGGCACTATATTATTCTTAAAGTAAGTATTCAACAAGTGGATATGACAATTATAAATATATATGCCCCCAACAGGGGAGCAGCAAGATACACAAGCCAACTCCTAACCAGAATAAACAGACATATAAATAAAAATACATTAATAGTAGGGGACCTCAACACTCCACTCTCAGAAATAGACAGAACAACCTGGCAAAAACTAAGCAAAGAATCAAAGGCTTTGAATGCCATACTCGACGAGTTGGACCTCTTAGATATATATAGAACACTACACCCCAGAACCAAAGAATACTCATTCTATTCTAATGCCCATGGAACATTCTCCAGAATAGACCATGTTCTGGGACACAAAACAGGTCTCAGCCGATACCAAAAGATTGAAATTATCCCCTGCATATTCTCAGACCACAACGCTCTGAAATTGGAACTCAACCACAAGGAAAAATTTGGAAGAAACTCAAACACTTGGAGACTAAGAACCATCCTGCTCAGGAATGACTCGATAAACCAGGAAATCAAAAATCAAATTAAACAATTTATGGAGACCAATGAGAATGAAAATACAACAGTCCAAAACGTATGGGATACTGCAAAGGCAGTCCTAAGGGGGAAATACATAGCCATCCAAGCCTCACTCAAAAGAATAGAAAAATCTAAAATGCAGTTTTTATATTCTCACCTCAAGAAGCTGGAACAGCAACAGAGGGACAGGCCTAATCCACGCATGAGGAAGCAGTTGACCAAAATTAGAGCTGAAATCAATCAAGCAGAAACCAGAAGTACAGTAGAGCAGATCAACAGGACTAGAAGCTGGTACTTGGAGAGAATCAATAAAATTGACAGACCACTGGCAAGACTTATCCAAAAGAAAGAGAAAGGACCCAGATTATTAAAATTATGAATGAAAAAGGAGAGGTCACGACGAACACCATTGAAATTGGAAGGATTATTAGAAATTTTTACCAACAGCTATATGCCAATAAACTAAGCAATCTGGAAGAGATGGAATCCTTCCTGGAAACCTATAAACTACCAAGATTGAAACAGGAAGAAATTGATTTCTTAAACAGGCCAATTAATTATGAAGAAATTGAGTCAGTGATAAACAACCTTCCAAATAACAAAACTCCAGGCCCGGACGGTTTTCCTGGGGAATTCTACCAAACATTCAAAGAAGAAATAATACCTATTCTCCTAAAGCTATTTCAAAAAATAGAAACAGATGGAAAGCTACCAAACTCATTCTATGAGGCCAATATTACCTTGATCCCCAAACCAGGCAAAGACCCCATCAAAAAGGAGAATTACAGACCGATTTCCCTAATGAATATGGACGCCAAAATCCTCAACAAGATACTTGCTAATAGAATCCAACAGTTCATTAAAAGGATTATCCACCATGATCAAGTGGGATTCATACCCGGGATGCAAGCATGGTTCAATATTCACAAATCAACCAGCATGATACATCATATCAACAAGAAAAGACTCAGGAACCATATGATCCTCTCAATCGATGCCGAAAAAGCATTTGACAAAATACAGCATCCTTTCCTGATTAAAACCCTTCAGAGTGTAGGAATAGAAGGTACATTTCTCAATCTCATAAAAGCCATCTATGAAAAGCCTACTGCAAATATTATTCTCAATGGGGAAAAGCTGGAAGCCTTTCCCTTAAGATCAGGAACACGACAAGGATGCCCACTGTCGCCATTATTATTCAACATAGTACTAGAAGTCCTTGCAACAGCAATCAGACAACAAAAAGGGATCAAAGGTATTCAAATCGGCAAAGAAGAAGTCAAAATGTCTCTCTTCGCAGATGACATGATACTCTATATGGAAAACCGAAAAGAAGCCACTCCCAAACTATTAGAAGTTATAGAGCAATTCAGTAACGTGGCGGGATACAAAATCAATGCTCAGAAATCAGTTGCATTTCTGTACACGAATAACGAGACCGAAGAAAGAGAAATTAGGGAATCCATCCCATTTACAATAGCACCAAAACCATACGTTACCTTGGAATTAACTTAACCAGAGATGTAAAGGACCTTTATTCTAGAAACTATAAATCACTCTTAAAAGACATTGAGGAAGACATAAAAAGATGGAAAGATATTCCATGCTCATGGGTCGGAAGAATTAACATAGTTAAAATGTCCATGCTACCCAGAGCAATCTACACTTTCAATGCTATCCCGATCAAAATACCGAGAACGTTTTTCAAAGAACTGGAACAAATAGTCCTTAAATTTGTATGGAACCAGAAAAGACCCCGAATCTCCAAGGAACTGTTGAAAAGGAAAAACAAAGCTGGGGGCATCACAATGCCGGATTTCGAGCTGTACTACAAAGCTGTGATCACAAAGACAGCATGGTACTGGCACAAAAACAGACACATAGACCAATGGAACAGAATAGAGAGCCCAGAAATGGACCCTCAGCTCTTTGGGCAACTAATATTTGATAAAGCAGGAAAAAACATCCGGTGGGAAAAAGACAGTCTCTTCAATAAATGGTGCTGGGAAAATTGGACAGCTACATGCAAAAGAATGAAACTTGACCACTATCTCACACCATACACAAAAATAAACTCCAAATGGATCAAAGACCTCGATGTGAGACAGGAATCCATCAAAATTCTAGAGGAGAACATAGGCAGCAACCTCTACGACATCGGCCAAAGCAACCTTTTTCATGACACATCCCCAAAGGCAAGAGAAACAAAAGATAAAATGAATTTATGGGACTTCATCAAGATTAAAAGTTTCTGCACAGCCAAGGAAACAGTCAGAAAAACTAAGAGGCAGCCCACGGAATGGGAGAAGATATTTGCAAATGACACTACAGATAAAGGACTGGTATCCAAGATCTACAAAGAACTTCTCAAACTCAATACATGAGTAACAAATAAACAAATCAAAAAAATGGGCAGAAGATATGAACAGACACTTTTCCAAAGAAGACATACAAATGGCTAACAGATACATGAAAAAATGTTCAAAATCATTAGCCATCAAGGAAATTCAACTCAAAACCACACTGAGATACCACCTTACGCCAGTTAGAATGGCAAAAATAGACAAGGCAAGAAACAACAATTGCTGGAGAGGATGTGGAGAAAGGGGATCCCTCCTACATTGTTGGTGGGAATGCAAGTTGGTACAGCCACTCTGGAAGACAGTGTGGAGGTCCGTTAAAAAGTTAAAAATTGAGCTACCCTATGATCCAGCCATTGCACTACTGGGTGTTTACCCCAAAGATACAGACGTAGTGAAGATAAGGGCCATATGCACCCCAATGATCATAGCAGCAATGTCCACAATAGCTAAATCGTGGAAGGAGCTGAGATGCCCTTCAATAGATGACTGGATTAAGAAGTTGTGGTCCATATATACAATGGAATATTACTCAGTTATCAGAAAGAACGAGTTCTCAACATTTGCTACAACATGGACGGCACTGGAGGAGATAATGCTAAGTGAAATAAGTCAAGCAGAGAAAGACAACTATCATATGATTTCTCTCATCTATGGAACATAAGAACTAGAATGATCAGTAGGGGAAGAAAGGGATAAAGAAAGGGGGGGTAATCAGAAGGGGGAATGAAACATGAGAGACTATGGACTATGAGAAACAAACTGAGGACTACAGAGGGGAGGGGGGTGTGGGAATGGGATAGGCCGGTGATGGGTAGTAAGGAGGGCACATATTGCATGGTGCACTGGGTGTTATACACAACTAATGAATCATCGAGCCTTACATCGGAAACCGGGGATGTACTGTATGGTGACTAACATAATATAATAAAAAATCATTATAAAAATAAATAAATAAATAAATAAAAATTTAAAAAAAAGAGAGAAGTTTTGGTCCATATAAGCAGTGGAATACTACTCAGCTATCAAAAAGAACAATTTCTCCTCATTTGCTGCAACATGGATGGCACTGGAGGAGATAATGCTAAGTGAAATAAGTCAAGCAGAGAAAGACAATTATCATATGGTTTCACTCATCTATGGAATATAAAAAGTAGGAAGATCGGTAGGAGATGAAAGGGATAAGGAAAGGGGGAGCAATCAGAAAGGGGAACGAAGCATGAGAGACTATGGACTCTGAGAAACAACTGAGGGCTTCAGAGGGGTGGGGGTGGGGGAATGGGATAGGCTGTTGATGGGTAGTAAGGAGGGCACGTATTGCATGGTATACTGGTTGTTATACGCAACTAATGAATCATGGAACTTTACATCAAAAACCAGGGATGTACTGTATGGTGACTAACATAATATAATAAAAAAATATTATTATAAAAAAAGGAGCTAAAGAAGCAACTGAACAGTTTGTAAGCATAATTTAGTGGAAATACAGACACATGGGGAGAAAAAAATAAGAATCAAAAAAAAATAATAATCCTTACGTCTACCTTATGAAGTAGGTGATATTATTATCTCCAAAAGACAGGGAAAACTGAGGCTCCAGAATTTAAGCAACTTTCCCCAAAACATGCAAGTATTTAGTGGTGGAGCTGGGACTTGAATCCATAATGATCTGACTCCAAAGCCTAGGATTTTAACCACTACACTGGCACTGGCTTTTCTCTCCTATTTCTCTCTCCCTTTCTCTCTCTCTCTGTCTCTCTCTCTCCCACCCTCCTTTATTCCCTTCCACTATCCTTCCTTTCTTCTTCCCCTCCCTCCCTTTCTTTCATTATTCTCTTTCTCAACAGGATATTCACAGCCTCTATGCTTCCATGCTTCTCCCATTACCTTTTGGCAATGATTTTTGCTCTCACAACTGCATTACAACTACTCTATAAATAATTTTGTTGTCACTAAACTTGACCTTTCCTTTTCCTTGTAATTTTTCCAGTCTCATCTTCAACTTTTCTACAATATTTAATACAGATAATCATACCATGGTTTTTTGTAACCCCTTTCCTCTTGACACTTGACACAGTAACACTGCATAATCCTAGTGCTAAATGTAATCTCTCCAAAAATTTAATTGTTAATTAATTCCTTTACCTATTTATTCATTCAAGAAATATTTATTGAATATCATTATGTGTTATGCCTTATTCTATGTGCTGAGAATACCATCTGAAAAAAACAAAGTTGCTGCCTTCAGAGAACTTACATTTTGGATAACCAAGTAAGAGGCAATAAAGGTTTTTAAGAGTAAAATACATAACATGTTACTAAAAAACAGAGGTATACCTGGGGTGAAGAGCATTTAAGCAGAGAAATAACAAAATGAAAGATTTTGAAGTAGAAGTAGCATGGAAACCATTGTAGCTGGAGCACAGGGAGCAAGAGGAGAGAGAGAGAGAGATGCTATCAGAGAGCTTGGGGACAGGTCATATAGGGCCTTATAGAACTGTAAGGACATTGGCTTTTGCTAGGGGTAACATAGGAAGCCATGGAAGAATTTGGACAAAAGAGTAACGTAATACGGCTTTTATTTTAAATAATCATTTTCTATGTTACCAATAGACTATAGAAGAACAAACATAGAAGCAGGAAGACCAATTAAAAGACTACTGCAATAATCTCAGTGACTATTGATTTTAGGAAGTGTGGTAACAGTGGAAGTTGTGATTGTGACTGAATTGGGGATACATTTTTAAGATAGACCTGACAGGATATACTGACAAACTGTAGGTATGAGACAAGGAGATAAATCAAGAGTTTTGGTCTGAGTTATTGGAGATATAGGTGTTGTGGAAACAGAAAATTGTACATATAATGAATATAAAATTATAAATGAAAGTAGTGTATGAAGGTAAATATTTATTTGGATGTGTTGTAGCCTGCCTCCAAGATGATCCCCATGAGTCTTGACTGCATCTGTCAATTTCTTAACTGCAATGTCATGAGAGATCCTAAGCTACACCACGCATCTGTGCCATTCCTGAATTTCTGACCCACAGAAACTGTTTGAGATAATACACGTTTATTATTTTAAGATGCTAAATTTTGGGCTAATTTGTTTTCTAGGAAAAGGTATGTAATACAGATTTTGGTGCTAGGGATGCAGTGCTACCATAATAAAACCCTAAAATATGGAGAAGCTTGGAAACGTGGTAGTTAGCAGAAACTAGAAGGATTTTGAGGAGATGTTAGAAAAAGCCTAAAGAACATTGGCAAAACTGTTAGAAGAATCCTGCTGGGCTTTAAAGAAGTTGCAAATGAAGGCTTAAAAGAAAGTGAGAAAAAGTTATTGAAAACCATAGGAAAAGGATCCTTATTGTATAGGGGCTGAACCTTTGCAACACTGTCACCTGTGTTAATGGAGAAAGTAGGAAATATACCAGATAAACCATGTTATCTAGCTATGGAGATTTCTCAGCTGAGTGTTGAGAGTGCCTCCTGGCTTCTTCTTACTGTTGATAATAAAATGCAACAAGACATTGATAAGTTTAAGGAAGGTAAGCTTAAGGAAGGACTGTGAACAAAAAGGAGCCAGTCTTGCAACTTAAACATTGTTAAGAGAGTATATTTTAAAAGTTTTTTAAATGTTTGTTAAAACTTCTTAAAAGTTTTAAGAAAAAAAATCGTAACTATGTGAGGTGATTTATGTTAACTAAACTTATTGTGATAATCATTTCACAATATATACATATATCAAACCATTATGTTGTACACACTGGATTAATATATGTCAATTATATCTCAATAAAACTGGTGAAATAAAGGAGCCAGTCTTGCAGGTTCTGAAAATTTCCCCTCTCCAGATGGCAGATATTGCTAAAATTAAGGAATGGCTCAGGGGCAAGGATCAAATCCAGGTCCCTGTTAGAAAAACAGGATATAGGGGCACCTGGGTGGCTCAGTCGTTAAGCGTCTGCTTTTTTTTTTTAAAAAGATTTTATTTATTTATTCGACAGAGATAGAGACAGCCAGCGAGAGAGGGAACACAAGCAGGGGGAGTGGGAGAGGAAGAAGCAGGATTCCAGCAGAGGAGCCTGATGTGGTACTCGATCCCAGAATACCGGGATCATGCCCTGAGCCGAAGGCAGACACTTAACCGCTGTGCCACCCAGGCGCCCCAAGCATCTGCTTTCTGCTCAGGGCATGATCCCAGGGTCCTGGGATCGAGCCCCACATCTGACTCCTCCCCTGGGAGCCTGCTTCTTCATCTCCCACTCCCCCTGCTTGTGTTCCCTCTCTCACTGGCTGTCTCTCTCTCTGTCAAATAAATAAATAAAATCTTTAAAATAAAAAAAGAAAAATTGGATATAAAGATGAAGATAAGAGTGTAGCTGTAAAATTCTTTGTTAACACCTCAGAAATATATAAAAGTGTTACACAGATCCATTTAGTTAAACAATAAGGCTTGTAAGAAACAAAAGAGTGTTGTCTCTCAGCAGTCTCAGTAGAAGTCCAAGTTAGAAAAAGGCTTATGTCAAGATTTTAATTGTGTGAACCCCTGATATACACAAAGTTTTAAAAAGAATTATATTGGAAGAAATGCTGCAAGCTCATATTGAAAAGGACAGAAAAGTAGAAAATGAATACTTTGGACCCCAAAACATTTACAAGCAAGAAGCACATTGAATAAACTATGCAGCACCACACATGGACTCATAGGATAGCACCAAGATCACAGGACACAGAATTAAAGCCATGCAGAATAATTCCTGGGCAAGAGTGGGACTTAGGCCTAATCAGGGAACTTCCAACATTTCCCTTGCTGAACTTCAAGATGTATTGGATGACTTTGCCTCCCATTTTCTCCTCTCTTGAATGAGAGTGTCTGTGGTAGTTATCACAGCTCTGCATCTCCTCTTGTTGTATATTAGGTGTCTGGAGAGCAAGTAGAGTATCTAGTTAATGGGTCCTTGGACCAGGAGGAACTGTTTTTGAGAGCTCTGCTTCTGAAACTATAATAAAGGAGCCTCATCCACCCTAGAACATGAATTAGATGAGGTAATTCTAAACTCTGAGCTAATGCTGGAATGCTATTAAACTTTGGGGGACCTGGGAAAGAGGGAGTATATTTTTTGGAAAAGAAAGGCATGA
Source organism: Ursus americanus (assembly GCF_024610735.1). NCBI lineage: Eukaryota > Metazoa > Chordata > Mammalia > Carnivora > Ursidae > Ursus > Ursus americanus. The sequence continues at coordinate 48,599,549 of NC_142164.1, read as the reverse complement.
ATCTTTGGTGGCCAGAGAGAGGACTGTGGTAGTAAGCTTCCAAGATGATCTTTAATGATTCTTGCTTCTTAATATTTATGCTTTTGTATAGTCCCTTTACATACTAGACAGGGCTGACCCATGTAACCAGTAAAAGTGCGGAAATGGTGGTATGTGATTTCTGAGACTAAATTATAAAAGTCATTGTGGCTTTACCTTGTTCTTTCTTGGATAACTCACTCTAGGGGAAATCAGCTGTCATGTTATGAGAAATCCTATTGAGAGGTCCACATGGGGAGAAACTGAGGCTTCCCACCACAGCCAGGATAATTTGCTAGCCATGTGAATGTGCCATCTTGGAAGTGGATCTTCCAGCCTTAGTCAACCCTTCATATTGCTGTAGCCCTAGCTGTCATCTTACTTTCAGCCTCATAAAAGACCCAAGCAAGAACTACCAAGCTAAGGCACTTCTGAATTTTTTACCCACAGATATTGCAAAATAATACATGTTTTATTATTTAAGCCACTAAATTTGAGGGTAATTAGTTATGCAGCAATAGAGAATTGTTGCAGAATAAGAAAAGATATCACAATAGATCACTTATTATTTAAAAAAAAACTAACAAATATCACAAACATAACACAAAACCAGGAAAATAACATAATACTCAATTAACTGCCTGGTACACTACTATATTATCTTTTTTTCTATAGTTTTTGTCTGCAAATTCTTTGAGAAGTCAATCTTCTCTAGCATGATTGATCAATTTTTTAATGACTGATAGTTTTTACACATTTCTTTCATCTTCCCAACATGTTATTGGTAATGCTATGTACAGTTTAAGGATTTTTGTAAAATTGGAAACTTCTATCAAGTTTATTTAATGTATTGAGCTGTAAGATTTCAGAGTATTTCAAATTTTCTTGTACAAGGACTAATATTAAATACTGTTTCAATTGATGATACATATTAATCAGTTTTGCATCCATGTACTCATTGTAATGGCATTATTATGATGATTTTATGTTATTTTTACCAATGTCAGTATTTTGCATCAAATCAGCAAAAAATTTAAATCTTTTCCTGATCTATTCATATGATTACTTATCTTCCCTATTTGGATTCTTAAACAATCCACTAGTCTATTCATTACTTCTATTCAACATGCATTTCTTCCCCTTAATGAAGTACTGGTTTGGAAATAATCTAGAAAAAAATATTTTGCTTCACTTCTTAATGTCAGAATAATTTCTATTGATTTTAGCACTCATCTTTATCAATTTTCTTTCATATTTTATTAATGTTTTATCTGAATTTTCTCTCTGTGCTTTAATAAATTTGAAGATGACAAAAGGAATACCTTTTATATTTGGCCAAACCAGAAGTCTGTAAGTTTTTACTTGTTTTACAGAAATGTTCCAAGCATCTTTTCAAATTTGCTTCTCAATATCAGAATAATCTGTATCTTACTTAATACCCTTCACAAAAACATATGATTGTGTGAATACATTGCTAAGAGCTGCTGTTAGGGTCTTAGGAAGACCCATAAAAGTAAGAAGACATGAAGTCTTTATTAACTACACAGTAAGTCCACCTCTGCTTCTGAGAAACTATGCAAACAGTGATGTCCTTTACTGAGATGAAGAGGAGTGTGGGAGGCGTGGAGAAGAGTTTCAGGATTTCATTTTCAGGACATGCTAAATCTGAGATGTCTAAAGGTAGGGCAGCCACAAAATTTTATATCCAAACCATCACACTCTGAGTGTGAAAGACAGACCTATTTATAAAAATAGATATAAATCAAGACTGTCCCAAACAGTCACATTGCTTATTGAACATCCAAGTAGAGATAGTGAGTGGACAATTTGCTTATAGGTTAAAGTTCGGGAGAAAATCCTAGCCTGGAGATATGAATTTGCATGAAGTACATTAGAATTTAAATGACACTTAACCTTATGGAACTAAATAAAACCACTCAGAGAAGGAATGTAATTAGAGAAGAAAACTGAGATCTGAGCTCTGTGATACTCAACATTTTAGAAGTAAAGAAGACAAGGACAAACCAGGCAAGGAGAGCCAGAGATATAGGCGGAGAACTAACAGCATGGTGTTCATGAAGCCATGTAAAGAAAGGTTTTTAGGAAGTATGTGATCAATTGAGCCAAATGCTATTGATAAGTAGAGAAATGAGAACTCAGAATGATCTTTAGATAGAACCAGCTATATAATTTTATGAGTCTACTGAAAAAATTAAAATGTGAGGTCTCTTGTTCAAAAGTTACCAAGAATTTCGGGATGGCAACAGCAGAGCATTAAGCCAAGCCTTTGGCTCCTCTAAGTATGTGGGCTCAGTGTGATTATGCAGGTTGCATGCCATAAAACCAGCCCTGCTTTAGGATCTTACAACTGGAGGTTATTGATGACGGTTGCTAGAGCAGTTTTGATAAAGTTGTCAGAACAAAAGCTTAACTGGATTGGTTTCTAGAGAGAATGGAAGAAGAGGGTATCTACGTATCAAGGTAGATAACTTTCTGGGTTTTTTTTCCTGTCTTTTTCTTTTTTCTTTCTTTTTGAAATTTTAGTAGAGAGATGGGATGTTGTCTGGAAAGAGTGTTGAGATCCAGGCAATGTTTAAGATGAGAGAATAACAGAATAAGATGAGAGAATAATTAGAATGATCCATTAGAGGTGTAAATTTTGATGATATTGAATAGCCGGACAATTATTAGAGTGATGTCCTTGAGGTGAAAGAGGATGAGATTCAGGACACACATAAAGGGGTGAACAGACCTTCCATTTTAACAGGAGGAAAAGCAGAATATATAGGATAGGGTGTAGAAAGACTGGTAAATTTGGAAGTAGAATTGTGATTAAGTTCTCTTTGGATTGTTTCTGTTTTCCCAGACCATCAGTTAAGAGTAAAAGGAGTGAGGTGTTGGAGGTTTGAAGAATGAGGAGAAGGTGTATTTTCTTTAAGGTTGTACAGTATACATTAGCACACTATCTGGTACTTATTAGCCATAGCTACACATAAGAAGTCATCAAATTATGTTCCTTTACTCTCAGGATCTCTCTTGACTCTCTGTTCCTTTCTTCCCATGCTCATGCTAACTACTCGTTTTAGGCATGCATCTTTCCTTGCCTAACTATTCTCCAATCTTTACTTTTCCCTCCTCCAAATTATCCCCCATAATGAGATATTATTATGTTTGTGTTCCTCAATAAGATAATGTTGAGTGAATAAATAAATATATGGTTATACTAACATTAGCATTTGACACTTATATACACAATGGATTTCCTTGCAGAGAAAAGGCGAACAATGTGAAATGGGAAATTTCAAGCTTGGGTTTACAGAACTCTCAAGTATAAGGGTCATATACCTTGAGAGACAGAGATAAAAAGAGTATAAAAAGTAAAATTCTGTCACCCTTGGCTTTATGACAAAGTAATTTTTGTTTGTCTCTAGAAAAAGAAAAATAATTGGAAAAAATAAGTCAGCATATGTTCCTCACCTGAAAATAAGCAGAAGTTTTTAACTTTAAAATGTTAAAAAAAAAAGTTTGTTATTTTATTTTATTTTATTTTATTTTATTTTATTATTTTATTTTATTTTATTAAGTAAGCTCTATGCTGGGCTTGACATGGGGCTTGAACTCATGACCCTGAGATTAAGACCTGAGCTGAGTGAGAGTTGGATGCTTAACCAACTGAGCCACCTGGGAACCCTTGTTATTTATTTTCTAATAGCAAAATAAATATATGTTTACTGTATAATACTTGAGAAATACATAAATGTATAAAGGATAAAATAAAACCACCACCAGAGATATTTGTTAACATTAATGTTTATTTTTTTAGTTATATATTTTAAATTGAATTCATATTTCTCATAGTTTTGTATTCTACCATTTTTATTCAGTTATTTTATAAACAATCCCTCTGTTATAAAATATTCTTTTAAAGCACTTGTTATAATGGCCACATCATGTTCTATCACATAGGTATATCATAATTTAAGCATTTCTTTATTGTTGGTCATTTATGTTAAATATATTTTTTTAAATTTTTATTTATTTATTAGAAAGAGAGAGAGAATGCATGAGTTGAGGAGGGGGGAGAAGGAGAAGCAGATTCTCCACTGAGCAGGGAGCCCAACATGGGGCTTGATGCCCAGACCCTAATATCATGACCTGAGCCAAAGGCAGACACTTAACCAAATGAGCCACCCAGGCACCCCTATTAAATCTTTCCTTTTGGATAAGCTAAAAATATCATGAGACAAAAATGCATTCATGAGATGTGTTCAAGATGGTGTCATAGGAAGATCCTAAACTCACTCTTCTCACAAATATAACAAATATACAACTACATATGGGATAATTCCCCCTGAAAAAGACCAGAAAACCAGATGAACATAACCTCTATAACAAAGGACAAAAAGGGCAGCATCAAGATGGGTAGGAGAAGCAGAGACATCATCTTAACAAACAAACTCACTCCAGGTATAGCAAGCCACAATTAGGAAGGATCCCAAAAATATGGAACTTTTCCCTGAGGAGTGAGGGGTTTGTGCTCCACACCAGGCACCCAACCCATGGATCCTGCATGAGAGGGATGAGCCCCCTAAATGCCCAGCTCTGAAAACCAACAAAATTATGTATAAAACGCAAAGAATAGTAGGGAATAGAGAACCTCCTCTTAAAGGGCTTGCACACCGACTCACTTACCCTAAGACCCAGGGCAAAAACACCACTTTGAGAAGCACCTAAACCATGTGTGGAGACCCACTTACTAATACTGAAGTGCCTATTAGAGGCAGGAAACCATTGGGACTTTCTCCAGGGATAGCAAAATATTTGTAACCTCATTCTACCTTGCTAATATCAACACTGGAAGGCAGTTTCATTTATTAATTTAATTAATATTAAATGTTAATATTTAATTTAGAACTATCCTTCTAACCTACTAGAGCTGGGATGGGCACACACATCCAAAAATGTCACCTGCCCCCACAGCACAACCATGCATCACAGCCAGGCCAGGTTATAGCCCAGCTCACCACTATGCCCCAGTGGAGATAAATGTTACAATTGTCCAGGCAACAGCTTCACTAATCCCCATGGCCCAGCACAGCTACATGTTACATTCAGGCTGGGTCTCAGCCCCACCCACCCCCACACTGTAGCCACACTATGTAGCTGGGCCAGGTGTCAGTCCCACCCAATTCCATGCTACAGATGCAGCTCTCTCACAGTCTACACAGGGCATGTTCTTTGTGCACCTAACTCCAGTGGTCAGAAGGGATTGCATTTCTGGGCTCCAAATGACATCTCCTACACAAGACCATACTTTGAAGACTGGGGAGGTCATTGATTTGCCTAATAGATAGAAACAAGCACAGAGAGTCAGGCAATATGAGGAAACAGAGGAACGTATTCCAAATGAAAGAACAAGACAAAATATCAGAAAAAGACATTAATGAAATGGAGATTAGCAATCTGCCTAATAAAGAGTAATAGTCAAAATGGCCAATGTAATGGTCATAAAGATGCTCATTGAACTTGGGAGAAAAAATGGATAAACACAGTGATATCCTCAACAAAGAGAAAATATGGGAAAGTTCCAAACAGAAGTTACAGAGTTGAAGAATACAATAACTAAACCAAAAAAGTTCACCATAGGGTCTCAATGGCAGACTGAATAAAGCCAAGGATCAGGTCAGTGATCTGGAAGACAAAGCAATAGAACTCACCCAGATAGAGCAGCAAAAAGAAAAAAAAAAGAATAAAAAAATATGAAGACAACTGACAACTTAAGAGGCCTTTAGGACATCAAGCAGAATGTTCATTTACATTGTAGAGATCCCAGAAGGAGAAGAGAGAGTAGAAGGGCCAGAAAAGTTACCTGAAGAAATAATGACTGAAAATTTCCCTAATCTCGGGATGGAAACAAACATACAAATCCAGGAAGCCCAGAGACTTCAAAATAAGATGAACCCAAGGATCCAAACCAAGGCACATTATAATTAAAATGGAAAAAGTTAAAAATGAAGAGAGAAGTTTTTAAAAAGCAAGAGAAAAACAAATTATTACATACAAGGGAAACCCCATAAGGTTATCACTAGATTTTATAGCAAAAACTTTGCAAGCCAGAAGAGAGTGGCATGATATATTCAAAGTGATGAAAGGAAAAAACAAAAACAACAACAGAACTTCCAAGCAAGAATTTTCTACCCCATGAGGTTATCATTCAGAATTGAAGGGAAGAATAAGAGTGCTCCAGATAAGCAAAAGCTAAAGGAGTTCAACTCCACTAAACTGGCCTTACTGGAAATATTAAAAAGAATTCTATAAACTAAAAAGAAATAGTACTAATTAATAACAAGAAAATATACAATAGTAAAAATTTTACTAGAAAAAGTAAATATATAGTAAAAGTAGTGGGTCAATCACTTATAAAGCAAGTATAAAGGCAAAAATAGTAAAATTCACTAAAACTACAATAATTATTCAAGGGATGCATAACATAAAAAGATGTAAAATATGACATCAAAAATATAAAATGTTGGGGAGAAAAACGTAAATTTTGGAATGTGTTCAAATGTATCAACTCAAAATAGACCATTATATACAGGGAAGTTATATGTGAACCTCACAATAACCACAAAGAAAAAACTTATTGTTAATATACAAAAGAAAGTGAGAAAGAAATCTAAACACAACAACAGAGAAAGCCATCAAGCCATAAAGGAAGAGAACAAGAGAAGAAGAAAAGAACAGAGAGGAACTATAAACACAGCCATAAAATAATGAACAAGATGGCTATAAGTACATACTTATCAATAATTACTTTAAATGTAGATGGACTAAACTTTCCAATTAAAAGACAAAATGGCTGAATGAATTTAAAAATCCATCTATATGCTGCCTGCAAGAGATTCACTTTAGAAGTAAGGACAAACACAAACTGAATGTGAAAGAATGAAGAAAGGCGTTCCATGCAAATGAGAATGAAAAAAAGCTGATGTAGCTATACTCCTAACAGAAAAAATAAACATTAAAACAAAGACTGTAATAATAGATAAAGAGGAGCATTACATGATGATAAAGAGGTCAATCCAACAAGAAGACATAACATTTATAACTATATATACAGTCAACATAGGTTCACCTAGATATATAAAGCAAATATCAATAGACCTAAAGGGAGAAACTGACAGCAATACAATAGTAGGGGATATTAAGACCCAATCATATCAGTGAATAGATCATCCAAACAGAAAATTAATAAGGAAACATTGGCTTGATATAAATGACACATTAGACCAGATGAACTTAATACATTATATAGAACATTCGATCCAAAAGCAACAGAATATACTTTCTTAAGTGCATATGGAAAATTCTATAGAATAGATCACATGTTGGGTCACAAAACAAGTCTCAATGAATTCCATAAGGTTGAAATCACATAAAACATCTTTTCTGACCAAAATGGTATAAACTAGAAATCAATTACAAGAAGAAAACTGGAAAAACCACAAAAATGTGAAGATTAAATAACATGCTACTGAACAACCAGTGGGTCATTAAATAAATCAAAGACAAAATAAAAAAATACCCAGAGACAAACAAAAACAGAACTAAGTCATGCCAAAATCTTTGGGATATAGCAAAAATGGTTCTAAGAAGGATAATTGTAGCAATACAGGCCTACCTCAACAAATAAGAAAAATCTCAAACACATAATCTAACTTTAACTATAAAGAAACTAGAAAAAGAAGAACTGTAAAGAAACTAGGAAAACAAAGCCTCCCAAAACAAAACAAATGAATAAGCAACAAAAACAAACAAACTTATAGATACAGAGAACAGATTGGTGGTTACCAGAGGGGATTGGGACTGGGGAGTGGGCAAAATGGGTGAAGGAAGTCAATTGTATGGTGATGGGTGATTACTTTATAGTGCATGCAGAGGTCAAATTATAATGTCGTACACCTGAAACTTACATAATGTTATATACCAATAAAAATAGGTACAATTATAATCTTTATCTTTCTATCGAATTTCATTCAGAGGAATGGAATTCAGTGGTCAGTTATCAGCTTTATTTTTACTTCTTGATCTTTGTCATATTACCTTTTATCTTCTATCTAATATAAAGTTTATGCCCTTTCTTCTAAAATATAATTTCAGGGAAGCAGTCAACATTTTGTAAAACATCTGATCTCAGGAACAGATGGTTTCGCTACTCTCTCCCTTTCTTTTTTTAATCCTTTAAGATAACACAGCAGGGACAAAACACTCGAAATAAAAATACTGGTATAAAAGCTACACAATCTTTTTTAGATTATGCTCCTAGATCTCTTGAAATTGGATTCCACTTGCAGTTTACATTTTGTTATAGCAGAATTAATTAAGATCCCATGAGGTTGGAAGTAATGTGTGGAGCTAACAGTAGATATCTCCTACTTTCTTTGTCTTTATTCTTATTTGCAGGTGACTTAGAACTCTCCAAAGTAGAGAATAAAAATTTTGTATTACAGAGATTCTGAATTCCCAGAACCCCTGTTTTAAAGGCATGTCGCTCTGCTGATGAATCACCCAAGCTTTATAAAATGATTTATCATTAATCATTAGTAAAAATAAGCTTAACAAGTCATAAGCTCGAAATAATACTATTTCATTAGCTCTATATTTATTAAAACTATATAGCTAAGTCTGGAAACAGAAAATTCAAAAAGTTTACTCCTGGGAATAACAGACCTTTTCATTCCTCCAATGCTTTATTTTGCTCTATCTGTCAAGGTGACATTGATAAGCAGAAGAGAAATCTGTTTAATGGCTTTTTTTCTGAAGGGGAATAGCATTTCTAGGTCTTTTGTCCATGTTTCTGCATAGAGTATATATTTAACTCCATATAGAACTATGTGTTGTTGTACATCAAGTATGAGAGTCTAGATTCTTAAAATTTCCTGACACCTGGACATGTTTTGAAGTATTACAAGTCTCCATTTCTAAGTCACAGATGAGAAAACTGAGGCCAGCATGGTTCATTAAGTGAGATCAGGGTCACATCTGTGATCAAACAAAGCTTTGAGGAGAACTCACAGCTCTTGAGTTCCCAAACTGTTGCTGAGACAGTAAATAACTCTTTTTCCAGACACATTATCTTTCAACTCTGCTCTTTCACACCTGCCTGGGGCTTTTTCTAATCAGTGTCAGACCAGGAGTTTTAATGCTAATTCCCACAGACTGGCATATGTCTTTACTTATGTGACCCAGAAGCATGTTACATACAGGGAAGCTATATACTGGGATGAATATATAGGCCTCCATTGGCTTTGGAACCACATTGGAGTAGCTACATCACTTAATGGGGCAAATCACTTAACCCTTTGAGCCTTAGTTGCCTCATATTTAAAATGGGGATGTCTAAGTTCCAATGTCTGACTATTTTGTAGTATTTAATGAGTTAACTTTTTTATGACACTAAGCACCATGCCTGGCACATAATAAGCATTCTGTGTTTGCTCTAAAGGAATATGCATACCACTGTGCTGACAATGCTTTAGACTGCAGATCCATCTTTTTTGTTGTTGTTGTTCTGTGATCAATTTATGAAGGTTGTTTTGGTGTTTTCTATCATATGAACTGATGAGGAACTTAATTCCAGGATTAACATGGAAGGAGCAAGAATCCTAAATGCAGTTATTATTCCAGGAGCCTAAATAATGTAATTTTCAAAAATGACTTCAAAGTTACCCTAGGAAATAAAACCAGTAATGGTCAGAGCTTCTCCCTCATGCTTTTGTTTCATTAAGCATGAAACTAGAAATATAGGAAATGCTAAGAGAAATCACCCACTCATTTTATTGAAGCTTTTTTCCCCCCAGGATGGCCTCTAATTGCTTCTTGTATAGCTCCATTGAATTGCTTTTAAAAATGTGACTTTATCTTTCTAAAGGAAATTTACATATCTGTGACTGTGAAGGATATAAGGTTATACCAAATTTATACTTGCTTTTTGCTTAAAGCATGTGCTTTGCACACAGCAGACATACATAGAAAAAAAAAAATAGCAGGTCCCAAATCAGAGAGAACTCAACCACTTTATCACTGCAACTTGCTGTTAGCTGCCTTGGACCCTGGGTAATTTCTCTTAAGGGAGAGAACGTCAGGGCTACAAGACAATGGATTAATTACTTTAACCTACTTCTATTTATAAATGTACAGTTCCCATGGATCGCTCTCAACCCCACTGCTTCTGAATAACAAAACAGCATAATCTAGGTGCACCCAATAAGGTCCTGTCCTCATTACTGCAAACTAGACTGAGAACAATTCCTTTCCCAATGATGGCCTTTTCCTGGCAATTTTGGTATTGTTTCAAGATGCTATTAAGATAATTTTTCACTAATTACCAAAAGACCCTTTATTATTATTTCAAATTTTAGACCAAAAAGAGTGTATCAAACTCTTCAGAGGAAAGGAACCCTAGAATGTATAGCTACTGAAGATATAAATTAGTAAGTATTTGAAGGTGACAAGGAAAATTCCCTAGCCAAGCAGATCAGTTGTCTCTCATCTTACATGAGATATGTTTTTATTCCCTTTGCCTAGAAAACAAGTAGGATCAGCAGAACCTAGATTTTATTGTGATCGTTGGAAAATGCTTATCTCCCTGAAAAACTTGGAAGAGATATGTAAGAAAATTGAATTCAAGAAAACATGCAAAGCAAGAATGGGGTGTGTGGATTTGAAATCTCAAGGCTTTACCAAAACAAAGGAACCTACTCTACTTCTAAGTATAAAACAGGGAAGCCATTGGTTTTGCAGCAGGTTGCCATTCTCCATACCAACTTCTCTGTACCTTTCACTGAAATGCCATGTTTCCTCAGGTGTAATTTATTTCTTTTGGTTGGAAGATTGTCCCTTATTCAAATGTAAATCCCCTGGGGGGTTAAACTCAAGCCTTTTGTTCCTAGAGAAATTAGGTTATGAGGCATAAAGGAAGATGGAAAGACACAGGGAATTGGTAATTATAGGGGATGAAATGAGGGCTATGAAGGGTGCTAAAAAAAACAACCCTGAGAAATTGGATGGAGAAAGATTTTTCTTCCTGCAGGCAGTGAAACACTATGAAGAAAAGGTCTAACTTTGTGTGTGTGTGTGTGTGTGTGTGTGTGTGTGTGTGTGTGTGTAGGGGGGGGATGGTAGGGACTTTCCATGTAGGGTTGGGAGCTGCTTTTAAATTAAACAAGATCAGATGTGTGTGAATATGTGTTGGGGTGAGCATGGGGATGAGATCTGGGTTCATTACCAAGTGGCTGGGGAGTTTTCCATTTTTGGAGATGTGGTTAGTTGGTAGTGATGAGGGAACAGAAGGCAAGCTGAAGACAAAGCAGAAGTTGACACCCTGCAAGCCCCCCCTCCCCATGCAACATTCCTCAGGCACTCCTGGCTCCCCAAAAGCTAAGGAAAGGAAAAAAACCAAATGGTTAACTGACAGAGATCACAATCTTAGGAGGCCTGAGTCTCCTTCAGTTTACACATGTCCTAGTGATTTACAAGGAAGAAGCTTTTTTATCAATAGCCTAACTTCCAGAGACCCATAATTCAGTTTCCTGAAGCCCTAACATTACAATCCCCTCCATAAAATTGAGGGAAGCTAAGGCAGAACGAAATGTAAATAAAACGGAATTTCTTTCTGGACCTGCAGCCCATTGATAAGGACATGTGATAGGAGGAAAGTAACATTCTCCAGGGAAGCTCCCAACTATCTTACTATTAACACCTTCTAAAGGGGTCAACAACCTTAACTTGACAGTAGCAAGGCCTCCAGTGTCCTGTGAGTCTGCTTTGACATATGAAAGTGCTTTCTCAGCCTCCCTTTTTCCTCACCTCCCCCAACCCCATGGTATATAATCAGCCACCTCTCACAACCCGGGGCAGCAGCTCTTTCTGCCCACGGGTCCTGTCCCCATGCTTTAATAAACCATTTTGCACCAAAGACGCCTCAAGAATTCTTTCTTGGTCGTCACTCTGGACTCCACCCCACTGAATCTCACCTATATTCTGTGACCTCGTCAGGTAGCCTAAATTCTTTTGCAGTCCAGAGCATCACAGTGTTGAGTTGTAGCTTTCTGTACCTTGTTCTTTGTATGCTGGAACAGGGCAAAGTGTTACCAACTGTATCCCAAATGTTCATTGACTTGCTAAATTTCAACTGTATAGAAGCAGGGTCTCAGCCTTATACCTTGCAAATATTCCCCAGTTATTTCTGAGATTCTCCAGAGGACAGCTTTACATGAGCCTACAAACCAACCTCTCAGTTACTTTCATGAGTGGGGTTTTCTATATTCTTCCTCTCCAACTCACATTTGTTTGTATCCACTGCCCTTAAAATATCCTGGCAAGAACTCAGTGCTCTTATAGACCATAACAGTGAAGGGCAGCAAAATATACCACCCCAAATATGCCTTTTGGCATGAGAATTTTTCAGAGCTGGTTATTTTTGAGAAACAGCAGACACAGGCAAATCTCTGAAAACAGTAGAAGTTGCTCTTTTTGTAAGGGAAATTATCAATTATAAAGGAAGTCTCTGTGTCTCCCACTTTGTACCCAGAAAAGAAGTTTGACTTTAAATCACAAAAGAATTTTATCAATGGGGAAGTCACCAACTTAAATTTGCATAACAAACCTTACCCTTGCTTACTGTGCTTTTCCTGGTAACTTCCCATAACTGACCTCCCCAACCCCCAACATATTTCTTTTGTCCTTAGCTAAAGGTTGTATTTAAGGTGGTGGCTTAGGCCATCTTCAGTTTACTCAGTTTTCCTGGTATCTCCCATGTACAAATGAGGAAAACATGTTAATAAGCTTGTTTTTTTTTCTCGTGTTAATTTGTCTTTTATTGGGGGGGTGTGTCTCAACCAAAAACTAAAGGGGTAGAGAACAAATTATTTTTCCTCCCCTAAAACAATAAAGCCATGTCTGTGTCAAAGATGTTTCTGGGTAACAGGATTGTGTTTTGTTTCTCAGTTTCTCCCTCTAACCTATTCTTTATATAGAAGCACCTAAGCCAGTCCGAAGATTTAGTGTAGATGGAGCTCTTTCCATCCCCTTGGGCCTTCACTCTGTCTCCTTCAGTTCTCCTCACCCAGCCAAAACTAATTTTTTCCTCACTCTGTTGCAAAAAAAAAATGCTCCACCACAAGTAACTGGAAGCCATTCCCCATTTTGGTGAAGGGAAGGCCAGCAGAATCATTCATCCAAAATATGCCATTTTGTCAAAAATACTGATTATCTTTAATTAAAGGTACTTAAGAAACAGCTGGCAAAAGAGACACTTTGTCCTCTCTCATGCAAAAGGTACTCTTACTGTATCAGGAGGACAGAAGATATCCTTATCATCAAAGGCAGAGAATTTAAGACTGAAAAACTGTATAGACAAACCCAGTTACTTTCTCACCATTTCCTATCCATAACCCAAACTCCTTTGTCTCATCAATTCTTTACAAATTTATTTCTTTATCTAAAGGGCATAACAGCTTCCTGCTTTGGTCACTTGTTTGGGTCTTCATTCTCTTGTGAAGACTCACATATACATGTAAAAATTCAATAAAATGTGTATGTGTTTCTCCTGTTGATCGCTTTTATGTCAGTTTAATCTTAGGCCCAGTCAGAGACCAAAGAAGATAGAGAAGAATTTTTCCTCCATTACATTGGCCTAAAATGGTTGTATGTATATACATGATAGGTGTCAGTGAAGGTGTGATGGCACATGGAGAGTTAAAGAGGCCAATGAATATGAACCACCTGTTTCTTTGATTACTTGAGTTATTCCAAATGACCAAATGATTGTGATGGATAAGTCCAAGGTCCTCCATCACATCAGTGGAACAGCTTCCAAATATTTGTCTACAGTTGGATGACACAGATTTACCAGGGAGAACATAATCAGGAAATACCAACATTTTCACCTTCTTTGTATGTTGCCTAAAGTAGCTCATACATCTTTTGTGGCTTTCTGTGGCCCTGTCCTGAAATATTGGAAATCTTTGTTGAATTAAAAGATATAGGCAAGATAACATTGACTTTCCAGTGGTTTTTGAAGACTTGAAAAACTTCCAACAACTTGTAATTTTTCTAGATGAGGAAAGTGAGGCCCAGATTTTTTTCCTATCCTCTTCATCAATTGGGATATAGTGGTTTATAACAAGAAATACATATTTGGTTTTCATACCCATTTCTGGCACGGAGCTTCTAAAATACTTGGAATTTCCTAGGTGATGACAGCAATACAGGTGTCTCTTGTTATGTTAATGTGGTGACTTTTGAAAAGCACCTAAGGAAGAAGTTAATATGGTGCAGGAGTAGGGGGACCCTAAGCTTGCCTCATTCCTGGAACATAGCTGGATAAATATCAAATCATTCTGAACACCCAAGAAATCAATCTAAGGACTGAGAGAACAAACTGCACATCTACAGGTAGAAAAACATCTACCTCATGGAAGGAACTAGCTTCTTTTAACAAGCAGACCAAAACATACCTAGTTAAAACTTACTGCAGGCAAGGAGAAACTCTGCAGAGGACTGACCTGAGGGAAGGGGCAGCCAAAACACAACAGCAGAGTGCACACTCAAATACCTCCTAAAGGACCAGGCCCAGGACAGTACAGGACCTCTTCTTAATATAGCCATTCTGCTCAGGAGTAGGGAACATAACAGCTTTCCCAACAATCACAAACACAAAAAAACAGTGAACTAGACAAAATAAAAAGACAGAGAAATTCACCCCAAAAGAAAGAACAGGAAAAGTAATGGCCTGGATTTAATCAATACAGATATAAGTAAGATGCCTGAAGCAGAATTTAAAACAACTATTTTAAAGATATTAGCTGGGCTTGAGAAAAGTGAGAATACATTACAGAATCCCTTATTGCAGAGATTAAAGAAGTAAAAATTAGGCTGAAATAAAAGATGCTATAACTGAGATGCAAAACTGACTGGATGCAATGACAACAAGGATGGATGAGGCAGAGGAACAAATCAGTGATATACATGATAAAATTATGGAAACTAATGAATCTGAAAACAAGAGAGAAAGAAGGCATTGGATCATGAATGTAGATGTAGGAAATTCAGTGAATCCATAAAGCATAATAACATTTGTGTCACAGGAGTCCCAGAAGAAGAAGAGAGAGAAAAAGAGACAGAAGGTTTATTTGAGCAAATTATAGCTGAAAACTTCCCTATCTGGGGACGGAAACAGACATCGAAATCCAAGAAACTGAGAACTCTCATTAAATTCAACAAAAAGCCTATCATCACCAAGACATATCATAGTCAAATTCACAAAATACACAGATAAGGAAAGAATCCTAAAGGCAACAAGGGAAAAAAAGTCTTTAACATATGAGGGAAGACAGATCAGGTTCACGGAGATCTGTCCACAAAAACTTGGCAGTCTAGAAGAGAAGGGCATGACATATCCAACATGCTGAATAAGGAAAATATGTAGCCAAGAATGCTTTATCCATCAAGGCTGTCATTCAGAATAGAAGGTGAGATAAAGAGTTTCCCAGACAAACAAAAACTAAAGGCGTGTGTGACTACTAAACCAGCCTGCAAGAAATATTAAAGGGCACTCTGGAGAAAAAAAGACCAAAAGCAATGAAGACTAGAAAGGAACAGAGAACTTTACCAGAAACACCAACATTACATGTAACACATGTAACACAATGGTAATAAATTAATATCTATTATCAATAATCACTTCAAATGTAAGTGGACTAAATGTTTCAATCAAAAGACATAAGGTGTCAGAATGTGATTAAAAAAAAAAGACGCATCTATATGCTACCTACAAGAGACTCATTTTAGACCTAAAGACATGCAGATTGAAAGTGAATGGATGGAGGCACCTGGGTGGCCCAGTCAGTTAAGTGGTTGACTCTTGATTTAAGTTCAGGTGATCTCAGGGTCATGAGACCAAGCCCTGCATCTAGCTCTGTGCTTAGTGGGGGGGTTTCCTTGAGATTCTCTCTCTCTCCCTCTCTCTCCACCCCTCCCTGTTTTCTCTCTCTCCCCCCTCAAATAAATAAATAAATCTTTTAAAAAGGAGAAAGTGAAGGAATGGAGAACCATCTATCGTGTTAATTAATGTGAAAAGAAAGCCAGAGTAGCCATTCTTATATCAGAAAAACTAAATTTTAAACCAATGATGATAACGAGAGATGAAGAAGGGCAGTAAATCATAATAAAGGGGACTATGCAACAATAGATCTATCAATTGCAAATATTTATGCCCCCAACTTGGGAGAAACCAAATATATAAAACAATAACAAACAAAGAGGAACTCATTGAACATAATACAATACTAGTAGAGGACTTTAACAACCCCCTTACATCAATGGACAAATCACCTAAGTAGAAAATCAACAAGGAAACAATAGTTTTGAATGACACACTGGACTAGATGGACTTCACAGATATTCTCAGAACATTTCATTCTAAAGCAGCAGAATATGCATTCTTTTCAAGAGCACATGGGACATTCTCCAGAATAGATCACATACTGGGTCACAAATCAGGGTCTCAGCAAGTACAAAAAGATGGAGACCATACCATGCATACATTCTGACCACAACACTGTGAAACTTGAAGTCAACCACAAGAAAAACTGTGGAAAGACCACAAATACATGGAGGTTAAAGAACATCCTACTAAGGAATGAATGGACTAACCAGAAAGTTAAAGAATTAAAAAAAATACATGGAAGCAAATGAAAATGAAAGCACAACAGTCTAAAACCTTTGGGATGCAGCAAAGATGGTCTTAAGAGGGAAGTATATTGCAATACAGGCCTACCTCATGAAGCAAAAAAAAATCTTAAATACACAACCTAATTTTATACCTAAAGGAGCTGGAAAATGAACAGCAAATAAAGCCTAAAGCCAGCAGAAGAAGAGAAACAATAAAGATTAGAGCAGAAGTAAATCCTATAGAAACTAACAAAAAGAAACCAAATAGAACAGACCAATGAAACTAAGAGCTGGTTCTTTGAAAGAATTAATAAAATTAATAAACCACTAGCCAAACTTACCAAAAAGAAAAGAGAAAGGACCCAAATAAATAAAATCACAAATGAAAGGGGAGAAATCACAACCCACACCACAGAAATACAATTATAAAAGAATATTGTGAAAAATTAAATGCCAGCAAACTGAGCAATCTGGAAGAAGTGGACAAATTCCTAGAAACATACAAACTACCAAAATTAAAACAGGAAGAAATACAAAGTTTGAACAGATTCATAACCAGCAAAGAAATTGCATCAGTAATCAAAAATCTCCCAATAAACAAAAGTCCAGGGCCACGTGACTTCCGAGGGAAATTCTACTAGGAATTTAAAGAAGAGTTAATACCTATTCTTCTGAAACTTTTCCAAAAAAAGTAGAAATGGAAGGAAAACTTCCAAACTCATTCTACCAGGCCAGCATTACTTTGATTCCAAAACCAAAGATCCCACTAAAAAGGAGAACTATAGGCCAATATCCCTGATGAACATGGTTGCAAAAACTATCAACAAGATACTAGCAAATCGAATCCAACAGTACATTAAAAGAATTATTCACCATGATCAATTGGGATTTATTCCTGGGCTTCAACTGTGGTTCAATATTCACAAATCATAATATTCACAAATATTCACATGATAGCCACATTAATAGAAGAAAGGATAAGAACCATATGATCCTCTCAAGAGATGCAGAGAAAGCATTTGACAAAATACAGCATCCATTTTTGTTAGAAACCCAAAATACATATAAATGGAGCATACCTCAACATCATAAAGGCCATATATGATAGACCCACAGCTAATATCATCCTCAATGGGGAAGAACTGAGAACTTTTCCTTTAAGGTCAGGAACAAGACAAGGATGTCCACTCACCATTACTATTTAACATAGTACAGAAAGTCCTAGCCTCAGCAGTCAGACAACAAAAAGAAATAAAAGGCATCTAAATTGGCAAGGAAGAAGTCAAACGTTCACTCTTTGCAAATATCATACTATTCTATGTAGGAAACATGAAAGACTCCATCAAAAAATTTCTAGAACTAATACAGTATTCAGCACAGTCATAGGATATAAAATCTCTGTACAGAAATCTCTTGCATTTCTACACACCAATAGTGAAGCAGCAGAAAAACAAATCAAGGAACTGATTCCATTTACCATTGCGCCAAAAACGATGAGATACCTAGGAATAAACCAAACCAAAGATGTAAAAGATCTATACTATGAAAACTCTAAAGCACTATTGAAAGAAATTGAAGATGACACAAAGAAATGGAAAAACTTTCCATGCTTGTGTATTGTAAGAACAAACATTGTTAAAATGTCTATACTATCCAAGCAATCTACACATTTAATACATTCCCTATCAAAATATCAGTAGCATTTTTCACACAGCCAGAAGAAACAATCATAAAATTTGTATGGAACCACAAGAGACCCTGAAGAGCCAAAGCAATCTTGAAAAAGAAAAACAAAGTTAGAGGCATTACAATTACAGGCTTTCAACTATATTATAAAGCTGTAGTGATCAAGACAATATGGTACTGGCATGAAAACAGACACATAGATCAATGGAACAGAACAGAAAACCCAGACATGGACCCACACCTATATGGGGAAAACTAGACAAAAACATACAGAAGAATGAAACTAGACCAAATTCTTACACTATATACAAAAATAAATTCAAAATGGATAAAAGACCTAAATGTGAGAGAGGAAACCATTAAAATCCTAGAGGAGAACACAAGCAGCAAACACTTTAATCTTGGCTGCAGCAACTTTTTAAGACACATTATCAGATGCAAGGGAGATAAAAGCAAAAAAAAAAAATTTTTTTTTTTTTTTTGCTTTTGAACTATTGGGTCTTCATCAAGCTAGAAAGCTTCTGCTCTGCAAAAACAAAGCTAAAAGGCAGCTTATGAAATGGGAGAAGATATTTGCAAATGACATATCTGATAAAGAGTTAGTATTCAATATCCATAAAGAACTCATCAAACTCAACACCCCTAAACCAAATAATCCAGTTAATAAATGGACAGAAGACATGAATAGACATTTTTCCAAAGAAGACATCCAGATGGCTAACAGACACACAAAAGGATGCTCAACATTGCTCATCATCAGGGAAACACAAATCAAAAGCATGATGAGATGCCACCTAACAACTGTCAGAATAGCTAAAATTAACAACAGAAAATATTAGATGTTGGCAAGGATGTGGAGAAAGGGGAACACTTTTACACTGTTGGTGGGAGTTCAAACTGGTATAGCCAACTCTGGAAAATAGTATGAAGGTTCCTCAAAGAGTTACCCTATGACCTAGCATTTGCACTACTGAATATTTACCCAACAGATAAAAAAATACAGATTAAAAGGGTTATATGCACCCCAATGTTTATAGCAGCATTTTCAACAGTAGCCAAACTATGGAAAGAACCCAAATGTCCACTGACTAATGATTGGATAAAGAAGTGGTATAGCTCTACAATGGAATATTACTCAGCCATCAAAAAGAATGAAATCTTGCCATTTGTAAGGATGTGGCTGGAGCTAGAGTGTATTATGCTAAGTGAAAAGAGTCAGTTAGAGAAAGACAACTACCATATGATGTCACTCATATGTGGAATTTAAGAAACAAAACAGATGAACATATGGGAAGGAAAAACAGAGAGAGAGGGAAGCAAACCCTAAGACACTCTTAATGATAGAGAACAAACTGAGGGGTTGCTGGTGGGAAGTGGGTGGGGTATCGGCTATAGGGGTGATGGGTATTAAGGAGGGCACTTGTTATGACGAACACTGGGTGTTATATGTAAGTGATGAATCACTAAATTAAAAAAAAATATTTCCTAGAAATATTTTCTGTTGAAATATAGTGACAGAATTTGTTTGAAATACCCCAGAAAAAGAAAAAAAAATATGTGGAACAAGAGAATAGATGAAAGAAGAATGGAAGAGTTTTAGAATGTTCACAATTATTGAAAGTCATGAGAGTTCATGAAGATTAGATTCTTCTCTTTTACATATGTTTGAAATTTTTTATATTAAAAATTAAAAAAAAACCTTCTTCTGGTCATAAATCTGAAGGAAATCAGTTAGTGCAATGTAAATATTTTTATTATTAATAAATCAATATTGAATCATATTATGAGTGTATTTTGACTTTGTCACAAGACTTGTGACAGACCAGAGATCATCAAGTAAATGACAAGTATCAACCAGGTAGTTAGTTGGGAAATAGATTTAACCTCATGATTATGCCTCAGATGATCTCATGCAATTATCCAGGATGCCATATGTTGAAGATAACTGTATTGAGATGGTTTTTGGTTCATGATGATTCTCCCTTCTCTGGGAATAACTCTGATAGATAGAGGTGATATTGTGCCTGGACACAGCTAATTGATCCACCTAATACAAGCTGAGTCAATCAGATTGTCTCTCCCAGCAATGTGAAACTTGAAAGATGAAGGCTGGAGGTTTTGAAAGGTGAGGCATATTAACAGCAGCTCAACCCTTGCTGCTGAGGCCCCTGACACTCCCCTTCTGGAGGCTAGCTTATTTCACTCTTCTTTTGATTTCACGAACTAGTTCAATATCCTTCCAATTAATTGCCATTTTAAAAGTTAAGTTAGCTAGAATTGGTTTCTATTGCCTAAATCTCAAAGAACTTTATTAAATATAACAAATGGCTGCATAATAAAATTATTATGTAAATGTATTTGGTGTCTTATCTCTGTGTTGAAAGAAATTTAAAAGTAAAAAATTGCTGCTATCAAAAAAACCTGAGAAGAACCTAAGTATGTGGACTGATTGCCAGTGGAGCCAAACATGTGATTAGAGGGTTGTAACTTTTTTTAACTTTTAATTTTTTTAATTTTTATTTTTTATTGAGCTGTAGTTGACAAGGTTGGAACTTTCAATCCATCCCATCCCACCCCACCCCTACCTCTGGGGAAAGGAGAGGGGCTGGACTTTGAATTAATTGCCAACAGCCAATGAGTTAATCAATCACACCTATGTAACGAAGCCTCCATAAAAACCCCAAAGGACAGAGTTCGGAGAGCATCCAGGTTGTTGATTGTGTGGAAATGCAGGGAGAGTGACAAAGAGGGCATGGAAGCTCTGTGCCCCTTCCCACATACCATGCCCTATGTATGTCTTCCATATAGCTGTTCCAGAATTATATCCTTTTTATAGTGAACCAGTAATCTAGTAAGTAAAATGTTTCTCTAACTTTTGTGAGCCACTATAGCAAATTAATCAAACCTGAGGAAGGGGTTGTAGTAACCTCTGATTTATGTAGCCATTTGGTCAAAAACAACCCGGGTTTGTGACTGGATTTTTTTTTCCTTTATTTACTTGAGCTTTCCTTTATTTTTTAAAAAATATTTTTAAATTAAAATTCAATTAATTAGCATATGATGTATTATTGGTTTCAGAGGTAAAGATCAATGATTCATCAATCTTATATAATACCCAGTGCTCATTACATCACATGCCCTCCTTAATGTCCATTACCCAGTTACTCCATCCCTCCACCCCCCTTCCCTCCAGCAACCCTCAGTTTGTTTCCTATGATTATGAGTCTCTTATGGTTTCTCTCTCTCTGGTTTCATCTTGTTTCATTTTTTTTCCTCTCTTCCCCTATGATCCTCTGTTTTGTTTCTTAAATTCTACGTATCAGTGAGATCATATGATAATTCTTTCTCTGATTGACTTATTTTGCTTAGCATAATACCCTCTAGTTCCATCTACATCGTTGCAAATGGCAAGATTTCCCTTTTTGATGGCTGAGTAATATTCCATTGTATATTTGTACCACACCTTCTTTATCCATTCATCTGTTGATAGACATCTGGATACTTTCTGTAGTTTGACTATTGTGGACACTGCTGCTATAAACATTAAAGTTCAGATGCCCCTTCAGATCACTACATTTGTATCCTTGGTGTAAATACCAAGTACTGCAATTGCTGGGTCATAGGATAGTTCTATTTTCAACTTTTTGAGGAACCTCCGTACTCTCTTCCAGAGTGGCTACACCAGTTTGCATTCCCACCAACAGTGTAAGAGTGTTGGGGAGGGGAAGAGGCAGTTTTGTAAGACTGAGCCCTTACCCTGTAGAATCTGATGCTATGTCTGAGTAGATAGTGTCAGAATTCAGTTGAAGTAGGAAACTCAGCTGATGTCTGAGAATTGCATATTGGATGTCTGAAGGAAACCCTTACCCACACATGGTGGAATCGAGGTCCAGGAACCCAAAATATCAATATTAAAATATCCTTTAGAAGTCAGGAGGGGTTTGTGTATCAGACTAGAAGCACACAGTAAGCACCCAATAAATATCTGTTGAACCCAATTGAATTGGAGATTTTCATTTTATCTTTAGTTGCTTTTGTTCCAGGATGTGAATCAAAACAATTGGTGAGCTCAGGGTATGAACAGT
The DNA here is from genome assembly GCF_024610735.1 of Ursus americanus. Classification (NCBI taxonomy): domain Eukaryota; kingdom Metazoa; phylum Chordata; class Mammalia; order Carnivora; family Ursidae; genus Ursus; species Ursus americanus. The sequence continues at coordinate 48,577,026 of NC_142164.1, read as the reverse complement.
ATAGATGCATTCATCACATTTGTTTGACAGTTAAAAATGTTAAAACCATAAACTTGCCCAAGGCAATATTAGAGAAATGTTGTTGGAGTAGGGAAGATTGTATTATGTTTTCAGTGTATTCAGTGAGATATCTACTGAATACTCACTGAATATTGTGTATTCAGTGGTTTGGAAAGTATTCCTTTGGTAAAGGCTGGAAGCAGGGGTTTCTATTTGTAATGTCTGTTTCCACTCTATAAGCAGAAGGTGTGGATTCTTCAAATCACTGATGGAGACAGAAAAATTCTACTTTCCAAGTGATTTCAATACTGACTGATTTCTTAAGTTGCTTTTAATCTATAGAGGAGAAACTGAACAACAAAGTGATTCCTATCTATTTTGTAAAATAAAGGAACAAAAATTTCTTTAATAAAAACTTTTAAAGAGATTTCGTGCCACCACACACACACACACACACACACACACACACACGTGCTAAGTACAGTGCAGGAAGCCACTGTTTTAATGTAATGAAATTTACATGGCCAAAGCAGTGAAGTGGGAATAATAAGCAAGGATGTTTGTAGTGATATTCAGAGGTCGAATAAAAATTAAAAGAGCCAGACCCTAAATGGAATTATTATGGACCAGGAATAACTAGAAGTGTGGGAATAGAAGAGAGTTTAAAAATACTGAAACCTCAGTAAAAGTTCACGGCAGGAAGATTGAATCTAAAGTATTAAGACCTACTAAAGAAGATAATAAAATCGATGCACTAAGCTGGTAACTGGAAAATTAAGATTTCACTGAAATTGTCTCCTGAATGGGAAAGAAGCAGTGTCTTCAACTTTGAGAAGACAAAAAATTTAAAAAGAAAAAAGGGAGATCATTATGATGTGGGAAAAAAAGGCAGAAGGAAATGTAGATAAAATTAAATGTCCCTATAACCTGCAGCCAGTTGATAAATACTTGAGGCAGTCTGAGTATAATGTTCCTCCAGGAAGCTCCTGTCGTTTTTATTTTTTATGTTATGTTAGTCACCATACAGTACTTCATTAGTTTTTGATGTAGTGTTCCATGATTCATTGTTTGCATATAACACCCAGTGCTCCTTGCAATACGTGCCCTCCTTAATACCCATCACCATTCTAACCCATCCCCCCACTCCCCTCCCTATTGAAACCCTCAGTTTGTTTCCTGGAGTCCATAGTCTCTCATGGTTCATCTCCCCCTCTGATTCCCCCCTTCATTTCCCCCTTCCTTCTCCTGATATCCTCCATGCTATTCCTTATGTTCCACATATAAATAAAACCATATGATAATTGTCTTTCTCTGCTTGACTTATTTCACTTAGCATAATCCCCTCCAGTCCCATCCATGTTGATGTAAATGGAGGTTATTCATCCTTTCTGATGGCTGAGCAATATCCCGTTGTATGGACCACATCTTCTTTCTCCATTCATCTGTTGAAAGGGCATCTCGGCTCCTTCCACGGTTGGGCTATTGTGGACATTGCTTCTATGAACATTGGGGTGCATGTGACCCCTTCTTTTCACTACATCTGTATCTTTGGGTTAAATACCCAGTAGTGCAATTGCTGGGTCATGGAATAGCTCTATTTTTTTAACTTTTTAAGGAACCTCCATACTGTTTTCCAAAGTGGCTCTACCAACTTGCATTCCCACCAACAGTGTAAGAGGGCTCCCCTTTCTCCACATCCTCTCCAACATTTGTTGTTTCGTGCCTTGTTAATTTTTGCCATTCTAACTGGTGTAAGGTGGTATCTCAAGGTGGTTTTGATTTGAATTTCCCTGATGGCTAATGATGTTGAACATTTGTTTTCATGTGTCTCTTAGCCATTCTTACGTCTTCTTTGGAGAAGTGTCTTTTCATGTCTTCTGCCCTTTTTTTGACTTGATTATTTGGTTTTTTGGGTGTTGAGTTTGAGAAGTTCTTTATAAACCTTGGATACCAGCTCTTTATCTGAAAGTCATTTGCAAATATCTTCTCCCATTCCGTGGGTTGCCTCTTTGTTCTGTTGACTATTTCCTTTGCTGTGCAGAAGCTTACATGGAAAACCCAAAAGACACCACCCCCAAAATACTAGAACTCATACAGAAATTCAGTAATGTGGCAGGATAAAAAAAAACCAATGCACAGAAATCAGTTGCTTTTCTATACGCTAACAATGTAACTGTAGGAGGAGAAATTAGAGAATTGATTCCATTTACAATAGCACCAAAAACCATAAGATATGTTGGAATAAAACTAACCAAAGAGGTAGAGGATCTATGTTCTAGAAACTACAGAATACTTATGAAACAAATTGAAGAAGACACAAAAAGGTGGAAACATTCCATGCTCCTGGATTGGAACTATAAACATTGTGAAAATATCTATGCTGCCCAGAGCAACCTATACTTTCAATGCCACCTGGATCAAAATACAAATGGCATTTTTCAAAGATCTGGAACTAACAATCCTAAAATTTGTATGGAACCAGAAAAGATCCCGAATCACCAAGGAAATGGTGAAAAAGAAAAACAAAGCTTGAGGCATCACCTTGTCTGACTTCAAGCTATATTACAAAGCTGTGATCATCAAGAGACCATAGTAGTGGCATAAAAAGAGAGACATCGATCAATGGAACAGAATAGAGACCCCAGAAATGGACCCTCAACTCTATGGTCAACTAATCTTGGACAAAGCAGGAAAGAATATCCAATGGAAAAAAGACAGTCTCTTCAGTAAATTGTACTGGGAAAATTGGACAGCTATATACAGAATGGAACTCAACCATTCTCTTACACCGTACACAAAGATAAACTCTAAATGGACGAAAGACCTCAATGTGAAACAGGAATCCATCAAAATCCTAGAGGAGAACATAGGCAGTAACCTCTTCGACATCGACCACAGGGAAGTCTTTCAAAGGTGTCTCCAAAGGCAAGAGAAACAAAAGCAAAAATGGGACTTCATCAAGGAAGCTCCTGTCTTAATGTTAATGCCTTGCTAGAGGGAAAAACTACCTTAGACAATAGCAAGGCCTCCTGTATTGGGTTGAGTCTTCTTTAGCATATGAAAATCCTTTTGGAAGTTCCCTTATCTTTACTTCCCCCAATCCCAAAATATATAATCAGTTGCTCCTCATAATCCCAGGGCAGCAGGAAGCAGCAGGGAGCAGCAGGCAGCAGCAGCCAGCAGCAGCAGCTCTTTCTGCCCAAGGGTCTTGTCCCCATGCTTTAATAAAACCACCTTTTTGCACTGAAGATGTCTCGAGAATTCTTTCTTGACGATGTGCTCTGGACCCCACCAAAGCTCACCAAATTCAAAAACTACATCATTATGGTTGCACCATCATGGAGCTCCTTAACTGGTAGAAACATACAACCAAAGCATATGTTAAAGGGAACAGCTAAGAAATAATTGCTATTGATCTGATTTTTATAACTAATCCTATTGCTGATAAGAAAATAAACTTTAAAGAAACAAAATCTCGTGGGAGAAAATGTTGTAAAGGTTGATGGGGAAAAATGGGCAGAATTGCCTGCCATACCACTTAGAGAAGAAAACAATTTTACAAATGTAACAAGAAAGACGAGGAATGCTACACAAAAATGTTTTCTATAAATAAAACAAAAGGAAAAAAATTGGACTAATGTTTGAATGCAAGCCAAAATGTAGTGCTGATGTGAAAAGATAAAGGGTGAAACTGGGCATGTGGGGAGTTGGATGGCTAGCTAAGACCCTGGAGGGTGGATGTAATTCTTATTTGTTGAGGCCTGGGGCAATGCCCTAGGTCCTTTACCTGAATTAGTTCATCTCACTTTTGACAAACACCCAAAGAGGTAGTGGTTAAGTGACCTACCCAAGGTCAGGCAGCTAGTAAGTGGCAGGGCTGCAACACAGCCCAAGGCAGTCTGACTGTAAAGCCTGTGTTCTTTTTACTAAATTGTGATATATCTAGAAAGCACAGATTATCTTTTCAGTATATGCGGTAGAAGCAAAGTCATCAGAAGGTTCATATTTCTTAGCTCCATAATCACAATGCTACTAAGAACAAGAGGAGTGTTAGGAGTGCCTCACATCTGTAAACAATACATTAAAAAGTAATGAATAAATTCCTGTTTACATAAGAGAAAGGACAGATCTGGGAATGGGCATTAAGAAGGGAAAATACCCCATCCCCACACACAATAGTTTAATAGATGATTGAGAAGAACATTCCTGTTCTTAATTGGTAAAATAGAAGGAAAAAGTACCTAAACAAAGTGATTTCTATGTTTCATAGGGTGGTTCATGCTAATTTGATATGGTTTGAGAAACTGTATAATAAACAATCCCATACAACAATTTTTTCTATTCTTTAAATTTACCTTAATTATCCTTTGTAAAAAAAAAGTTATATTGTTTGTATTTATATTGTTTTTGTATTGTATTACATTGAGCTGACATATATTACAAACACCCTCCCATTCACTGTCCATGTTTCTAATAGCCTCACGCCTGGTTTCCTTTACTCCAGTCTAGACTCCCTTAGTTATACCCTTCATACTGCTTCCAGAATGAACTTGGTTAAACACAAATCTGACAATGTCAGTTCTTCGCTTAGAAGTTGTCAATGACACCCCATTGCTGGAGACTGACTTTTCAGACTCATCTCCAGTTGCTCCCCTAAAGCACTCTTCACTTTAACTGTATAAAATTACTCACTGTTCCCAAAGGGAGGAAGTTGCAATGCCTTTGTGCATGTTTTTCTCCATGTCCAAAATGTCTTTTCCCAACTTTTTTAACCTGACAATACCATCTTTCCATTAGCTTAAATGACATGTCCTCAGTGAAACTTTCTAGGAGTGATTAGGCAGAATTATTAACTTTATACATTTTTGAGATTAATATTTCCAAATCTGGTTGTGTCGTATCATCAATATGTATATTTATTATGGTGGTGATTCCACATCTCACTGAAAATCCGTTATTCACTAGATAGTACATCTTAGAATTAAAGGACTTTGGGGTGCCTGGGTGACTCAGTCAGTTAAGCATACAACTCTTGATTTTAGCTCAGCTCTTGAGCTCAGGGTTGTGAGTTCAATCCCTATGTTGAACTATTACAGTTCAAAAAAAGAAGAACTATTACAGTTGTTCCCTTATGTTTGTTACTAAACACTGGCATTCATTCAACAACCCTTTAAGTGCCTATGAAGTATCAGATACTATGCTAGGTGCTGGGAATACATTAATGGAAAACATAGACATGGTCACTGTCCTCAGTACCTTCCTGTTAGGGAGAGAGACAAAACAGAACAAGTAAATGTCAAATTAAACAACAAAGTAATAGCATCTTGTGATTAGGGTTATAAAGAAAACAAACAATCAAACAAACAAAAACCATGCTGCAATACAGCATCATTTTGGAATGTGTTTCTTGTGGTGGTTATGCCAGGTGCAACCCATTCCCTGCCCTTTTTGGGTGTATCACTAGACTACATTCATTTCCTGCCCTCTTGCTTGTTCTTACTGAGGAATGTGACTGGGGATGATGTATATCACAGATTGAGAACAGGTGCACATTTTCCATGTTCTTTCTCTTCCTTTGTCACCCAGACAGAAGCAGAGGATCCAGTAGAGGACTCTGAGGCACTAGGGGATGACAGACCACAATATGGGAGGATTCTGGGGTTTGAAGGGCTTTGTAAAAGACTTTTTATTCATTACCTATTTGGACTATGTGACGAATGATAACTAAGACTTTGTTCTGTTTAGACATTGAGGTATTGGAATTCTTTGCTACAATAGTTAGACTGTCTTGAATTATAGGGTGATTATTAGGGTGGCGGGTGACATGAGTGTCAAAGAATTGCACCGAGAGTGGAACAACAAGCAGGACGGAGTTTATTCACTCTCCAAGGGAGGAGAGGGGCCAAACATCAAGAGAAATGTGGGCTCCCAGCCTCTGTTGGGCTGGGCCTTTTAAGTTTTTTTTTTCTTTTTTACAGATGTGAGAGGGTTGTAGCTCTACCCATGGAGGGTGTGGGGAGGGGGTCAACTCTTGACCAGGTAGAACAGGAAAGGGGCTCTGTCCGGGCTCGTGTTGGATGTGGGTTGTGGCCCGGCTAGAGAAGAATATGCTTTGTTGTTGAGGTCTATTTTCTGAGAATGTGGGGCACCATGACCTAGAAAAACAGTTAGGGCCAGGTGCAGACACCTGTGAGTTTTGTCTGTAAGTTTGGCTGGTTATGGGTCTTTGAATAGATCCCTTTCAGTGATCATAGCCTCTTGTGGTTCAGGGTCAAAATAAAGATTTGAGACATTGATAGGAGTATCTAAACAAAACAAAACAAAACAAAACAAAACAACCAACAACCCAAAACATTTATTCTCTCTTGAAAGCTATCACAAAGAATCTTAATCCTACAATTCAGGAATTGCTCTGTAGGTAGTTTAACTCTCCCCATATGTCCATTGCTCTATGAAGAAAGTGACATTAACAATCTGCCAAAGCAAAAAAACCCCAAACAAATAAACAAACAAAAAACCCCCACAAAAAACCAAAACCAAAAAAAAACCCAAAAAACCCAAACAAACAAACAAACAAAAAAAACCTGACCTGAGAGCAAAGTTTAGTAGTTAGGTAAGCAAACTTTCTGTGTCGTCTGTCTTTCTGATGTATAGCTAGATAATTATTGCTACAGATACTTTTTATTTGAGCTTTAATCATTCTTATAACCACTAAATGGTATCATATGTCAAATGGAAACTTGAAGCAAAACAAGATGAACAATTTGACCTCTGTCCTGGGGTGATAACCCATTTGAACACACACTGCTCCAACAGGAACTAGGATGTGTAGAAAGACACATTCTACCTGTCAATTAATTAAGCCCATGGTTTTTCAGTAGTCTTGGTTCATGACATATAGGCTCATTTGGTCAAGCATTACCCATTATAAAGAAACATTTGCTGAGACTACAGCAGAGATAATGTACCTGCCTCTGAGTTGAGCCACACATAATCTAGAAATAAAGAACTCAGAACATTTGCCTCTAACCCACTTAGCTTTGGCTGGGTCATTCCTGCTGGATAAGAAATAAAGAATAAAAATTTCGTTAAGCACCCATGTACCTACTTGACTTGTTAAATTAAAAATGGGTGAGTTTAGGGGTGCCTGGGTGGTTCAGCCAGTTAAGTGTCTGCCTTTGGCTCAAGCCATGAACTCAGGGTTCTGGGATGAAACCCCGTGTTGGGTTCCCTGCTCAGGGGGGAGTCTGCTTCTCCCTCTCCCTCTGCCTCCTCCCCCCTGCTCATGCTCTGTCTCTGTCTCTCTCTCAAATAAATAAAGATCTTTTTTTAAAAAAATGGACAAATTTAATGAATATAAAGAATATTGTTGAACTCAGCATTTCAGAATATAGGTAGGAATGATGTGGGCTCAAACTGAATAGAGAGGCCATGAAAACTATTTCTGTGAAAGAGGTCCAAACAGCATGAAATTTTCCAAATTGTTAGTGCAATTGAGGATATAATATTTAAAAACTTCTTTTAAACCTTTGAAATGAACGTTTCTAAGTATGATGAAAAATTGATGAATAGAGATGTGATTTTTTTCTAGTTTTCTTGAGAAATAATTGAGAGATGCGATTGTTTTTTATTCATGACTTTCCCTAGGAATAATGTAATGTTGGAATGCTGTAAGAATATACCAAAACAAAGCCAAGCAATGTGATCTGACTATAACTGAGTTTCCAGACAGTACCTGGGAGCCAAACTGAACAGGCTGCCCATGGCTCCATGCTGAAGAAGCAATGAGCATTGCCAAGTTCTCCCAAAGGCTTGGCTACACTTACCAAAGGGCCAAATATCTAAGGGATTCAGTGTACAAAGAATTATAGGTTCTTGTCATTCCAGACATCTAAATCAAAGGTAGCAAACGATGCCGAGTAATAGTTTTAATACAATGTAAAAGACACTTATCTGAATCCTAGCTATATTATTACTACTGTATGACCACTGACATACTACTCAACCTCTTTTTTCTTATCTGTGAAATGGGGATTAAAAACACCTATTTGGTAAGTATTAAATGATACCATATATGAATAGTATTTATTTTGCACAGTGACTGGCACATTTCAAGGGTTTAATAAATGGCAGATATTAATAATACTTACTTTAAAACTAAACTTCCTCTAACCCTCCTCAACCCTCTACCCTATTCTCAAAATGCATGGATATATGCTTGAGTAGTTTTGGCAAAGAAGCCAAGTACGAATATTGTGAATATTGTGAAACATACCCACATAGCAATTTCAGTACTTCAAAATATTTTAAATCATTGCCAGAAAGGGAAATAGACATGTTAGTAATTATAATACAATAAGATTTTGTTGATGACTAAATTGTCTTCTTTCACAAAGGGTAAACCTGTCATCTTTGGTCTTTAAAAAATCATAGATGTGATTAAAAACCTCAGAGAATAAGTGGAATTATTTAAATTAGATTCCATAACTCTATATTTCATAATTATGAAAAGCTGCTTATTCAAAATTATATGTAATGGCATGATTGTGGAATTTCCTTGCTAATAGGGCTAAAATACTAATAAAAAATCCATTTTTCATCAGTTCCATGGTACTTATCATAGTAACAAATCTCAGCGGCATTATTTCATTAATACTAATTGAAAGGGAAACAAACTTACAGTTCAGATTTAAATTATGTGGGGAAATTTAAAAATAACAGCTATGAAAAACAAACTATTCTACTTATTACCACTGTATGAAGTAGTTTAATAATTTCTCATTAGTGGGCCCTACACAAGGTATATTGAATATTTCTTTGCACGACCTCAAATCCTCTGGCTTCCTCTCCTACCTAGTCACACCTGGGTGACTGAGTAGGTTTTGACCAGTTTCAATGCAAGGGGCCACCTGACAATGCCTTCCTTGTCTTTGGCAGGAGATAAATGCCTTTCATTGTGGCCCCAGGGCTTCTCTGATTCTTTGCTAGGGGATGCTCTGTGAAGGCATTTGGCATTCAAGCAGTAGCAACCTGAAAGCAGGGTGGGGAACATTAATACCCTGCAGGGCAACCTTTAGATAATGGGAAACTGGGCTGATGATTATGCTTTTTTCTTTTCATTAGATAAATGGTCTTGGGTTGCATATCATGAAGCAAATTAGATGGTTTTACAGGACTGGGTGCTCACAGTGGTGGCTCACCTGATAATGCATCCCTGAATTGGTTCTCTCTTCTTGCCTGCTTCATGCCCCTTGTCCTTTATTCCTGGTTTATCTCATAAACCAACTCCAAATGCCTGGGAAATAGACTTCTAGAACTCTGTGCTGAAAATTTCTGGTACTCAGTAAGGAAAAATTCATGATCCATTAGCCCACTGTTTTCTATTCCTGATTTAGGGGTTTCAGGTTATATCTGAGGGATTTCCTCCTCACTGAAATATATCCAATTCATGAAAATCTTAATATAAGATTGACATCTGATAAACCCTAATAGGCTTATCATCACAAAAACCCAAAGGATGTGTTTTCTGGGGAAAAAAATGTCTTATCAAATTAGGATCACCTTCAGGGAGCATGACTTGCTATAGAAATCAGATCTTATTTGCTACTCTGAAGTTTCTACCAAGTTCTAGTCCATAAAACCACAGAAGAGCTAGAGTTACTAAATGAACTTTGGTATAAAGCCATGTGTGTATCAAGTGACTTTAAAATCAAATTTGAGTATGTTATACCATTAATCTGGTTTATTCATTAGAACAACTAAAAATTTAGATGAACTATTTTATATTTGCTATCCTTTAACACATGAACACCACCTAAAGCTCAGAGAAAATCACAAAATTCAATCAACCTTGAGTAATATCAAATTATATTCTCCGTCCACCTCACTTACGTCACTTGAATCAAAAAGAATATGTGGCCTAACTTAGACCCTAGAGTGCTATATGTATTTTAGATATCGCCATAAATTATACTTTTTGCAAATTTAAAATATTGGGAAAATTTGCAGTGCAGATGGATGATCTAGTAATCTTTGAGTGAATCCTTTTTGCCTCTTAGGAGAGCTGGGAAAGACCGATCTAAATGTTTTCTCATCTTTTAAAATTTCACTAACAATTTTGGTACAAGTTCCTTGTGGGGAGGCAGTAGTATCTCTCCACATGATTCATAACATGCTTACTGCTTTTTTTTTTCTTCTGATGGACATGTCTATACTGTAAGTGATATAAGATCCTTGGCATTTGAAAATTAAAGAACAACAGCAAAGGGCCAGATGCTGTAGTTATAAAAAAGTTGCAAAAGTATCATAAACACCAGGTGTGCCATATAAATGCACAGTTTTTTTTTCTCTGCCACACTATTATCATATGGTTCCAACATCTGTTCATTCCTTTCCAGGTTTCCCACAGACAGTATTTATTAAAATCAAATACATACTAGCTCTCACCTATGTGTCTTTGGCAGGAAGCGCCACAACAGCCTTATAATGGAGTATAAGTGAGCTGATAAAAATTGATTCTTATTAGTAAACTTACAGTTATCCTTACAATCCAATATAGTGTCATCTACCTTTGGTATGCCTTCTACTTCCCAATTACTCTGTGGTTTCTATGAGAGGGGGGCTAGTACAGAAATTTTTATACTAATTCCAAATAATTAGAAGATGAGAGGAGAGGCCAGTTGAGCTTCATGAAGAATCTGTGTTAAAGAAAATTTAAGAAACGTTATTTTCTTATTTTCAACTAGAGGATATATTAGAAAGTATAAATGAATAGAAAATAAATATTTTAATGAGAGTATCAAAAAGCCTCAAAGGCTAGGGCACGTGGGTGGCACAATCAGTTAAGCGTCTGACTCTTGGTTTTGGTTCAGGTCATGATCTCATGGGTCATGCGGTTGAACCCCAAATAATACTCTGCACATAGCAGAGAGTCTGCTTGAAGATTCTCTCCCTCTGCCCCTCTCCTCACTTGCAGGTACGTGCATGCTCTCTCTCTCTCTTTCTAAAATAAATAAATAAATCTTAAAAAAAAAAAAACCTCAAAGCCCTATATTATAAAATGATATATTAGAAGCAACCAACCTAGTATAGAGAAAATAACACTGGTCTGGAAATCAGGAGTTTTATGTTGTGGTTTTTAATCTAGTTTTCCCACCCTTCAGGCTTTAGTCTTCCCCTCTGGGAAATGAGGAGACTGTAACATATGTACTATGTTCCCTTCTGGTTTGATGATTTATAACACTAATGATAAAAAAAACCTTCAACAACAGAGAATTTTTTTCTCTAGCTCTTGACTTGATACGTGCTTCTGATTTTTTATTGTCATTGTTATGGACAGCATGTTTGTATTCCCACCAAAATTTATTTTAAAACAATATTCCCTATTAAGACAGTATTGGAGGTGTGGCTATATTGGGAGGTAATTGGGTCATGAGGGTGGAGGCTTCTTTATGGGATTGGTTGTCCTTGTAAGAGGAGGGAGAGGGTTAGCTCTCTCTTTCAGCCACATGAGGATAAAACAAGGAAATAGGGCAGTCTATAACCGGGAAGAGAACCCTTACCAGAACCCAACTGTGTTGGCATCCTGATCTTGAACTTCCATCCTACAGAATTATGTGAAATAAATTTCTGTTATAAAACACCCAGTTTACACTACCTTGTTATAGCAGCCTGAACTTAGACACTTATTTTCCCTTTAACTTAATGAAATATGTACATTGTTTTTTTAATAATATTTTTTATTATGTTAGTCACCATACAGTACATCCCTGGTTTTTGATGTAAAGTTCGATGATTCATTAGTTGCGTATAACACCCAGTGCACCATGCAATACGTGCCCTCCTTACTACCCATCACCAGCCTATCCCATTCCCCCACCCCCTCACCTCTGAAGCCTTCAGTTTATGTGCATTGTATCAGAGTTATCACAAACACCAAAAAAGTAGATTTCAAATTAATGAGTGTTTTGACTGAGTTTAAAAAAAAATGCCTAAAAAAATAAATGAACAACAATGGACTATCAAGAAAATATTGGAAAGATTGGCTATCTATTTGAATAGGAAAATCAGAACCTCTGTCTACCTCATATAATATACAAAAAATAAATTCCAGATAGATTAAAGACTAAACCATACAAGTATGTGGTGGGAACTGTGAAATATTACCCAAATGTCTTCGGTAAATGACTTACTGCCCCAACAACTGAGAGTGCTGTCAGTAGACAGTCTTCAGATGATGGCCCCTACAGTAATTGCCTCAAAGAGCTGCCTCACCCAGGGTCATAGCCCTTCCCAGGGGAGCCCACACTCAGTGACGGATGAAATGTAGAATTATAAAGACCTGGCCATCTCAGCCCATTTCTACAAAATTTTCAAGGGCCATTTTAGACTCAAAACTGTCCATGAGCTGAATTGATGTTGTCATTGGTCCAGGATGGCAGCTCAGCTTCTTTCTCTGACCATTTCTGCTTCCTTTCCCTCCATTCCACAGGTGTTGATCCCAAGAGCATTTGCTAATAAACATCCAGAAGACTAAACTCTGTTTCAGATTCTGCATATAGGAGAACTAGATCTGCAACAATACATTCAAAGAAAATGTAAAAGAATATTTATCATTAAAATAATCTTGAGATTTCGAGGTTAAGATGGCGGAGGAGTAGGGGACCCGTTTTTCAGCTGGTCCCCTGAGTCGAGTTAGACAGGTACCAGACCATCCTGAACATCCACAGAATCAGCATGAGACGCAGGAAGATACATCTGGATCTCTACAAATGAACATCTCCAGCGCTAAGTTTTGAGGTACGAAGTGGGGAGCCATGAAACCATGCACAGATATCGGAAGATAAACAGAAAGGGGAGGAAGCCGCCGCGTTTGGGCGCCGGGAAGCGGTAGCCACCTGCACTGGGGAGAGGGCTGACTCGCTGTCCAGCACCCGTGAGAGCAGACTGAGACCATGAGCCAGGGAACGAGCGCCACCAGACTGAAACGGAGCTCCGGTGCACTCACTGAACCAGACTGAAACCGGGAGCTCCGGAACGCGTGGAGGTGGCTGGTGGCTGGTAGCTGGCGGCTGGTGGTGTTAGAAACACAAAGGACAGAGACCCGCAGGCCCTGGAAGTGAGGGCTGGGAAGCCGGGTGTGGGGCGCACATCCCAGAACACTGCAGGGTTGAGCAGCACCAACAGAAACAGAGTTAAAGTGGCCAGAACATCAGTGAAGAATGGTCGGTGATCCCTCTGTTCTGAGACAGAGGCTGAGATTCGGCTACTGTTGCTCTGACTCTCAGAAGAGGCACAGCAAACTGCCAGGGAAAGCCGCCAGAGAACAAAAGCCTGGAAAGACCTGCTCACAGTATGCGCATCCCCATCCCCCCTTGCAGGGGACACAGAGACTCTAATCCAAACAGGGTTGCCTGAGTATCAGTGCGGCAGGCCCCTCCCCCAGAAGGCAGGCTGAAAAATCAAGAAGACCGCATCCCTAAGGCCCTTATAAAACAAGTGCGCACTGCCTGATTCCCGGTCAATAATTTGGGCTCTGGACAAACCTGCAAGCTCTCCTCATCAAAATGACGGGAAGGAGAAATCCCCCCCCAGCAAAGAAACGACAATGAGCCTGTGGCCTCTGCCACAGAATTAATGGATATGGGTATAACCAAATTATCAGAAATGGAATTCAGAGTAACAATGGTCAAGATGATATGTAGACTTGAAAAAAGTATTAACGAAAATGTTAATGAGAATATAGTATCTCTAAGGGCAGAAATGAGAGCGAATCTGGCAGAAATTAAAAATTCTATGAGCCAAATGCAGTCAAAACTAGAAGCTCTGACGGCCAGGATGAATGAGGCAAAGAAGGAATCGGCATATTAGAGGATGGGTTAGCAGAAGAAAAAACTAAAATAGAATCTGGACTCAAAAAAATCCACTCACAGGAATGTAGGTTATGGGAGATAACTGAATCAATGAAACATTCCAATATCAGGATCCTTGGCATCCCCGAGGGGGTGGAGAAAAAACAAGGTCTAGAAGAAATATTTGAACAAATTTATCTGAAAACTTCCCTACTCTAGCAAAGGAAACAAACATTCATGTCCAAGAGGAAGAGAGGATCCCTCCCAAGCTCATCCACGAAAACCTATGCCACGGCACGTCATAGTGCATTTCGCAAATATTAGATCCAAGGATACAATATTGAAAGCGGCCAGGGCAAAGAAATTTCTCACGTACCAAGGCAAAGGTATCAGAATTATGTCAGACCTGTCTACACAGACCTGGAATGAGAGAAAGGATTGGGGGGGGGGCATTTTTAAAGCTCTTTCAGACAAAAACATGCAGCAAAGTATCCTTTCTCCAGCAAGGCTGTCATTCAGAATTAATGGAGAAATAAAGACCTTCCAGAATCACCAATCATTGATCAATTTCATAACCACAAAACCAGCCCTACAGGAGATATTAAGGGGGAGTTCTATAAAAGTAAAATGGACCCAAGAGTGATACAGAACAGAAAGTCACAACCTATAGAAACAAAGACTTTACAGGCAACATTAAAATCATATCTCTCAATAATCAGTCTCAATGTAGATGGCCTAAATGCCCCCATAAAGCACCACAGGATTGCAGATTGGATAAAAAGACAGGACCCAGCCATTTGCTGTCTACAAGAGACTCATTTTGAAACTGAAGATACATCCAGAATGAAAGTAAAGGATGGAATACCATCTTTCATGCCAATGGACCTCAAAAGAAAGCTGGGGTAGCAATTCTCCTATCAGACAGATTGGATTTTAAACTAAAGACTATAGTTAGAAACATAGAAAGGCACTATATTATTCTTAAAGGATGTATCCAACAAGTGGATATGACAATTATAAATATCTATGCCCCCAACAAGGGAGCAGCAAGATACACAAGCCAACTCTTAACCAGAATAAAGAGACATATAGATAAAAATACGTTAACAGTAGGGGACCTCAATACTCCACCATCAGCAATAGAGAGATCACCTAAGCAAGAAATCAGCAAAGAAACAAGAGCTTTGAATGCCATACTCGACGAGTTGGACCTCGTAGATATATATAGAACACTACACTCCAGAACCAAAGAATACTCATTCTATTCGAATGTCCATGGAACATTCTCAAGAATAGACCATGTTCTGGGTCACAAAACAGGTCTCAACCGATACCAAAAGACTGAAATTATTCCCTGCATATTCTCAGACCACAACGCTCTGAAACTGGAACTCAACCACAAGGAAAAATCTGGAAGAAACTCAAACACTTGGAGACTAAGAACCATCCTGCTCAGGAATGATTCGATAAACCAGGAAATCAAAACTCAATTTAAACAATTTATGGAGACCAATGAGAATGAAAACACAATGGTCCAAAACCTATGGGATATTGCAGAGGCAGTCCTAAGGGGAAAATACATAGCCATCCAAACCTCAATCAAAAGAATAGAAAAATCTAAAATGCAGTTTTTATATTCTCACCTCAAGAAGCTGGAATAGCAACAGAGGGACAGGCCTAATCTACGCACGAAGAAGCAGTTGACCAAGATTAGAGCAGAAATCAATGAATTAGAAACCAGGAGTATAGTAGAGCAGATCAACAGAACTAGAGGCTGGTTCTTTGAAAGAATTAATAAAATTGACAGACTGCTGGCAAGACTTATCCAAAAGAATAGAGAAAGGACCCAAATTAACAAAATTATGAATGAAAAGGGAGAGGTCACAACCAACACCAATGAAATTGGAAGGATTATTAGAAACTTTTATCAACAGCTATATGCCAATAAATTAAGCAAGCTGGAAGAGATGGAGGACTTCCTGGAAACCTATAAACTACCAAGACTGAAACAGGAAGAAATTGATGTTTTCAACAGGCCAATTAATTATGTAGAGATTGAAACAGTGATTAAAAACCTTCCAAAAAACAAAATTCCAGGCCTGGACGGTTTTCCTGGGGAATTCTACCAAACATTCAAAGAAGAAATAATACTTGTTCTCCTAAAGATATTTCAAAAAATAGAAACAGAAGGAAAGCTACCAAACTCATTCTATGAGCTCAATATTACCTTGATCCCCAAACCAGGCAAAGACCGTGTCAAAAAGGAGAATTACAGACTGATTTCCTTAATGAATATGGACGCCAAAATTCTCAACAAGATCCTGGCTAATAGATTCCAACAGTATATTAAAAGGATTATCCATCTTGACCAAGTGGGATTCATCCCTGGGATGCAAGCGTGGTTCAACATTTGCAAATCGATCGGTATCTTAGATTTTATCCAGAAGGAAAAAGCCAAAAATTATATGATTCTATCAATAGATGCAGAAAAATCATTTGACAAAATACAGCATCCTTTCCTGATTAAAACCCTTCAGAGTGTAGGAATAGAGGTTACATTCCTCAATCTCATAAAAACCATCTATGAAAAGCCTACAGCAAATACCATTCTCAATGGGGAAAAGCTAGAAGCCTTTCCCTTAAGATCAGGAACACGACAAGGATGCCCACTTTCACCACTATTATTTAACATAGCACTAGAAGTCCTTGCAACAGCAATCAGATAACAAAAAGGGATAAAAGGTATCCAAATGGACAAAGAAGAAGTCAAACTGTTTCTCTTCGCAGATGACATGATACCCTATGTGGAAAACTCAAAAGAATCCACTCCCAAACTATTAGAAGTTATAGAGCAATTCAGTAATGTGGCGGGATACAAAATCAATGTTCAGAAATCAGTTGCATTTCTATACATGAATAATGACACTGAAGAAAGAGAAATTAGGGAATCCGTCCCATTTACAATAGCACCAAAAACCATATGTTACGTTGGAATTAACCAGAGACGTAAAGGATCTATATGCTAGAAACTATAAATCACTCTTGAAAGACTTTGAGGAAGACACAAAATGATGGAAAAATATTCCATGTTCATTGATCGGAAGAATTAACAGTTAAAATGTCCATGCTACCCAGAGCAATGTACACGTTCAATGCTATCCCGATCAAAATACTGATGACATTTTTCAAAGAACTGGAACAAACAGCCCTTAAATTTGTATGGAACCAGAAAAGGACCCGAATCGCCAAGGAATTGTTGAAAAGGAAAAACAAAGCTGGGGGCATCACAATGCCGGATTTCGAGCTGTACTACAAAGCTGTGATCACAAAGACAGCATGGTACTGGCACAAAAATGGACACATAGACCGATGGGACAGATTAAAAACCCAGAAATGGACCCTCGGCTCTTTGGGCAACTAATCTTTGATAAAGCAGGAAGGAACATCTGGTGGAAAAAAGACAGTCTCTTCAATAAATGGTGCTGGGAAAATTGGACAGCTACATGCAAAAGAATGAACCTTGACCACTCTCTGACACCATACAAAAAGATAGACTCCAAAGGTATGAAAGACCTCAATGTGAGACAGGAATCCATCAAAATCCTAGAGGAGAGCATAGACAGCAACCTACGATATCAGCCAAAGCAACCTTTTTCATGACACATCTCCAAAGGCAAGAGAAACAAAAGATAACATGAACTTGTGGGGCTTCATCAAGATAAAAAGCTTCTGCACAGCCAAGGAAACGGTCAAAAAAACTAAGAGGCAGCCCACGGAATGGGAGAATATATTTGCAAATGATACTACAGATAAAAGATTGGTATCCAAGATCTACAAAGAACTTCTCAAACTCAATACATGAGAAACAAATAAACAAATCATAAAATGGGCAGAAGATATGAACAGACACTTTTCCAATGATGACATACAAATGGCTAACAGACACAGGCAAAAATGTTGAAAATCATTAGCCATCAGGGAAATTCAAATTAAAACCACACTGAGATACCACCTTACACCAGTTAGAATGGCAAAAATGGACAAGGCAGGAAGCAACAATTGCTGGAGAGGATGTGGAGAAAGGGAATCCCTCCTATATTGTAGGTGGGTATGCAAGTTGGTACAGCCACTCTGGAAAACAGTGTGGAGGTCCCTTAAAAAGTTAAAAACTGAGTTAACCCTATGACCCAGCCATTGCACTACCGGGTATTTACCCCAAAGATACAGACGTAGTGAAGAGAAGGGTCATATGCACCCCAATGTTCATAGCAGCATTGTCCACAATAGCTAAATCGTGGAAGAAGCCGAGATGCCCTTGAACAGATGAATGGATTAAGAAGTTGTAGTCCATATATGCAACGGAATATTACGCAGCTATCAAAAAGAACGAGTTCTCAACATTTGCTGCAACATGGACGGCACTGGAGGAGATAATGCTAAGTGAAATAAGTGAAGCAGAGAAAGACAATTATCATATGACTTCTCTCATCTATGGAACATAATAACTAGGAAGATCGGTAGGGGAAGAAAGGGATAAAGAAAGGGGGGGGTAATCAGAAGGGGTAGTGAAGCATGAGAGACTATGGACTCTGAGAAACAAACTGAGGGCTTCAGAGGAGAGGAGGGTGGGGGAATGGGATAGGCTGGTGATGGGTAGTAAGGAGGGCACCATTGCATGGTGCCCTGGGTGTTATATGTAACTAATGAATCATCGAACTTTACATCAAAAACCAGGGATGTACTGTATGGTGACTGACTTAATATAATAAAAAAGAATAATCTTGAGCATGGAAAAGTGTTTCTTGAAAAGAACATAAAAGCCAAACTCCATTAAGGAAGACATGGAAGGATATGACTACATGAAAATTAAAAGCTGTATTATGAAAGGCATCTTAAACAAAATGAAAGGACAGGCAATGGATTTTGAGAGAATATTTTAAACATATATAATGGACAAAGAGTTCATGTTCACAATATATAAAGAACTCCTACAAATCATTAAGAAGGCAGTCCTCCCCCCCCCACAAGACTAATGTATATGAAAAGAAATTCAAGGAAAAGAGATGTTGCCAACAAAATAGAAAAAGATGCTATCAGCCTTATTTGAAATCAAAGAAACCTTACTTGGAATAAAAGAAATTCAAATAAAAAAATAAGCTAACTTGTAAAATGAAAAAGATTGAAATTTTTCACTTCTGGAGAAGATGGTGGAGTAAGAAGATCCTAAGCTCACCTTGCCCCATGGATACAACAAGGTAACATCAATGTCAATGTAAATTACTCAGAAAATGACCTAAAGATTGTCAGAATAGACTCACCACAGCTACATGTAGAGAAGAGTTCACATGGAAAAGGATATGAAGGATGGAGACGTGATGGAGAGCTAAACAGTCCTGTAGGACGGTCTGCTGGATGGAGGGTGCCACAGGCACAGGGAGGAGAGAGATACCAATGTTCACACCAGGTACCCCAGGCACAGGAAGCCCACATGGGGAAGAGGAATCCCCATAGCATTTGGCTTTGAAACCAGAGGGACTGAATTTCATGAGTTCTTACAATCAATGGGACTTAACACGTGTAAATTTGAAAATCAGTGGGCTCCCTTCTGGGAGAGCCAGGAGGATGATAGGAAAATGAATCCTTGCCCTTAAAGAGACAAATAGCCCTTCTGAGGTACAGCATAGAGGCAGCAGTTTGAAAAATACCTGGGGTATATAGGAAGGAAATTTATTTTCTAATCTCAGAGCATGTACTGAAGGGATAAGGATGGTTGCATTACTTCTCCAGGAACAAAGGAGCTGGCTGGCAGTCACCATTTCCCTCCCTCCCTACCAACCTAGATACATGAATATCTGCAGGACAGCATGGGGCCAACAGTCACTACCTAACTTGATAACAGTATGCCCTGCCATCACGTTCTCCTTTGGATCCACCCTCTTGAAACCAGCTGGCCTCTGGCACAAGTGGCTGCAGATCCTCTCCCACAACAGACCTGAATGGACTTACTGTCACCAAATGCCCTGACGCCTCCAGCCCTGCAGCAGGAGTTTTCTAAAGTGGCTGTCAGTGCACCTGGGTGGCTCAGTTAGCTAAGCATCTGCCTTTGGCTCAGATCATGATCTCAGGGTCCTGGGATCAAGTACCACATAGGGCTCTATGCTCAGCGGGGAGTCTGCTTCTCCCTCTCAATCTCCCTCTGTACTCTCTCTCTCTCAAGTAAATAAATAAAATAAAATAAAATAAAATAAAATAAAATAAAATAAAATAAAATAATAAAATGGCTGTCAGCCCTCTCCCACAACAGACCTATGCAAACCTTGATAATGCATGTGCCCCACCTCTACGTTCTCTGACAGTCCTCCCCCTTCAATAGGCTTTTGGCCAGAGCCCATCCAAAGTGGTGCCACAAATCTGGCAGTGTGCAAGCATCCCCAACAGAGGTCAACACCACTCCAAAGTGACTTCCAGGGAGAGGGGGAAATAAGTACACACAGCAGTCCAACCACAGCCCAAGTACTGGGCTGGGGGCAGACATCTGGTCTGACTATAGGCACTACCGAACAATGAAAAACAACACAGGGAAAGTGCCTCCATTTTAGTGCTACTACATCTCTGGCAAACACCTGGTCTAATTCAACTCAAGTTCATGGTAACCCCAAACTAGCCCGCTAAAAACATAGAGACCCAAACCTGCCAACAACAGGCAAAGAGAACCATTGTAGTTGACTGGACTGAAGGCAAAAAGTGGCTCAGCCACAAAGTAGTGTGCATGCAACAGCATAGACATCCCTGAAGTGCCAGATTCTGGTGAACAGGGGACATTACACTACAGGGCACTATAGGACCTCTTTCTTCATAACACCACTGCTTTCAAGAATGGGATACGTAGCTGAATTTTCTAACACATAGAAATAGACACAGAGAGTTAGAACAAATGAGGAGACAGAGGAATATGAATACGTCCAAAATGAAAGAACAGGACAAAATCACAGCAAGAGAGCTAAAAGAAAAAGAGATAAGTTTTACGTCTGAGAGAGGTTTTAAATTAATGGTCATAAAGATGCTCAGTGGATGTGAGGAAAGATGGAGGACCTTAGTGAGACCCTAACAGAGAGAGAAAACAGTGAAAAATAACCAACCATGGATGATGAATTCAATAACTGAAATTAAAAATACACTAAATGGAATAAATAGTAGAGTAGAGAAAGCAGAAGAATGGACCAGTGACTTGGAGGACAGAGTATTGGAAAGCAATCAAGATGAATAGGAGAGAGAATAAAATAATAAAATATGGAAATACACTTAGGGAACTCAGCGACACCATTAAGGGTAAACACATTTGCATTATAGGAATCCAAGGAGGAGAGAGAGAAGGAATAGAAAATTTATTTGAAGAAGTAATAGCTGAAAACTTCTCGAATCTGGGGAAGGAAATAGAAACTCAGATCCAGGAGGCACAGAGCTCCACGAACAAAATCAACCCAAGGAGGACCACACCAAAGAAAAAGTAATTAAAATGGCAAGCGGTAGTGATAGGAGAGAATTTTAAAAGCAGTGAAGAGAAAAAAAAAAAGAAACAACACAGTAAGAGGAAAGAAAACAGTTACAATTAAGTAAAGACTGTCAACTAATTTTTCAGCAGGAACTGTGGGCCAGAAGAGAGAGGCATGATATAGTCAAGTGCTGAAAAAAAAGTAACCCAAAACCTTGCAACTAAGTATACTCATTTAGCAAGGCTATCATTCAGAATAGAAGGAGAGAGAGTTTTCCAGACAAGCAAAAGTTAAAAGAATGCATGACCACAAAACCAGCCCTATAAGAAATGTTAAAGGGAACTTTTTGAGTGAAAACAAGAGACCATAAGTAGGAGCTAGAAAAGTAGGAAGCACAAAAGTGGTAAAACTAAGTATATCTATACAAATAGTCAAGGAATTCACAAAATAAAAGGATGTAAAGTATGATACCATATACCCAAATAGTGGATAGGAGAGGAATATAGAATGGAATCAAACTTAAGTGACCATCAGCTTAATATAGACTGCTATATGCATAAGATGTCATATATAAACTTAATGGTAACCACAAATCAAAAACCAATAATACATATGCAAAACATAAAAAGAAAGAAATCAAAGTATATTGCTGAAGAAAGCCAGCAACACTATAAAAGAACACAGCAATAGAAGAAAAGAACAAAATAGAACTATAAAAACAACCATAAAACAAGTAACAAAATGGTAATAAATATATACCTATCAATAATTACTTTGAATGTAAATGGAATAAACACTCCAATTAAAAGACATAGGTTGACAGAAAGGATAAAAAAGCAAGACACATCTATATGCTACCATGAAGAGACTCATTTCAGACACATAGAGATTGGAAATGAAAGGATGAAAATGCATTTATCATGCAAATGGAGGTGAAAAGAAATCCAGGATAGCAATACTTATATCAGACAAAACAGACTTTAAAACAGACTGTAAAAAGAGACAAAGAAGGCACTTCATAATCATAAAAGGAACAATCCAACAAGAAGATCTAACAATTGTACATATTTATGCACCCAACATATATGTTGGTGCACCAAAATATATGTAGGAACTACTAACAAACATAAAAGAAGTAATCAATAGTAATACAATAATAGAAGGGACTTTAACACCCCACTTACAGCAATGGACAGATCATCCAAACAGAAAATCAACAAGGAAACAATGGCTTTGAATGACACATTGGACCAGGTGGATTTGACACATATATTCAGAACATTCCCTCCTAAAACATCAGAAAAAACATTTTTTCATGTGCACAGGAAACATTCTCCAGAATAGATCACATATTAGGCCACAAAACAAGTCTCAACAAATTCAGTAAGATTGAAGTCATTTCATGTATCTTTTCTGACTGTGAAATTATGAAACAAGAAATAAATCACAAGAAAAAATCTGGAAAGAACACAAATACATGGTGGTTAAATAACATGCTACTAAACAATGAATGAATGAACCAAGAAATCAAAGAGGAAATTAAAAAAATACATGGAAACAAATGAAAATGAAAACACAATGGTCCAAAATCTTTGGAATGCAAGAAAAGTGATTCTAAGAGGGAAGTTTATAGCAACACAGGCCTACCTCAAGATATAAGAAAAATCTCAAACAACCTAATCTTATACCTACAGGAGTTAGAAAAAAAAAGAGCAAACAAAAGCCAAAACCACCAGATGGAAGGAAATAATAAAGATTAGAGCAGAAATAAATAAAATAGAAACTAAAAAAAAAACAATAGAATAGACCAATGAATCCAGGAGCTGTTTTTTTTAAAGATCAACAAAATTGATAAACCTTTAGCCAGACTCATAAAACAACAACAACAACAAGAAAAAAGTAAAAATAAAGAATGAGGGAGAACTCAAATAAACAAAACCAGAAATGAAAGAGTTGAAATAACAGCTGACACCACAGAAATGCAAATAATTATAACAGAATATTATGAAAAATTACATGCCAACAAACTGGACAACCTAGAAGAAATGGATAAATTCCTAGAAACACATAACCTTCCAAAACTGAATCAGGAAGAAATGTACAAATTTGAACTGATTAATTACCAGCAATGAAAATGAATCAGTAAGCAAAAAACTCCCAATGAACAAAAGTTCAGGACCAGATGGCCACACAGGTAAATTCTACCAAACACTCAAAGAAGAGTTACTATCTATTCTTTTCAAACTATTCCAAAAAAGAAAAGATAAAGAAAATGTTCCAAATTCATTCTGTGAGGTCAGCATTACCCTGATACAAAAACCAGATAAAGACACTACTAAAAAAGAGACTACAGACCAATATCTCTGATGAACATAGATGTAAAAATCCTCAACAAAATATTAGCAAAAGAAATCCAACAATATATTAAAAAGATATTCACCACGATTAAGTACGATTTATTCCTGGGATGCAAGTGTGGTTCAATATTCGCAAATAAATCAATGTGATACATCACATCAAAAAGAGAAAGGATAAAAACCATATGATCATTTCAATAGGTGCAGAAAAAGCATTTGACAAAGTACTGCATCCATTCATGAAAAAAACTCTCAACAAAATAGGCTTAGAGGGAACATACCTCGACGTAATAAAGGGCATATATGAAAAATGCACAACTAACACCCTACTCAATGGGTAAAATCTGGTAGCTTTCCTCTAAGATCAGGAACAAGAGAAGGCTGTCCCCTCTCACTACTTTTATTCAACATAATAATGGAAGTCTTAGCCACATCAATCTTACCATATTGGTAAGAAAGAAGTAAAATTTCACTATTTGAAGATGACATGATGCTATATGTAGAAAACCCGAAAGAATTCACCAAAAAAAAAAAACCCTATTAACATGGATAAATGAATTCAGGAAAGTCACAAGATACAAGATCAATATACAGAAATCAGCTGCATTTCTATACACTAATAACAAAGCAGTAGAAAGAGAAATTAAGAAAACAATCCAATTTAAAACTGCACCAAAAAGAATGAAATACCTGGGAATAAATCTAACCAAGGAGGTGAAATACCTGTACTCTGAAAACTATAAAACATTGATGAAAGAAGTTGAAGACAAACAAATGGAAAGATATTTCATGCTCATGGATTGGAAGAACCAATATTGTTGAAATGTTCATACTACCAAAACAATCTACAGATTTTATGAAATCTTTATCAAAATACCAACAGCATTTTTTCACAGAACTAAAACAAACAATTCTAAAATTTGTATAAACCACAAAAAGACCCTGAATAGCCAAAGCAATCCTGAAAAAGAACACAACTGGAGGCATCACAATCCCAGATTTCCAGATAAAGTACAAAGCTATAGTAATCGAAACATTATGGTACTGGCACAAAAATAGACACATAGATCAATGGAACATAATACAGAGCCCAGAAATAAACCCACAATTATACAGTCAATTAATCTGTGCCAGAGGCAAGAATATACAATGGGGAAAAGTCTTTTCAACAAACGGTTTGGAAAACCTGAACAGCTACATGCATAGTAATGAAATTGGACTACTTACACCATACAAAAAACTAAACTCAAAATGCATTAAGAACCAAAATGTGAGCCCTGTAATCATAAACAGCTCAGGCAGTAGTGTCTCTGACATTGGCCATAACAACATTTTTTCTAGATATATCTCCTGCAGTAAAGGAAACAAAAGCAAAAATAAACTACTGGGACAACATCAAAATAAGAAAAGAAAATAATCAATGAAATTACAAGATGACCTAATGAATGGGAGAAGATATTTGCAAAGGACAAATTCAGTAAAAGATTAGTATCTAAAAATATATAAAGAACTTACACAACTCAACAGAAGAAAACAAATAACTTGATTAAAAAATGGGCAGAAGACATGAACAGACATTTCTCCAAAGAAGATATCCAGATGGCCAACAGACACATGAAAAGATGCTGAACATCACTAATCATCAGAGTAATGGAAATCAAAACTACAATGAGATATCACCTCACATTTGTCAGAATGCCTAAGATGAAAAACACAAGAAACAAGTGTTGATGAGGATGTGGAGAAAAATGCACCCACGTGCACTGTTGGTGGGAAGGCAAACTGGTGCAGCTCCTGTGGAAAACAGTATGGAGTTTCCTCAAAAAAATTAAAAATAGAATTACCATATGATCCAGTAATTCCACTATTGGGTATTTGCCCAAAGAATACAAAAACACTAATTTGAATGGATATCAGCACCCCTATGTTTATTGCAACATTATTTATAATAGCAAAATTATGGAAGCAGCCGAAGTGTCCATTGATAGATGAATGAAGAAGTGTGGTATATATACACAATGGAATATTACTCAGCCATAAAAAAGAATGAAATCTTGCCATTTGCTACAGCATGGATGGATCTAGAAAGTATAATGCTAAGCTAAATAAGTCAGTCACACAATGACAAATACCATACAATTTCACTCATATGTGGAAGTTAAGAATCAAGAAAAATGAACAAAGAATAAAAGAGATAAATGAAGAAACAGACTCTTTTTTTTTAAAGATTTTATTTATTTATTTGACAGAGAGAGAGAGACAGCCAGCGAGAGAGAGAACACAAGCAGGGGGAGTGGGAGAGGAAGAAGCAGGCTCCCAGTGGAGGAGCCTGATGTGGGGCTCAATCCCAGAACGCCGGGATCACGCCCTGAGCCGAAGGCAGACACTTAACGACTGAGCCACCCAGGCGCCCCAAGAAACAGACTCTTAACTGTAGATAACAAAGCAATGGTTACCAGAGGGGAGGTGGGTGGGAGATGCCTGAAATATGCGAAGGGAATTAAGAGTACATTTACCATGATGGACAGTGAGTAATGTATAGATTTATTAAATCACTATATTGTGCACCTGGGACTAATACAACATTGAATGTTAACTATAATGGAATTAAAATTCAAAAAATAGAAAAAAGAAGGGCACCTTGGGAGGCTCAGTCAGTTAAGCATCTGACCCTTGGTTTCAGCTCAGGTCATTATCTCAGGATCCTGAGATTGAGCCCTGCATCAGGCTCTGCTCTCAGTGTGGAGTCTGCTTGGGATTCTTTCCCTTTCCTTATCCTTTCTCCTTGGCACCTCCCCCACTTGTACACTCTCTCTTTCTCAAAATAAATAAATATTTTCAAAAAATTAAAAATAGAAAAAGATTGATAATATATACAACTGGCAAGAAGGTGGGTAAATGGGCACTATATATTTGTTTAAATGTAATTTTTGGGGGGGCATCTGGGTGGCTCAGTCAGTTAAGTATCTGCCTTCAGCTCAGGTCATGACCTGGGGGTCCTAGGATCGAGCTCCGTGTCAGGCTCTCCACTCTGTGGGTAGTCTGCTTCTCCCTCTCCCTCTACCTGCCACCCCCTCTGCTTGTGTGCGCACTCTCTCTCTCTCTGTCAAATAAAATCTTTAAAAAAAAAAAAGAAATGTAATTTTTTTGAAGGGCACATCAGCAATAGCTTTTCAACACTTTAAGTATGCATAGCCTTTGATCTAGCATGTCTCCTTTTAGAAATATATGCTACAGAAATATTAACACTTTCACACAAAATATGTGAATATAAAAGTTTACGGAAGTATTATTTTTATAAAAGGAAGAAATTTGAAGCAAACATCCAAGTAAAGGGGCACATGTTTAAAAACATATTGTGCATCCATACTATGAAATTCTATACAGATGTTAAAAAGAATGAAGTTGATTTTATATTTATTGGCATAGAAGGATATCTCTGATATATTACTATTAGAAAAATGCCTAATACATTTGTATATGTATGTATATATGTATACATTTTATGAATGCATAGGAAAAGTTCTGGAGAGAGAGGCATACTAGGAGATAGGTGTTGGGAGTCATACTATGGAAAGAGGATATTTAATTTTACTTTAGACACATCTCAACTAGTCAACAATTTTGCATGAAGTTTGCTTTTCTTTTATAATGAAAGCAATTTAAAAGACAAAAATAAAATATACTAGATGAACAAGACTTAATGCTTTGTATTTATTTGTAAAGCTTCAGTACTACTACTGCTACTCTTACTACTAGTACTACTACTATTAACAGTCACTGGAAGTTTTCCTTCAGTCTAATTTCTCCATAATGTATTCTATAGAATTCCATTTTTCTAAAGGTGACCTGGTCTACATTATCTAATAACACTCCATCCTGATTCTCTTTCACATAAATACCTTGAAAACCAGGTAAGTGAAGTGGGCTACTGAATCTTGTAGAAAATAATTCATTTTAAAACCACTGGATTCAAGTCTGCAGTATTCACTTTTCCTCCCCGAGTCTATGGTCACCTAAAATTAAATTAAATAGTTAAAGATAGCAATGAGCTCTAAAAAGTGCAAAGTAGAGCTTTAGAATATGCGAACATACCCAAAGCCATTTCTTCATGGAGTAAATTTAATTTTGAATTAGAAATTTGGAAATGTCAATGATAAACTGGGAATGAGCAAATAGCTCTGTGTTGTGTGAACCAGTTTAAAGCAAGTCAGTATTAGGAGATGAGGTTTACACCTTCATCCTTCATTCTCTGAGGCTGAGTTAAGTCCTTCATCCTTTATTTTAAAAAATACCCTACTCCTTTCAAGTTCTTGCCTTCTGGTTATGACAAATCATTTCTTCTTCCTGACCCTTACATACTGACTATAGGGCTCACTATCTCACATTCAGTGAGGGCCTTGCTTTCTATCCTGACCAAATTTGCTGTCATCTAGATTCAGAGTCTGTACGGATAATTCATCCAACTTCAGCTCAAGAGTTCCCAACTCAGCTTGCACATTAGAAACATCCATTAAAGATTTTTAAAAAGTACATATGCCTGGGGTGCCTGGGTGGCTCAGTCGTTAAGCATCTGCCTTCGGCTCAGGGCGTGATCCCGGAGTCCTGGGATCGAGCCCCACATCAGGCTTCTCCACTGGGAGCCTGCTTCTTCCTCTCCCACTCCCCCTGCTTATGTTCCCTCTCTCACTGGCTGTCTCTCTCTCTGTCAAATAAATAAATAAAATCTTAAAAAAAAAAAAAAGTACATATGCCTGAGTGCCACCTATTATATCAGAATCTTCCAGAATGGGAGCCATAGCTTCTGTAACTTATAAAACCACCACAGATGATTCTGATAGATAATCAGAATTGTGAATACTGTGCACCCTTGGTCTTTGTCTACTTCTACTTCTACATTCAACTTCCATGGCTACACTATAGATGTTTTCATTACACTACAATTCAACACCCAATTCTGATGTGTGGGTTTTTTTTCCCCCCATGCCGAGCAATTCTTGGACACCAGCTGAGTGTCCCACAATTCAATTCTGACATTATCTATTGGAGATAGCATCAGATTCCATAGGTTAAAGGCTCAGTCCCACAAGACTGCCCCCACTTCAAATGCCAATCTCAAGTCCAGGTTGTTACCTGAGCTACTGACTGACTAGCTAGTAGAGTTTGGGGCCCAGCAGTAACACATGGATGCTTTCTGACTCACCAACTTGGAAGCTCTCTGAAACCAATCCTTTTTTTGGGGTTTTTATGGAGGCTTCATTAAAGAGGCATGATTGATTAAATCATTGGCCATTGGTGATTGATTCAACCTGCAGCCACTCTCCCCTTCTCAGAAATCAGGGCGTGGAACTAAATGTTCCAACCCTCAAATCCTGATTGGTTTCCCTGGCAACCATCACCCCATCTTTAGGGGATTTCCAAAAGTCACCTCATTAACATAAACTTAGCTATAGTTGAAAGGAGCTTGTTAGGAATAACAAGACATCCATTTTAGCCTTTAAGGCTCTGAATTGGTTTTCAGGAACAGAGGACAAATGACCAAATATCATAACAAAAGCAATGCTCTCATTGCTCTTATTGGTTAAGAAATTCCAAGGGTTTGGGGAGCTCTGAGCCAGGAATCAGGGACTGAAGACCAAAATATTTATTCATTATAAATCACATATCACACTTACTTGGAACTACACCAGCTAGGAAATGTCACATTCCAAGAACCCATTCTGTGGTTATAACCTCCAAGTTTTCCAAATCACTCCTTTGCCTGTCCCATTACAGTCATTCTCTCCTATAGTGAGACATTCACTACCTTGACAACTCCAATTCCCTCCAGTCTATTTAGCTCTTACTGGCCTCTTCAAAGTCATGCAATCTGTCCTTTTCTTGTACCATTCTAGCAAAACTGCAACCCTCAGGCATTCAAAATTATCTTCACTCCCCACCTTTGCTCAATCTAATCCATTCTCCACACTGCAGTGTGAGTAACCTTTTCAAATGCAAATTTGATCACATGCTTAACCCCCATTCCCGAATTTGCTTTGCTTAAGCCTTTAAATGGCTCCCCATGGTTCTCAGAATAAAGTCCAAACTCCATAACATGCCATACAAGACTATCTGTAATTTGTATCCTGTGTACGTTCTGGTCTCCCACCCCTCTGCTTCATCCACATTAATAGACTTGTACTTTCACTCACTATCACCATGATTTTCTTTTAATGAGTGTGTCCTGTCTGCCTGGAATGTTCCCAGCCCCCTTTGTAAGCCTAACTCTTATTTATCCTTAAAGACTCATCTCAGTTGGCACCTCCTCCCTGATTGAATCCCAAAGGTGGCATAGTTTGAAAAACTCAAATTCTCTTCTTTGGCAGTTCTTCAATATTTTATTTTATTTTATTTCCATTTTTACTGTGGTATGAACACTTAACCTGAGATCTACCCTCCTAACAAACTTTTAAGTGTACAATACTGTATTGTTCACTATAGGCATGATGTTGTACCACAGATTTCTCAAGCTTATGTATCTTGTATAAGTGAAACTTTATACCCATTTCTTCCCTCCCTCTGTTAGAGTAGGCAGTTAGTTAGGCTTTACCAGGATGTTTGGGGTCCAGGAAAGGGGAGTCATGACCTGCTATCAGGAAAGTTAGAGACCTGTCCTGGCAGCACTCTAAAAACAAAGCCACAAGAACCTGGATCGAACAAGACAGGTCCAAGACAAAGAAAGCCAGAGACTCTGACCAAGTAGGGGAGAAAAGTTGTGAAAGCCTGCTCCCAAAGAAATCCCTTCTCCAAATAATAAATATTCTACCCCCTAGTTAACAACTGTCAATAGAAGATAGAGATCAAAACCCTGGGTGCAGATCTCCCTTGAGCTCACCCACTCTCTCAGGTTGAGAGTAAACTCTCACTTCAATAAGCTTTCTCACTTACACTGCTCAACCACAGTGTCTGGTCCATTCTTGAATACTTTCTTGTGATGAGACTAAGAGCCTCCCAGCAACATTCCAGGAATGGGCTAGGCAGAGGCCTCAGGGCCCAGGGGTCTCCCCAGACCAACCAACAACACCTCTAGCCTTTGGAAACCACCAATCTATTCTCACTTTCTATGAATTTGGCTGTTTCAGATAAGTCGTGTAGATTTGGTATTTGCTGTTTATGTCTAGTTTACTTCACTTAGCATAATGTCCTTCAGGTTTATCCATGTTGCCACATTTGGCAGGATTTTCTTCTTTTTAAAGGCTGAATATATCATTTTATGAATATACTGCATTTTCTTTCAATTCTC
This sequence comes from Ursus americanus, assembly GCF_024610735.1. NCBI lineage: Eukaryota > Metazoa > Chordata > Mammalia > Carnivora > Ursidae > Ursus > Ursus americanus. Next base: position 48,546,044 of record NC_142164.1, on the reverse strand, counting down.
TGTGCACTTTATATAATAAATTTGGTTCCTACTCCCAGAGTGATATTAAAATAGTGAGCAATCAAAACAGATGCCTACTCAATGTATACTGGTTATATATCAGCTCTGCTTAGACAACAAAATACCTTGATATTTAAAGACATTTTCTTTTTCCTGTCTCCTTTTGCTTTTATTGGCTCTACTTATCAGCAAAACATGGGCAACTGAGCTGGGGTGGAATCAGCAGCTAAAATCCTCACTGTGGACAAATAAACATGTCCATAGAAATCTCAGGACTAAATTTTTTCCATCCTCACACATCATTGTTAACAGGTTCCATCAGGGAATGTCCACATTCCTGCCTGCTCCATCCTGGTTGTCAGTGCCTTACATACAATGGTAGGCCCTGGCTTAGTAATGATTTTTTTTCCACCAAGAAAGGTGACCAGTAGGAGGGATTTCCCAGAGACATACATAAGTAAATCAGAAAATAAGGTCAATATGTTACACAGCGATGAAAAGGGGATTTGTTAGATTGAAACAAAAATCTCAAATTAGGGATATGTTCCCCTTTCTCTCTTTTTTGATATAACTAATTTCTTTTCTTTTTTTTTTTTTGAGAGACAGAGAGAGAGAGAGAGAGAGCATGAGGAGGGGGGAGAGAGGGAAAGAATTTTAAGCAGGCTCCACACCCAGCATGGGGCGTGATGCAGAGTTTGATCTCACAACCCTGAGATCATGACCTGAGCTGAAAACAAGAGTTGGATGCTTAACTGACTGAGCCACCCAGATGCCCCTTTACATAACTAATTTTTATATATGTCTGTCATACCAAATTACAGGTATGTAATTTTAGAAGGTTTATGCCATATTTATCTTTCTATGCTCAGTGTTTAAGATAGTACTAGGCACATAAGAATTACTCAATAGATGTTTGTTGAATGACTGACTGCATGAAAAGATTGATGGACCATTATTTAGTAGAAATGAGCAATTATTATTTGGTGGAAGAAACCAGAAGCTAAAGAGTATGTTATATTCCTACTAAGAAAGCTACAGTAATTGGAGGGAAAAATATAAAGTTAAGCTGAAATTCTTTAGTATTGTTATCTCAAGTGTCACAATAAGAAATTCATTCTTTTGTACTGTGAAAACTCACTTGTGTGATACCTAGCATGTAATCCCAGACCATTTGCATGCTGTTCAAAGAATTGTTCTGCGTATAGATTGGTTTGTGTGCTCGTATGTTTAAAAAGTCAATGTAAAGTGGAGCCTGGGTGGCTCAGTTGTTAAGCATCTGCCTTCGGCTCAGGGCGTGATCCCAGAGTCCTGGAATTGAGCCCCACATCAGGCTCCTCTGCTGGGAGCCTGCTTCTTCCTTTTCCACTCCCCCTGCCTGTGTTCCCTCTCTCGCTGGCTGTCTCTCTCTGTCAAATAAATAAATAAAATCTTAAAAAAAATTTAATGTAAAGAAATAGCTGAATTAGTCAATGAGATTGAAGCTTCTCTTCAACATTCAATTTCAGTGAAAGGGGAAGTAGCCCATTTTCATTTCTATGTTTAAAGAGAGAAACGGGGATATTTGATGCATGTCTTACAAAGAATAAACCAAATATCAACATTTTCCCTGTTTATCATTGTTTTCTCCCTTGCCTGCTTTCTGTATTGCAGATGTTGTGGCTATTTCTTGATGGTTTTCAGGCTCCAGTTCATTAAGATTACTGCAGTTGGTGCCACTGCTGAGGATTTCACTACTATCTTTTGCTAGCAGGCCCACAGCAAGGTGAGTATGCTTCTAAGTCATATTTATGCTTACTTCAAAATTATAACAGCTGGATTATCTCACTCTGTACTGTTTCTCTTCTCAAATGAATAAATTAACCCCTAAACCTCTTCAGGGACAAAACCAAAACCAGTGTTTCTAATAAATTTCAAAAGTTAAAATAGTTTTTTCCTTTCTTGCTTTGTTTTAAGCAAGGTAAAAATTCTGAGTTGAAAATATTGGAAAAATATTAGATATACGCAACCATGAAATAAAATGGTTTTATGGTTCCCCATAGCTATCTTTTCACATGCAATGTAGGTCTCCCTTCATTGACCAGCTTCTTCTTATTGCATGGTGTTCTGGGAGATGCAAAGCAATCTCAAGCACCACAAGGGTCAAAGAAACTGAACCTGTGGATTAAACTTGCAAAAATGCTACATTGATGAGGACTGTTTGTCTTTCTTGGCTTCTGATAAATCTCAATTTGCAAATTAAAACAGAATCTTCAAGGCCTTTCTAATATGAGCTTGAATTCAAAACAGGATGCAATCTCTGGATCCTTTTATCTGACATTCTAACTCATTGTGCTACTGCTCAAAACTACCAGAATGTTTTTCAATGAACCACATGAAACTCATTTGTGTCTACTGAACCCCTAATCTTCAAATTGGTTAAATAAGATAGTGTGGGAGGTGATGTGGGAAACGAATGCAAAAGAAAAATTAAATTTCCTCACTACTTATAGCCCATTGACAAGTCCTTGAAACATGCAGGGTGACATTCCTCTAGGATGGAATACTTTGCTAAGGACAAAGGGCAAATTTAGCCTAACACCCAGGACCCTGGAAGTCTACTTTAACATATAAAAATTCCTTTGGAAACTTCATTTATCTCTACCTCCCCAAGATAAATGTTGGCAACCATCCCCCAAGCATATGACCCACCTAAGGTTTAATTAGACAGTAACAAATGACCTTTTCCTAATAATAGCTAGCCCCCTTGAGGTCCTGGAAACTTTGGTTCCAAAATTCCTTAGAGACTTACACTATTCCTAGCCCCCTACCAGCTTGAAAGTATATAAGGAGCCACTCCTTATGACCTCAGTGCAGCTCTTTCTGCCCACAGGTCTTGTCCCCTTGCTTTAATAAAACCACCTTTTTGCACCAAAGACATCTCAAGAATTCTTTCTTGGCCATTGGCTTTGAACCCTAACATCCTTCCTACATCACAATTGACTGATATTAATTATTAATAGCATTTTAAATAGTGCCTTTGCTTCTATACCCTTTTAGTGACTACAAAATCTAAATAACACAACAAAAACAAGTTCATAGCAAAAATTATTTATATTGATAAATAGTATATATAATATGAAGTATAACAAATCAATTAACAACTGATATACTGCTACAATTTCTAAATAATAACCTGAAACTAGTATTTTCAGTTTAAACATTATAGTATAAACTATGTTTCTCCAAAGTGATTAAATCCACTGATCACTTCTCAGAACCATTGCATTTCTCCCTGATCTCTTGTTATGCAGAACAGAGTTGGCAAACTTTTTGTAAAGGGCCAGATAGTAAATATTTTACGCTTTGTGCATCATATAGTCTCTGTCACAACTGCTTAAAAGCAACCATCAACAATAGGTAAACAAATGAAAGAATGAGTGTGGCTGTGTTTCATTAAAACTCTATCTGCCAAAACAGGCAGGTCATAGTTTGCTGACTCTGAGGTAGAAGATTCTGTATCGATGAGGGAGCAGAAGACAAGCTGAGGCCAAAGCACAAGCTGACACCCCACAACTCCCACCCCCCACTCCCTGGTGGGACATGTGTGACATTCCTCAGGCACTTGTGGCTGCCCTAAAACTAAGGGAAGGGAAAAACAAATGGTTAACAGATAAAGATCACAGTCCTGTGGAACAGGGGACATGAGTCTCCATCAGTTTACAAACGTCTTAGTGATTTACAAGGACAAAGCATTCTTATCAAAAGCCTAACTTTCAGAAACATATAGACTCAATTTCCTGGAGCCCTAACATCACCCTCCCCTTCATAGTGATGTGAGAAACAAAGGTAGAAGGGAATGTAAATAAAATAAAATAAAATTTCTGTACAACCTGACAAATAGTTGAGGCAGGCAGAGTATGATGTTCCTCCAGGAAACTCCCAACTGTCTTAATGTTAATGCTTTTCTAGAGGGAAAATCAACCTTAACTTGACAAAAGCAGAGCCTCCAGCACCTTAAGAGTCTTCATTAGCATATCAAAGTCCTTTTGGACACCTCCCTTTCTCCTTATCTTCCCCAACTCCCAAGTATATAATCAATTACCAAAGTATATAATCAGTCATCCTTCACAACCGTAGTGCAGCAGCTCTTTCTGCCCACGGGTCCTGTCCCCATGCTTTAATAAAATCACCTTTTTGCACGAAGGATGTCTCAAGAATTCTTTCTTGGCCATCAGCTCTGCACCTCACCAACATTCCAAAACTAGATCATGTATCACAAGAAGCCTCTTGCCATTACTCCAGATAGAGATTGTTTCACCTCACATAGATTTGCCCTCTTTTCAACACAGGAACCCATATGGATCTTCTTTCTTGAATATAAGCCAATGAATATAATCCAGACGTGTGTGTCAAAAAAATATTGAAAGTAATGTTGAAAGTGTGACAAATGTGTCCTTTTTTCAGCATTTTTCCTTCTTTCCTCTTCTGTCCTTGTATAAATGCAAAGCTATATTCTATTCTGCTTACCTTTCTCAATCTGATTCTGGAAGAAAATTCACACAGAAAATTCTTTGGTTCCAGTAGTGGAGATGAGCAGACCCATGAGCCAAGGCTGAGCTAAGTTGCCTAAAGAAATCTAGATTTAGAAGTATGGAGACATTTTGTTTTTCATCCTCTACCAGTCATGCCAGAGGAGTGACCAGTTAGAGAAGATAGTCCTTTCCTCTCAGGGGGGCCTAACTAATTTCCTCTAAATTTGTTCAGTCCCAAGTCCATGGTACTCCTTCCCATTGATGAGGTGGTGGAATACAGGTGAGGTTCAGTGGGGTGGAGTCCGGAGCTGATGACCAAGAAAAAATTCTTGAGACATCTTTGGTGTGAAATAATGGTTTATTAAAGCATGGGGACAGGACCCGTGGGCAGAAAGAGATGCTGCCCCAGGTTGCAAGAGGTGGTTGATTATATACCATGGGTTGGGGGAGGTGAGGAAAAAGGGAGGTGACGAAAAAGGGAGGTTGAGAAAGTACTTTTATATGTTAAAGAAGACTCTCAGGACTTGCCATTGTCAAGTTAAGGTTGTTGACTCCTCTAGAAGGTGTTAACAGTAAGATAGTGGGGAGATCCCGGGAGAATGTTACTTTCCTTCTATCACATGTCTTTGTCAATGGGCTTCAGGTTTAAAAGAAATTCCATTTTATTTACATTTCCTTCTGCCTCAGTCTCCCTCAATTTTAATGGGGGGGTGGTAACGTTAGGGCTCCAGGAAACTGAATTATGGGTCTCTGGAAGTTAGGCTATTGGTAAGAAAGTTTCTTCTTGTAAATCACTAGGACGTGTAAACTGAGGGAGAATTATGGGTCTTGCAGGACTGTGATCTCTGTCAGTTAGCCATTTGTTTTTTTTCCTTTCTTTAGTTTTAGGGCAGCCAGGAGTGCCGAGGAATGTTACATACATGGGAGGGGGGTTGCAGGGTGTCAGTTTCTGCTTTGTCCTCAGCTTGCCTTCGGTTCCCTCATCACCATGACACTACCTCATGATGTAGGAAGGACATTAGCGTTCAAAGTCAATGGCCAAGAAAGAATTCTTAGATGTCTTTGGTGCAAAAAGGTGATTTTATTAAAGCAAGGGACAAGACCTGTGGGCATTAAGAGCTGCACTGGGGTCATGAGGAGTGGCTCATTATATACTTTCAAGCTGGGAGAGGGCTAGGGATAGTGTCAAGTCTCTAAGGAATTTTGGAACCACAATTTCCAGGACCTTGAGGGGGCTAGCTATTATTAGAAAAAGGTCATTTATTACTGTCTAATTAAACCTCAGTCATGAGACTCTTCAGATGTATATCGGTGGGTCATATGCTTGCGGAATGGTTGCCAACATTTATCTTGGGGAGGTAGAGATAAATGAAGTTTCCAAAGGAATTTTTATATGTTAAAGTAGACTTCCAGGGTCCTGGGGGATGGGCTAAGTTTGCCTTTTGCCCTTAGCAAAGTATTAACATTGAGACAGTTGAGTTCCTAGAGGAATGTCACCCTGCATGTTTCAAGAACTTGTCAATGGGCTGTAGATAGTAAAGAAATGTAATAATTTTCTTCTGCCTTTGTTTCCTACATTAAATAGCATTGATTTGTCGCCTACTTGTTAAAGAGCTTTGTTTCAGTGGGAAATGGGAAGAACCCCAAAGAAATAGATGTTGTTGTAACTCAGGGTCTTACTAAATAGTCTAGTTTAAGAACTTGTTATATATTCCTGCAGTGACTTCAGAAAATTTACAAAGCAATATAAACCCATGAGAGCACATAAATAGAGCTCAGAATCTAGGACAGAAAGATAAGGGATCATTTGCCTGTGTGGCAGTCACTTAGATGTTTTTTCAGGTCTTAGTCCCATGGATTTGCTTGATTTTCTTGTTTGAGGAATTTGTCTAAACATAGATTTCATACTTTGGCTTTTGAATTTCATCTTGCTGATTTTCACCTATCGTTATGTGTGTTGAGATTATTTTGTAACTCGTATCTGAAGTTTAACATAGAGACATTTTATTCTGACATTTTATTTCCTGCAAAATATTATAAGCATGATTTATATGTCTTCATCAAGTCATGACAGAGGCACAGAATCCTAGAGTTAGCTGTGACTTTAGCCTTCCTAAACTTTGATTTCCATATGAATAACCTAAGGGTCTTACTAAAATGCAGATCCTGATTCAATAGTTCTGGGGTGGGTCCCAAGAAGTCTGCAGAACAGACAGAGAGGCAATGTGCTAGAGGATCAGTCCTGAGAATTTATTCTGCAATATTTCTGTAGATTTTCATCTAGCTTCCATATGAACATTTCTAAGTTACATAAAGAACTCACAATCTTTCAAAGCAAACTACTTCATTATGGAAAAATTTAATGGTTAGAAAATCTTTATATTGTCAGTGTCAGAGGGACAACAATGGTTAATATTAAATTGCCACTTCTGAGATTATCAGTCAAATCTTTCTTGTTGGCTAAAATTAAGCCCACCAGGAGACCCTGTGTCATAAATAGTTGCAAAGGCTATTGTCTGAGGGAGGTGCGCTGTAATGGGAAGTTGGATTTGGAGCTTCACTCAGTTGCTGGTGGACTACATCCCTTTTCCCACATGCTCCTCTTTCCATTTCTTTCTTTTTTCTAAATCCAGTGCACATGATATGCACACTTTATCAATCATGCACATTAATAATATTTAAAAGAATTCAAGCCCCAGGATAGTATGGTATCTGACCTCAGTGCTGTGCTGAAAAATGTTTAATTGCTGACATGGGTGGGGAGATGGGGGGTGGTGAAGGGGTGTTTATGTGTGGAATTATCTCGTTTGCCAATTTCATTAGCAATGAAATATGTAAATGTAAATACTCCTACCATGGGCTATTTCTGATTAGCAATAATTCAACAACTGGCTTGCAAAATTACTGAAAATATAATAGCCAGTGGGAATCTGCTCCAGTACAATTCCATCTGATCCCGTTTTAGTAAATAATAGTTAACATTTATTGAACATTTATAGTGTAAGAGGCACAGTGTTAAGAATCTTATATACAGTCTCTACCAAAATTAAAAGGAGAGCCTATTCATTTATTCAACAAGTTATTGAATTCCTTTCATGCTATTGTCACCAGCTAGACCCCAAGGCTTGACTTTACTGCTCACTTGCTTGTACTCACAGACCTTTGTCCCACATTCTCCCTTAAGCTCTTCTTTCCAGCTTATCTCTTAACTCAGGCAAATGCAAAGAGAAACCACCCCTTGAGCAATAGCATAGCGAAGGCCCTGATAAGACCTTTAGCTAGCCCAGACCACCCAGACCAGTTTGAGCTTAACCCCTGACTCACACCTGTATAGAAGGACAATGGAGTGACTTCTAGAATAACTGACTACTTTTACCTCATTATAATACTAAAATCTCCAGCCAAGGAGAACAAGCCTCATTTACATAATATACAATGTGTGTATAAGCATGTTTCCTTAAGACACATGCCTGACCTTGTGCTCACCTCTACATACGATGATAAGGCTTCCTTACCTAAATATTCATCCTAACCCTAAATAAAAGGAGCCCATCCACCTTTGCTCAGGGAGTCACAGCTTTGGAAGCTATTCTCCATGATCTCCTTATTTGTTGCAAATAAACTCTTCTTTGTGTGACAACTCAACCTAATGCAGTTTCTGACTCATTGAGGAGTGAACTCACATTGGTTCAGTCACACTAGGTGCCAGAGAAATAAAGATAAATGGGGAATAACCCTTAGCCTCAAGCAGTTCATGGAGTCTAGTGGGGGAGATAGATACAGAAATAGATAAATTACAGTGTAACATAATAAATAATAGAATAGATGATGGTGGTAACTGATTTAATACCTATTCTGGGCCTTGCTGGGAATAAGGGAAGCTGAAGGGATCCCTTTACTTCTTTGCAAAAGTTTATTCTGACCACGTCAAAACATCTTTTATGGATAAAGTTTTGAACATCTTTTAGATTTAAATCTTTTAGATTTAATGGAATTGAAGAGCATATTAGTTCCTTTAAAAATAATATTTTTGACATGCATGTTACATCTTATACTTAGGATTGGGTCTAAATAATCTGTCATATAGGCTTTAGAAAGAGAATATGGAATATAGAGAAGGAACCTTTTGAGAACTGACAATTTACAGACCTCAAGAGTGCTATCCTTATTCAAATTCAGTTTCATTTTAGAAAGCTTGAAGTCATCAGACTATTACAGAGATAAAAGAGCCAAGTATTAATCTTTTGAGTTAGTATCTTTTTCAAGCTATTGAACACATGAAAAGTTTGTAGGACTCTTAATTTATTTTAAAACTAAAGATCAAGCTAAAAGCTAAAACAAAACAAAACAAAACCAAAACCGAAACCAAACCAAAACAAAACATAGTGGCTACTCCTCATTTGATTATTGCTAACAATGACTGTAATTCATTACAATTGTTTATTTCATCACCTGAAGGCCTTTTTATTAAAGATTTACTTTTTTTGAGACACACACACACACACACACACACACACACACACACACAGCAAGGAGGGGGAGGGGCGGAGGGGGAGGGAGAAGGACAAGCAGACTCATGCTGAGCTCAGAGCCCCACACTGGCTCCATCTCAGGACCCTGAGATCACTACCTGAGCCAAAACCAAGAGTTGGATGTTTAACCAACTGTGCTACCCAGGCACCACATTGCCTGAAAGTCCTTTATGGAAGTAGGATGAGTAGAAATAATAAAACATGATTTTATTTTTCTTCCAATCTTCTTTGCCTCAGTACTCTGTCACTTTTATATTGGCTTACAAGGCCAGAATTATATTTTAGCATTATGGTCAGAGTGTGAAAACAGGCTTGAGGTATATCAAAAACCAATCTTGATGTGACAGAATAGTGTGCCACAAAACAAAGTTGTTAAGCTTCTTTCTCTTCTGTCTGCCCTATGTGGACCTAGCATGAGTAAGGTGATGATTTAGTACAGAATTCTTGATATTTCACAAGGAACCCTACTGAGCAAGCTTGCTTTGGCTTCTCATAGGATTATAGAAAACAGAATGAAGGATGACTCTTTGAAAGGAGAACAGTCAGGGACCTAGCAACTAGTCACAACCTCCTAATTCCCTTCAAGGCTTTGGAACACTGTTCAAATTTTTAAGTACAAAGGGTTACTAACACTTTAACTTCTATGCAAAATTTAGTACAAATGTACAAAAAGTAAATGGGAAGAACTCAATAATTATTTGAGGATCAAGTCCATTAATTGGGGGTATGTTTATATGTTATTAAATGATTACCTTTATGTTCATTTAACATAGCTTTCCATTTTGTTTTACTCTTCTATAGGCTTTTGTAGATGAATAAATCTCTCTTGATTTATATTGAAAATGTGAATTTATTGACATTTTTTGTTCCTTTTTTTCCCCCTGAAGAATAGTCAAATGGGGGAGAGAGAACTACTATAGATTAGGGTGACCATGAATTTACCATTCAAACTAGGGTGTTTCTGAGAATTAAAGGAGGCACTATTATTAATATACTATAATAATTGTTCTAGGATATCAAGAGTAAACACGGACTCTCTCTTAGCAAAATAGAATATATAGTCATCTTGACTATAGGTCATTTAATCACTATTATTTGATTGCCATCTGAATTTCATCAAAAAACCTGAAAAAAAATGTAAGGCCATGTAATTGAAAAACACTATCTGGGATTCATGTGTGCTTGTATCATGGAAATTAGAATAGGACCAAGAGTAGTGACTCTCTGTCTTATGACTGAAACAAGATAATGAAAAGGTAATCTGATGTCCTTCAAAGTCAAAAGATCCCTTGCTGAGATCATTAATTCCCTTCCAGGTCTCTTGAGCTTATGTACCCATACTGCATAGGGCTCAGAAAACTTCCCCTACTTTATATTCCTATTACAACTGCCTGAGCTCAGGATTTTTTTATATCTCACTTGAACTACAGCAAACACCTTCTAACTGATCTCCCTGCTTTCAGCCTTTCTACATGTCAAATCCTTTCTCTTTATCAAAGCCAGACTGTTTTATCTAAAATGTAAAGCTGACCATATCATTTTTTTTTCTCAAAATCATTCAGTAGTTCCCATTCCCTACATTACAAGGTCAAAATCCTTTTGCAGAGCATACAAGGTCCTCCATAAATTGACTCCTGTCTACTTCTTCTGTGTCACTCCTCAGCAATAACACATTATTTCCATTTCTCCATACACACTGTGGTGACTTACTCCTTGAACTTGTCTCTACTTTCAGAAAACTAGGCAAATGATTTTTTTCAGGAGGAAGGATATTATTCAACTGTGTGTGGATATCTGAGTCAATTAACTTTAATAATTCATTAATTTGATTTATATACAGTAAAATTCACTATTTTGGGTTTCTATTCTATGAATTTTGACAAATATGCCAAGTTGTGTAACCACTGTCACTACAGTCAAGACACAGAACAATTCTGCTGCTTTCTTCCCTCTCCCTCCAAAATCTCTTGTTTGTTGCTTTGTGGTCAAACTTTTATTCCCTGACAACCACTGATCTGCTCTATATTCTTCTTATTTTGCCTTTTCTAGAATAATGTGGAAATGGAATCACACAGTATATTTGTATTACTTAGCATAATGAATTTGGGATCCGTCTATGTTGTTGCAGGTACCATTCCTTCTTATTTTTGAGTAGTGTTCCATTGTATGGATGTACTACAGTCTGTTATCCATTCTTCTGGTTAGGGACATTTGAGCTGTTTCTGGTTGTGAGTATTATGAATAAAGTTGCTGTAACCATTATCTTACAGGCTTTTATGTGACACATGTTTTCATTTCACTTGGGCAGAAGCTCAGGAATGGATTACTCAGTTCTGTGGTCAGTGTATGTTTATAAAAATACTGTCAAACTATTTTCCAACATAGCTGTCCTGCTTTGCATTTCCACAATGCAGTTTTTCCACAATTTTTGCAATGAGAGCTTCGGTTCCTCCATATTCTTACCAACATTCGGTATGGTCAGTCTTTTTAATGTTAGCCATTCTAATAGGTGTAGTTTCAATTTGCATTTCCTAATGAATAATTATGTCAAACATCTTTTTATATGCTTTTATGCTATCTGTATATCTTCTTTAGTGAAGTATTTGTGCAATTTTTTTTGCCTATTTCTTTATTGGGATTTTAGTTTTCTTTTTGTTAAGTTTGGAGAATTCTTTATTCTTAATATAATTCTTTTGTCAGAAATACAATTTTCAAATATATTTTTCCCATTCCGTGGTTGGCTTTCAATTCCCTTAACTCCCTATTGTAAAGCAAACATTTTAAATTTTGATTAAGTCAGTTCATGATTTTTTTTTCTGTTTGCATCATGATCTTGCTGTCATATCCAAAAACTGTTTACCTAACCTGAGGTGTAATAGTTTCCTAGGGCTACCACAATAAAATATCACAGAATGAGTGGCTTAAACAACAGAAATTAATTTTCTCGCAGCTCTGGAGGCTACAAGTCCAAGATCAATGTGTTACCTGGTTTGGTTTCCCCTGGGAGGCCTCGCTCTTTGGCTTGCAGATGACACCTTATCACTGTGTCCTTACATGATTTTTCCTCTGTGCATTCATATGTCTGTATTTTAATTTCCTCTTCTTACTCTTCCTGTGAAAACGCCAGTCATATTAAATTAAGGTCTGCTCATATGACCTTATTTTACCTTAATTACTTCTTTAAAGACCCTATCTCTAAATACATTCATATTCTGAGGAGCTGGAGGTTAGGACTTCAAAATATGAATTTGAAGGAAGGGCAATTTACCCCATAACACAAGATCACAAAGGTTTTCTTCTATATTTTCTGCTACATGTAAGTGATTTTAATAGAACTGCAGTTGGTGAGATCAGAGACTGCTTTCTTCAGTGTTGTACTGCTAATGCTTGACACAGGGCTTGACATGTTAAATTGCTTATCATAAGCTTGTTGAATTAATGAGCAAATGAATGTTAATCACATTCACTATTCTCATTCATGCTCCCTGAATCTCAGAGAATGCTTCTGTCTGTCTTGGTGAAGGATATTTATGACATGTATCAGAGCCAAATAATTTCCCCCAAATCTATCAAGAACCATTCAAAATTGCCCTCAAAGGCAAATTTACTAAAGACAAGCATGAAATTATACTATGACTCAGCAATTTCATTCTTAAATATATACCTGACAGATTAGCATATGTGTTCACCAAGAAACATGTATAAGAACGTTCATAACAACACCATTCATAAAAGACAAAACCGGGTGCATTTAAAATGTCCATCAATAATAAAATTAGTAAATTCTGAAATATTCATAATATGGAATACTATACAGCAATGACAATGAACATATTACTTAAACATGCAACAAACATGGCTGCATCACAAAACAGAATAAGGAAAACATATTAGACAAAAAAATACATATTTTATTACTTCATTTATATAAAAGTAAAAAACATACAAAACTTACCTATGGTGGTTGAACGCATGACAGTGGTTAACTTTAATGAAGAAGGAATTGGGAAAGAATATAAGGGGGCCTTTGTGAAGCAGGTAATGTTTATTTTTGTGGGTAGTGGGCACATAGGTAGGTTCACTTTGTAAAATATCATGGAATTCTGACTTTTGATTAATGCTTACTTAAAAAAATACTCCAGGTGGGCATGGTCTTGTTAATTTCCATATAAACTGCAGGGTATCTTGGAGAGGTATTTACTGAGCTTTACTAAAAAATAAAACAAAATAGAATATAGATTATTTTTCTACTTAAAAACATTAGCTATTTCTTTTTTTTCCTTCTAACTTTCCCTTACTTGGCTTCATTATCAAAATTCTTTGGTTGTGTGGAGAAAAAAAATCTGAAAAAAGAAAAGAAAAAATATGAAAGGGAAAGCTCTTTCTGCAGAAATTCTGAGGAAACATTAGAATGAAGGGAAACATATGATGATTTGTTTTTTGACTGCCCATAGTCAGGTCACAAATGGCAATTCTGGTCCTTACATGAAGTTGATTTTGCAAATGCAGCTGCCTTTCTTATTAGTAGTCAAAGCACCAACTTTTCACTATTGGTCTATTTGTGGTTTTCACTCAAATTTCGATAGTGAGGAAGGATATATTCTTTGTAAAAAGGTGCTCAGTGTTAATTTTCTGAAACATTAAAGAATGATGTTTTAAATTGCTACCCACCTGGAGAAGTGGCACCTGTTTATTTATTTTGTGGTACTTTCAAAAACAAGTGGAATGAATGACTTTTTGAAAGACACAATTGTTGAACTTCAAGATATGCCCTTTGTGTGTGGGGGGATGTTTCCTCAAAAAAATATTGGCAAAGCAAATCCAACAATACATTAAAGAAATCATAGACCATGATCAAGTGGGATTTGTTCCCATGATCAAGTTGTTCAATAGTCACAAAGCAATCAATGTGATACATGACATCAATAAGAAAAGATAAAAACCATAGGATCATTTTAATAGATGCAGAGGAAGCATTTGACAAAGTACAACATCCATTCATGATAAAAACCCTCAACAAAGTAGGTCTAGAGGTAACATACTTCAACATGATAAAAGCCTTATATGAAAAACCTACAGCTAACTTCATACTCAATGGTGAAAAAGTGAGAGCTTTTCCCCAAAGTTCAGGAAGATGGCAAGGATGTTCACTCTCATGATATTTTTATTCAACAGAGTACTGGAATCTTAGCCACAGCAATCAGACAACAGAAAGAAATAAAAGGCATGGAAATTAGTAAGGAAGTAAAACTCTCACTATTTGCAGATGACATGGTACTAAATATAGTACCTAAATACTCCACCTAAAAAAATTCTAGAGCTGATAAGTGAATTCAGTAAAGTTAGAGGGTACAAAATCAATGTGCAGTAATCTGTTGCATTCTTATAAACTAATATTGAAGCAGCAGAAGGAGAAATTAAGAAAGCAACCCCATTTATAACTGCACAACAACTCCGAGTTTTCTAGGAATAAACTTAACCAAAAAGGTGAAAGACCTATACTCTGAAAACTAGAAAAACACTGACAAAAAAATTCAAGACAATGCAAAGAAATGGAAAGACATTCCATGTTCATGGATTTGGAAGAGCAAATACTGTTAAAATGAGTATACTACCTAAAGCAATTTACACACATAATGCAATGCCTACCAAAATACCAACAGCATTTTTCATAGAACTACAACAAACAATCCTAAAATTTGTATGGAATCACAAAAGACCTCAATAGCCAAAGCAAGCCTGAAAAAAAAAAAAAACAGAAAGAGAAAAATGCTAGAGGTATAACAATTCCAAACTTCAAGCTATATTACAAAGTGGTAGTAATTAAAATGTAGTACTGGTATAAAAATAGAAAAATACATCAATAGAATACAAGAAAAAACCCAGAAATAAACTCACAATTATATGCTCAATTAATCTTCAGCAAAGCAGGAATGGATATACAATGGAAAACAGTCTCTTCAATAAATGGTGTGGGGAAGAGTAGACAGCAACACAAAAAAGAGTGAAACTGGACCACTTTCATTTATTTATTTATTTGACCACTTTTTTTTTTACTGGTTGATTTTTATTTTTTAAAAAATTATTTCAAAATATTTTTATTATATTATGTTATTCACCATACAGTACATCCCTGGATTTTGATGTAAAGTTCGATGATTCATTAGTTGCATATAACACCCAGTGCAACATGGAATTAGTGCCCTCCTTACGACCCATCACCAGCCTATCCCATTCCCCTACCCTCCTCACCTCTGAAGCCCTCAGTTTGTTTCTCAGAGTCCATAGTTTCTCATGCTTCATTCCCCTTCTGATTGCCCCCCCTTTCTTTATCCCTTTCTCTCCTATCGATCTTCCTAATTCTTATGTTCCATAAATGAGAGAAACCATATGATAATTGTCTTTCTCTGCTTGACTTATTTCACTTAGCATTATCTTCTCCAGTGCCGACAATGTTGCAGCAAACGTTGAGAAATCATTCTTTTTGATAGCTGAGTAATATTCCGTTGCATATATGGACCAATCTTCTTAATCCAGTCATCTGTTGAAGGGCATCTCGGCTCCTTCCACGATTTAGCTATTGTGGACAATGCTGCTATAAACATTGGGGTGCATATGGCCCTTCTCTTCACTACGTCTGTATCTTTGGGGTAAATACCTAGTAGTGCAATGGCTGGATCATAGGGTAGCTCAATTTTTAACTTTTTAAGGGACTTCCACACTGTTTTCCAGAGTAGCTATACCAACTTCCATTCCCACCAACAATGTAGGAGGGATCCCCTTTCTCCACATCCTCTCCAACAATTGTTGTTTCTTGCTTTGTCAATTTTTGCCATTCTAACTGGTGTAAGGTGGTATCTCAGTGCGGTTTTGATTTGAATTTCCCTGATGGCTAATGATTTTGAACATTTTGCATGTGTCTGCTGGCCATTTGGATGTCTTCATTGGAAAAGTGTCTGTTCATATCTTCTGCCCATTTTATGATTTGTTTGTTTGTTTCTCATGTATTGAGTTTGAGAAGTTCTTTGTAGATCTTGGATACCAGTCTTTTATCTGTAGTATCATTTGCAAATATCTTCTCCCATTCCGTGGGCTACCTCTTAGTTTTTTTAACTGTTTCCTTGGCTGTGCAGAAGCTTTTTATCTTGATGAAGTCCCACAAGTTCATGTTATCTTTTGTTTCTCTTGCCTTTGGAGATGTGTCATGAAAAAGGTTACTGTGGCTGATGTCATAGAGGTTGCGGCCTCTGGTCTCCTATAGGATTTTGATGGATTCCTGTCTCACATCGAGGTCTTTCATCCCTTTGGAGTTTATCTTTGTGTATGGTGTGAGAGAGTGGTCAAGTTTCATTCTTTTGCATGTAGCTGTCCAATTTTCCCAGCACCATTTATTGAAGAGACTGTCTTTTTTCCACTGTATGTTTTTTCCTGCTTTGTCAAAAATTAGTCACCCAAAGAGCCGAGGGTCCATTTCTGGGTTCTCTATTCTGTTCCATTGGTCTATGTGTCTGTTTTTGTGCAAGTACCATGCTGTCTTTGTGATCACAGCTTTGTAGTATAGCTTGAAATCCAGCATTATGATGCCCGCAGTGTTGTTTTTTGTTTTCAACAATTCCTTGGTGATTCGGGGCCTTTTCTAGTTCCACATAACTTTAAGGGCTGTTTGTTCCAGTTCTTTGAAAAATGTCATTGGTATTTTGATCAGGATGGCATTGAAAGTGTAGATTGCTCTGGGTAGCATGGACATTTTAACGATGTTAATTCTTCCGATCCATGAGCATGGTGTATTTTTCCATATTTTTGTGTCTTCTTCAATATCTTTCAAGAGTGATTTGTAGTTTCTAGAATATAGATCCTTTATGTCTCTGGTTAAGTTAATTCTGAGATAACGTATGATTTTTGGTGCTATTGTAAATGGGATGGATTCCCTAATTTCTCTTTCTTCAGTCTCATTGTGTATAGAAATGCAACTGATTTCTGAGCACTGATTTTGTATCCCGCCACATTACTGAATTGCTCTATAACTTGTAGTAGTTTGGGGGTGGAGTCTTTTGGGTGTTCCATATAGAGTATCATGTCATCTGCGAAGAGAGACAGTTTGACTTCTTCTTTGCTGATTTGGATACCTTTTATCCCTTTTTGTGGTCTGATTGCTGTTGCAAGGATTCTGGTACTATGTTGAATAATAGTGGTGGGAGTGGGCATCCTTGTCGTGTTCCTGATCTTAAGGGAAAGGCTTCTAGCTTTTCCCCATTGAGAATGATATTTGCTGTAGGCTTTTCATAGATGGTTTTTATGAGATTGAGGAATGTACCCTCTATCCCTACACTCTGAAGGGTTTTAATCAGGAAAGGTTGCTGTATTTTGTCAAATGCTTTTTCTGCATTTATTGAGAGAATCATATGATTTTTGGCTTTTTCCTTTGGATAAAATCTAAGACACCGATCGATTTGTGAATGTTGAACCACCCTGCATCCCAGGGATGAATCCCACTTGGTCATGATGGATAATCATTTTAATGTACTGTTGGATTCTATTAACTAGGATCTTTTTGAGAATTTTGGTGTCCATATTCATCAGGGAAATTGGTCTGTAATTCTCCTTTTTGATGGGGTCTTTGCCCGGTTTGGGGATCAAGGTAATACTGGCCTCATAGAATGAGTTTGGTAGCTTTCCTTCTGTTTCTATTTTTTGAAATACCTTTCGGAAAATAGGTATTCTTTCTTCTTTGAATGATTGGTAGAATTCCCCAGGAAATCCATCAGGCCCTGGGGTTTTGTTTTTTGGAAGGTTTTTAATCACTGTTTCAATCTCTTCATAATTAATTGGCCTGTTTAAAAACCAATTTCTTCCTATTTCAATCTTGGTACTTTATAGGTTTCCAGGAAGGCCTTCATCTCTTCCAGATTGCTTAATTTATTGGCATAAAGCTGTTGATAAACGTTTCTAATAATCCTTCCTATTTCATTGGTGTTGGTTGTGACCTCTCCCTTTTCATTCATAATTTTATTAATTTTTGTCCTTTCTCTATTCTTTTGCATAAGTCTTGCCATTGGTCTATCATTTTATTTATTCTTTCAAAGAAACAGCTTCTAGTTCTGTTGATCTGCTCTACTGTGCTCCTGGTTTCTAATTCATTGATCTCTGCTCTAATCTTGATCAACTGCTTTCTCGTGTGTGGATTAGGCCTGTTCTTCTGTTCCTTTTCCAGCTTCTTGAGGTGAGAATATAAAAACTGCATTTTAGATTTTTCTATTCTTTTGAGTGAGGCTTGGATGGCTATGTATTTCCCTCTTAGGACTGCCTTTGCAGTGTCCCATAGGTTTTGGACCATTGTGTTTTCATTCTCGTTGGTCTCCATAAATTGTTTAAATTGATTTTTGATTTCCTGGTTTATCGAATCATTCTTGATCAGGATGGTTCTTAGTCTCCAAATGTTTGAGTTTCTTCCAAATTTTTCCTTGCGGTTGAGTTCCAATTTCAAAGCATTGTGGTCTGAGAATATGCAAGGATTAATTTCAGTCTTTTGGTATCAGTTGAGACCTGTTTTGTGACCCAGAACATGGTCTATTCTTGAGAATGTTCCATGGGCATTCGAATAGAATGAGTATTCTTTGGTTCTGGGGTGTAGTGTTCTGTATATATCTAATAGGTCCAGCTCGTCGAGTATGGCATTCAAAGCCTTTGATTCTTTGCTTAGTATTTGCAAGGGTGTTCTATCTATTTCTGATAGTGGGGTGTTGAGGTCCCCTACTATTAACGTATTTTTATCTTTATGTCTCTTTATTCTGGTTGAGAGTTGGCTTGTGTATCTTGCTGCTCCCCTATGGGGAGTATCGATATTTATAATTGTCATATCCACTTGTTGGATACATCCTTTAAGAATAATATAGTGTCCTTCTGTATCTCTAACTATATTCTTTAGTTTAAAATCCAGTTTGTCTGATATGAGAATTGCTACCCCAGCTTTCTTTTGAGGTCCATTGGAGTGAAAGATGGTATTCCATCCCTTTACTTTCAGTCTGGATGTATCTTTAGGTTCAAAATGAGTCTCTTGTAGACAGCAAATGGTTGGGTCATGTCTATTTATCCAATCTGCAACCCTGTGGCCTTTATGGGAGCGTTTAGGCCATTTACATTGAGACTGCTTATTGAGAGATATGATTTTAATGATGCCATGTTGCTGGTAAATTTTTGTTTCTATAGATTGTGACTTTCTGTTCTGTATCACTCTTGGGCCTTTTTGCTTTTATAGAACCCCTCTTAATATCTCCTGTAGGGCTGGTTTCATGGTTACGAAATTGGTCAGTGACTGGTGATTCTGGAAGGTCTTTATGTCTCCATCAATTCTGAATGACAGCCTTGCTGGATAAAGGTTCCTTGGCTGCATGTTTTTCTCCGAAATAGCTTTAAAAATGCCCCCCCCACCCTTTCTCTCATTCCAGGTCTGTGTAGACAGGTCTGACGTAATTCTGATACCTTTGCCTTGGTACGTGAGAAATTTCTTTGCCCTGGCTGCTTTCAATACTGTATCCTTGGATCTAATATTTGTAAAATGCACTATGACGTGATGTGGCATAGGTTTGTCGTGGTTGAGCTTGGGAGGGGTCCTCTCTGCTTCTTGGACATGAATGCTTGTTTCCTTTGCTAGTTTAGGGAAGTTTTCAGCTACAGTGTTTTCAAATATCTCTTCTAGACCTCTGTTTTTCTCCACCCCCTCGGGGATGCTGATGATTCTGACATTGGAATGTTTCATTGAGTCACTAATCTCCCGTAACCTACATTCTTGAGATTGGATTTTTTTGAGCCAAGTTTCTTTTGTAGCTTTCTCTTCTACTAACCCATCCTCCAATTTGCCGATATGTTCTTCTGCCTCATTCACCCTGGCTGTCAGAGCCTCTAGTTTTGACTGCATTTGATTCATAGAATTTTTAATTTCTGCCAGATTCACTCTCATTCCCACCCTTAGAGATTCTATATTCTCATTAACATTTTCATTAATATTTTTTTCAAGTCTACACATCATCTTGACTATTGTTACTCTGAACTCCATTTCTGATCATTTGGTTATATCCATATCCATTAGTTCGGTGGCAGAGGCCACAGACTCTTTGTCTTTTCTTTTGGGGAGGATTTCTCCTTTTCGTTATTCTGATGAGGAGAGGTTGCAGGGTTGTCCAGAGCCCAAATTATTGACCAGGACCCAGGCAGTGTGCACTTGTTTTATAGGGACCTTAGGGATGTGCGCTTCTTGATTTTTCAGCCTACCTTCTGGGGGAGGGGCCTGTCGCGCCGATACTCAGGCAATCCTGTTTGGGTAGAGTCTCCGTGTCCCCTGCGAGGGGGGGATGGTATGAGCACACTGTGAGCCGGTCTTTCCAAGCTTTTGTTCTCTGGCAGCTTTCCCTGGCATTTTGCTGTGCCTCTTCTGAGAGTCAGAGCAGCAGTCGCCGAATCCCGGCCTCTGTCTCAGAACAGAGCAATCAGAGACCATTCTCCACTGGGCCCCTCTGGCCACTTTAACTCTGTTTCTGTTGGTGCTGCTCAACCCTAAAGCATCCCGGGTTGTGCACCCCACAGCCGGCGTCCCAGCCCTCACTTCCATGGCCGGTGCGTCTGTCCTTTGTGTTTCTAACACTGCCAGCTGCCAGCCATCCCCTTGCACTCTGGAGCTTCGTTTCAGTATGGTTTGTGCACTCCGGAGCTCCAGTTTTCAGTCTGGTCATGCGCGTTCCCCGGCTCACGGTCTCAGTCTGCTCTCTGGCAGGTGCCGGTCCGTGAGTCAGCCCTCTCCCCAGTGCAGGTGGCTACCGCTTCCTGGCGCCGGAATGGAGCGGCTCCCTCCCCCTTCCATTTATTCCAATATCTGTGCGCGGCTTCATGGCTCCCCGCTTCGTACCTCAAAACACAGCGCTAGAGATGTTCATTTGTAGAGATCCAGATGTATCCTCCTGCATCTCATGCTGATTCCGTGGGTGTTCAGGATGGTTTGGTACCTATCCAGCTCGACTCAGGGGACCTGCTGAAAAAGGGGACTCCTACTCCTCTGCCATCTTAACTCCTCCTCCTATTTGACCACTTTCTTATACTGTGCACAAAAATAAACTCTAACTGGCTTAAAGACCTAAATGTGAGATATGAAACTACTAAAATCCTTAATGAAAACACAGGCAGTAACCACTTTGTCATTTGCTATAGCAACTTCTTACTAGATATGTCTCCTGAGGCACAGGAAACAAAAATAAAAATAAGCTTTCAGGACTACATCAAAATGCAAATTTTCTGCACAGTCAAGGAAACAATCAACAAAACTAAAAGACAACCTACTGAATGGGACAAAATATTTGCAAATGACCTATGTTGTAAAGGGTTAATATCTAAGATACATAAAGAACTCATACAACTCAACACCCAAAAAATAAATAATCCAATTTAAAAATGGGCATAAGACATGAACAGACATTTCTTCAAAGAAGACACCCAGGTGACCAACAGACACATGAAAGATGCTCAACATTGTTAATCATCACAGAAGTGCAAATCAAAACTACAATGAGATATCACCTCATACCTGTCAAAATGGCTAAAATAAAAAACACAAGAAATGAAAAGTGTTGGTGAAGATACAGAGAAAAAAGTAACCCCATGCACTGTTGGTGGGAATGGAAAATTGTGCAGCCACAGTGCAAAGTGAAATGGAGTTTCCTCAAAAAGATACAATGGAACTACCCTATGATCCAACAATTCCATTACTGGGTATTTACTCCCAAAATACAAAAACACTAATTCAAAGGGATATATGAACCCCTATGTTTATAGCAGCATTATTTACAATAGTCAAACTATGGAAGCAGCTCAAGTGTCCATTGACTGATGATGAATGGATAAAGATGTGGTATATATACAGTGGAGTATTACTCAGCCATAAACATGAATGAAATCTTGCCATTTGAAACAACATGGATATAGGTAGGGAATATAATACTAATCAAAATAAGTCAGTCAGAGAAAGACAAATCCATATGATTTCATATGGTGAATTTAAGAAACAAAATAAATGATCAAAGGAAAAAAGGAGACAAACCAAGAAACAGATTCTTGTTTTGTTTTTGTTTTTAAAATACTATATTAAATATACCTTTAAAGTAAATAAAATTAAATTTGACACATAAATTTTAATGCATGTACATATTAATTTAAAGAGTAAGTTCCTTCTAGATTCTAAATTGTTTCCAGTAGTTTCATGTTAGCTACCTCCTTTGCATCTATCCCATCTTCTGCTATTAAATTATAAGTTCCCTTAATATATAAGACATGCCTTTCTTTATTTTTTTAGCAATCTGTGACATAATAAGAAATATATATTTGGTGTCTGCCCCCTGTCTGTGGCACAGAGCTCCTACATCCCTTAGAATTTTCTGAGCGATAAGGATGAGAGGGGCATTTGTGTTAATTTTGTCAAGTCCTGTTTAATGATACCTGTGTTTATGCTAATGAGGAGATTCTTGCATAATGGAGACTGGTTGTCAAAGGAACCAACTATGTGAGTAGAGGGTTGGAACTTTCAGCCCCAAATCTTTATCTCTAGGGAGAGGAGAAGGGCTGGAGATTCACTTAATCACCAATGGCCAATCATTTAATCAATCATGCCTATGTAATACAACCTCCATAAATCCTAAATTAAGTGATTTGGAGAGGTTCTTGGTAGGTGAACACATGGAGGTGCTCAGGTGGCAGGCCAGGAGAGGACATAGAACGTTCTTGCCCCTTCCCATACTTGCTCTATGACTCTCTTCTACTTGGGTGCTTCTAAGTTATATCCTTTTAATAAGTGGATAATAATAAGTAAAGTACTTTCCTGAGTCCTGTGAACTATCCTAACAATTTATCAAATCCAAGAAGGGGGCATGTGGGAACCCCTGATTTATAGACAGCTGGTCAGAAGTACCAGCGGTCTGAACTTCCAAGTGGCAACTGAGATGGAGAACAATCTTATGGAAGTCTAAGCTTCAACCTGTGAAGTCTGCACTAACTCCAGGTAATTAATAACAGATGTACTGTAAGTAGAGAAAAAGTGTTTTTTCTTTTACTATCCCTAGTCTATAAGAATTAACACAGGAGCAACCATAAAAATACTCCCTGCAAATGTTTGAATGAATGCATGAATGAATGAATGGCTGAAACAATATAAACGATAAGGAAAACTAGTATAAACCTAACATATGGAAGAAAGATTTAAGCTAAACATTTATGGACTTTAAAAAATCAACTCAAAGAATGCAATATATGAAATTAAAAATTATAAGCATTTTCTTTAATTTTTTTCTTTCAGTCTTCTTACAGAGAGGACTGTTGATTATAGGACCTCACACAAATAAAGTTTTTTATAATCTAGCATGTAAAACAATATATTATGCTATTAATGTTTAAAATATTTACCTAATTTTCCAAAATAATATTTAGCTAAATTTTTCATATTCTCAATTATCTTAGTATTATTACTTGTTTTTATTTTTTCTTTTTCATTTTTTTAATTTCAATTCTAGTTAGTTAACATATAGTGTAATATTGGCTTCAGGAGTAGAATTTAGTGATTCATAACTTACCTATAACATCCAGTGCTCAACACAAGTGCCCTCCTTAATACCTATCACCCATTTAGCCCACCCCTCACAAACCACCCCTCCATCCACCCTTAGTTTGTTCTCTATAGGTAAGACTCTCTTATGGAATGCTTCCCTCTCTGTTTTTTTTTTTAATTCCCTTCCCTTATGTTCATCTGTTTTGTTTCTTAAATTCCACATATGAGTGGCAGCATATGGTATTTGTCTTTCTTTGACTAACTTATTTTGCTTAGCATAATACACTTTAGCTCCATCCATGCTGCAAATGGCAAGATTTCATTCTTTTTGATGACTAATATTCTATTATACACAGAGGTGTGTGTGTGTGTGTGTGTGTGTGTGTTATGCACACTTCTTTATCCACTCATCAGATGGACATTTGGACTCTTTCCATAGTTTGGCTTTATTGATCATGCTGCTATAAACATATAAATATCAGGGTGCATATACCCCTTCAAATCTGTATTTTTGTATCCTTTCGGTAAATACTTAGTAGTGCAATAGCTGGATCATAGGGTAGTTCTATTTTTAATTTTTTGAGGAACCTCCATACTGTTTTCCACAGTGGCTGCACCAGTTTGCATTCCTACCCACAGTGTAAGACTGTTCCCCTTTCTCCACATCCTCACCGAAATTGGTTGTCCCTGTGTTATTAATTTTAGCCATTCTGACAGGTATGAGGTGGTATCTCATCATGCTTTTGATTTGTATTTTTCTGATGATGAATGATGTTGAGCATCTTTTCATGTGTCTGCTGGCCATCTGGATGTCTTCCTTGGAAAAATGTCATTCATGTCCTCTGTTCATTTCTTAACTGAATTATTTGTTTTTTGGGGTGTCAAGTTTGATAACTTCTTTGCAGATTTTAGATACTAACCCTTTATCAGAGATGTCATTTGCAAATATCTTCTCCTATTCTGTAGGCTTTTAGTTTTGTTGATTGTTTCCTTCACTGTGCAGAAGATTTTATCTTAATGAAGTCCCAATAGTTCATTTTTGCTTTTGTTTCCCTTGCCTCTGGCAATGTGTCTAGTAAGAAGTTGCTGCAGCCAAGGTCAAAGTGGTGGCTCCCTGTGTTCTCCTCTAGGATTTTAATGGTTCTCTGTCTCTCACATTTAGGTCTTTCATCCATTTTGCATTTACTTTTGTGTATGGTGTAAGAAAGTGGTCCAGTTTCTTTCTTTCTGCATGTTGCTATCTAATTTTCCCAGCAACATATGTTGAAGAGACTGTATTTTTTTCCATTGGATATTCTTTCCTGCTTTGTTGAAGATTAGTGGACCATATAGTTGTGATAGACATTTTAACAATGCTTGTTCTTCCAATCCATGAGCATGGAGTGTTTTCCATTTCTTTGTGTCATCTTCAATTTCTCTCTTCAGTGTTCTATAGTTTTCAGTGTACAGATCTATTGTCTTTTTTGTTAGGTTTATTCCTAGGTGTCTTATGGTTTTTGGTGCAATTGGAAATGGGATTCATTCCTTGATTTCTCTTTTTGCTGTTTCATTATTGGTGTATAGAAATGCAGATTTCTGTACATTGATTTTTGTATCCTGCAACTTTGCTAAATTTGTGTATCAGTTCCAGCAATTTTTTGGTGGAGTCTTTTGGGTTTTCTATATGGAGTATCATGCCATCTGCAAATAGGGAATGTTCGACTTTTCACTTGCTGATTTGAATGCCTTTTATTTCTTTTTGTTGTCTAATTACTGAGGCTAGGACTTCCAGTACTGTGTTGAATAACAGTGGTGAGAGTGGATATCCCTGCCTGACCATAGAGGAAAATCTGTCAGCTCTTCCCACTTGAGGATGGTATTAGATGTGGGTCTTTCATATATGGCCTTTATGATGTTGAGGTATGTTCCCTCTATCACTACTTAGTTGAGGGTTTTTTTTTTTTTAATCAAGAATGGAGCCATGTATTGTTAAATGCTTTTTCTGCATCTGTTGAGAGGACAATATGGTTCTTATCCTTTCTTCTACTCATATGGTGTGTCACATTGATTGATTTGCAAATATTAAACCATCCCTGCAACCCAGGAATAAATCCCACTTGATCATGGTGGGTAATTCTTTTAATGCACTGTTGGATTTGATTTGCTAGTATCTTGCTGAGAATTTTTGCATCCATTCTCATTGGGCAGGTTGACCAGTAAATCTACTTTTTAGTGGGTGCTTGTCTAGATTTGGAATCAAGGTAATGCTGGCTTTATAGAATGAGTTTGGAAGTTTTCTTTCCATTTCTATTTTCTGGAACTGTTTGAGAAGAATAGGTATTAATTCTTCTTTAAATGCCTAACAGAATTCCCCTGGGAAGCCACCTGGTCCTAGACTTTTGTTTGTTAGGAGGTTTTTGATTACCGATTCAATTTCTTTGTTGTTTATAGGTCTGCTCAAATTTTCCATTCCTTCTTGTTTCAGTTTTGGTAGTTTGTATGTTTCTAGGAATTTATCCATTTCTTCCAGATAGCCCAATTTGTTACATATAATTTTTCACAATATTCTCTTATAATTGTATTTCTGCAGTGTTGGTTGTGATTTCTCCTCACTCACTTGTGATTTTATTTATTCAGGTCCTTTCTCTTTTCCTTCTGAGTCTGGCTAGTGGTTTATCAATTTTATTAATTCTTTCAAAGACTAGCTCTTAGTTTTGTTGATCTGTTCTTTGTTGTTGTTGTTGTTTGTTTCTTATCATTTATTTCTGTTCTAATCTGTATTATTTCTTCTGCTGGCTTTAGGCTTTACTGGCTGTTCTTGTTCTAGTGCCTTTAGTTGTAAGGTTAAGTTGTATATTTAAGACTTTTCTTGCTTCTTGAGGTAAGCCTGTATTGCTATATACATCGCTTTTAGGACTGCCTTTGTTGCATCCCGAAGGTTCTGGACTGTTGTGTTTTCATTTTCATTTGCTTCCATGTATTTTTAAATTTCTTCTTTAATCTCCTTGTTAACCCATTCATTCCCTTTTAGGATGTTCTTTAACCTCCATGTATTTGTGGTCTTTCCACAGTTTTTCTTGTGGTTGACTTCAAGTTTCACAGTGTTGTGGTCAGAATATATGCATGGTATGGTCTCCATCTTTTTGTACTTGAGGCCTGATCTGTGATCCAGTATGTGATCTATTCTCAGGATGTCCCATGTGCACTTGAAAAGAATGTGTATTCTGCTGGTTTAGGTTGAAATATTCTGAATATATCTGTGAAGCCCACCTGGTCCAGTGTGTCTTTCAAAACTATTGTTTCCTTGTTGATATTCTGCTTAGATGATTTGTCCATTGATGTTAGTGGGGTATTAAAGTCTGCTACTATTATTGTATTATGCTTAATGAGTTCCTTTTTGTTTGTTTTTAATTGTTTTATATATTTGGGTCCTCCCAATTTGGGGGCATAAATACTTGCAATTTTTGGATCTATTGTTGCATAGTTCCCTTTATTATGATATAGTGCCCTTCTTCATCGTTATTACAGTCTCTGGTTTAAAATTTAGTTTTTCTGATATAAGTTTTGCTACTCCAGCTTTCTTTTGACATCATTTACATGATAAATGTTTCTCCATCCCCTCATTTTCAATCTGTACATGTGTTTAGGTCTAAAATGAGTCTCTTATAGGCAGCATATAGATGGGTCTTTTTTTTTTTTTATCCATGCTGACATCTTATGTGTTTTGATTGGAGAATTTAGTCCATTTACATTCAGAGTGATTATTGATAGATACAAATTTAGTGCCATTGTGTTACCTGTAAAGTTGTTGTTTCTGGAAATTTTCTGTTCCTTTCTAGTCTTTGTTGCTTTTGGTCTTTCTTTCCCACTCAAAGAGTCCTCTTTAATATTTCTTGGGGGGATGTTTTAGTGGCCACAAACTCTTTTAGTTTTTGTTTATCTGGGAAACTCTTTATTCCTTCTTCTATTCTGAATGACAACCTTGTTGGATAAAGTATTCTTGGCTGCATATTTTTCCTATTCAGCATGTTGACTATATCTTGCTATTCTTTTCTGGCCTGTCAGGTTTTTGTGGAGAGTTCTGCTGCTAACCTAATTTTTCTTCCCTTGTAGGTTAGGGATTTCTTTTCCCTTGCTGCTTTCAGAATTATTTTCTTATCTCTGTATTTTGTCAATTTTACTATGATACATCTTGGTGTTGACTTGGTGTTTCCTCAGGTTAGGGACATTTTCAGCTATAAGTTGCTCAAATAAAACTTCTGCCCTCCTTTCCCTGTCTTCTTCTTCTGAGGCTTCTATGACATGAATGTTATTAACCTTTTATGGAGTTGCTAATTTCTCTAAGCCTATGTTTGTGATCCAATATTTTACTTTCGCTCTTCTTTTCATCTTATTTTCCATAATTTTATCTTCTATAACACTTATTCATTGCTCTGCTTATTCAATCCTTGTGGTCATTATATGCAGTTGGTTTTGCATATCGGTTATGACACTTTTTATTTTGGCCTGACTTATTTTTAGGTCTTTTATGTCTGTAGTAATGTTCTCTCTGGGTTTTGTTTGTTTGTTTTGTTTTGTTTCATTTTGTTTTCTATGCTTTTCTCAAGCCCAGCTAGTACCCTTATGATCGTTGTTTTAAAATCTAGTTCAGGCATATTACTTATATTTATTTTGATTAGCTCCTTGGTCATGACCTTTTTTTGTCCTTTCTTTTGGGATGAATTCCGCTGTCTTGGTACTTTGTCTAGATCTGTCTTTTGTATGGTAGGAAAGGCTGTACCTGTTCCTATTTCCACTAGATCTGATGCTTTCCAGCACTCTATGATCATCATACCTGGTGTGTATGGAGGGTTTGTGCTGGTCTTCTCGGGGAGGAGCCTGCTGCTGCTCTGGCTCTCAATCACACTTGCGTTATTAAAAAAGGCACCTCCAGAGTGCAGGGAGCAGGGCTTGGTGTAAGCACCTCAAGCCTCAACTGTGTGTGCTGTGCCTCTGTCCATGTGATGGGTGGGGTGAAAAATGGCATTGGACTGCTCTCTTCACCAGAGAGGGGAGTTCACACTTGTCACTCTAAAGAAGCCCTCACAGAAGAATGAACAATCTCCTCTCTTGTGTCCCAGGCTACTGTCAGATTCCTGCCTTCACCCTGTCTGTGTCTACACCATCTGCCTACCCAGCAGTGGTGGCACAGTGCTCCCATATTTTACCTCAAGCACACATCTTGGTTTTTAAACTCCAAATTTTAAGGAACTGTTGTGTGGACCCATGCTGATCAAATGGGGGAGGGTCTCATGGCAATGTGGCTGGTACTGGTTTCTGCCAGAAAAACAGTTGCATGACCATGCAGGGGCTTGGATTTTAAGGTAAAGTGTAGCAAAAAGCTGGCATCCAGGGTAGCTGCCCACAGCAGGTGTCTCTGCTCATATGTTAATGAATGGGGCACCTCAATGGCACCTGCTGGCTTTTTTGTCCCTTGAGAGGCAGTGCTGCCTCTTCCAAATGCACTCCAAGAAGGGGGACTGTCTCTCCCAGTGCTACCCAAGGGATCTTTAGAGCATGTTGTCCACTCCTGGGCTTCTGCCCTCCTTCTCCACAGGAGCACCACTGTGCCAGGCAGGCTCAACCCTGGTGATGGTGTGGACTTCATTTTATTTTATTTTATTTATTCATTCGACAGAGAGAAAGACAGCCAGCAAGAGAGGGAACACAAGCAGGGGGAGTGGGAGAGGAAGAAGCAGGCTCCCAGGGGAAGAGCCTGATGTGGGGCTCGATCCCAGAGCACCAGGATTACGCCCTGAGCCAAAGGCAGACGCTTAACAACTGAGCCACCCAGGCGCCCCTGGACTTTTAAAGCTTTAGTCTTTCAGCTCTGCTTCTTGTAAAAACTTGTGATGATCAACCCGTTTTATTTTCTCAATGGTTTTGGGGAAGTGTTTTTCTTGTGCAATCTCCTGTGTGCTGCTTTCTCTCTCTCTCTCTTTCTCTCTCTTTCTCACCTCTCTCCATGATTGGAGCTCCCTCTCTTCCACAGTGCCTGTGATTCTTTTCTCCCCCAAATCACATCACCACTCTTCTTACCTTCCACAGTATGGCTTTTTTTCTCCCTTTAGTTGTGCAGTTTGTTCTTTCAGTCCTCAGATCAATTTCCTAGGTGTTCAGAACAATTTGATAATTATCTAGCTGTGTAAGGTCCAGCTAGATAGGGATGAGGCAAGTATAAGGTCCTCCTACTACTCTGCCATCTTAACTCCTCCTCAAGAAACAGACTTGGGGTGCCTGGGTGGCTCAGATGATTAAGCGTCTACCTTCAGCTCAGATCATGATCCCAGGGTTCTGGGATTGAGCCCCATGTCAGGCTCCCAGCTCAGCTGGGAGTCTGCCTCTCCTTTTCCCTCTGCCTCTCCCCCTGTCTGTGCTCTCTCTGTTTCTGTCTCTCTCAAATGAATAAATAAAAAAAATCTTAAAAAAAAAAAGAAACAAAAATCATTTAAAAAAAAAGAAAAAAGAAGAGACTCTTTTTTTTTTTTTAAAGATTTTATTTATTTATGTGACAGAGAGACAGCCAGCGAGAGAGGGTACAGAGCAGGCGAGTGAGAGAGGAAGAAGCAGGCTCCCAGCAGAGGAGCCCGACGTGGGACTCGATCCCGGAACGCCGGGATCACGCCCTGAGCAGAAGGCAGACGCTTTAACGACTGCGCTACCCAGGCACCCCCAAAAGAAGAGACTCTTAACTATAGAGAACAAACTGATGGTTACCAGTGGGGAGGTGGGTGGCAGGATGGGTGAAATAGGTGATTGGGATTAAAGAATACACTTATCATGATGAACAAATTTTAAAAAATTAAGAATAATAGAGATGCCCTGTGTGTGTGTTTTGAAAAATATAAACATAAAAATTAATGTCTGTTCTAAGAATACCCCATTTCCATACATACATCTAAAACAATTAAGGAAATTTGTTTTCCAAAATTAAAATCTTTTCTCAATTAGCTTTCTAAATTAATCCACACTTTTTATAAGAAAGGAAAATATTAAATACCACTCTGAACTTTTAAGAAAATCATCTTTGAAACCCAGTGCTACAAAGTAGGATATTACATTTATATATAATCTTTTCTATGTTCAGGCCAGAAATTGTTATTTCTTTATAATCCTAAACAAAAAAATTCAGTCAAGTTAACATTTTTAAATGGTGTAATAAGCTGCTGAATCATAGCTTCTTGGTATACACAGTGTGCTTCACCAAAACATATTTTAATTGATTGTATACAGTAAACTTTTTTTATAAGATAAGAGATTACTAACTTCTTTTTTTTTAAGATTTTATTTATTTATTTGACACAGAGAGAGAGACAGCCAGCGAGAGAGGGAACACAAGCAGGGGGTGTGAGAGGAAGAAGCAGGCTCCCAGTGGAGCAATGAGCCTGATGCAGGGCTCGATCCCAGGACCCTGGGATCATGCCCTGAGCTGAAAGCAGATGCTTAACGACTGAGCCACCCAGGCGCCCCTTGGAGATTACTAACTTCTTAATATCCATATGAGATTGTCTCTGAGATTATCGAACCAATGGTTTAACAGTTGGCTATTTCTGTGGCTGTGAGAAAACGAATTCCAACATAGACTTGACATTGTCTCTATGTGATGCAAACAAGTAAAAATTAAAGAAGAACCCATTGTCAATTTGCTATCAAAATTCCTAATGACTACATTGAACCCACAAATTCCTTTTATATTCTTTTCAAAATACAGTTTTATTGAAGAGTTTTCATTAATGACAACAAAGTGAAGTAGTTGTGTGAAACCTTGGACAATTAGTTATTATGAAATCTAAAATATATATATTCCTAACATTTTAAAGTACTGGACAGTGTCCAAGAGTAGACAGAGGAGGAAAGTTTACTCTTGTAAAATTGCAATTGGAGAATGAAGAATTGCAAGTTTGGGGCTTTATTTCCTGAGAATTCTCCCTAACACCATGAGTATAGAAGCAAAAATTCACAGTATTTATAGTAGCAGAAAATAGTTGAAAACTGGTAAGCAGTAAATGTAAGGGGAATTTTGGAAGCAAGAGAATTGCAAAATGAGTGAAACATGAAATCTGAGCATAAAATCTGCCCAAATGCTTGTTGACTGTTAAACTATGTATGTGTGGGTGAGACACCAGGGCATCTGGTGTGAAAACAGTGAGGGTACATAGAAGAATCTACATTTGAAAAACAGCTGCACTAGGTACACTAGGAGATTTGTGAACTTGCTGCTTTTCTTCTTCTTTTTTTAAAAAGCTGAATGAGTTCCCCAACCTTCTCAGGTGGGCAGAAAACTGAAGTGTTACTGGCTTGAGGTAACAGAAAACAGAGCCCAAAGCTGGCAGAGATATTTAGCAGGAGAACCTCATAAGTAAGAGACGTACACAGAAGGTGAGCCCCAATATCTGAGTATAAACCATACCCAAATC
Source organism: Ursus americanus (assembly GCF_024610735.1). NCBI lineage: Eukaryota > Metazoa > Chordata > Mammalia > Carnivora > Ursidae > Ursus > Ursus americanus. The sequence continues at coordinate 48,513,985 of NC_142164.1, read as the reverse complement.
CTTGGTTGACTATTAAGATACGCAGGTACAGGTGAAATTCCCAGGAAGTCAGGGTAAAAATAGTAGCAGCAAGAAACTGTAAGAAATGAACAAATATATCAGGGCTACACACCATGGTGGAGACAGAGTTTACAGTTTGAATCCTTGCAAGTTAACTGACTATGAGAGCAATGAAAAACTGTCTTCAGAGCACAACATAATCCAGAATCATTATAATGTATTCTCTTCAATGTCCAATAAAAAATGATAGAAATGCAAAGAAACAGGAAATTGTAACTCAAAGTCAGGAAAAAATACAATCAATAGTAAATACTGCAAAATGGGTCTACATGTTGGATATAACTGACAAGGCTTCAAAGGTATTATTAAAAGTGTATACAAAGAATTAAAAGAGAAATGGAATTAATGAATGAACAGAATAAGAATCCCTATAGAGAAATAAAACTATATAAAAAATGGAAATTCAAAAACTCAAAAGTATAGTAATGTAATTGGAAATTCACTACATGCACTCAATAACAGGCAGGAGATGGTAAAAAACAAATGTAGCAAATTTGAAGATAAATAAAAATTAAAATTATATAATCCAAAGGAGAGAGGAAAAAAATTAAAGAAAAATAAACAGAGACTTAGAAAATTATGGGACAAAATGAAGAAGGTGGGGAGAGAGGAAGGGGAAGAAAACTATTAAGAGAAATAATTGTCAAAACCTTCCCAAATTTGGTGAAAGAAATTAAATTAACTTTCATTTCCAAGATGTTCAATGAAAGTAAGTAAACACACACACACACACATGCACACACACACACACACACACACAACTATACCCAGGCACATTCAATACTCGAACTGCTTGAAGTCAAAGATGAAATGCAAATCTTGGTAATAGAGAAAATTGATTCATTATACATAGAGGAAAAAAACCCACAATTAGTAGATAATTTTCCTACAGATATCATGGGGACCAGAAGACACTGGAACAACATAGTCACAGTGTTTGGTGTAAAAAACAAGCAAACAAAAACATAGAATTAAAAAAATAAAAGCAAAAATACTATCAGTCAACAATTCTACATTCAGCAAAATAACTTCCAAAAATGAAGAAAAAATAAATACATTTTTAGGTAAACAAAAATTTATAGAATTTGTTGACAACACACCTGCACTACAGGAAATGCTAACAGAAGTTCTTTAGGCTGAAAAGAAATGACAACTGAGGGCAGCTGCAATTTATAGAATTTAAAAGAAATCCAAGACTATATATATATTTTTTCTCTTAACATGTTTCAAAGACATAGGACTATTTGAAGCAAAAATTATAAAAATGCATTGTTGGGTAATAATGTTTATAGATTCAATAATAAATGACAACTATAACATTAAGAATAAGGAATGACAAATAAAAATATATCATTGGAAGATTAATATATTTTACCTGAGGTAATTCAATATTCACGCAGAGGAGACTGTGATAAAGTAAGATGCATGATATAATCCTCAGAGCAACTGTTAAAAGAAATAGTGCAAAAACATATATCTTATAAGACAAGAGAATAATTAAAATAAGATAAAAATATTAACACAAAGGAATGCAGGAACGGAGAAAGAAACATCAAGTATAACTAATTGAAAACCAATAGTAAAATGGCAAACTTAAGTGCAACCATATCAATAATTACTTTAAATGTAAATACACTAAATATTTCTATTAAAAAGCAGAAATTTGAGACTGGATACAAGAAAGAGCTTTATAAGAAACACACATTAAATATCAAGATACAAATTGGTTGGGGGTGCCTGGGTGACTCAGTTGGTTAAGCAACTGCCTTTGGCTCAGGTCATGATCTTGGGGTCTGGGGATCAAGTGCCACATCATGCTCCCTGCTTAGTGGGGAATCTACTTCTCTCTCTCCTTCTGTCCTTCCCCCCGGCTCATGTTCTCTCTCTCTCTCTCTCTCTCTCTCTCTTTCAAATAAGTAAATAAAATCTTTAAAAAAATAATTAAAATCAATCCTTCACAAACTCATCTAAAATTAAAAGAGGAACAAATACTTCCTAACTCTTTTTATGATGCCAGTATTCCCCTGATATCAAAACCAGACTAATCTATCAAAAGAAAACTATGGACCAATAGCCTTTATGAATATAAACACAAAAATCTTCAATAAAATACCAACAAACAGTATCCAGCATTGTATAAAAAAGATTATATACCACGATCAAGTGGGGTTTATCCCAGGTTGCAAAGGTGGTTAAATATGCAAAAAGCAATCCATGTAATACACCATGTTAATAGAATAAAGGACAAAATAAGGACATAAATGTAGGAAAATATTTGACAAAATCCAGCACCCTTTCATAATAAAGAAAGCTGAAAACCTAGGAATAGAAGGGACTTTCACAATCTGATAAAGAGTATCTATGCATTATACGCAAACAATGAATCATGGAACACTACATCAAAAACTAATGACGTACCGTATGGTGACTAACATAACAAAAAAAAACTGAATTAGAAGGATACACCAAATTCATGATAATTACAGTCTCTAAGGTGAGAACAAAACACTATAGGAGATAAAAGCAACTTTTAATTTTATCTTTAACTTTTATTGCCTTGATTAAAAAGGAACTGAAAGCAAGTGGGACAAAATGGTAATAATGATCAGTTCTGGATGTCGTGATAACATGTGCATTTGTTATTCTTCGTACTTTTATATATATTACCCACTTCTCAAATAAAAGTATGACAAAAGAAGTAAAAAAAAAAAGTATCTATGCAAATCCTACAGATGTCATACTTAATAGTGAAAGACTAGATGCTTACCCGCTAAGATCAGGAAGAAAGAAAAGGTGTCCATGCTTACCACTCCTATTCCACATTGTACTAGAGTTTCTAAACAGGGAAATTCAGTAAGAAAAATAAATAAAATATATCCAAATTGGAAAGAAAGAACTAAAACTACCTCTATTTTAAGAAGATGCAATTTTGCATATGGAAATGCTAAGGAATCACATACATGCAAAAAATTGGAGCTAATAATTGAGTTTAGTTAGATTGCAGAAAACAAGATCAATACACAAAAATCAATTGTATTTCCATCCATTAGCAATTAACAATCTGAAAATGAAATTAAGAAAATAATTCCACTCATAACATTAAAAAGAATAAAATACTTAAGAGCTCATTGAATCATAGTGATGCAAGATTTGCACGTTGAAAAGCACAAAACATTATTATAAGCACTTTAAGAAGACCTAAATTAATGGAAAGACATGTTCATGGATTGGAAGATTTAATATTGTTAAGATGGCACTACTCCCCAAATTTATCTTGAGTCAATGCAATTCCAATAAAAATCCAAGCTGTGATTTTTGGAGAAACTGACAAGCAGATACTAAAATTCATATGGAAGTATAAGGAATTCAGAAGAGGCAAAAAAGTACAAATTTGGCAGAGTAACACTTCCTGATTTAAAATTTTATTGCAAAGCTATGTAATCAAGACTGTGTGGCACTAGCATAAAGACAAGACATGTAGATCAATGGAATAGAATTGAGATTCCAGAGGTAAACTCTCACATATTTGTCAAATGATTTTCACAAATGTGCCATGACAATTTAATTAAGATTAATAGTCCTGTCAATAAATGATGCCAGGTCTACTGGATAGCCACATCTAAGAGTAAAACTGAACTTACATACAAAAGCTCATATACCTCATATCATATACAAAAGCTTACTCAAAATGGATCAACAATCCAAACGTAAGAGCTAAACTATAAGACTCTGAAGAAAATGTACATATAAATCTTTGTGACTTTGGTTTAGGTAATGGTTTCTTAGATATGACACCAAAAGCACAAGCAACAAAAGAAAAAAAATGGATAAATTTTACTTTTAAAATACTTTTGTGTTGTAAAGGTAACAAGGAAGTGAGAAGACAATCCACAGAATGGGAGAATATATTTGCAAATTATATATCTAATAAGAGTCTAATAACTAGCATATAGAAAGAACTTCTACAACCCAATGACAAAAAAGTAAAAAAACAAAAAACAAAACAAACAGTTAACAAAATGGTGAGGGACTTGAACAGATGTTTCTTCAAAAAAGATGTACAAATGGCCAATATAGTCCATGAATAGATGCTCAATATCATTAGTCATTAGGGAAATGCAAATTAAAACTCAATGTGCTAATACCACTTCACACCCTTCAGGATAACTACAATAAAAAAGACAGGCAATAAGAAATGTGGCAAGGATGGGGAGAAATTTGAACCCTTCAACACTGGTGGTGGGAATTTAAAATTATTCTGCTGCTTTGGAAAATATGTTGGCAGTTTCTCACAGAAGTGAACATAGATTTTCCATATGACCCAGCAATTCCACTTGGGTATATACTTAAGAGAATTGAAAGCATATGTTTCCACAAAAACTGTACATGACTGTTCATAACAGCATTACTCATAATAGTAAAAAATCAGAAACAGCCCTTAATGTCCATTAACTGATAAATGGATAAAAGAAATGTGATATATTCATATGATGGACTATTTTCCAGGCATGAAAGTGAATGAAAAACTTATTCAGGCTACAATATGGATAAATCTTAAAAACATTATGCTAATTGAAAGAAGCCACACAAAATGCCACTTATCATGTGATTCCATTTATATGAAATATCCAGAATGGGAATATGTCATTCTTTTTTCTCCTGGTAGACTGTGAGACTGTAAACTTCTGAAACTGATGATGGTCATTTTTGATGGTCAAAGTACATCTGAGTAATTGGAAGAAACTGAGTCTTGGTAATATTTTCACAAGTTCTGATTCTAGCTCTTCTTAAAGTAAGATATTGCTTGCAAGATATTCTAGTCATATGAGCCAATCAATTACTTTCCTTAAATTTATTTTAAATGTATTGCTGTTATTTGCAAAAGTTAATACAAAAATAAAATCAATTTATCCAGTTTTGACATTTGTCACAGTTGTAAATTGTCACATTTTGCGGAGATGACCTAAATCACATTGACAAAATAATTTTCCCTCCCACTACCAGGCAACTATGATGAAGATGAGGAATTTATACACTTATAAGAAAAAAAAACAGAATTGGGGTCATATAAACCCTTATGAATATTGAAAAATTCATAAAAATAAAATTGGAAGAATACTAAAGAGTACATCAATGGTATTTTTTTACTGTGCAGTAAATAATTTGTCCTTGTCATGTGATACCAGCCTGGTCTCTGTAGACAGGAAGAGGTTGCTGGAAATTGAGCTCAACCAGGTAGACAATCAATCAATCAATCAATCAAGCCTATGCAATGAAACTCTAATAAAATCTCTGGACACAAGATTATGTGAGCTTCCCTGGCTGGCAGTACTCCATGTGTACTGTTACACATAGATAATGACAGGGTAATGCATTTTGAAGACAATGGAAGCTTTGCATTTGGAATCTTCCCACACCCTGCCCTATGAGTCCCTTCCTGGATCTGTGCCCCCTTTTCATAATTAGCCATAACTGTGAGTATAATAGTTTTCAGGCAGTTCTGTAAGTCTTTGCAGTTAATTATCAAACTTGAGGAGGGTTTTTGGGAATTCCCAACAACTTGCAGTTGTCAAAAGTAAAAGCAGTCTTGAGGACTGTGCCATCTAAGTTTATAGTTAGACTGTGGCTCCCTTGCAGTTGATATCAGAACTCTTGGGTAGATCAGGCAGTCTGAAAGACTGTGTCCTCAATTTTCAGAGTTTGCCTAACTCTGGTATACACACTTAATAATAAATGACTCTATATAGTTAATTTATGCCTATCATTACTTACTTTCTGGACATGTAAAGAATTACCTTCCTCAGAAGTATATTTACCATGAAGCTAATGAAGCTTATACTTCAGGGCTTCTCATTTTTAGGAAAAACTTCCAAATCTTGGAAGGGGCAATAGCAATGTGTTTGTTCACGTGGTTATACTTTTTAGGATTTGCAAAAGAAGGCTATTTGCATTTGATTCAGACTGGTGTGCATTTTGTGTCTAATTTTGTATTTATAATTTTTTGTTCTTTTTCTAAAATAGGGACTTCCAAACCTCAGGCCAGTAAAATTTGGTTCTACCCCTGGCCTTTCTTCAAAGTTATTAGACATTTCACTTTGTCGTAGATAATATTCCTACTGACAATTTGATGTGTATGTGTAGACATTTCCCTCCAACTAAATGTTATGTGCTTCTCTGATTTTAAGATTCTTTTAAAATCAATGTAGTTACCTTCCTGTTTCCAGATGCCTTTATGACCCTAGAGAAAATTTTCATATATCTTAGTTCCTTCCTTGCTAACTAATGCAGTTCCAAGGTCAGGGTTCAAGTCCTTTCTCTTATGGCTGCACTGTAAAACCCTTACTCTTCCTCAAACAACCATTTGCCACCTTTTTCTCTTACTGATTCCACATTCCCTTCTTTTAAAATTATCTTCAACAGAATTGACTAACATAAACCAAATCTGTGTGGCTCCAGAAGTTATGCCAAAGTAAATTCTTGTATGGTAGAATTTTACTTAAGGAAATTTTGTGGTTGGTGAGGGATTATATTACATACAGAACACTTCCAATATTTCTTTTGGACGGCCCTAATATCATCTCATTTTATTACTTTAAATCAAGGGTAATTATTTTATTTTTATGTATCTGCAAGACTATTCACATAAATAACACTTGTGAACTGGAGAAAAATCTTCTATCAGTTTATGTGTCCTAATTTATAGTGGAAAATAAGGTCATCTCAACAACTTTTTTGTAGGTAAATAATGTTCTACATAAATGATTTTTTTTCAACAGATACACACACACACACACACACACACACACACACACACACACATACACACTTAAACTGTCATTTAGTAGGCATGGTATCCACAAGAAAGTAAAGTGGATTTATAAGGATCTTATATATTTAGCTCCTACTGTATGCCCAAACTATGTTATTTGTTATAACTGAAGTATATTTCTTGGAAAAACTATGGCTTAATTCTTTGAGAAGAAATACTTCTAGAATATATATATGTATATAGTTATAGTTATAGTTATATGTCTTTTTTGTTTGTTTGTTTGTTTTTATTTTAATGTTTTTTTATTATATTATTTTAGTCACCATACAGTATATCCCTGGTTTTTTATGTAAAGTTCAATGATTCATTAGTTGCGTATAACACCCAGTGCACCATGCAATACATGCCCTCCTTACTACCCATCACTAGTCTATCCCATCCCCCCCCGAGGCCCTCAGTTTGTTTCTCAGAGTCCATAGTGTCTCATGCTTCTTAAATAAATGTTACTGAACATAATTTAATTTTCAGGTTAATCAGGCTTATCAAATTGAAGACCAGTGAATGTACTACCCTGTGTGGGATATATTCCTCTCTCCCTCCCTTTCTTCCAGTGCTTAGTTCTAACAATACTACCTCCACACACACTTCTGATTCATTACTTCTAAATTTTATGGCCTAATAAATCAGTTTTTTTCAAATTCCGTACAAAATAAAAGTAAACAGCTTTAAGGACCTGAGAGTGGACCCTCTGATGGAAGCAATGTACATTTTTGCAAGAACTTTATTACATGTAATTGGGCTTCATAGAAAGATCTTTTTGGAATGCCTGGGTGGCTCAGTCAGTTAAGCATCTGCCTTTGCCTCAGATCATGATCCCAGGGTCCTGGGATTGAGTCCTGCATCTGGCTCCTTGCTCAGTAGGGAGCCTGCTTCTCCTTTTGCCTGACACTCTCCCTGCTTGTGCTCTCTCTCTCTCCGACAAATAAATAAAAATCTTAAAAAAAAGAAAGATCTTTTAATGTTTTCCTGATTTTTATCTATATTTCAGATTCTTAGAGCTGCCAAAAAAATAATTCTGTACATAACAGATATATTCCTGGATTTAAAAATATCCCATGTAAGTAGATTACATGCCAATGCAGTCATATATATTTGTCTTATTCACAGAGAAAGAATAAGCCTATAAATTACTGACACAAACTTTGGAGACTGGATTAATATAATTGAACTCAAATGTTAAATCTTTATAAAAAGAGATAGGACTAGTCATGTATGGACAAAGCAAGAAGTTGACTGTGAAGGCTAAAGAGTTTGGGAAGATCCAAAAGTCTAACCCAGGTGAACTAGGTACAATCTCATAAAGGTGGGACTAAAAGTGGGATTTAGTAAGTGAGCCCTAATATTACTTTATCTTCTCTCTTACAGTAGTAATTCTTAATCTTTTTCCTCCTTAGGATTTCTAAAGGATTTGCCACACTCTCATGAATAACAATGGTTTTGCTAGATGTTCTATTGGGGAAAAAAGCTCTTTCACATATTGGAATACTTTTTGTGGCAAATTATCTACAAGGGAAGGAAAATAATTTTTCCTCTATCTCTAGGTTCTTGCTTGAGACCCCTGTAATAAAAGAAAAATTAACAGGAGAAAAACAAACAGAAGATTAATACCATGTATACTTCCTATACAAATGGGAGAGACCCAGGAAAACTAAGTAGCTCCCCAAATGGCCATAAGCCACCACCTTAAATACCATCTCCAGATAAAGACAAAAGATATTGAGAATTGGGGGATCTATTTACGGGAGAGTATCACAAAAAGCACTGTAGGGAAGTGTATGGTTGTTATGTAGATTTAAATGGCTGACTTCTCCATTCATAAGTTTCTAGATATTTAGTCACCTAAATAGTCTGGTACAGAGAGGGAGATACCCTTACAAGTGGAGATTTCCTTTGTAAATGTAGATTTCCTTAACAAAGGGAAACTTCTACTCTGTTTCCAGAAGTTCTCCTGTCTGCAACCCCTCAAAAATAATCAACCTGAAATAACACTTATGTCCAAAAAGCATATTTTGGGATGGCATATTGTGTTCCCTTTACACCCAAATCAAACTGGTTTACACAATGATGCCTGTGTACCTGAAAATTCCAGTGTAGCTTTGGTTAAGGCTTGATCTTGCAGCTGTATCAAGTCCCAAAGGATCCTACTTCTTCTGGCATCTCTACTGTCTCCTTTGGCATAGTTTGCCATCATAAGACTTGCTTTCCACATAGTCCCAGAATGGCTGTCAATAGCCCCCAGACATACATGCCTCCTTTGCCATATTCAGCATCTTTGCCCCAGTATTCCCAGAAAAACTCCTGAGATTCATTCTAATTATATTGATTTCACTTACATTCCCACTGTTGAACCAATCTGTGGGGCTAGGGAGAAAGAATGAGCTTATTGTCTTCATGTTAAGCTTTTCTTTCTAAATGTATCAGACTCAAATGCCTGTATAGTCCAGACAAGGGATATAAATGAAAAAAAGGGCCTGATAAAGATTCTAGTATGTTGAAGAGTCCATGTACCATACTAAGGCCTCAGGCCCTACTCAAATTCATGTTAGGAGGAAGCAGTATTGGTAGGTATTGTGGTTTGTCTAGATTTTTATGTAAAGTTCAATAACTTGTTCACATTGATATCTAATTCCAAATTTTATACATATTATACCACAGGCCTATAAAAAGCATATGTGGACTAAGTCAAGATTCAGGATTTAAATTTCTACCCTAAAGAACAAAATGCAAAGACTGATGGTGCAAGGATTCTGGTCCAATGGATGAGTGTCCTTCTCATTGTTCATTAATCAATTGGCATTTTTTGTTTTCTATTTTAGTCTTTGTGAGCTTGCTTAATGCCAATTTCCCTTAGGGACAGATCCTATCTTAATGCACTCACTAAATTAAATTGCTAAACCCACAAGGGTAAGAATTAAACCCAGAAAGTAATAAAATCACTAAAGTCATTGCTATCTTTCCAGGATCATGAAAGCCACCTGAGTGATCTCCCAGGATCACTGAGTTACTTATACCTTTCCATTTGTTTATCAGTTTATAATGTCTTTCCTTAAAAAAAGAAAAAGAAAAAAGAAAAAAAAGAAAAAAATTTTACTATGAAAGATTCCCAACAAATCTACTTTTCACAATGTATTTTTTTGATATACATATCTTCCTCAAATTATGATGTGGCTATGTCCTGATAAACCCCTCTTTTTTTTTAAAGATTTTATTTATTTATTTGACAGAGATAGAGACAGCCAGTGAGAGAGGGAACACAAGCAGGGGGAGTAGGAGAGGAAGAAGCAGGCTCATAGCAGAGGAGCCCGATGTGGGGCTTGATCCCATAATGCCGGGATCACGCCCTGAGCTGAAGGCAGATGCCCAACCGCTGTGCCACCCAGGCACCCCCTGATAAGCCCCTCTTAAATTGAAAATATTGTAAGTAGAAAATGCATTTAATACACTTAACTTACCGAACGTCATAGCTTAATCTAGTCTACCTTAAACACACTCAGAACACTTACATAGCTTACAGTTGGGCAAAATCATGTAACAGAGAGCCTACTTTATAAATAAAATGTTGACTATCTCATATAATTTATTGAATACTGTACAGAATATGAAAAAACAGAATTGTTGTATTGGTATAGAATGGTTGTAAGTGTATTGGTTATATACCCTCATGATCACATGGCTGATTGGGAACTGTGGCTCACTGCCACTGCCCAGCATCAGAAGAGAGTATTGTACCATGTATCACTAGCCTAGGAAAAGATCCAAAATTCAAAACTCAAAATAGAGTTCCTACTGAATATGTATGGCTTTTGCACCATTGTAAAGTTGAAAATGTATAATTCAAGACATTGTAAGTTGGGGATTATCTGTAGTATGTGTAGGGGAGGAAAAATAATTTTCCCTCTGCATTTCTAGGTTCTTGGCTGAGACTTCCTCCCCCATGTAATAAGAAGATTAAGAGGAGAAACAGAACTAATATAAATTATGTATGCACATAAGCATGTATCGGACATCCACTAAGATATAAGACTCAAAAGGCAGCCAGGCAATTGAAGCTTATATACCATCCTAAGGAAAGGAAAGAGATGGGGGTCTGGAGCTTCAAAGGGAGAAAGGCAATTGACAGGACTGTGAGAAAAGAAAATGTATGGCAAACAGTTTGCCCTGCTATGCAGATAAGTCTCTCAGGTAAACAGTGATCTCTAATAACCTCATTTTTCTCCCACAGTTCCCTTTTCTAATGTAAATATCCCTTGTGGGACTCTGTTTTCAGAGCTTCTCTTGTGTCTTCAGTTTCCCAAAGTAATCGGCACAAAATAATCCTTATGCCAAAGAGGCATATTTCGCATTGGCATATTCTACTACCCTTCATTTAATTTGATTCACAATTATTTACTCCCAACTTCTGAAAAAGTTACCAATTACATAAAATAAGGTATTTCTCTATATTTAATTCATTTTCCTACGTAAAATATGGAAATGTGTTATTTGGACTATTTTGGTTACAAGTATCAGAAGCCCAATATAAACTAACCTAAACAAAAAGAGAGAAAGAAAGAGAGTTAATGTATTAGTTATGTACCTGTGAAGTCAAAGAAGGATTTCAATTAGCTCCAGGCACAAATAGATCTAGTACTGACTCTCTTCATGCATCACTTCTGCTTGCTTTCATTCTCATATAGCTAGCCTCTACAGACATGGCAGGATGACCATCAACCACCCCAGACTTGCATGCAGAGATTTCAACTGAAGCACCTTGGCTAGCATGATTTGAATCATGTGCTCATCCCTGGACCAGTCATTGGGACCAAAGAAATGGCATTCTGATTGGACAGACTTGAGACATAAGACAACTCCTGTGTCACAAGACCACCCCTATGCCCAGGGCAAGATTAAAGTCATATGGACTGTGTCTTCCCATAGAAAAGAAGGATTCTACTCCTAAGTGAAGGAGACAAAAGGTGCTGGACAGACAAAAGCAACAGAGGGTTCACTATAGCAATTCATATCCTTAGAAATTAATCCTTTATCCAATTCTGATAGAAACACTATTTGCCTGACAAGGAGGACATTCAAATACGTTCTATCTTAAATCCGAATTAAAATTCAATGAAAGGGAATCTTCTATGGGATTGTGAAATTCCTTGGAAAGTATCGTGCTACTTTATTATGTAAAAACATATAGATGGAAGAGACCCAGCAATGATTCAGGCTGTCCATCAACTGGTATATTTTAAGTCTTTACTCTGCATTTCTGCTTCTGAGTCAGTCTAGTTTGAGTCTTAAATTATGGCACTTATGCCACATTTTTTAACTTAATAATTCTCTCAGTCAGAAAATTTTTGGGTGATTAAACAGCATTCTAAGCTCATACAAGTCCATAGTAAAGTGAGCTATCAGGAAACCATAAAAGGACCAGGAAGGAAAGTACAGGTGGTATATGTGGATCCTTATTTAAATCTGAATAAAATGTTGAGCATCTAAATTTGCAAAGTGCTATCCTGCAATGACAGACCTTTAGTAAGTGGACTCTGTAAATCACTCACAGGTTAATGTTTCTGAATTATCAGGGGGCCAAAGAAGGTACTAGTATGCCAGTATCCTGGTATTCTCAGGTGTCATTGATCAGTGTGGGATTTGGAGGCAGCAGATTAGAGTCACTAATGTGGTGAAGGGGAGCAGAATATGCCACATCAAAATGACTTTTTGGCATGCACATTATTTTGGGCTGATTATTTTTGAGAGAGTGCAGACACAGGAGAATCTCTGAAAACAGAGTAGAAGTTGCCTTTTTGTTAGGGAAATTTACATTTATAAGGGAAATCTCCATTTGTAAGAGTGTTTCCCTCTCTCTACCAGGAAGAGAAAGATGACTATAAATCACAAAAAAAATTTTATCAGTGTAAAAGGCACCAACTTAATTCTGCGGAACAATATTATCCTTGTCTATTGTGCTTTTCCTGGTAACCTATCATAACTGGCCTCCCCTTATCCCAACATTTTTTTTTTTGGTCTTTAGCTGGAGATGGTATTTAAGGTAGTGGCTTGGGCCGTCTGGGGGAATTAGTTTTCCTGGGTCTCTCCCATTTTTATAGGTGGTATACATGTTAGTAGATTTGTTTGTTTTTCTTTTGTTAATTTGTCTTTTATTATGGGGGGGGGTCTGCCAAGAACATAAAAGGGGAGAGGGAAAATTATTTTTCCTCCTCTACAGAGTGACTAATTTGGTAAGCTGAAGTTTACTGATAGCGTTCGTCTTCCCTTGAAGAGCTCAGCATTCAGGTTCCCCAGTGTCTACAATTCCAACTTTATAATTCTTGAATTTGATTTAAGCATTTTTCTTTCTGCACAGTGCTCTTTTTTTTAATGATTATTTATTCAATTATTTGACAGAGAGAGAGAGAGCATACAAGCAGGGGGAGTGGGAGAGAGAGAAGCAGACTCCCCACTGAGCAGGAAGCCCTACATGGGGCTCAATCCCAGGACCCTGGGATCATGACCTAAGCCAAAGGCAGATGCATAACCAACTGAGCCACCCAGGTGCCCCAGAACAGCGCTGTTTTAAAGTGATCACCATCGCTGCTCTCAGATCTAACAGATTAAGACATTCCATATATGGTGTTGCTTATTTGATCCCTTTCTCCTCTTGCAAGAAGGACTTACTTATATATTCTGAGATGTCTGGGAATCTGGAGCTGAGGGTGGAACAAAAGGATTGCTGAAGAAAAGTTTATTGAGCAATAGTACAAAGCTCCCAAATAGGAAGGGGACCCGAAGGGGATGCCACTGGAGTTTCTAAGTCTAGGGAGTTTTATTGGCTTGGTAGGCTGTTTTACTCTGATTAACCCTCCATGCACCTGTCACCCAATCAGATTTTTGTCCACATGCTCATCTACCTACCAGGTAGTTGTTCAGGTGGTAAAGGGTGGAGGGCTCCTTCCAGGGTGGTGTTAAATTCTTTTAAGGGTGGTTTCCTCTTAGGATGGGGCCCCTTGTCCCTGCCTGCCTCTCTTCTGACTATCCTTCATTATTACTACTGTCAGTATTGCCAGAGTGTGGCCCTGTTGCCAATCAGTTTCTCAGCTCCTTAAAATGGAGGTCTTCTCAGCTTCAGTGAAGATTCTTCTATAATGCTCCTAAGGTATTAAGGCCACTAGACCTATGGGCTTTGCCTTGGGGGAGTGGGAGTCTAGGCTTTAATCTTGGAAAGGATGTAGAAATCATGACAGGCATACTGGCCTGGGTAACTCCCAGGAGGTGGAAGGGAGGAAAAATAATTAGGCTGAGACCCATCTGTAATAAACACAGATTAATAAGAGAGAAAAAAAAAGCAAGAGATGTTTGGCAACATTTACAGCTCCTGTATACATGGGGAGAGACCAGGAACAGCAAATAAAATTCCCCAAAATGGTCCAAGCTACCACTTTAAATATCATCTTTATTTAAAGATGAGAAAAAAAATGTCAGGGTGGGTGGAGACGCAGTTATGGGAGGTTACCAGGAAAAGGGCGGTAAACAAGGGTAAGGTTTGTTATGCAAATTTAAGTTGTGCCTTTTCCTTTGGTAAAATTCTCCTGTGATTTTTGGTCATCCTTATCTTCCTGATAAAGAGAGGGAGACATCCTTACAAATGGAGATTTCCCCTATAAATGTAAATTTTCCTAACAAAAGGGTAACTTTTACTCTGTTTTCAGAGACTCTCCTGTGAATGCAGCCTTAAAAACAATCAGCTCAAAATAATCCTTATGTTAAAGAGGTACATTTTCAGGTGACATATTCTGTTCCCCTTCAGAAGAGTGTGTGTGAACAAAGACATAAACAGTGATGCTCAGGCCACTTTTGGGAAGGGGAAGAATCAGAACATATCCCCTAGGGCAAAGAAGATGAATACAATAGGCAGAGCAGAAATGCTTAGGTTGAGTTATATGGAATGAGAATTTGGTCAATCACATTCTCTTAATGTCTATCCTTCCTTGTTCTTACTTAACAAATTCCTCCTCCCCTTTTCAGTAGATGATTCAAACATTTATAAACTGCTATCACATCCCTGCTTAATGATCTACTTAGTAAGGCCACATTTTAAATCGCTTTTGCCTTTTCTTGTAAATCAGTCCATTTCTTCCTTCAACCTTTGTGTTCTTTTGATAGGGGAACAGAAGGCAAGCTGAGGACAAAGCAGAAACTGACACCCTGCAAACCACCCCCCACCCATGGGATGTATGTGACATTCCTCAGGCCCTCCTGGCTGCCCTCAAGGACAAAGAAATAGTTAACCTATAGATACCACAATCCCTCAGTTTACAAATATCTTAGCAGTTTACAAGAACGAAGCATTTCTAACCTAGCTTCCGGAAGGGAATGTAGATAAAATTAAGTGTCCTTGTAATCTGCAGGCTCCAGGAAGTTCCCAGCCACCTTAATGTTAATGCCCTGCTAGAGGGAAAAACAACCTTAACTTGACAATGGCAAGGCCTCTGGTATCTTGTGAGTCTTCTTTAACATATGAAAGTATTTCCTCAACCTCCCTTTTTCCTTACCTCCCCCAACCCCATGGTATATAATCAGACATCCCTCACAACCCCGGTGCAGCAGCTCTTTCTGCCCACAGGTCCTGTCCCCTTGCTTTAATAAACCACCAATTTTGCACCAAAGACGCCTCAAGAATTCTTTCTTGGTCGTCGGCTCCGGACTCCACTCCACTGAACCTCACATATATTCCCCAACCTCATCACTTTCATTGCTGGATGCCTTTCTTTCTCTTTCATTTTTTTTCTTTTTCTTTCAGTTTTTCTTTCCTTTCTTTCCCTTTTCTTTTCTTTTCTCTTTCTTTCTTTCTCTTTTCCTTTTTCTTTTACACCTTATTCTGGTATTAAAATGCTCCAAATATGGGGTGCCTAGGTGGCTCAATTGTTGGGTGTCTGGCTCTTGGTTTCAGCTTGGGTCACCACCTCAGGGTCATGAGATTGAGCCCTGAGTCAGGCTCAGTGTTCAGTGTGGAGTCTGTTTGGAATTCTCTCTTTCCCTTTCCTTCTCCCTAATCCCCTCCCCCTGATTGCACTCTCTCTCTCTCTCTCAAATAAATAAATAATAAATAAATAAAATCTTTTTAAAAAATGCTCCAATTAATTGCAGTGCTTACCTCCCAGGCTGCAGCCTCACTCTCTGGATCTGGGCAGATTAACTCCTTCAGCTAAATTCTCTTTTCACTTTTTCTTTCTGCTTTTCTATACCTACACAGCTGTTACAGAGGTGGGTTCCACCTTCTTCAGTAGTCTTGCTCATCAAATTTTAACGTGTAGCCACGAACCTAGAACTGTAGAAAGAAAATGATTTTCTTCCCCTACACAATTAAGAAATTGAATGCCAAATTATTTCTTGATGTTATTTATAAATTGCCAAGATGTATTCTGACCTGTACCATCAATTTTAATAAACCCAATCTTTTTATGGCTTGTGAGTCCACAGTTTGAATATTTGAGTTTCTACTTTTGCATGAGGACTTGTTTCTTTACTCTTTCCTTTGGCTATAGTTGAGCCACTCTTATTTGCATGTAACACAGTGCTAAACAATATAGTATCAAGACAAAGATAGAAGACCTATCCTCTAGGAATTTAAAAGCTAGTTGCACAGTCAAAAGGAAAACACATAACAAAAGCTAGCATTTATTGAGCACTTACTATACAGAGCTCAAAGGCTTTTCATTCATTTACTCATTTCATCCTAACAACCTTCGAAGGTAGGTACTAATGACTTTATCAAGCTCTTATCAAGTTGACTAAGGGACAGGTGGGGCTAGGTAGGGAGAAATAGATAGGCAGCTATGTGATAAGGCTCACAGAAATCCCAAAAATGTGGTGGTGTGTGAAAAACAGAGATAAGGGAGCAAAGTGGACCACCCTGCCCTAGGACAAACCTACCCTAGGCATGGGGGTGGGTGTGGGTGTCTTTTTTATGATAATCACCTGTGACCAACAAAGAATAACCAGACCAAGAAGTAAGCCGCTGAAGGTGTTATCACTAGTCCTTGCTCAATGGTTATCAATAGAGATGTTAAAAGGTTATAAGTTCCCTGGTTAGCTTTCTATAAAAGACCAACCCTAAAGGCCGTTGTTGGCAATCCTGTCGGAACCCCTCTCACTCTTGAAAGCTTTTTCTCTGTCTTCACTTAACAAACTTCTATCATTTATTCATTCTCTGTTGTCTGCAAGATTCGACTCCGTGAGAAAAGAACCTAGCTCTCACGCATCAAAGTGTTTTACACATATTCTGTAATTTTCACAATGACCCTGTGAGGTCCTGACAATCAATAGACCTTACTTTATTAAGGGAGGGGGGAGTGAGCTAAGGAGAAGTTGGACAAATGTTCAAGGTCACACAGCTAATAATTGGTGGAGCAGAGGATTTGAAACCAGGCATTTTGGTTCCAAAGCCTGGACTCTTGCTGCCTTGCTATTATCCCAGTTTTACAAATGAGGATACTGAGGCTTAGAAAGAAATAAGTGACTACCCAAGACTATGTGGCTAGTAAGTGATGGAACTGGGATTTAGTTTGACTCTATGTCTCATGGTCTCAGCCTTTAAGCTACACTGCCTCATAAAGCAATAAGCTAACAATTTAAACAATGTCACATGGCAGGGTGTGATGATGACAAGTTTAGCAGAAGAATTTCCAGATTTTATCTTCCTTTTGAGGAAGAAAGTTTTTATTATTTGCAATGGTACCATTTTCCTTGTTGGATTTGCTTTCATACTTTAACTTTTTTTTTTCAACAATAAGGGCATCTAGTTAAAATGCCAGACTCTTCAATGCTCTGGGCTAGTTGTTTTGCTGCCCTGATGATATGGACATGCTGAATTTTCTTGTGTTGCATTTGCTGTTTTATTGACACAGCTATTGATAAAAGAAAACTCCCTGAAAAAAAAGAGGAAGAAAAAGAAAACTCCCTGCCCAGATGCCTTCTTTGGCTTTAAATAGGCTTCATGGTTGAACATTACCTTTGAGCAATTATCCACCTTGGTAGCAAAAGCCTTTCCAAAGCAGCAATGATCACGGTCTATTGATGCTAACGTCTCCAATGCCTCTGAGTTCATCTTTTCTCTAGCTTAAGGACAGCAGCTTTTTGTTTTTATTTTTGCATGAGAGATTCCATATTCAGTTGATATTGTAGCTTTCTTTGGTTTATCAATTTTGTCATTTCCCTCCAAACAAAAAATAAATAAAGAAACCCACCTCAAACACAGACCAAAAAGAAGTTAGGCCATGAAAAATGAAGAGCACTTTGACCTGCAGAAATGGTGGGTGTGGTGGTGGTGGTGGTGTGCGTAGATGTACATGGGATAGAGTGATGTGCAAATAAGAAGTAAAAAAAGCTCTTTTCCTCAGAGCAGGTGGTGGTGGCTGTGTAGCCATTGACAAAGGCTAGAATTTGAGATCTTTCTGGAAAGAAAAAGGAGCTGCTGAAACAGCTGGATGACCTAAAGTTGGAGTTGTACCAGCTGCGTGTCACCAAAGTGACAGGCATTATGGCATCTAAGTTCTCTGAAGATCTGAGTTGTTTGCAAATCCATTGCCTGCATTCTCACCATTATTAATCAGACTCAGAAAGATGAACCTCAGAAAATTCTACAAGGGCAAGAAGTACAAGCTTCTGGATCTTCAGACCAAGAAAATACATGGCATGCACTTAGCAAGCATGGGAGAAGCTGAAGACCAAGAAGCAGCAGCAGAAGTAACAGTTGTACCCACTGCAGAACTTTGTGGTCAAAGCCTAAGCATCATGGCATCAATAAACACAAACTGGAAAAAAAAAGTGAAATGGCACAGAAAACAAGAACAGAAAAATTTATTGTCATTTTGTTACAGTTCTTCACTATCTATATTCTGTCCAATCTAGAGATTTTCCTTGTAGAGAGGTTCTGTGTTTCTTGATTCATCAGTGCTATGGGAATCAAAGGATTTCATGGATGGTATTTTAACTGAACATCAAACCAAGACAGTGCTAGCTTTCCAACCCTGAAGAGAATGTTTTAGATCCCTGTTTTACTTGGAAAGAAAGTACATATTTTCCATTTATGTAATAGGTTATGTAAATCTTAATGAAACTAGAAGTACCAACTGAATACTGTGGCAGTGTTCCTTTAAAAATGTTCTTGTAGAGTCACAAAGAACAGGATAATTAAAACTCTTTGCAGAGTTTAGTTCTTTGACCTCTCATTAGTTTCAGCATTATAAATTGCCATTTTTTTTAGCAGCCTAATTTGATTATTAGCCCCTCAGAGCTAACAGCAGACATTCTGGAGAGTGGACTCTGCATGACTCAGAATGCATGCTGTTGCTGCATACCAAAGATGGAAAATTGAGGAGCAAACTGCCTTGCTCCTGTGTGTTCATGAGTTAGTCATACTAAAGTGGTTAAACAAAGGGAAAGCAATGCTTTCCAACATCTGCAGCTATGAGTTTGATAAAAGAAACTCTAAAGTATGACTAGTTCATTCTGGAAGCAGTTTTATGAGGTGTCATGGAGGGAGGAGATGGAGAGAATTTTGGTTCCTACAGTTTTATCATTAAGAAAAAAAAAACGGTGTGTCATATCACCTTTTGTCACCCTGCAGAGTGAAATAACTGAATTACTTCCTGAAGGTATTTCAACAAGTGCAGAAACTTAGAGCTGGGGACTATAGCACATTCATTCTTTATCTCTCTGGGTAGGTACTCTGGTCTCAGTATTTTAATTAATTCCTTGATATTGCTACTAGGAGGCTTAGCAAATGTAATCAGCTTCTTGCCAAAGCCAATGTCTGTAAAACAACCCAACTTCTATTTTTTTTTAAATGAGCAAGCTAAATCAGAGAGTTGTGAGAAAGCAGAAAACCACAACAATAAGAATACAGAATTGAAACACTCCCCAACCCCAGTGTTTGCCAAATACAAGCAGTTGAAATTGCTGCACTCATTGCCTCCATTACACTCCAGGTCATTTGAGGCAAGCGTAAGTCTTCAGCTCTCCCAAGTTTGAGATCATGAAAGAGGATTAATTAAGTTAGAATTTTAGTTTGAAAAATGTAGGAAAACATAATAATAACAGTAACAACACAGTAGATTCTCTCTTAGTGAACTTCCACTTAAGCAGCTTGCTGGGTTAATTGACACTCAGTAAGACCCAGTGACCTATGGCCATAATAAACTAACTGCTGGTGCTTAGTAGTGTGGTTAGAAGTGTCTAGTTTGCTCAGATACTTCAACCATTTGTGTTGTACCCTTACTGCAAATTAGTTGAGTTTTTTCCAAATCTATTTATGCCAGTTGTACATAATGATGTGATTATGTGATTTAATTAAATATTATGTAAACTGATGAAATATGAATGCAAAGTGAATTGTTGCTTCAGTGAAATCTAGGTTGAATGGCCTTGTAAGACTTAGACAAGGCAGGGTGCTAAAAAAAAAATCTGTCAAATTAGGTGTAGGTGAGAGAAAAGTAAAAGATGGGGGAAATTATAATAATTAAGAGATTCTACATTCAGATTGCTTCATGTTTTCTTTTTTATTTTATGGAAAATTTCAAACATATCTAAAATTAGAGTCTAATATAATTAAAATGATATTCTCATCACCCAGCTTCAACAATTACCCATACATGTCCAATCTTGTTTCAGCTATACTCCACTCACTCCTCCGTCATAATTATTTCAAAATAAATCTCATATTTTGTCACTTCCTCCTATAGGTCTTTTTAAGTTTTTATTCCACTTTAAAGGAACTCAAACTGGAGATTATTATGGATGCAGCTTGTGCAAGCAAGATGATGCAAAACTCCAAAGTCAAACCATACCTAAGGAAAAAGCTAGTGGATAGAAAAAAATATCATGGAATCTATATATTAGGCTCTAGAAGGGAGAGGCTATCCACTAATCAATCTCTTATCAAAAAATAGTTGTTAAAATATTTAAGATATACAACATATTTTAATGATTGTTTTAATTACTTTGACTAACCAATGAACTACTGAATCCTACTTGCTGGATTATAAGATTTTTAGCATAAAAATGATATTGATGATGATATAGTGTGATTGGCATGCTGAGAATGGTTTACATGTCAAGGTTAGCATAAACCAATAACTGTGTAATTCCATGCTTTTCAGGCTTATTTTATTTGGAAAAAGAGAAACTCATGACTTTAAGGTTTGTTTCATCTTCAAGGTCATGGTTTGAGAGCAGTAAAGGTGTCAGGTTAATTGAGTTGTTTGCCTAAGTCCAACTTCTTTTAACATAGCCAATCCTGTTCAGAAGGATGGAATACTTTGGTGACTTTTCTTTCCACTCTCTTACCCCTAGACACACCTGATTAGACATACCCCAAGATGCCAATCCATGGGCTAACCCACTGCTCTGTCTTAAGAATTTGAAATAAGATACATAGAACTAGTTAGAAAATGGGTGAATGATTGATCTGAATGGCTGCTTCAGCCACATTGGGCCATATGAAAATGGAGGAAGTGAGTTGAGAGATAGAGGAGGCAGAGAGACAGAGATGAGAGAGGTTTTTTTTGGAGACAGAGTAAACAACCATGGTTTCTGATTTAGCAGGTAAATTTCCAGTTCCTAGGGTCCTGACTGTGCTTTGTTGGTTGCCTTTGGATTTCCATGAGATTGTTTGTTGCAAACTTTTATTGATTTTTTTTCTATTTTAGCTTGCTTGAATCAGTTCCTATTCCTTGAAAACAATAGTCACTAACTGGAAACCTCACAGTTTAAACCAAATGTAGCATTAGGCTAGGATTTCTCATGGCAATCCCTGATGCCTGTGTGTATATGTGTGTATGTGCACTTATGTGTATGACTATATATGTATGACTTTAATATCCACTGATACTTACGCTCTTTATAAAGCACCCAGGGTTGTCCCAGCTTCAGATATTTAATTCACATATAATTTTATACAAGAAGTAGGAATTAACTAGTGATAAACCCAGGCCTATGAAACAGGGCAAGGTTACCTTATTTTATTCATGTTTTTACTACTATGACACTGCATTGTTTTAAAGTTGCTTAAAAAGAGCGTTTTCTTGCATGCACCATGCACCATGCACCAGTGCACCATGCAATATACGCAAGTAATGAATCATGGAACTTTACATCAAACACTAGGGATGTATTGTATGGTGACTAACATAATATAATAAAAAATTTATTATTAAAAGAAAGAGCATTTTCTGTTTTTATTCAATTTTATTTTCCATGAACCAATTCCAGGTTAGTATCAGATAATAATGTTTTCCCAAACATTCATATTCAACTATTGTGTGTATGCAACACTTACTACACATCAAGCACTTTTGCATACTGTAACTCTTTCTGAAAACTGTCCTTTACACATGAGAAAATCGAAACTTAGAGAATTAAATGTCTTGCCCAAAGTTGTATGGCTAGCGAGTGGCAGAATGAGGTATTCTTTCTATGGCAAGAAAGGGTGTAGCATTGAGTGTGCGAGCAGAATGGAATACATAGCTTAAAATAAGGCTATAAGGGGCATTCTTTGCTGTTTTGGGCTATTAGATAGGAATATTGCTACTGAGCAAAATATGCTTAATGTAAGACAGAATGAGGATGATCAAAGCCCTATGCTCAAATTGTAAGGACACACTTTGATTCACATGGGTTTAACTTGGGTTTAGGTTCACAAGTAAATTTGAATAATTTCTAATTTGACTTTAGCCTCTTTTGTATCTATCATTGTTACCTGCGATATCTACTTTGCTTTCTCATGGAATGCCCTGAGTGAGAATGTCAGGGAATATTTTATATTGTGAATAAGAATTATGAAGTCTCTAGTGGAGAAAAATCTGGAACGGAATTCAGGAAGGCTGGTTGCAACATTTTGCAAACAGCTCTACCCAAGCATATGTAGATCCAGCAGTAATCAGGTAGGTCTTTGCTTTTCTATACACTTTCCTGGAGGAAATTACTTCCCTTTACTGGATCTCAGTTTACCCATTTGTAAATTGAGAAATTTCATCTTAATTATCTCTATAAATATTTCCTAACTTGATAATTTTGTTTTCTATTAAATATACTTTCTAAAAGCAATAGCTTACTGAAACAGAATTATTTTTTTTCCTTTTAAATAGTCACTTAATTAGATGGTAATGCATTTCCTGGAAGCTGGTGAATCTAATATTTGATGGATACCAGCCTAGTTTGTACTGACATCTTATGTGGTTTCCCCTAGACATTTCACAATCAGACATGGCTCTTCTATACAGCTTATCTGGCCCAGAGGTTAAATGTGTTCATTTGCTTATTATCAGGGCCCTGCATACACATGTCTGCCAACACTTTCAGCATTTGGGAAAAAACAAGAACTGCAGAGGCATAACATCCTATCTTTCTGTTTGTTCTTGGCAGAATCATTGTTTTCCCTTGCCATTTCATGAGCACTGTAGGGTTTTTACTGATTGACTAAAATGTATTTATTTTTGGAGTATGACAGAGAACTATCATTCTCCTTTAAAAAACCTTGGGGTAATAGTTTGTTCAGTTTCTAAGGCTGCCCCTCATTCAAAAATATTAAATGTATTCATAACAAAGAAGAGTTATTGTCACAAAATGAAGGCAACTTCTAGAGAATTCCACATGGTCATCTTCTATTTTCCTTTAGGAGATACACCGTGAATTGTTCCTCAACTTTACCTTAATTATTTTGTACAGGGTTTCTCAACAAATCCATTCATTGTAGCTTTGCTCAGTCTAATATCTTTGTCCTCATAAATCTACATTCAGTGTTAATGACAAAATTGAAGGAGAGGTTGTGGAAAGTCAGGTGTGTACATATTTTCTTGGAGTGTTTACATACTAATGGTTCATTTTCTGAGTTCTGGAAAAGGTCAAAATAAGTTTTATTACTAATGATATCTTTATTCCACTTTTTAATAACACTTTTGTGTTTTTTTGACATTCAAATTGATGTCCCTACTCCTGAAGCATTTTCTCTCTTTGAGTTGTCTTTTCAACACCAGTTTTTCTTGAATAAGCTTCCATTGCTCATTCATACTTTGTTTAATAGTACATATTTGATTACTTTTATTACATGACATTAGAAGACTATATTCTAGAAAAAGTTCACCTTTCTAACTAGCTGCTGAAGCAACAGCACCACGGGAAAAGTGTTCTGACCTCACTCAAGTATTGCTTTCTTGCTTCAAACAGTTTTCTTTGACATTATTTGCTGTCATTTTTTCCCCTTACAATAGAAAGCAGTTCATAAATAATATTTCACTATCTGCTACTCTGGCCACAGCCTCCCCTCACTTTTTAAGATAAGAATTTTGAACAAGGAACATGCTGGTTTATTTGCCATATATATTTTTTTCAATTGTTGCTAAGAGATTGCAACCTACTGATCTGGTTAGGGATGGTGACATTTGGGACATGTACGGATGTGCTATAGGTTACATTTTGACATTCTGATTCACATGTTTGTTTTAGTTATTGAGAACTTTAACATGTTTTGAAAGGGCCAGAGAGTTACCTGTGACTTCAGAATTATTCTAGTCTTTTCCAGCTTATATCACATTCTAGACAATAGTAGAAATGACAGTGGAGGAAATAGCAGAGTAAAGGAATAGGTGGCCTTCTCTACTTATGTCATCTAGAATTCTATGGTAAAACTTAACATTTTTTTTTGTGAAGAGCTTATAAAATGTAGACTATCAAGAACTATCAAGATTACACTATATATTAGAAAAATTAGAAATATATTTTAGGAGAAAGGTTGCCCTTCAAACATCTATAATAACACAGCTTGTTAGAAAGAACCAAGGTTTTATCCACTTGGAATTGAACAGTCAATGACCAATTGTTGGACTGAATTGACCAGTTATTTCCATCACTAAAGTTCAATGACACCTGGTTCTTCTAGGTATCAGGATGAACACCTTTGTATGTTTTTTCTAACACTGGAAGAGTTACCATGCTATTCCTTGCTCCCATTTTTTTCAATTTTTGCTGTAAGCAAAATACAGCATTCATTAATCATTGCAGCGTGGGTAAAGATTTCAATGTGTCTGAAGGCAATCAGTGGAAACAGGCATTTCTAGGGCACAAAATTGCATGAAATAAAATGTTTGGGATCTTTTACTTCTTCGCAAGTGAAATGACCTCAGCATTAAAATACAAACTTGAACACCAATCAAGCTTCTGCCATGGCACATCCCTTGTTGTAACTCAGATATGAAGTCCCCTGACCCCTGAATGCTACATCAAAATGGCAAGCAATTCTTTGCCACTCCCTGGTGTGAATGGAGCAATCTTCTCACCTCTAGTGCCAGAGCTGATTCAATGGCTCATACAGATCCTAAGGCCCCTGACAAGAACAGTTTAGACAACACTTCAATGAGAAGCATAAGAACTGAACGATCACCCCAGCCACATGGGTAGTTCAGGGAAAGGAACTCAGATGCTTGCTTTTTCCTTTTCCTCATGTACTCAGTTAGTGATAGTCTGTGTTCTGAATCTGTTTTTCTGATCTACCAGATTAGAATGGTTTACAAACTCTAAGTATACCCCTGATCTCATAGTGGGTGGATAAGGCATTAATATATGTGCACATCCCATAAATTCTTCCTATAGACTATAAAATTACAATTGTGGATGTGGATATTTCTTTTATAGAGCTTTTTCTCCATGTGTGGCTGCAGTATTTTTTCTAAACCATTCTGACCTCAACTTTCAATCAAACCGATTAGCTATTGTTCTGCCCAGTGACAGGAACAGATTTTTCCATGTCTGTGCTGCTGTGGGACAGGAACTCAGTTAATTAGTTCTCCCCAAATTTACAATTGATGTAGTTTTATAATGATTTTGTCTTTATGTGTTTAGAAATAGCCTATTTTAGTTTCTTTGTGTTTATTAGATCACAAACTTCTAGGCTTTAAGATATTTGTCTTTTATTTAAATCATGAATTGTACCTGTTATATGATTATAACTGTACCTGTTATGGGTTGTGTATTACAACAAATAAAATTTTAGCAGTGGTCTCACCTGAGCCTAATTGACATTTAGACATACTGTGTGCATTTGATTAGTTAGTAGGAATAATTCAGAGGGTTCATTTACATGGGCTTAGTCACCTGGGGAGAAGAGGCCTAGGAGAAGGCAAAGAGGAGTTGTAGGAGGGAAATGAGAAGAAGGAGGTGAAGAAATGGCAGGAAGAATCTTATAATCTTATAAGGCACCTGGTTGGCAAAGATGAAATGGAGGAGAATGAATGAGAAGATAACCCAGTATCTGTCCCATATCTGTCCCCTGATCTATTCCCGAAGACTTCTGTCTGAACTTTTTGAGTAGAGGCATTGCAGACAGAAGCAGAAAGATCTGTATTTACAATGGACTTGAAAAACACATGATATGGTATGCCATGGTCAGAATCCAAATAGCCTTAATAATTCAGTAAACAATAGGACACAGAACTGTGTAACCATGGCATAGTGAAAATTTCATTAATAGTAATAATTAGAACCTTGAGTGCTGATGTAGATGCTCTTCCAGGCCAAAATCATATAAAAAGCAACAGGTTCAAGGTATTTGACTCCCCTAACCTTATAGATCTTAACCTTTTGCATAGGGCAAATATACCACTGATTTTCTTGCATTTCCACAAGAAACTTGGGAAGCAATGGAGAGCTCCATCATTTATAATCATATCTGGTATATATTTCTTTCCCATCTTGTTTGCTGGTTTGGTAATTCCACAGAGTGAAAGTAAACTGAATGCAGTCTAAGTCATCATTGTCTCTGGTCTTTAATGGCTCAGCCATTGTTGTCAGGTGATCAACCATGACACAAAATGGAGGAAAAGGGCATCCAGTGGGGACACAGTGTGGCTTCAGCTCAATGAGGACTGAAGAAATTAAAGCATCTCTTTGGCACCTCAAGGGTATACAGCTTCAGAAGCAGCAGAAGAACATGGCATGGACATGGAAGCATGTCCATGGAAAGAAGGAGCTAGGTCATGACAAGATGCCACCCTCAAGTAGCTGTATGATAGCTCCCAATAATGAGATAAATGAAGGTGTCCAGAAAAGAGAATTGAGAGGACTATCTAAGTTCACAGGAGACACCCCTAAGGATATCCATAAATAGCTTGATAAGGTTTGATGTGAAGAACAGGTAAGATACCCATACCTCCTTCATTATCTGTTATTTAACTTACTGTTAAACCTCCACCTTTCCTGAAATAATAATCCCTTATAGTTATGTAACCTTTGCAGTTTACAAAGTGCTTTCACATGCATCCACTACTAGCAAGGTATAATCATTACACAAATAAAGAGATCTATAGTCTGGAGAGTTGAAAACGTTTTCCCAAGTAACATCTCTAGAGAGTTGATAAACTAGGTATAGAACTGAAATCTTACTGTGGTAGGCAGAATAATGACCCCCCAAAGATGTCCATGTCTGAGTCTCTGAAACCTGTGAATAAATTAATTTCCATGTCAAAACAGACTTCGCGGATGTGAAAACGATTAAGGATCTTTGTTTTTTAAGACTTATTTATTTATTAGAGAGAGGGAGTTGGCGGGGAGGGGTAGCTGGAGAGGAAAAGGGGTAGAAGGAGAGTTGGGGGGAGGGGTAGAAGGAGAGAAAAAGTGGGGTTCGATCTCATGAACTTGAGATCATGACCTGAGCTGAAACCAAGAGTCAGATGCTCAACTGACTGAGCCATCCCCATGGGTGCCCCTAAAAATGTTTAAGGATCTTAATGTGGGGAAGTTATGCTAGACTATCTAGGTGAGCCCAATCTAATCATAGGAATTCTTAAAATTAGAGAACCTTACTCAGTAGAGTTCAGAAAAAGATATGATAATAGAAGGGTCAGAGAAAGATTTGACTTTGCTGCTTTTGAAGATAAAGGACAGAGCCAGGATCAAAGGAATACAGGTAGCCTTTAGAAGCTAGAAATGACAAAGAAATGGATTCACCCTATATTAGTTTCCTATTCTTCTTTTAAAAATTAGCACACACTTAGTGACTTAAAGCAACACGAATTTATTATCTTACAATTCTGGAAGTCAGAAGTCCAAAATGGGTCTTACAGGCTACAATCAAGACGTTAGTAGAGCTACATTCCTTCCGGAGGCTTTAAGAGACAATCTGTTTCCTTGCCTTTTCAAGCTTCTAGCGGCCACCTGCATTCCTTGACTCATGGCCTTCTTCCATCTCTAAAGTGCATCACTTCATCCTCTGCTTCCATCATCACATATCCCTCACTCCCCTTCTCTGATATCTGCTCCCATGATTAAGGATCTTTGTGATTATATTAGGCCCACCTGGACAAATCCAGGGTAATCTCCAGAAAGGAATGCAGTCTTGCTGACACCTTGATTTTAGTCCAGTGAGACCCATGCCAGACTTCTGATCTATACAAACATATGACAATGTGTTTATATTGTTTAAGCCACTAAGTGTGTGGTAATTTGTTATAGCAGCAGTAGAAAACTAATATACCTTCCAATTCTCACACCAGGGAGTTAAGGTATGATAATAACAGCTTTGGTGTATTTTGAGGAATACCACTTTAGTATCTACTGATCAGCCAAGGCTGGACCTTGGACATTCAGAATCTAGCAGTTTTCCTCTTAGTCAAGAATCTTAGAGGGCAAGTTTGTTATTATTTTGAATTTATATCTATCACATTGAACACATTTGTGAATTTTTACTTATATATCATGTGTATCCTTAGTTCCTTTTGGCAGATAACTAAACTGAAGCAATGATGTTAGGAATCAGAAACAAGCACTTATTTCCCCAGCTTGCTACTTAATATTCTGAGCCATGCTCTTCCCTGTCATAAAAATCTAAAGGTACAATTAAAGAAAACTACCATAGACAAAATTCACTAAGACAGTGAAGATGACAAAAAAAAAATGTGGCGAGACCACAAGTGTGCAAAGTGCTATGCATGTCCTACGTTTAACAACTACATTTCATTTTCTTTTTTGTAGTTAATCATAGTGTCTCATAAATGGCATAAAATGGGAAGAGAAGATGAAGAAGAATTAGAGAAAACTATGATTTTAATGTGAACAGGATTCAATAAGTAAAATGATAGATTTTTATGTTTGAGTATCAGATGCATTTATACAAGCACTGTTTTATAAGTTAGTTGTGTCACAAATTTGCAAGTCCCAAAATAGCTACTCAGCAATCTGGAAGCTGTCGCCCTATCTTGCCATATCCTAGGAATAAAGATTCAGCAGTCACAGCCTAACTGACAAAATTGTTGGTGCTAAAGGTAGAATACAATTCAGTTCCTACTCTCTCATAGGAAGACTGGTTCAGCAGAGCTCACAGAATGAAAAAAGATGCATTTGTCAGTAAATGAATGAGATGGGTCTCAGTGGCACACAAGAAAAATCTAGGGGATAAATCAGATATTTTTCCTGTGTTTTCACTTTCTGGACCAATAAAATCAATGATTACTTGTAAGAGTTCAGACACAAGAAGCAAAAATGGCCACAGTATGCACAACCTAGTGAATCCACTGCAACTGATTGTCCAGAATTTACTACTCTTGAAAGCAGCTTTTCATATTCCTTTTAGGAATATATAGCTCATGTAGACAGCTCCACCCTAGAGGATGGTCAGATTAAACAGAAAGACAGATACATAAGCAAGTTTAACACTTACTACCAGCATCACACAAACCTTCATGATGAGGTGCATTGCAGGAGTACCTGCAGAAAGCCTGTGTGCTCCTGGATCTATCTTTATCCCCATTGTATAGATGAGGAATCTGAAGTTAGAGAGTTACACCCATGGGACTAATAGGTATCAGAGCTGGGGCTTGACTTCAGGTTTTCTTGGCTCCCAGTCCATTATTTTGTTTGCTGTCCTACAGGGAAAGTGTTAATAGAGCTTGGCCAGGTAGTAAATTTAACTCAGGGAAAAATGATAAACATGATATACAAATAAATTTTTTTCTGTGTATGCAGTAGCAAAATGCTCTGGTTCACATCTTTCTACTGAGAAGGAACTTTTCCCCTCAGCTTTGAAAGGGTTGCTTCTAAGTGTGTTGCTATGTGTTCAATGTTTCACATATTTCACTTCATCATTCTTTTCACTGCAAAGCAAACTAACACATTTGAGTAAAAATAATTTCCAAGTAAACTATTTTCCTGGGCAAAATAGTTTTAAAAGAAGTTCTATTTATCATTTGAAATTAGGATGAATATAATCACCAGCCAATTTTTATTTATTTTTAAAATTTTGTAGTAAAGTCAAACTTACAGGAAAGTTGCAAGGACAATACAGAAAACTTCTGATTGTCCTTTACCCAACTTCACCCTTCACTAGTATTTAATATCTTGTCATATTTGTTTTATTACTTTCTCTTTGTCTCTCTCTCCATGTGTGTGTGTGTATATATATATAGATAGATACATACATATATGTATCTATATATATCACATCTCTCTGTCTATATATATATAACATATATATATATAATTTATGTAAACTTTTTTTTCTGAAGAATTTGAGAATATGCATCATAAGGCCTTAATTATTCTGTGTGTTTTCCCTAAAACAGAAAATTATTTTATATAAGCACAGTGCAGTTACCAAATTCAGGAAATTTAATATTGATAAAATACTTTTATCTAACCTATGATCCATATTCTACTTTTGTCAGTTGACTCATTCGTGTCCATTTTCAGCATTTTCCCCTTTCTGTACAGAATTCAGTCTGATCTCGTGTATTGCATTTAGTTGTCATTTCTCTTTAGTCTTTAACCTGGAATAGTTCCTGAGCCTTATTTTTTTTAATGATATTGACATTTTTTTAAAGAATGCAATTCAGCTTTTTACACAATATACCTAAATTTAGGTTTTTCTATTTCCTCATAATTAGAGTTGAGACCTCCCTAAATACTACAAAAGTGATGTTGTGTCCGTTTCAGGGAAACACATCTAGAGGAACATGTTGTCTTCTTACCTTTTATTAATGAGGTTAATTTTGATCAACTTGTCAACAAATCATCTTTTTTCTCCACTATAGAGTTACTATCTCCCCCTTTCAACTAATAAAGAAACTGTTGGGAGACATTTTAAGACCATGCAAATATCATATTTCTTATCCATTCCCCCTACCTCACGTATAGATAGCATCAACTGATGATTCTTGCCTAAACCAATCTTTACTGTGTTGGTTACAAAATGGGTGCTTTCCTAAATCCACCACTTTCTCCATTCTTACTAGCTGACATAGTATTTGTTTGTTTCCCTCTCTGTCTTTCTCTGTGTGTTTCTCTACTTATTATCACTATGGATTAATGGGTTCCTGTTTTATTCAATGGGTTATTATTCATTACCTTTCTTCTTTATTTTGATGCTCAACTTATACCAGATTTTCTCAGGAGAGGGGGAAGTTCCTTTCAAGCTGGTTACCTCAAAATCCATATTATTTTTTTTTAGCACTTTCTTACTTTCTAGTAAAACAAAATACTCCAGGCTTATCTTGTACCTTCCCTCCCATAGCCTTGGCATCAGCCAATTCTCCAAGGAGTTGTAGTTCCTTTTAATGTGTAATGGTACTAAGAAACCAAGATCTAGACACTAAATGTATTATTGCTAAAGTGTCATATTGATACCTCTAATCTTAATCTTGTCTGTCCCTGTTATTTGTATTTTCCTTCTTCCACGGTGAGAACTCTGACTCCCTACAACATCATTTATTCACTTGCTCAACCCTGCAGTGCATATAAATAATTTCCGAATTTTTATTACAATAAATAAACAATCAAGAGAGTTCCAGCCAAATTTTGATTCCCCATTTCAGGTATGGGTATTCTCACAAGAACTCTGAAAATGGTTGGAAAAAAGGAGTAGGGTTTAAATCATCACTTAGGTTAGGATGATATTAAGCCTGTCATTTTTGCTTTTTTTTTTAAGATTTTATTTATTTATTTGAGAGAGACAGAGAGAGCACAAGTAGGAGGAAGGGCAGAGAGAGAGGGACAAGCAGACACCCCTGTGAGCAGGGAATCTGACGTGAGGCTCGATCCCAGGACTCCAGGATCATGACCTGAGCCGAAGCAGATGCCTAATCGACTGAGCCACCCAGGCGCCCCCATTTCTGCTTTCTTAATATGGCAGGTCCATTGAGAAAGTAGCCTCCAATGTGACTCTTAGTTGCAGTTCCTGCCAGTCCTTTAATTAATAAAAATTGCATTGTATGCTTAAAAATCTATTCTTCTTACATGTGGAGTATTATGTCAAGTGTTCTTACTACAATAAAATAAAAATTAAAAGCCATCCTTATATTACAAAGAAACTTTGGGAAATATTATAGTTCTTAAGCACCATCTGAATGTTTATGTACTAAACATCCATAGTTTAAGAAGAGCTAGAGAAGATTAAGGTTCAGAAAATGAAAAAAGACAAAGAAAACCTATTCCAAATTCAAATACTCAAAGGAAGTCCAGAGTGCTCTAGAATACCCA
Organism: Ursus americanus; assembly: GCF_024610735.1. Lineage (NCBI taxonomy): Eukaryota > Metazoa > Chordata > Mammalia > Carnivora > Ursidae > Ursus > Ursus americanus. Next base: position 48,481,599 of record NC_142164.1, on the reverse strand, counting down.
GTCGGGATAAGAGTGTCACCCCTCCAAAAAACCAATTTTATAAAAACAAGCAAACTCTGAGCTCTCTTATTTAAGTGCAAAATATTTCAATAAATGAATACAGAGGAAAACATAAAAACAAAAGGAATGAACAAACAAAATCTATGGGCTCCACTCCCAGAAGAATACTCCAGTTTTGCATGAAAATTCATTCATAAAGGCAAAGAGTGATAAATTGGATTTTATTAAGTAAATATTTCATATAATTATGATATGACTACATTTAGATCTGCTATTTTGTTATTTTCTTTGGTTTTCTCTGCTATTGGTGCCTCTCTTCTCTCTTTACTGCCTTCTTTTGGGTTATTTGAATTATTTGAATATTATTTGAATATTTTCAAACTCCATTTTGATTTAGCTATTTGTTTTTTTAGCTATATCTCTTTATATTTTGTTAATGGTTATCCCAGAGAGTATAAGATACAACCTTAACTTCTCAGTCTACTTAGAATTAATATTGTACTGCTCCATGAAAAATGTAGAATCTTGAAACCACACAGGTCCATTAACCTCCCCTCCACATTCCTTGTGTTATAGTTGTCATAAATATTACATTTATATACATTATAAGCCCCACAAGACAATGCTATAACTTTTGCTTTAAGTAGTCACATGTATTTTAAACAAATTAAGAGAAAAATACAGTCTTCTGTATTTACCTAGGTATATATAAGCCTGGAGGAACATATAAGAGGAGCAGGAGCTGGCAGAAGAGACAGAAAAAGCAGCTATAAGTATAGGAGGAAGCCAGGAGAGTGTAGTCTAAGGGAAGCTAGGGGAGGAGAATGTTTCAAGAAGGAGGGAGTGATCAAAAGTGTTCTTAAAAATCAAATAAGAGGAATAAAAACTGTGCTAGGTGTGGCTACATGGGAGTAATTGGTGGTAATAAAAGATGATTTGGTAGAGTGAGATGGGCATGTATCAAATTGGTGTAGTTCAGTAAATGGTGGGGTAAAGGAAATAGAAATAGGGAAGATAGATAACTCTCAAGAAACTGTAGAGAAAAAGAAGAAAAGAGATAGGTTAATAGCTGGAGGGGGAAGTGGGGTCAAGGGAAAGTTTTAGTTGTTTTAATAGAACAGGCTGTGGATGTATGAAAGTTAGTAGGAGGGATTTGGTTGAAAGGATGAGGTTATATGTATAGAATAGAAAATGTGTAGTTGATGGTATAAGATTCCTGTGAAGATGTTGAGAGATAGGATAAAAGCTCAGGAGAAGGGTTATCTCTGAAAGATGATAGGATATACACAGAGGCAGGGTGGTGTACTTGATGTTGGGAACACGTGGGAGTTGGTATATGATAGCCTTTTTTTTCCCACTGAAAACCAAGAGATGATATCATCCTCTGTGAGTGAGGGGAGAGGAGGGTGTGTTGGAGTTTGAAGGAGAGTGGAGAAGATCTGGAATAGCAGTTGTAAGCAGAAATTAGTTGACCAGAGAGATGTAATATCCTCTTAGACCCCATTAAAGATGTTTTACTATGGAAGTTATTAAAAGACACATTGTTTTTTGGCTTTAGTTTTAGAAGCAGCTGGGTGATTGATTGCTTTACAGAAAGCAATATAACTATCAAGTGACCTGCATACTTGCAATGGCACGATGGCATAATAGATATTATGGGCCTGGAGCCAGATTGCTTGGGTTTAAATCCCAGTGCTACCACTTATTACTTATCTGACCTTGGAAGTTACTTAAATTCTGCATACTTCGATTTCCTCATCTGTAAAATAAGGACAATAATGTTAGTCCCTACTGATAGGGTTGCTGTGAGAATTAAGGGTTGTTGTGAGAATTAAAGTTAGTTAATATGTATGAAGTACTTAGCCTTGTACATAGTAAGCACTCAATAGCTTAATAGTTGTTAATTATTATTGTCTGATGATCAGACCATTCTCATTCTATTTCCAGTCTATGAGGGACCCTAAATTATAGTCAGAAGGTTGTTTTATGTCTTAAAATAAGAACATGGAGAGTTAGTTGGCTGATCAGACTCCCTGCTGTCCTGGATGTATCCATCTCTATTATACCTGCTGCTCCTAATTGTTACTTATATTTGTGGGTCAGAGCCCTTAGGATACATTTTGCAGGAATGTTGCTTGTAAATGTGTGCTTAATCATTGATGTGATGAATTTGAATAGAGACAAGTCAACATATAACTGAGGGCAGATGGAAGGCAGAATGTCTACATAATTTCATCTGGTGATAGCCAAAGTCATGAAATTGAATCATCACAATTAAATCAGAGGATTAGAGAATCTTGTATTTGGAAAGACCCTTTAAGGCCATTTGGTCTAATCTCCCACTAAACATTGTAATCCTCCCTGCAGCATCCATAGGAGAGAATATCAAGCCAGGTGGGAGAGAGATTATGGCAGATAAAAACAAAATGGCGTTCAAACAAAATAGGTTCTGGATAGTTTGGTTTTAAACCAGATCCACAGAAGACACAGCACCAGGAAAAGTCCAAGTAAAGTTGTAAAACTGTTTCTTTTCAGATACAGAAAACAAAGGCTGAAGACTCACTTGTCATTCTGCTGCTAACTTTTGTTTGCTAACTGACAATGGCACTCTACTTTGAATTTCTTTGTTCATCTGTGAAAAGAAAACACTATGTTTTTCCATCTCCCATGGATGTTTAAAAAAAGAGTTAATAAATAAACAAACAAAAACAAAAAACCCCCAAAAACAGACATCCTAAGATGGAAGGTGCTATGTCAATGTAAGTTGACTGAAAGTTCTTCTGTCTGTAGCCAAAGTGGTTTTGGGCTAAGAGCCTAGGCTGCCAACTTGGGTAACCTAATTTTTCCATGAACTTTGTGGTTGGTTTAGGGTAGAAAGTGTTTGTGACATTTTGGTTGACTAGGTTAGGGCTGGTCCTACATAGAAAGAAGTGGTATCTGATATTGGAAAATCTCAGAACCATTATCTATCTCTCCTTCTCCATGATCTCTTTCATCTGCTGTCAGATGCTTGAAATCTACCACTAGACATTAGTGACATGAATGGTACTTTAGAGTTTTAGCTTTTTGGCTAATGGAATTGATATCTGCTAAAAATTTTAATAACTCTGAGAAGGGTAATTCACTGTAGCAGTCACTTACCCATCAGTGGAAATGAGAATGTTGTGAAAGTTGGAATTGAAAGAAAAAGAGGACACTAAATGCCTGGGGAGGAGGGAAGTTTGAGGACACTGAAAGAAAATTGTTCATAGTTCACAATTTATCCTATGGCCAGCACTGCTATAGGAGTAAAACAGAGCGCAAGGGTTACACCTAAATATTCATTCCCCTATCTCCACCTAATTCCTATTCCCACCCCCCAGCTTTTTCCAAATTAGGAGGCAAATGAGCTCTGGGTTTTTTTCTTTTTTTGAGGTTTTTATTTTATTTTATTTTATTAAGTTTTTATTTAAATTCCAATTAGCATATAGTGTAATATTAGTTTCAGGTGTACAGTATAGTGATTCAGCATTTTCATACAACACCCAGTACTCATCACAAGTGCATTCCTTAATCCCCATCACCTGTATAAACCCATCCTCCCACCAACATCCCCTCTGGAAACCATTAGCTTGTTCTCTATAATTAAGAGTCTGTTCCTTGGGTTGCCTCTCTCTTTTTTCCTTTTGCTTATTTGTTTTGTTTCTTAAATTCCACATATGAGTGGAATTATATGGTATTTGTCTTTCTCTGACTGACTTATTTCACTTAGCATCACACTCTTCAGCTCCATCGATGTTGTTGCAAATGGCAAGATTTCATTTTTTATGGCAAAGTAGTATTCCATTGTAGATATATATGACTTCTTTATCCATTCATCAGTCAATGGGTACTTGGGCTGTTCCCATAATTTGGCAATTGTAGATAATGCTGCTATAAACATCAGGGTGCATGTATCCTTTTGAATTAGTATTTTTTATTCTTTGGGTAAATACCTAGTGCAACAGATCCAATGGTAGTTCTATTTTTAACTTTTTGAGGAACCACTCTGTTTTGCAGAGTGCCTGCACCAGTTTGCATTCCCACCAACGATGTAAGAGGGTTCCCCTTTCTCTGCATCCTTGCCAATATCTGCTGTTTCCTGTGTTTTTGATGTTAGCCATTCTGACAGGTATGAGGTGACATCTCATTGTAGTTTGGATCTGCATTTCCCTCATGGTAAGTGATGTTGAGCATCTTTTCATGTGGCTGTTGGCCATCTGTATGTCTTCCTTGGAAAAATGTCTATTCATGTCTTCTGCCCGTTTTTACCTGTATTATTTGTTTTTTGGGTATTGAATTACATCAGTTCATTAGATAGTTTGGATACTTTATCAGATATGCCATTTGCAAGTATCTTCTCCCATTCGATATGTTCCCTTTTAGTTTTGTTGATCGTTTCCTTTGCTGTGCAGAAACTTTTCATTTTTTTTAAAAAAGCTTTTCATTTTGATGAAGCCCCATAGTTTATTTTTGCTTTTATTTCCCTTGCTTCAGGAGACATATCTAGAAAAAAGTTGCTATGGCTGATGTCAAAGAGGTTACTGCTTGTGTTCTTCTTTAGGATTTTAATGGTTCTCTGTCTCTCACATTTAGGTCTTTAATCCATTTTGAATTTATTTTTGTGTATGGTATAAGAGTGGTCCACTTTCTTTCTTTTGTATGTTGCTGTCCAGTTTTCCCAACACCATTTGTTGAAGAGACTTTTTCCTATTGGATATTCCTTCCTGCTTTGTCGAAGATTAACTGACCATATAGTTGTGGGATTACTTCTGGGTTTTCTATTCTGTTCTATTGATCTATGTGTGTATTTTTGTGCCAGTACCATACTGTTTTGATCACTACAGCTTTCTCATATAACTTGAAGTCTGGAATTATAATGCCTCTGGCTTTTGTTGTTGTTGTTGTTTTTCAGGACTGCATTGGCTATTTGGGGTTATTTGTGCTTCCATAGAAATTTTAGGATTGTTTACTCTAGCTCTGTGAAAATACTGTTGGTATCTTGATAGAGGTTGCATTAAATTTGTAGATTGCTTTGGGCAGTATAGACATTTTAATAATATTTGTCCTTCCAATGCATGAGCATGCAATGTTTTTTCCATTTTTTTGTGTTCTCTTCAATTTCTTTCATCAGTATTTTATAGTTTTCAGAGTACAGGTCTTTCACATCCTTGGTTAGGTTTATTTCTAGGTATCTTATTGTTTTCAGTGCAGTTGTAAATGGGATTGATTCCTTGATTTCTCTTTTTGCTGCTTCATTATTGGTGTATAGAAATACAACAGATTTCTGTACATTGGTTTTGTATCTTGCCACTTTACTGAATTTGTGGATCAGTTCTAGCAACTTTTTGGTGGAGTCTTTTGGGTTTTTCACAAGGAATATCATATCTGCAAATAGTGTAAGTTTGACTTCTTCCTTGCTGATTTAGATGCCTTTTATTTCTTTTTGTTGTCTGATTGCTGTGGGTAAGACTTCCAGTACTTGTTAAATGACAATGGTGAGAGGGGACATCCCTGTCTTGTTTCTGACTATAGAAGAAAATCTCAGTTGTTCCCTATTTAGGATATTAGCTGTGGGTTTTTCATATATGGCCTTTATGATGTTAAGGTATGTTCTCTATAATCCTACTTTGTTGACAGGTTTTTAAAATGATTTTATTTATTTATTTGAGAGAGAGAGATAGTACAAGCAGGAAGAAGGGCAGAGGGACAAGCAGACTCCTTGCTGAGTGGGTTGTTGCCTGATATGGGGCTCAATCTCAGGACCCTGAGATCATGACCTGAGCTGAAGTCAGACACTTAACCACCTAAGCCACCCAGGCACCCATGTTGAGAGTTTTTATCATGAATATCACAGATATTGTACTCTGCCAAATGCTTTTTCTGCATCTATTGAAAGCATCATATGTAAGGTTCTTATCCTTTCTTTTATTAATGTGGTGTATCACTTTGATTGATTTGCATTTATTGAACCACCCTTGCAACCCAGGAATAAATCCTACTTTATTGTGGTGAATGATTTTTTTAAAAACATATTGTTGGATTCAGTTTGCTAGTATTTTATTGAGAATTTTTGCAACCATGTTTATCAGGGATATTGGCCTGTAATTCTCTTTTTTTTTAGTGGAGTCTTTGTCTGGTTTTAGAAGCGTGGTGCACTGGGTGTTATACGCAACTAATGAATCATCGAACTTTACATCGGAAACCAGGGATGTACTGTATGGTGACTAACATAATGTAATAAAAAAACATTAAAAAAAAGAAGAAGCAGGGTAATGCTAGTCTCATAGAATGAATTTGGAAGTTTTCCTTCCTTTTCTATTTTTTGGAATAGTTTGAGAAGAATAGGTATTATCTCTTCTTTTTTTTTTTTTTTAAAGATTTTATTTATTTATTCGACAGAGATAGATACAGCCAGTGAGAGAGGAAACACAAGCAGGGGGAGTGGGAGAGGAAGAAGCAGGCTCATAGTTGAAGAGCCTGATGTGGGGCTCGATCCCACAATGCCGGGATCACGCCCTGAGCCGAAGGCAGACGATTAACCGCTGTGCCACCCAGGCACCCCAGGTATTATCTCTTCTTTAAATGGTTGGTAGAATTCCCCTCTGAAGCCATCTGGCCCTGGACTTTTGCTTTTTGGGAGTTTTTTGATTACTGATTCAATTTCTTTTCTGGTTATCACTTTGTTCAAGTTTTATATTTCTTCTTGTTTCAGTTTTGGTAGTTTATATGTTTCTAGTAATTTATTTCTTCCAGGTTATCCAATTTGGTGGCATATAATTTTTCATAATATTCTCTTATAATTGTTTGTATGTCTGTGGTGTTGGTTGGTTGGTATTTCTTTTCTCTCACTTATGATTTTATTTACTTGGGTATCTATCTTTTTTCTTTTTGATAAGTCTGGCTAAAGGCTTATCAATTTTATCATTTTTTTTCAAAGAAACAGGTCCTGGTTTCATTGATTTGTTCTATTGTTTTTTTGTTTTAAGTTTCTATGTCAATGTCAATTATTTCTTCTCTAATCTTTATTATTTCCTTCTTTCTGCTGGCTTTAGGTTTCGTTTACTGTTCTCTTTATAGTTCCTTAAAGGAGAAGCTAAAAGTAACAAAGACAAGGTAGGATCAGAGAAAATCTTCAGAAACAATAACAGAACAAGTAATAAAATTACACTAAATATATATCTATCAATAATTACTTTGAATTTAAATGGATAAAGACTGTAATCAAAAGACATAGGGTGTCAGAATGGATTTAAAAAAAAAAGACCCATCTATATGCTGCCTACAAGAGACTCATTTTAGACCGTAGATTGAAAGTGAGTGGGTAGAGAAATATTTACCATGTAAATGAATGTCGAAAGAAAGCCAGATTAGCAATAGTTACATTGGACAAACTGGACTTTAAAATAAAGACTGTAAAAAGAGACAAAGAAGGCCATTTATATTACCATAAAGGGGAAATCCAACAAGAAGATATAACAGGTGTAAATATTTATGCATCCAACATGGAAGCACCCAAATATATAAAACAATTAATAACAAACATGCAGGAACTAATCAATAATAATATAATAACAGAAAGGGACTTTAACACCTGACTTACATCACTGGACTGATCGTCTAAACAATATCAATAAGGAAACAATTGCTTTGGATGACATATTGGAACAGATGGACTTAAAAGATATGTTCTGAAGATTCTATTCTAAAACAGCAGAATATACATTCTTTTTAAGTGCACATGGAACATTCTCCAGAATAAATCACGTATTAGGTCACAAAATAAGCCTCAACAAATACAAAAATATTGCAATCATACCATACACCTTTTCTGAACATAATGCTATGAAACTAGAAGTCAACCACAAGAAAAAAAATCTGGATAGACCACAATTACATGGAGGTTAAAGAATATGCTACTAACCAATGAATGGGTTGAAATCAAAGAAGAAAGAAAAAAATTACATGGAAGCAAATGAAAATGAAAACACAATGGTCTAAAACCCTTGGGATGCAGCAAGAGGGAAGTATATAGCAATACAGGCCTACCTCAAGAAAGAAGAAAAATCTCAAATGAGCTCTGCTTTGATATTTTTTTTCACTTTAAAAAATATTTTAAATTATTTTGCATTTCCACATATACTTTTTCATTAAAGAGAAAAAATGATCCAGAACTGTGGTTGTGCAGGTGTTCAGTCTAAGGGAACTATTCAGTTTTATTAATCTTCAGCCACCCTGATTTATTTTAAGGATGTAAAAGATCCAAAGGCATGGATTAGAATTACTGAACAATGAGTAGTCCTAAAAGTTCATAGCAAGAGTAGGAAGACTTCTCAAGGATGGGAGACATTATTAAGTTTATGTTTTGATTTTAACTTTGAAAGTTAAGTTTCTACCTAAATAAAAAGATATTATGGTAAAATCACCACCAAGATAGTATAGAAAGGGCAATGTTGGTTATTGTAACTGAGGCCAATCTAGCATTATCTTCCTGTGGGCCTTTCATACTTCCCATACTGATGACACTGAACAAGAAATAAAGGGAACAATAGGTCACAGAATGGTTTAATTCAAACTATTCTGACAGTGAGAATCACTTCTTTATGGTGCACTTGTTTAAATTTGCAAGAGATTCTATTAATCTGGATCTAAAACATCTCAACACTGGGATAGATCTATTTTAATAATTTTAAGTTCATATTTTAAGAATCTATTATAACATAAGTTCAGACATACAGAGAAGTTGAAAAATTAGTACAAATAATTCTCATATTCTCTTCACCCAGATTTCCAGATTCCCCATATTTACCTTTTACCATTTTTATAGTTTCTATCTATATAAGTATGTGTGTGTCCTTCTAATGTGTCTTTTGTGGAAAAAGAAAAATAAATTGCATTTTAGAGTCTGATCTAGAATTACCCATTGAATTTACTTGTCATATCTCTTTAGTCTTCTTTAATCTAGAACAATTCTCAACCTTTCTTTGTTTTTCATGACCTTGACATTTTTTAAAAGGATTGGCCATTTATTTTGTAGAACGCTCTTCAATCTGTTTTTAGTTGCTGTTTCTTCTTGATTAGAGTCAGATTATGAGTCTGTTTTCAAGAATACCACAGAAGGGAGGATGTATTTTCCTCAGTGAACCATATTATTCGTTCTGTGTTTATTAGTTTGAAATCTATTGTAAGGAAGAACTTTCTTTCTTTCTTTCTTTCTTTCTTTCTTTCTTTCTTTCTTTCTTCAAACATTTACTTATATTAGTATTGACTTGTATATTCTCACTTTATTTTGTGGGTGAATCCATTGCTATAATTTTTTTTTGTTTAAATTGTCCCAGATTTGGCCAATGGGAGTCCTTCAGGTTGGCTCCTGTGTCCTCTTTGAGGTTACTTCATCATTCTTTAAGCACTCTTTCTTTCTGGCACAACAAGTTCTTTTAAGGCTCATTTTCTACTTTCTCTGCCCCAGCTCTGGAATCAGCTCCAAGAGCCTCTGGTTTCTTTTAACAAAAATTTATATTTAGAAACTCAGATTGGACACTAGTTTTGCTCATTAATATATGTTATTGTTTCTGAGCCCTTTAGCAGACAAAACTAGGAAATACATATATGTAGATGCATATGCATGTATGTATGTGTGTATCATCTTTCTATTATCTATCTATCTTTATCATCTTTTCATCTGTCGTTTATCATTTATTTATCAATCATTCTATCTATTTATCTATCTAATCTATGTAACTTATCTATTGAAAAACATGAGCATATACTAATACCCTTACTACCAATCCAATGCCACTTAGTTCATTCTGCTCTTCTCCCTTTCCATATCTGTACCTCCTTTCTACAGTGAGAAAGGTCTCATTATCCAAAATATATTCATTTCTTTGCTCAGTCCTAGAGTATTCATAAAGTGTTTTCAGATTTGCTAATTATAGCACTGTGAAGAAACAAACCCACTTATGGTGGGTTACTATTTATAGTTCTTTTACCCTTAACTGGAATGTGTATAGTAAAAATAATGTATTCAAATGCTACTTGGGTTTGTTTGTTTATTTTTCCATTCAGAGTGATTACCTTATTCATTTTAAATGACATTAGGTTCATTTATTTTTGTTCATGTTTCATTTTGGGTTCTGCCTTATTTTTGCTGATTTCATTTAGTGATTTTCTGACTGAAACACTATCGTGGTTCCAAGTCAGAAATCTACAAAAAAGCATATTCAGAGTAGTGAGACCCAACCCATCTCTTCTACTCTGTTTCTTTCTTCCCATCCTTTCTACCAATTCCCACACATCTCCTGTAGGTAATCAATCACATCATTTTATGTTTTACCTTTTCTGTGTTTCTTTTTGCACAAATTAATGTACTTGTGTATATTTTTTTCACGGACACAGAAAGGAGGGTAAAAACTTATTTCTTATTCTTCAATTTAAAAGTCTTGGATACTCTCCTAAGTGAACTCTCTGCTTGATTTTTAGTAGTCGCTCTCTTCCTGGTTACCTTTAGGGCTTGAACACATGGGCATGTTCTAATCTGCTTATTACAAAGAGCTTAGGCAGCCATGCAGCTTTCCATTTTGGCCTCACTTAAAGCTAATGTTTTTAGTACAGATGTACACAAGCCAGCAACAACTTGTTTGAGACAGAAATTGTTCAAATTACAAGAGTTAAGCAGAATAAAAAATAAAAATCCATCTTTAACTTCATTCATAAAGAGATAAAATTATATAAAGCAAATAAAATGAATCATAAGAAATGAAACTGCTTTAGACACATGTCAATCTCCTTCTATTGAAATATATTATTTATTTTAGCAGAGGCAGCTCTTATTTCAATATTAGAAAAATAATGTTATTTGTTTTCAGTATAAAATAACTCTCAGGTGGAATAGACACATTGATTTTTTTTTAAATGGATTTCAAATAAATCCTATGGCTTCGTAATGAAAACTTACAACATTCACCAGAATGTAGTAGTTATGTAAGCCAGTGTCTTCCCAAGGTAAGAGAAAATTGCATTCCCTTCTCTTTCATTGTTTTTTGTTGAACACAATTTGTCCATTCCGTTTGACTGGCCAATTTGATTGCAGCATTCTAAAACTCAGCTAGGTACAATATAGATTCACAGGTTTGACTTAGGAAAACCAAGCCCATACAGCACAATAATTGGATCCGCACGTTAATTAGATCCAGTAATAAAACTCAGCTTATTGTCACTGGGCTCTGGGCTGAAAGAACCTAGAAATAGGATGGCTTGATGTTCTGATTGACTGTGTACACTATTTTGTACCAGTGAGTAAGTTATAAGAAAGCAGAACAGCTGTACAACAGCTACAATGAATGCAAATATCTAGGAGTCTCCACAACAAAATAACAAAGATAGTGGAAGGATGTCCATTTTGATCAATAATATCCAGTCACCCACACCGGAAAATTCTCACACATGATAATCACTATTAAAGCTGTTTCCTTTTTGCCCAGTTGAAACGTTCAGTGTATAGATCCTGGTGTCCTGGGATCCAGCCCAACATCAGGCTCTCTGCTCGTATGGAGCCTCCCTCTCCCTCTCCTCCCTGCTCGTGCTCTCTCTTGCTATCTCTTTCTCTCTCTCTCTTTCTTTCTCTCAAATAAATAAATAAAATCTTAAAAAATAAAGTAAAATAAAATAAAGTAAACCTTTAAAAAGAGATGGAAGGGGGGTGTCTGGCTGGTTCAGTTGGTTAAGAGTCTGACTCTTGATATCAGCTCTGGTCTTGATCTCAGGGTCATGAGTTCAAGCCCCGCATTGGGCTCCATGCTGGGCATGGAGTCTACTGAAAAATAAAAGAGAGAGATGTGGGGACCAAAGTAGTTTATGTTGCTGCAGTGTGGTCCTGGTCACACTACAGCAATATAAAATACACATAATGCCATTAGTGGTAGAAGTGTTCTCAGATCTGAGTATCTGAGCATGTATCCAAATTCTTTGCTAATAGTTTCATCTGTCTATTTTCTGCCCCCAGTTCAATCTGTTTTTTCAGTAAATGTGTACTGAATACCTACTATGTGCCAGGTGGCTGTGCTATGTACCCTTTTGACTAATATCTTACTTTCTTGGATGCATTATAGATGTGGTTACTAGATCAATATTGTCAGAAGAACACAGTTTGATTGTTTCAAAATCAGCCTCAAAAACTTTTGTTGATACCCCATTGTCTACCAATATAATCTTAACATTTTCTCTTAACATTTAGATCTCTCTGATATGTTTCTTTCCAGTTTTAGCTTCCACAGTTTCCCCGCTTGACTATAAGCTCCTTGGTTACAGTTTAGTTCATTTCAATGAATACTTATTGAGTATTTACTATGGCTGGTGACTGTGCTAGACAAGAGAATAACATGGTGAATGAGACGGGAAACATTTTTGCTATAGTGGAGGAGCCTGACACAAGAAACAAATACTTCGAATATAATGTAACTAACTGTAATAACAAGGCTGAGGAGAGGGTACTAAGGAAGCACAAAGGAGGTGCCCTTAATTCAGCATGAGAGTTGAGGGAGGGTTTCTTAAACGAGTGCAGACCCCACACCTTATTCAACTTTACTTTCCCAGTGCCTAGCATAATTCTTAGCACATAGTAATTTGAATACATATATAATCCTTATACTATAGTCAATTTGGTAGACTCATCTTTCCCAAACAGTTGTTTTTCACTTGCCTCTTTGCTTAGAATACCCTCTTTTTTTTATCACCATCTTTGCCTTTCAGAGGTCCAGATCAAATGCCACCTTCTCTATGATAGTTTTCCTGATTACTGAAACCAGTAAATAAGCATGAAATAAGATTATCCCCTATGAAAGAAAAGAATTACAATTTGTTCAAAGTGGAAAATATTCACTATCTATAGAAGTAATTAAAGAGATTATCATTAGTGTGCCTGAGTCTCTCAAGTAAAGCTCACTAGCTTAACTCTCCATCCTGAGACTGAGATCTGTATATTCAACTGCTAACTTAGTATTTCTATTTGGATGTCACACAAGCAACTGAAATGTAATCTGTCCCAAACAGAACTCATTATCTTTTCCATCCTACTAGTCTGTTTTTGTTCTAGTGAACACACCAGTGAATAGCATCACCTATCCAGTTGCTCAAGCCAAATATACAAAATCATCTTAGACTCATTCCACACCTCCTATTCAATCAGTTGTCACATTTTATTGATTTGACACCTAAATATTTTTCTCCATGTTTACTGCCACTACCTTGGCCACTGTTGCCTGGAATACTGCAAGAGCCTCTTGTCTGGTCTCCCTGCCTTCAGTCTTGTTTCCTTTCAAATACCAATCCATCCTGTAGCTAGAGAGATCCAAGAATGAAAAATTGATTAGGTCAGGCCTATCTTTAAAGCACTTCAGTAAACTGTAGTTGCCTTCAGGGCAAAGTCCAAAATCTTACACTGTCTTATAAAGCTTCTTATATCCAGCCTCATCTCTCCCAACTCTTCCCAACACTCTCTCCTTCCTAGTCTTCTTTAAGTTCACACTGAGCAATTTCTCATATCATGGCCTTTAATCATGCTGCTTCTTCTGTCTGAAACACTATTTTCCTTGATCTTTGTGGCTGGTTCTTATTTATCCTTTAGATGTCACTGCTTCAGGAAGGCTTTCCAAAAATTCAAAGATAGTAGCTGTAGTCTTTTTGAGCTCCTATAACAAAATACCAGAAACTGGGTGGCTTATAAGCAACAGAAATTTATTTCTTACCATTTTGAAGGCTGGAAGTCTAAAATCAGGGAGCCAGCATGGTTGGGTTCTGGTGAAGGTCCTCTTCCAGGTTTCAGACTTCTTGTTGTGTCCTCCATGGTTAACTGTCCCCCAGGAGTTAACTCTCCGGGGCCTCTTTTATAAGGGTGCTAATTCCATTATTAAGGGCTCTGTCTCATGACCTCATCCCCCACAAAGGCTCCACCTTCTGATATTTCCACCTTGGCCATTAGGCTTTCAATATATGAATTTTGGGAGGATAGAAACATTCAGACTGTAGCTAATAGATGACCCAGTTAATTCTCCTGATGCTGGTTCCATACTCACCTAGCAACCTCCTGGTAATGATATAAGCTTACCTCATTATATTTTCCTTTATCAGATAGACTAAGATATTGTTTAAAATTTCTGGAATATTTCTTCTAACAAAAAATGTAAAAATTTCAAACCTTGACATTCTGGTTTATGCATCAGTCTGTATAAACTAAGCTAGACAACATCTCTACCTTGCCTCTCCCTAACTTTACAAATCACAACTAGAAGTGATGCTGCCTTCCTCACCACTTTGACAACACTTAGCTTGTAGCACCACTCCTGACCTTCTCTCATACCTTAGACATATTGTCTCATCTCTTCTGTTCATCATGCCTTGTTCATTTTTGTAAAAAATAGAATGCATAAATGCTCAATAAGTATTCACTGACTCTGCTAAAACGCAAGAAATAATTAAAAGTGACATACTTAACCTTATTGATTCTACTTCCAAACTCTATTCAGGGCATTCTCTCCTTTCTAACACCACTGGCACTATTACCAGATCTTATCCATTCTCCCCCTGGGTTACTGTAATAGTTTCTTTACTTTACTGGTATATATGTCTATAATTTTTCCCTCTAACACTGTATTCTCCTCCTTGATGTCAGGGTGTTTAAACCACTTCAACAACTTCTTATTTTCCTCAGAGAAATAAACAAACTCATTAAAATGGCTTCTAAGGACCTTCATGATCTGGCCCCTACTTACCTATCAAGTCTTATTTCCCCCACCCCATTTTCTTATTCTTCAGTCATACTGATCGACTTGCTATTTCTTTCTGTGTTCTGGTATTTCATAACTCACATCTTTGCACATTTGCTAGACTTGTCTGTAATAATCTTCTCCTCTTTTTGGATATCATTTCTATATACACTATAAGACATAGGTCTAGAGACAATTACTCTGGAAAGTCTTCCCTGACCCACTGTCACTTCATGCAAGCTGTCTATGCTCTTACTTTTTAAAGCATTTTCTGCTAATTTCCATAGTAGCACTTACCATATCCATCTCTTTCTCTATATTCACACCACCCTTTCTCCTAAGAAGCAAAACCAAACTGTGAACTCTTCAAGGTTAGGGGCCATGTCCATTCTGCTTACAAATGTAACCCTAAGACATACTATAACATCCAGTATATATCAGGTACTCAAGACATATTTGATGAATGAATATCCTAGAGTGCTGGTGTTCTAGGAAAGGAATGAGAAATTTCCCGGGAAATAGGATAGAACATAATTAAATGTATGGTATTGTAACAGCAAATCAGCAGCCCTACAAGGCTCAATAGTTGATTCTAATATACACACTCTAATAAGTCAGAAACTTTCATCATCTGCCATCCCAGTACAGTGGGAGAAGGAACTGAAAAAAAGAGATGTATTTTATGTTTCTAATGACTAAGAAAATAAGAACTGTAATAATAATAGCTGCCATAGCAGTAATTTTATGAGGTAGGTACTATGATTATCCATAGCTCACAGATGAGAAAACTAAATCTCAGGGGGGTTAAATGTTTCCCATAAGCTACACAGCTAACACATGGTAAAGCTTTGTTTCAATCAAGTTCCTATCTGAATTAAAACCCCAAATTCTTCAGAAGGGAGTGGCGTGATATATTCAAAGTACTGTATGGGGAAAAAAACCCTCAGCCAAGAATACTCTATCCAGCAAAGCTATCATTAAGAATAGGATCAATAAAAAGTTTCCCAGACAAACAAAGACTAAAGGAGTTCATGACTACTAAACCAGCCATGCAAGAAATATTAAAGGGGACTCTTTGGAAAAGAGAGGCCAAAAATAACAGTATAAAGGTAAGAAACACAAAAGCAGTAAAATGAATATTTCTGCGAAAAATCAGTCAAGCATCTCCCGAGAAAATAATATAAAATATAATAAGGTAGACCTAAAACAAGGAGGAGAGGAGAAAAAAGGGTTCAAAGTTAAACAACCATCAACTTAATACAGACTGCTATATGCAGAAGAGACTATATACAAACTTAATGGTAACCATATATCAAAAACCACCAATAAACATGCAAAGAATAAAGAGAAAAAAATCCAAATATATCACTAAAGAAAATCAACAAAACATGAAAGAGAGAAAGACAAGACATCAGAAAAAATATTCAGAAACAACCACAAAATAAACAATAAAATGGCAATATATCTATCAAAATTACTTTGAATGTAAATAGACCAAATGCTCCAATCAAAAGATAAGGTGACAGAACGGATAAAAAGAAAAAAAAAAGATCAATTTATATGCTGCCTAGAAGAAATTCATTTTAGATCTAAGAGATACCTACAGATTGAAAGTAAAGGGATGGAGAAATATCTATCATGCAAATGGATGTCAAAAGAAAGCCAGAGTGGCAATACTTATTTTAGACAAAATAGACTGAAAAAAAGACAGTAACAAGAGGCAAAAAAAGGAAACTATAATAATAAAGGGGACAATCCAAAAGAAGACATAGTAGTTGTAAATATCTATATATCCAATAAAGGAGCACCCAAATACATAAACAGTTAATAACAAACATAAAGAAACCCCACTTACATTCATGGACAGATCATCTAAACAGAAAATCAACTAGAAAACAATGGCTTTGAATGACACACAAGAACAGAGAGATTTAACATATATATTCAGAGCATTCCATCCTAAAACAGCAGAATACACATTCTTTTTTAAGTGCACAGGGACCATTCTCCAGAATAGATCTCATATTAGTCCAGAAAACCAGCCTCGACAAATTCAAGAAAATCAAAGTCATACCATGCATCTTTTCTGACCATAAAACTATGAAACTAGGAGTCAACCACAAGAAAAAATCTGGAAAGACCAAAATTACGTGGAGGTTAAACAACATGCTGCTAAACAGTGAATGGGTCAACCAAGAAACCGAAGAAGAAATAAAACAATACATGGAAACAAATTAAAATGAAAGCACAACCATCCAAAACCTTTCAGATGCAACAAAAGTGGTCCTAAGAGGGAAGTATATAGCAAAAGAGGCCTATGTCAAGAAGCATGAAAAATCTCAAGTAAACAACCTAGTCTTACATCAAAAGGAGCTAGAAGAAGAACAACAAACAAAACCTAAAACCAGCAGAAGCAAGGAAATAATAAAGATTAGAGCAGAAATAAATTATATAGAAACTAAAAAAAAATAGAACAAATCAATGAAACCAGGAACTGGTTCTTTGAAAAAAATAAATAAAATTGATAAACTTCCAGCCAGGCTTATTAAGAAAAAGAAGAGAAAGAACTAAAATAAATAAAATTACAAATGAGAAAGAAAGGATAGTAACCAACACCACAGAAATACAAACAATTATAAGAGAATATCATGAAAAATTGTATGCCAAAAAATTGGAAAACCAAGAAAAAATGGATAAATCCCTGGAAACATATAAACTACCAAAACTGAAACAGGAAGAAATACAAAATTTGAACAGACCATTAATAAGCAAAGCAATTTAATCAATAATTTAAAAACACTCCCAACAAACAAAAATCCGGGACCAGATACCTTCACAGGTGAATTTTACCAGTTAAAGAAAAGTTAATACCTGTTTTTCTCAAACTATTCCAAAAAATAGGAAAGGAAGAAAAACTTCCAAATTTATTGCATGAGGCCAGAATTAGCCTGATACCAAAACCAGAAAAGAGACCACAAAAAAAGAGAACCACAAGCCAGTATCTTTGATAAACATAGATGTAGATACTGAACAAAAAATTGGCAAACCAAACCCAACAACAGATTAAAAAATTATTCAGCATCACAAAGTGGGATTTATCCCTGGTTTGCAAGGGTGGTTTAATATTCATAAGTCAATCAATGTGATCCATCATATCAATAAAAGAAAAGATAAAATTCATATTATCACCTTAATGCAAAAAAACATTTTGACAAAGTAGAACTTCCATTCATAATAAAAACCATCAACAAAGTAGGAAGAGATAACACACCTCAACATAATAAATGCCATATATGAAAAACCCACAGCCAACATCATACTCAATGGGGAAAAACAAGGATGTCTACTCTCACCACTTCTATTCAATATAGTACTAGAAGTCCTAGCCACAGCAGGCAAACAACAAAAAGAAATGAAAGGTATCCAAATCAGCAAGGAAGAAGACAAGCTTTCACTATTTGCAGATGATATGATACTCTATATAGAACACCTGAAAGACCACCAAAAAACTGCTAGAACTGATAAATGAATTCAGAAAAGTCACAGGATACAAAATCAATGTAGAGATATCTGTTGCATTTCTACACACCATTAATGAAACAGTAGAAAGAGAAATTAAGAAAACAATCCATTTATAATTCCACCAAAAATAATAAAATACCTAGGAATAAACCGAACCATAGAGGTGAAAGAGCTATACTCTGAAAATTATAAAACACTGATGAAAAAAACTGAGAAGGACACAAAGTAATGGAAAGACATTCCATGCTCATGGATTGGAAGAACAAATATTTTTAAAATGTCTATACTCCCCAAAGCAACTAACACATTTAACGCTATCCCTATCAAAATACCAACAGCATTTTTCATAGAGCTAGAACAAACAATCCTAAAATTTGTATAGAATCACTAAAGACCCCCAAATAGCCAAAGCAACCTTGAAAAAGAAAAGCAAATCTGGAACCATCACAATTCCGGACTTCAAGTTATATTACAAAGCTGTGATAATCAAAACATTATGTTACTGGCACAAAAATAGTCACATAGCTAAGTAGAATAGAATAGAAAACCCAGAAATTAACCTACCACCATATGGTCAATTAATCTTTGACAAAGCGGGAAAGACTATCCAATGGAAAAAGGACAGTCTTTTCAACAAATGGTGCTGGGAAAACTGGACAGCAGTATGTGAAAGAAAGTGGACCACTCTTACACCACACACAAAAATAAATTCAAAATGGATTAAAGACCTAAATGTGAGAAAGGAAACCATAAAAATTCTAGAAGAGAACACAGGCAGCATCCTCTCTGACAACAGCCATAACATTTTTTTATATATGTCTCCTGAGGCAAGGAAAAGAAAAGCAAAAATAAACTCATGAGACTACATCAAAATAAAAAGCTTCTGCATAGTGAAGGAAACAATCAATAAAACTAAAGGGAACACACCAAATGGGAGAAGATACTTGCAAATGGTATATCTGACAAAGACTTAGTATCCAAAATATCTAAATAACTGATAAAATTCAATACCCCCAAAACAAATAATCCAATTAAAAATGGGCAGCAGACATTAACAGACATTTCTCCAAAGAAGACATCCAGATGGCCAAAAGACACATACAAAGATGTTAATCATCATTTACCATGAGGGAAATGCAAATAAAAACTACAATGAGATATCACCTTACATCTGTCAGAATGGCTAAAATCAACATAAGAAACAATAGGTGTTGGTGAGAATGTGGAGAAAGGGGAACCATCTTACACTACTAGTGGGAATGCAAACTGGTGCAGCCACACTGTAAAATAGTATGGAGGCTCCTCAAGAAGTTAAAAATAAAACTACGCTATGATCCAGCAATCACATTACTGGGTATTTACCCAAAGAATACAAAAACACCAATTCAAAGGGATACATGCACCCCTATATTTATAGCAGCATTATTTATAATAGCCAAGATATGGAAGCAACCCAAGTGTTCATCAACTGATGAATGGATAAGGAAGATGTGTGTGTGTGTGTGTACACACACATATGGCAAGATTTCATTCTTTTATATGGAATATTAATGGAATATTATTCAGCCATAAAAAAGAATGAAATCTTGCCATTTGCAACAACATGCATGGATCTAGAAGTATAATGGTAAAAGAAATAAGCCCTTCAGAGAAAGACAAATACTATATGATTTCACTCAAATATGGAATTTAAGAAACAAAATAAATGAGCAAAGGGAAAAAGGGAGAGAGTAAGAGTGAGAGAGAGAGAAAACGAAAACAGAGTTTTAATTATAGAGAATAAACTGATAGTTATCAGAAGGGAAGTTGGTGAGGGGATGGGTTAAATAGGTGATGGGGATTAAGGAGTGCACTTGTGATGAGCACTGGGTGATGTATGGAATTGTTGAATTACTATATTGTACACCTGAAACTAACATAACACTGTAAAAAATAAAAAATAAAGGTATGTTTACACAAAAAACTCCACAACACACACACACACACACACACACACAGAAACCCAGGTTCTTAATTGCTACTCTATATTTTCTAGAAAAGTGTTAAACTTCAAAGTACAAAAGCAGACACATAGACACACAGACATACATACACAGCACTGCTGAGAATGCTGTAAGGAAAATCCAGAGCTTAACTTCCTCCACTAGTCTCCTTCCTGCTTCTTCCTTTAACTTGGAATGAAAGAAATCTCTAAGGAGAGAAACTAGAATGATCAAGGTATAGTTTCTTTTCTAATGTTTGAGACACTGAAAATTTGCTGAGATATTTCCATTTAGGCATTTTTTATATATTTTACATATTTTGCTAACATCAACTGCAGGCTCTTGTGGCAAAGCATGTAGGGGGAGTACTGGCTACAGAGATGAAAGAGTTTGTCTAAATCCCCAAGGGCTTGAGCCCCAGACATGGATGAGAGAAGCAGGGATGGGGAGGAAGTTCAGAGTATTAAGCTGTTTCTTCAAAGTGAGTGTTTTTCTGCCTGCTCTTAGAAAAGTATTTTCTTAGAAACCTGGCAGGGAAACTGCAGTCAAATGCAGTCTCTCTCTGTCTTTCTGTCTCTCTGCCTCTGTCTCTGTCTCTCTCATTCTCTGTCTCTTGAATATTCCCAGCAGGTGCCAGCTAGTCAAGGTAGATTGGGGTGCTGTTGTGTGTGAGGGTGGGCACAAATTTCATTCCTTCTTACCCATGAAATTATGCTTCCTCCTTCATATTCAATTCCTGTCTTCCTTGACTGTTTTAATTTTCCACTTTCCTTTATGATTTCTCACTTTCGTATGTCAGTAATATACCAGAGATTAGTTATTTATGCTATGGCTTGAGCTACAAGATTTATTGTAGTGGAATACATTTGGATGTAAGGAGGATTGCAAGACGATTGTAGTCACCAAGGAAGGAGGTGACCAGAATTCAAACTAAAGATTTGATTCCAGAAAAGGAGAGGGATAAAAAGCTGCAAAGGGTGTTTTCTGGAAATCTTGCTTCCATATTCTATACTATTTGTTTTTTATATGCTATCACAGTTTAAAACTAAAATGATCTTAACTGAGAAAGAATTGCTATTCAGACCATTGACAAGAAAATCTGGATGCGCATGAAATCCTGCTGCAACAGATGATGCTAAGCATCCTGATGTGTTAGCACAGTACGTGAATCCAGCTTGAAAGGGGCTCTCAGCTGCAGATTGGCCATCTTTGGTTTGGCTCTCCATAGAAATAGTATTTTAATAGTATTAATTATAATAAGAATGGCCCTGAAGCAGTCAAAATGTATCTGGCATTCCGGGGTTTGTTCTTTATAGTCTATGCCTTCATTATGATCATTTGTTTATTAATGTGCTAAGGAGGGAAGTGTTTGCCATTAACAGGAGAAAATGGCCAAAAAGTGTTGTGACACTGGGCAATCACCCCTTTAATGGAGATGTGAAAGCACCAAATAAACTCCTTTCATAGGTCAGAGATGAATTCATTTTCAAATACATACTGCTTGCCTCTACTCATAGGTACTAAAATATGGTATTTCTTACAGGTTGTTTTAAAGCCTAATTGCATTTAAACACTGAGGACAAAATCACTTAATCTGAACCATTATTTGTAGACAATGTACAAACACATTTCTTCCCAAGAAAGAAATATAACAAGAAAAATATGTCTAATGATTTTTTTGATGTATTGGAGACTAGTGACTGAAAGCAATAATCATAATCAGAAAGATAAATCTAAAGAAATGGAAAAACATATTATTAAATATTAAATAGTTGAATTATTGGGCTCAGAAGTCCCTATTTCAGAAAGATCCACTCAAATGCCAAATGTTAATAATTATATATCTGCCAGCTCATTGTTCTGTGGCTACCTGTGACCAGTCATCATTCATACAGAGATATAAGTTAGATTCTAGCTTTGCCCTCTTGACAGTCGTTAGCAAATTACTGGCAAAGTGTGAATGCTGAGACTGCAGATGACTGGAAGAAGAGATGACTGAGGAATGTTAACAAGTCAGGCAAGGGCAGGATAATCATTAAGAGAACAAGAAACATGCAGTATTTCTTCTTTTAAAAATGTCTTCATTAGGCTTTATCCCTAGGCTCAAATTGAGAGACACAATGTATATGTTTGTAAAAGACTTCAAAATGTATATGCTCTTTGATCTGGAAATTCCATTTTAGGAATTTTTCTCAAGTAAATTAATAAGGATGTGGGCAAAAACAGAGTTGTGATCAAGTTTGTCACAGGATAATTTGTTATAGCAAAACATTGGAAACAGTTTAAAAGTTTAAAAAAGGAGGATCAATGAAATTAATTATAGCATAGGCATAAAATGGAATATTAGGCAGTCACCAAAATTATTATGCTAGTGTTTTTAAATTGAAGTATAATTGATATATAACATTACATTAGTTTCAGGTGTACAACATAATTTGATATTTGTATACACTGTGAAATTACCACAGTAAGTCTGGTTTTCCCAGTCACCATATAAACTTATGTAATACGCAATATAATATTATTGATTATACTCACCATGTTGTACATTACATCTCCACAAAATATTTATTTTATGACTAGACATTTGCACCTCTTGGCTCCTTCTTCCATTTTGCCCATGTCCCAAACCCCTGCCCCTCTGACAACCACCAATCTGTTCTCCGTATCTATGAATTTTATTTTGTTTTGATTTTTAGATTCCACATAGAAGTGAAATCATATGGTATTTGTTTTTCTCTGACTTATTTCACTTAATGTAATAACCTCAAGTTCCATCTGTATTGTTACAAATGGCAAGATTTCATTCTTTTTTTATGGCTGAGTAGTATTTTATATATATATATAAAATCTTCTTTATCCACTCATCCATTGAGATGGACTCCAGTTGTTTCCATATCCTGGCTATTGTGAAAAATGCTGCAATGAACATAGGGTGCATATTTTTTTTTGAATTAGTGTTTTCATTTTCTTTGGATAAATACCTAGTAGTGTATTTGCTTGGTCATATGGTAATTCTTTTTTTAGCTTACTGAGCAACCTCCATACTCTTTTCCATAGTGTCTGCAGCAGTTTACGTTTCTACCAACAGTGCTTAAGGGATCCCTTTTCTCCATATCCTCATCACACTTACTTCTTGTCTTTTTGATAATAGCCATTCTGACAGGTATAAGGTGATGTTTCCTTGTGATTATGATTTGCCTTTCCCTGATGATTAGTGATGTTGAGAATCTTTTCATGTGCCTGTTAGATATCTGTATGTCTTTTTTGGAAGTATCTATGTAGATTCTCTGCCCATTTTATAATCAGATTTTTTTCCTGTTATTATGTTTTATGAGTTTATTATGTATTTTGGATATCAACCACTTAGTAGAATTGAAAATATCTTCTTCCATTTGATAGGTTGCCATTTTATTTTGTTGATGGTTTCTGTAGCTGTGCAGAAACATTTTGGTTTAACATAGTCTGCTTTATTCGTTTTTGCTTTGGTTGCCATTGCATTTGGAGTCAGATTTTTAAAAAATCACCTAGAATGAATGTCAAGGAGCTTACTGTCCACGTTTTCTTCCAGTAGTTTTATGGTTTCTGGTCTTATATTCAAGTCTTTAATCTATTTTGAGTAAATTTTCGTGTATAATTGTCCACTTTCATTCTTTTACATATGGCTAGCCAGTTTTCCCAACACTATTTATAAAACAGACTGTTGTTTCCTCATTGCACATTCCTGCCTCTTTTGTCATAAACTAGTTGACCATATGTGCATGGGTTTATTTCTGGGTTCTGTAGTCTGTTCTATTGATGTACACGTCTGTTTTTATACCAATACTATACTGTTTTGATGAGTATAACTTTGTAATATAGTTTGAAATAGGGGAGCATGATGCCTCTACATTTGCTCTTCTTTCTTAAGGTGCTTTGCCTATTCAGAATCTTTTCTGTTTCCATACCAATTTTAGGATTGTCTGTTCTATTTCTGTAAAAAATTCCATTGGAATTGTGATAGGGATTAAATTTGTAGATAGCTTTGGGTAATATAGACATTTTAACAATATTAATTCCTCCAATCTATGAGCACAGAATAACTTGTCATTTATTTGTAACTTCAGTTTCTTTCAACACCTTGTAGTTTTCATTGTACAGTTCTTTCGCCACCTTGGTTGAATTTATTCATAGGTATTTTATTCCTTTGATGTAATTGTGAATGGAATTATTTTCTTAATTTCTCCTTCTGATAGTTTGTTGTTAGTGTATAAAAATTAAATGGATTTTTATACAGTGATTTTGTATTCTACAACTGTTCTAAATTTGTTTATTTGTTCTAACAATTTTTGATGGAATCTTCAGAGTTTTCTATAAATAAAATCATTTTGTTCACAAAGAGTGATAGTTTTACTTCTCTCTTTCCAATATGGATGCCTTTTGCAACTTTTTCTTGCTTACTGCTATGGCTAGGACTTTTGAAACTATGTTGAATGAAAATAGTGAAAATGGGCATTCCTGTCTTGTTTCTAATCTTAGAGAAAAGGTTTTCAGCTTTTAACCATTATTATGTTGAGGTATATTTCTTCTATACCTGCCTTGTTGAGAATTTTTATCATAAATGAATGTAGAATTTTGTCAAATGATTTTTCTGCATCCACTGAGAAGATTAAATGATTTTTATTTTTCTTTTTGTTAATATGGGGTATCACATTAATTGATTTCCAGATATTGAACAATCCTTGCATCCCTGGAATACATCCCACTTGATCATGGTGTATGACCTTTTTAAAGTATTGTTGAATCTGGTTTGCTAATATTTTGTTGAGGATTTTCTCACCTTTGTTCATCAGGGATATTGGCCTGTAAATGTGTGTGTGTGTGTGTGTGTGTTGTGTGTCTGGTGTCCTTTTTTGTTTTTTGGTATCAGGGTAATGCTAGCTTCAAAAAATGAATTTGGAATCATTCCTTCCTCTTTACCATTTTGGAAACGTTTGAGAAGTGTAGTTATTAAATCTTTGAACGTTAGAATTCAGTAAGGCCATCTGGTCCTGGACTTTTATTTATTAAGAGGTTTTTGATTACTGATTCAATCTCCTTGTTGGTTATCAGTCTATTCAGATTTTCTATTTCTTCATGATTCAGTTTTAGAAGATTGTATGTTTCTAGAAATTTATGTGTTTCTTCTAGGCTGTCCAATTTGTTGGTGTGTAATTGTTCATAGAAGTTCTTATGATTCTTTGTATTTCTTTGGTATCAGTTTTAACTTCCCTGCTTTCATTTCCCATTTTATGTATTTGAGCCCTACCACTTTTTTTCCTAGTGAATCTAGCTAAAGGGTTATCAGTTTTATCTTTTAAATAAATAACCAAAGGGTGCCTGAGTGGCTCAGACAGTTAAGCATCTGCCTTTGGCTCAGGTCATCATGTCAGGGTCATGGGATTGGGTTCCCTGCTCAGCAAGGAGTTGGCTGGGATTGGGTTCCCTGCTCAGCAAGGAGTTGGCTTCTCCCTCTGCCTTTCCCCACCACTTGTGCTCTCTCTCTTTTGCTCTCTTTCAAGTAAATAAATAAAATCTTAAAAATTAATAAATAAGTAACCAGCTCTTAGTTTTAAAGATCTTTAGTATTATCTTTTTAGTTTTTCTTTCATTTATTTCCACCGTGATCTTTATTATTTCTTTTCTTCTACTAACTTTGGGCTTTGTTTGTTCCTCTTTTTCTAGTTCCTTTAGGTGTTAAGTTAGATTGTTTATTTGATATTTTTCTTGCTTCTTGAAGCAGGCCTCTATCACTATAAACTCCCCTCTTAGAAGTTCTTTGCTACATCCCATAGATTTTCATATGTTGCAGTTTTATTTTCCTTTGTCTCAAGGTATTTCTTTATTTCTTCTTTGATTCCTTTGTTGACCCATTGATCACTCAGTAGCATGTTGTTTTATCTCCACCTATTTGTGATTTTTCCATTTTTCTTTTTATGTTTGATCTCCAGTTTCATACCATTGTGGTCTTAAAAGATGTCTGATGTGATTTCAATTTTCTTAAATTTATTGAAACTTGTTTTGTGACCTAATATATGATCTATTCTGGAGAATGTTTCATGTGAACTTAAGGAGAATATGAATTCTGCTGTTTCTGGATAGAAAGTTCTGTATATATCTATTCAGTCATCTGGTCTGATGTGTCATTGAAGGCCAAATTTCCTTACTGATTTTATGTCTGGATGACCTAACTATTAATGTAAGTAGAATCTTAAAGTCTCCTACTATTATTGTATTGATGTTGCTTCCCCTCTTTATGTCTGTTAATATTTTCTTTATATATTTAGGTGTTCTTATGTTGGGTGCACAAATATTCACAAATGTTGTATTTTCTTTCTGATTGACTGTTTATCATTATATAATGATATAATCATCTGTGTCTTATATTACAGTCTTTGTTCTGAAGTCTATTTTCCCTGATGTAAGTATAGCTACCTCACCTTGCTTTTTTTGGTTTTCATTTGCATGAAACATCTTTTTCCTTTCCTTCACTTTCAGTGTTTGTGTGTCCTTACATCTGAGATCAGTCTCTTGTAGGCAGCATATAGATGTGTCTTGTTCTTTTAGTTTTGTTTTGTTTTTATCCATTCAGCCACTCTATGTCTTTTGATTTGAGCATTTAGTCCATTTACACTTAAAGTAATTACATATAGGCATATACTTACTGTCATTTTGTTCATTGTTTTCTGGCTGTTCCTTTCTTATTCTCTTGCTTATTTACCTCGTGATTTGATGCCTTTCTTTAGTGTTACATTTAGATTCCATTCTCATTATCTTTTGTGTATCTACTCTAGGTTTTTGCTTTCTGATTGCCATGAGGCTTACATATATCAGTCTCTCTCTGTTCACATAAAGAGAGAGAGAGAGAGACTGATACATATATATATATACACACACACATATATATGTACATATATATATTAAAGTTAATAGAAGTTAAGCTGATAGAAAGTTAAATTTGAACACATTCTAATATTTTTACTTCCATTTCTCATGTTTTACGTTTTTGATGTCACATTTTACACTTTTTTTGTGTGTATTCCTTAACAAATTGTTGTAGTTACAGTTACTTTGACCACTTTTGTCTTTTAGCCTTCATGCTAATTTTATATATCAGTCTATTACCTTTACTATATATTTACATTTACTAGTGAGATTTTTACTTGTGCCATAGTATGGATCTCTTTGGGTTAATTTTATTTGTAATTCTCTGTGCTTTCTGTATCTGGGTGTCTGTTTTCTTCCTCAGGTTAGGAAGGTTTTCAGCCATTTTTTTCTTCAAATAAGTTTTTTGTCTCTTTCTGTCTCTCTTCTTTCCCTCTGGGACCCCTATACTGTGAATGTTGTTCTGCTTGGTGCTGTCCCATACATCCCTTAAGCTATCTTCACTTTTTAAAATTCTTTTTTCTTTTTGCTGCCCTGTTGGTGTGAGTTCCACTGACCTGTCTTCCCAGTCACTGATCCTTTCTCCTGCTTCATGTAGGCTGCTGTTGAACTCTACTAGCGTATTTTTTCAGTTTAGTTATAGTATTCTTCAGCTCATGACTTCTGTCTGGTATTTTTAAATATTTTCTATCTCTTTGTTTTAAGTTCACTCTGTGTACATCTGTTCTTTTCCAGAGATCAGCGAGCATCTTTATGACCATTACTTTGGATTTTCTATCATATAAATCAGTTTTCTCTGTTTCATTAAGTTTTGTTTGTGTGTGTGTGTGTGGGGGGGTTATCTTGTTCTTTCCTTTGGAACATATTCCTCTGTTTCCTCATTTTGTGGATTGTTTGTGTTTGTTTCAGTATATTGGGCTGAACAGCTATCTCTCCCAGTCTTGATGGAGTGGTCACAGGAAGACTGGGGGAGTGTTTCAGTCTGCTGTCTGTGCAGTGCCCTGAGGAGTGGTAGCCTGACAAAAACTGTCTTTCGGATTGCTTCAGTTCCACATGTCCCAGAAACGCTAGTGTCCTTGGCCACCAGAGCCAGGCACTGAAGGAGCATTCCTTGTTTGAACTGTGTGCACCAGCTGTCTTTGGCAGAATCATGGGAGAGCAGCAGGGTAAGAACACACATGCCTGCTGGGTTTAGCAGTGCAGGACCATGGGGGAGCACAGGGAAAGGGCAAATGGTGCTAGTAAGGTAGAGGAACAGTGCAAAAATGGCACCCACCAACACCAGTGTTAACAAGGTTGAATGAGAGTGCAAAAAATGATACCTCTGTCCTTGCAGAAAGTTCCAACAGAACTCTGCTCCTCTGGCAGATGCTTTAAGATTAGCCAACAAATCTCTTTCATATGATCTAAGCACTTTTCAACCTGCTGCTCTTGTTCTGAGTCCCAGGGTAAGTGAGTCTGTGCATGAGCCCTTTAAAAGCAGAGTCTCTGTTTCCTACAGCCCTTTCGGTCTCTGGGATGTATGCTCCATTAATTTTCAAAGCCAAACATTTTGGGGAATCTTCTTTCCAGTGCAGTTCCCAAGGGTTGGGGTGCCTGATGTGGGATTCAAACTCCTTGCTCCTCAGGGATACCCTCCATATTTGTGATAACCCTCTTGCTTATGGTTCATCACACTGGAGGTGGAGTTGTCAGTGAGACCACGTCCCTGTCTCTCCTATTCATCTTGATGTGGCCTTTTTATCCTTTGTTATGAAGGAGTCGTTCAGCTAGTTTTCAAGTTTTTTTCAGAAAGAATTGTTCTCTATGTAGTTGTAGATTTGGTGTGTCCATGTGAGGAGGTGAGTTTAGACTCTTCCTATGCCACCATCTCTAACTGCCTTCCTAGTCTTTTTTAATTGGCTAAAAATGTGGTCATAATTATTAATTGAGAAAAATCATTATAGAATTACCACAGTATGATCCCTTAAAATATACATAGGAAAAACCTGCAAAACGTATAGCAAGGCATTACCAGTAATTGTCTCTAAGTGGTTTTTATTATGGTTGATCTTTGTTCTTTTTTCTTTCCTTTTCCCTTTTACTTGTTTCTATGTTAAGATACTTCCGTCATGAAAATGCATTGCTTCTGTAATAATATAAAATGAATACAATAAACTTCATCTTAGAAGAATACTGTAGTTGTCAAGGTAACAATAATTCCAGAAGCCTGGAATGTCCCTTTGTATGACTATGCTAAAATTTCGTACTTCCCTTGAGCCTCAGTTTACTCATTTGTGATATGCAATAATAGCCCCTATTTCACGAAGTTGTTGAAAGGATTAAGTAAGGCAAGGTGTGTAAAAGTACCTAACACTATGTTTAGCATATTCATAGGAGATCAATATATACTGAAACTGCATCTGAATGATAGGTCAATAATCTGTATTTCATATGGGAATTAATAGACTAGAAGATAAGTTAGAGTATACCATCTAACAAAGAAATCTGCTCTTCACACATAAACAAGGTAGATTTCAGCATGGGATATAATGAGACCACTCTTATACTGCTGTCTGGATGGCTGGTAGAATGTAAAGATTTGGAAGGGCATGACCAGCCAAGATCAGATTAATCTAGATACCCACTTCACCAGCAGACACCGGAGCCCGTGACCTTCCTTATATGAGTGCAAAGACAGTAGTGCAACAGCACATGGTTTGTTCATTCCTTGTTAAAATGGAAAATGTCAACTAAAAATAACAGTCTTTAAATGCTATCATTAGCAAAACCCAAGAGTTTTGTGCAAACAGATGTCTAAAAAGACACTTATTTTCTAAAGCTTAACTGGGACAATACAAACCACCAAATTGCTGTATAGTCAGTTTCCAAGACACTGATATTGGCAAGTTCTCTATTGCTCTCTATTGGTAGTTGGAAGAAACTCCATACAATGAATGAAGAGAAAATGGCACTTCTGAGCCTGGCAAAGAGTGGTTTGCTCGGTCATTTAACAAATATTTATTGAGCAGGAACTATGTGGCAAGCTCTGTGGTACTAATGACAATAGGATAGGACCCCTGCTCTCAAGGAATTTCCCATGATTATGGTAAACTTAGGTAGAAAAATTATCAGGAAACCTCTGTTCTATTTCATGTTCTGTTAAGAGTGACTTGCATAATGCTATATAATAATACAGTGCCTTGATTTTTCAATTTTATAATATGAAAAACATAGTTATCTTTCTTGATGACAACATATATGGATAGTTTGAAATTGCATTAAGTTGTTATTGGAAAAAGCTCTTTTTGGAAAATGCCAGGATCTTTTTCAGGCAATATTGTAAAGAGATATTTCCCTTTGTTCTGTTTCCCTCAGAATCCTTGAAAATCAACAAATCAGAATGCCATTATTTTTAAGTCCATTTATCTTCATTTGAAGTTTTGGAAGGTGTTTTCTTTTTTCTGTTCTATAGTTTGCTAATCTTAAACCCCTATGCATATGTTTAAATATATCATTGTGGAATTGCAAATATGTAATTTGTTTATTTCTCTTTGCTTACAAATTGCTCCCTAATTAACTTTGTTTTTTAAAAGCAATTTAAATGTGCATCTTTCAACTGGTTAATCTAGGCAAACTGCTTGTTAGTTCTGTTCTCTCAACTGCTGAGTAATACTTATTGGATTAAAAAAGAAGAGAGTTGGCTTGTAGCAGACAATGTGAACAAGATTCTTGTGTTATGTAGTTGTGCCAGTGCACCTGAGATCCCATGAACAATACATCCCTTTCTCTGCACCCTTGCATCTCTTGGCTACCATCTGCCAAGCCAGGTCCAACAGACTTCACTGATGACTTAGTGAAAAACTCAAACTTAAAGTTGGCTAAAACAAGGGTGAAACTCATCTTTTAGAATTTGAAGTAAGAACCAAATTGTAGTTTACAAAAATAAAGGTCTAATCATTCTTTCTTTCTTTCTTTCTTTCTTTCTTTCTTTCTTTCTTTCTTTCTCTTCTTCTTTTTTTCTTTCTTCTTTCTTTTTGGTGCAAAATGTTGGTTTATTAAAGCACAGGGACAGGACCCATGGGCAGAAAGAGCTATTGCACCAGGGTTGTGAGGGGTGGCTGATTATATACTATGGGGTTGGGGGGGGGTAAGGAAAAAAGGAGGTTTCAAAAGAACCTTCATATGCTAAAGAGGACCTACAAGATACAGGCCACTGTCAAGTTAAGATTGTTTTCCCCTCTAACAAGGCATTAACATTAAGATAGTTGGGACCCTGGAAGAACGTCACACATATCCCAGCCAGGAGTGGGGGGTGGAGGGAGGTTGCAGGGTGTCAGTTTATCCTTTGTCTTCAGCTAGCCTTTCGTTCCTCCATCATTTCCCCCTTGAACAATTTTGACCCTTAAATCTTTAAGGTTGTTGAAGGTAAAGATTTATTAATTTATTTGAGAGAGAAGAGAGAGAGAGAACACATGCATGGGGGGAGGGGCAGAAGGAGAAGGAGAGAGAAACACAAACAAACTCCACACTCAGTGAGGAGTGTGACGTGGGGCTCAATCTCATGACCCTGAGATCATGACATGAGCTGAAACCAAGAGGTGGTCGGCTACACCACCCAGGCACCCCTATTCATTATCATGTTCAAATTCCTTATTGTGGTCTATAGCTTCAACATACCTTAACCCCCACTTCCCCGTCTTGGCCTCAACTTGTATTGTTTTCCTGCTTGCTCATTACACTTATGTCACACTCTTTCTTTTCTAGAACATATGAAGCTCATTTCCACTCCAGGGCTTTGCTCAGGCCACTTGTTCCCTTTTTCTGGAATGATCTCCTCTTCCCCAAATTACTTCTCACTCACTCAACCCCCATGTACATACGAAGCTTTGCCATCAATTTAACACAGGCCTATGCTCTACCTCCTCAGCTCAAACCTTACTTTCTCTGAAAGGACATCCCTGGTTTTTCAGATCAAGTCTTCATTTAAAATATATTTTTTCTGAAAAGGAAGAAGGCCAGTGTAGATGAAGCATATGGAGAAAGAGTGCAGTGATGTGATGTGGATTTGGCAAGGTAGGCAGGAGACACATCCAGCAGGGCCTTAGAGGCCTAGTTGACAATTTAGTTAGTAGTAGAGTAAGAATAATAGAAAGCCACTAAAGAAAATAATAGTGATCAAATTTGGGTTTTGAAGAAATCACTCTGGCTGGTCTATGGAGAATCTGCTTAAATAGGGAATGTGGTACAAAAGGAGACCAGTTAAGAAGCTATCTGCAGTAGTCCTTGGAAGAGAAAATGGTGGCTTAGATGAGGATGGTGACACTACAGGTACAAAGAAATTAGTAAGTACCAAATATATCAACAAAGGGAAATCAAATCAATAAACCTTCTTGAAGGTTGAGATTTAGAGAGTGAAGGAGAAGGTAGTGTCCAACACTGTGCCTAGCCCTGGCTTGTGCAATTAAATGAATGGTGGAAGAACAGTTTGTAGGGGTATTTGTGTTTGTGGCAGGGGTAGGGTAGAAGGTTTGCAGGACAGTGGTGAGGTTGTGGACTAGCTCTAGATTTGTTTTAAGGTTTGTAAATTGCTTAGTAGAGTGCTTTATTGTACTATCATATTATAATAATTATAGCTGACACTTAGTACATACATACTTGTGCTGGCCACTGTTCTACATGCTTCACATATATTAAGTCACTTAGACATCAATAAACGATAATGTTTGTTATTCCATAATTATCATTATTATTATTGCAATATACTGCCTGGACAGAGTTAGTTAACACAAGCAATTTATTTCTATCCAATTCTGCTTTTTATTGACTCCACACAGGCAACTACCATATAGTAGTGTAGGCACATTATTCAGAGAAATTACAGTGCAATTGATTAGATTATAGCTGCTTTCAGTTCTATTCTAATCCTGAGGGCACATCCTGGACTAGTGACCTTGTTTAGCCTTGGACATTTCCATGTATGTAATCTATCTACAAACCTGTACTCAGAATGGGTTACATTTGTCTGTGTGTTGATTCCTATTAACTTCATTCTTATAAGGTGATTATATTTGGCATTATCCCCAAATTTTCATGGTTATTTACTAAAGCCACATATGTAATGACTAGAGAATTCTTGCCCAATCTAGGACAAAGAGCTCAATAGGCTTAAAAATAGATCATATTGCATGGTGCACTGGGTGTTATATGCAACTAATGAATCATTGAACTTTACATAGGAAACTGGGGATGTACTGTATGGTGACTAACATAATATAATAAAAAATCATTAAAAAAATAGAAGATCGACTTTTTGGAAAGTCTGCTCACCTAAGAAACCCAACTCATAGCCTTTTTATCTTATTTTTGAAAATTCAGGTTTATAAACTGAAGGCAGAAAGCCTAGAACTTTCTCCGGCCTAAATGCTGGCAATTTGAGGACCTCAAAATGCTTATGTGTAGCTCATTTAGGAAGACCTGCAAACTAAGTGAACTAGACCACTTTGAAATATCATAATAAAAGAAGATTGAACAGGTATGTTGGAAACTGATTCAAATTGGCATGTTGCCTGCTAATGTCACTTTTGATCATTAGCACCACCTTTGCTTTATCTGGAAATAGATCCGTATTTGCCCTTAAGTTGGGGGGGTAAAAAACAGAAAATGTTATTTTTATTATACAAGAAAATATCATCAGCAGATATCCATTGCACTGGACAGGCAACAGTATTAAAAGTATGACTTCCTCTCAGCTTGATTTTAGGTGGAAACACTTGGACCAAAATAAAACAAAACAAGACAAAACAACAGTGGCATTAGAAATGGTATTTAGATGTTTTTGGAGATGTGAAAACATAGATTACTGTATAAGCTTACAACCTCTTCATTTGGTTTCATAATCTATTGCAGTGATCTCAGAACTTTAAACTTTGCCAAGGGTAGTGAAACAGAAAAGCAGGCATGACTAAAATAAATGACAGACTGAAATGATAAATTGAAT
The DNA here is from genome assembly GCF_024610735.1 of Ursus americanus. Classification (NCBI taxonomy): domain Eukaryota; kingdom Metazoa; phylum Chordata; class Mammalia; order Carnivora; family Ursidae; genus Ursus; species Ursus americanus. The sequence goes on along the minus strand of NC_142164.1, from coordinate 48,447,433 downwards.
TTGGGATACAATACAGTCTGTGAAACTCAACTCAGGCTCACTAGCCACATTCACCGCCATTTACAAAACAATCAGAGAAAACCTCCTCTAATGAGGGATTCACAAAGAAGACACTTGTTAGGATTTATGTGCAAGGGAAGCTCATTGATTCACAGAGAAGATGATACAGGAAGCTGAGTAACTATAGCTGCCAAAAGCCAGGATGAATAGCAACTCACAACTGGACTATTTGCAATATATGGAACTAAGAGAAGCTGCCTTTCTCTCTTCATGATGGCTGTTGCACATTGGAGCTATCCACATCACCAAGGAAGAAAGCTGATGGAGCCCAAGAGGTAGCCTGTGCCCTTGCTCTGAAGTTGATTTGCCCAGTGAGGCAAATGCACGTGGGAGGTTTGACTTTGTTGTTCACACTGGTCCAGATGGTGCTGTCCAAAGCCAGAATCTCTGGGCCACCAGAGCAGCATGGAGAAGCTTTCAGCAACTCCTGATCAAATTCTGGCTCTTGCAGCAGGCAAGTCATGGAAGAGTGCCAAATGTTCCCGCCAAAAATCTACTGAATTCTCTTTCTTCCTTAATTTCATCCAACTCTTTGCTTGAAATATTAGAGTTGTAAAATATGAGTTAAGATTTTTTTTTCATTTTAAGACTATTTCTGATGCTTTGAATCATGACATCACCCAAAATTAAGTTTTAAAATAAATGCTCTTCATTTACATTTTTCTTCAAACTGTAATTGATTTAGAAATAAATTCTTATGTTTAAAATGAAGAGTACAGGGGCACCTGGGTGGCTCAATCATTAAGCGTCTGCCTTCAGCTCAGGGTGTGATCCCAGGGTCCTGGGATCAAGCCCTGCATCGGGCTTCCTGCTCCGCTGGACGCCTGCTTCTTCCTCTCCCACTCCCCCTGCTTGTGTTCCCTCTCTTGCTGGCTGTCTCTCTTTCTGTCAAATAAATAAAGAAAATCTTAAAATAAATAAATAAATGAAAATAAAATAAAATGAAGACTACAGCCTGTAAATAATTTTCTTTAACTGATAAGCCCATCACAACTTTTCATGGCTTGCCAATTGGTACTGACTGAACCTTGTCATTAAAACAGGGTTTACAAGTGACCTTTCCACACCATATTACAGGGATTTTGATTCACAATTTTCAGGACTGTTTTTACCTCTCTTCTAATCCTAAGTACTTTGTCTTATGTATGGATGACCCTCTGTACCTTATCACAAGCTCTTTTGAGAGCAGAGGCTGTGCCTTTGTCATGTTTGCATGCCTCTATACTCCTTCTTTCCACTACAGTGTAGTGCTTTGCAGAGTAAACACTCTAAAATGTCTATTAAAAGTAGAGGAAATTTCATTCTAGTTACTTATTTCACCCTTTAAGGTGACTCATTGTTTTTTCTCTTATCCCACATAACAAGCTAAGAGAGTTAAATGTTTTTCTGTAGTGATGCCCTGAGTTTTCTCAGAAACAAGGTCATGTAGACCAGATAGAGAAAGGATAGAAAAAGTGTTATTAAGTGGTTCAGCCTGGTGCCTAGTATTCATTAAGTTTATTGCCATATTTTCTTTTAGTTTTCCAACATCTTCAGGGTCTAGGCTTGTGAGGAAAGACTCATTTTCTTGGTTGGATAATGTCATTATTATTATTTAATTTGTCAAAATTAACAGTAATAACTAATAATCAAATAGAACAATTATAACAATATACTGTAACAAAAGTTATGTGAGTGTGGCCTCTCTCTCAAAATATCTTATTGTAATGTACTCACCTTTCTTCTTGTGATGATGTGAGATGATAAAATGCTTATGTGATGAGATGAAGTGAGGTGAATGATGAAAGCATTGTGATTTAATGTTAGGTTACTAGTGACCTTCTGGTCATATGATACATCAGAAGGAGAATAATCTGCTTCTGGACTACAGTGGACTGCGGGTAAGTGAAACTGCAGAAGGTGAAACTGTGGAAATGGGGGGACTACTATATGTTTTTTGTTGTTGTTCAAAATTTTGCTTGTCATTGCCATTCAAGTGACTTGTCACTTCCTTTAAAGGTGAAGTTTAAACTCCTTAACCTGGCTTCCAAGATCACCTATATCTAGCCTTAAAAAACTTTCCTTTCAGAAGCAAATGAATCTAATCAATATTCTTAAGATATGCTTTTTTTATCTCCTTGTTTGTATCTTTGCTTCTACTCTTCAGTCTTAAGAATGTTATTCATCTTCCTTTCTGCAAGTGCAATTATTATTTGTCCTTTCGGGTGCAACTCCAGAGTTAAACACAATACTTGGCCCGGTAATGATTTGTTGAATGAATGGATAGACCCAAGTCATACTTCACCTAAAAGTTGTTCCTGCTTGCTTGCGCCCATAATGAAGTTTACTCTTTTAGGATTTATATTATACAGAGTATCTCTACAAATAGTTTGGTAATTAGCAAATTTTCCTCACATTATTTAATTTGAATATGTCTTTCTAATTCTAAACTTCTTTTGGACAAGTACTAACTACATCTTTTACACTTGGCATCTGTCACATAGCCAAGCACAAGAGTTTCCCACATAGTCGGCTTACAATGTACATGGGTAGCTTGTTCACTGGTGCTTAGTAACTACTTGATACCAAATCAAATACGGAAGTAGAGATAGTGATATGGACTGAGATTTATTTTTTATAATAATTTTTTATTATATTACGTTAGTCACCATACAGTACATCCCTAGTTTTTGATGTAAAGTTCCATGATTCATTAGTTGCGTATAACACCCAGTGCACCATGCAATACGTGCCCTCCTTAATACCCATCACCAGCCTATTCCATTCCCCCACCCCCCTCCCCTCTGAAGCCCTCAGTTTGGTAAACAGAAGGGGGAATGAACCATGAGAGACTATGGACTCTGGGAAACAAACTGTGGACTGAGATTTTTTAGTCATTTGCTCCCTGTGAGTTGACTGACCCCTCTCCTTTAGAGCCTTTATATTTTTAAAGTGAAAATTGATATTATTTAGCTTTTGGGGGGGTGTAAAATCTTTAGTTTTTCAAGGATTTTAAGGTAATTGTCTTCTAAGACAATATTATGTTAATACCTTCAAATTATATATGATGAAATAGAGCAAAAGTTAAATCTACACTGCTGGAAAAACCAAAAACACTCACTGATAACAACCGAGTTTGCCTTGTACTTTGGCTACCTTTGATGATTGAACAATATATTGATTTGATCATTTACAAATCAATTGCAAGAATAATAAAAAAACAAATCAACTAACCCAGCAAATATACATGCCATGCAAACTGTAACACAGCATATCATTTCCATCTTTGTAATTATATAGCTGGATAAGGATGTTTTGTCTACATGCTAACAGAAAGATGGATAGCAACATTGCTGCTCATAGATACCTAAGAAGATACAGCTTCAAGATATCTATTTGGTCTTCACGTTGGAACTGGAAGCTATTAATTTCAATAAATACCTATTACTTGGTGAGTAATTAAAAAAAAGCAAGACTAAATCAGGAGGTATGATTCCTTATTAAGTGAGAAGCTAGTGAAAAGAAGGGACATTAGATAATGTATTACAATCCTTTGGGGACAGGTGATCCCCAATACTCACTTCCTGTTGTTTTTATAGGTCCCTAAGAAACATAGAATAAAGGTATAACGAATACCTGCAAAGAATAAAGGTATAACGTGGCAAAGTATAGGGACTCACAGTCACCCAACATATGGATTTCTAGAATTCTCAAATTATAATTTAAATTGGTATGCATGTGTGTGAATGTGTGTGTGTATATGTGTGTTTGCATGTTCATAAGAAAAAGAAGAAGAAAAGAAAAAAAGAGAAAAGGGTCTTAGTTATAATGTATTTGGTTATAAGTAACAGAAGTACATTAAGATTAGCTTAAGTGAAAAGGGGTAATTTATTGTATGAAATACAGTATCTCAAGGAAACCCAAGGAGAAAAAGCAGTTTTGGCCTCATGGGCAACTGGAAACAATGACTAGAAAGCTGTCAAGAAACTAGGGAGCTTTTCTTTCTGTTTTACCTTTCTCACTCCAGATCAACTTTTATAATTTCAACAAATACAGCATATACAATAACATAGCCTCCTTGCAGCTTATTTTCTATGTTCTCCATTTACCCAAACAGCAGAGGCTGACCCACATCGCTACATCACAAGTCCAAATTCCTAGAAGAATCTGTTTGGCACACCTTGAAGTAAATGTTCATTCTCATTGATGAGCTGTGGATTAGGGGAGGGCTTAGAAGAAATATCAGCCCAGCTTACATCAAATGCTTCTACACGTCCAATCATCTTGGGCTCAGAGGCAGATGTGGTATCACTTACATGGTACATATATAATAGCTGGCACCCACCCCTGTTGGTAGATTATAGGAAGTGGGGTCATGGGAAAATGCAATTATTTAGCGTTATGTAGTCATTTAGTTCTGATATATTTAGTACATAATTCAGGGCAATCACTATTTCTCATTGTATTATTTATTGTTACTATTCTGCTTACATTATCTGATGAGTTTTTAAAACTTTATATTTTGTTGATTTATGTGTAATTATAATTCAATGGTAGTTTATTACACACATAATCTAATTTTCCATCCTAAATAAACATCTAAATGAAAATCTAAATATGCTTTTTATGTATTTATTAACACAATATGTAAAATTAAGATGGTGCATGTGCCCTATCTTGGTGAGGCAGAATTTACCAATTAATGTCTAGCTCCCTTACATTTTTAAAAGTGACCATCTCCATTAGCTGGAATTAAAATGACATATTTATAAGATTACATAGTTTTACAAACAATCCTTAGTGTCTGTATTTTACCATGCTCATGTCTAAAAATGCTTACTTTTCTTTTAACCTCATTACAAGAGTATTTTTGATTAACTGAATTTCTGTGTCATCTTTCATTTCTTTTAACAATATCCATGGAAAGTTCGCTATGAATTGTGACACTAGGCATTGAATTTTGTGAGCTCTGTCAGTCCTGTGGGGTATTCAAACAATTTAACCTGATATGGATAAGGCAACTGTAACATATGGGAACAGAGGAGTTGTGAAGCTGGCAAAACTTAGGTTGGTAGTAGCTAATAGAAAAAATAATAATGAAAGATTTAAAAATAGTTTTTTATTATAAAATACATTCAAATGTAAATATGTATTGAAAAGATAACAGGTACACAAATGAGATTTTTGAGGGGCAAAAAGAGTCTAAGGATGAATGCACTGATGAAATGATTGCACCGAAACACTATGCTTTATTTATTGTAACCAGATTGGTGATGTGGAAAAAGTGCTGGGTTAGAAGTTAAGTAACCTGGATTCTAGCTCTGGGTGAGACATTTATGGGGTGTGTGACTTTAGACAAGTCACTTATCTTTCCTGAGTCCAGTTTCTTTACTGACAAAATAAAAAGGCAGGACAAAATGGTCTTTAAGGTATCCTTCAGCCATTTGATCCTATGATCTAAAATGATTTGTAGAATCATAATTTTTGATTCTGCTAATCCATGCAATTTCATTCTATCAGGGATTGGTATCAACAATTGATGTGATTCAATGATACCTATAAAAAGACTGTTGAGTTTGTGTATCTCCTTTTTTTCCCCTGAGGTTGCATATCTTGTTCATGCTGCCTTGGCTTCCCCTTGGTGATGAGAAAGGAATTTCATTTGCAGGAAGAGGCTGAGGTAGGCTGGGTGCCCTCTGATGGATGGGAAGCCATAGGAAGTGTAGCAGCTCAGAACATGTTCAGTTCTACCTCTTTCTTTTGGCACTCTCTCACTGTGTAGTAATGATATTAGATTGGGGACTAGCATAATACAAGGTTGACAATTGTGTAGGACAGAAACGCAAACTAAAAGCAGCGAGGTTATCAGATGGCATCCTCTTCACTCCATCTCAGGCAAACTTCAGGATAGGAGAAAAGGTTAAAATTGTGAACCAATTTGTAATTTCTTTGAGATAGAAGAAATTCATTTTCTAATAGGACAGCTAAATTGTATATTAAAAGAGAAACTTTTATTAAAGGAGTTCCACCAGAGTGACTCTGATTAAGAAGTAGAGCAATTTTCATCATGTAAATTATGTTTTTAAATTAGATTTAAATAACACAGTAATGCTTTTATTCATGTTATCCACCATTTAAAAGAAATAAATAATTTGGTTAACTTCCTGCATTTTCACAAGGTGAAATTCCATCATAATCCTTGAGTAATTGAAACTGTGGTGTTTTTTAAAGCCATCCAATTACAGGAATTCAGTGCAATTATTTTTCTAATAAAATTAGTTTTCACTTAAGTGTGTCTGTCATTTCTTGTCAATGAGGATGTTCTAAAAATTTTTTTCTGATGAATTTTTTTCTGGTTACTATTGTACCTGTAGAAGGATATTTATTGATATTGTCAGACAAATGTACAGCTCATAAAAGAAGGCATGATTATAAATTTTAGCATGTCTATTTATCTTTGTTTTTCTGCCAGTATCAATAAACAATTGTGAATGTTTTTCAGTAACCTATTGATCATAATACATTGAGTGGAAGTCTGGAATTTTACAAATAGTTTAATAGAAATGTTAATGTAGACATATTCTATTTAGATAGTAATACCATAATAGAGATAAGACTAACTGGACCAGTCCATCTTACATTCTGAGAATTATTATCTTTTTTGATTTGACAGAATAAAATTGAGGGAATTCAGGCCTGTGTGATTGTGAGGCTTTGCTCTCTATTCACCCTTAACTGTAGTTTTAAGATTGGAGAAAAAATGTAAGAGCATCAGAAAAATTTAAAGTTTAATTAATTATTTAACTGATCCCTGTCCAGACATTTATTCAGTGAGCCCACACATGTCCCAGGCATTGTGTTAAGCCTTGGAGATGCAGAGATTAATCTACCTGGTTCCAACTCTCAAAGAGGTCACAGTTCTAGAATTAGTTTTTGTATAATACAGGGTAAGAAAGTTATATAATGTCCGGGGACTGGGTGTGTGCTCCGGGGTGGGCAGTGAGGTGGGTAGAAGGAGGGGTTTATAGGAACAAGCTGTGACAATTCCTGCCTCAGCAAAGTCAGTTTATTGACTCAGATCCACGGTCAATAAAACGTATTTTGGAAAAAAATAATGGTTCCTTTCTCCTAGAGTCTCCGGCTCCCTTTAATTATAAGGAGTTGATTTGCTTCATCTCTCAAGAGTGAGAGATGGACAATAAGTAGAGTGGAATTTGGAAGCCAAAAGAGAGAGAGAAATAAATGTTTTTAAGACCAAAACCATGCTTTTAAATCATGGATCCCTGTGTAGAGTTATTATATATAGGTCTAAATATTGTTGTACTGTATATCCAAAGGTTTGGATCATTTTTAGTGTAATTACAAAATCTTTTTTAAAGATCAATGAATTAAACATGTGCATGGTAGATTTTTTTCATTGCTCTACCATTTCAAAGATACAATCCAGTGGAGAAGGCAATGTGCCTGATGTACAATGAAATCAGGTTAAAATCAGATTCTGTTATCTAGCAGATTTTCTTGAAAATTTATAAGATTTAAAAGGAGAAAAAAAGTGAACTCAGTTTTTTAGGAGTAAATGTGGGCTGTAGTTACACAATTACAAAGTAGTTGCTCTCAAAGTGTAAAACGCATTTAACTATGGCAAAAATTACAGTTAACAATTTCTGGGTTCATTAAAACAAACAGAAACACATGGATTTGTAGATTAAATGCAGCTCTTGAACTTAAGCCCATTGTGCAGTTGAAGGAGAGTGTGTGAGGAAGACCTGGCACTGTTGAGTGTGTTAGGAAGTGGACAAGGAAAGAAGCCTTGACATCAGCATCCCAGAGAAACCAGAATTGTGGTAAAATAGGTTGTAAAGGTCTGAGAAAGAAATGATTACCAGTGAACCATCTGTTAGTGAACAAGAAAATGAAGAAAGCTTATTTTATTTTATTTTTTTAATTTTTTTTAGTGTTCTTTTTTTAATGTTTTTTTATTATGTTAGTCACCATACAGTACATCCCGGGTTTCCGATGTAAAGTTCGATGATTAGTTGCGTATAACACCCAGTGCACCATGCAATACGTGCCCTCCTTAATACCCATCACCAGTCTATCCCATTCCCCCAACCCTCTCCCCTCTGAGGCCCCCAGTTTGTTTCTCATAGTCCATAGTCTCTCATGCTTCGTTCCCCCTTCTGATCACCCCCCCTTTCTCTATCCCTTTCTTCCCCTACCGATCTCCCTAGTTCTTATGTTCCATAGATGAGAGAAATCATATGATAATTGTCTTTCTCTGCTTGACTTATTTCACTTAGCATTATCTCCTCCAGTGCCATCCATGTTGCAGCAAATGTTGAGAACTCGTTCTTTCTGGTAGCTGAGTAATATTCCATTGTACATATGGACCACAACTTCTTAATCCAGTCATCTGTTGAAGGGCATCTCAGTTCCTTCCACGATTTGGCTATTGTGGACAATGCTGCTATGAACATTAGGGTGCATATGGCCCTTCTCTTCACTATGTCTGTCTCTTTGGGGTAAATACCCAGTAGTGCAATGGCTGGGTCATAGGGTAGCTCAATTTTTAACTTTTTAAGAGACCTCCACACTGTTTTCCAGAGTGGCTGTACCAACTTGCATTCCCACCAACAATGTAGGAGGGATCCCCTTTCTCCACATCCTCTCCAGCAATTGTTGTTTCTTGCCTTGTCATTTTTTGCCATTCTAACTGGCGTAAGGTGGTATCTTAACGTGGTTTTGATTTGAATTTCCCTGATGGCTAGTGATTTTGAACATTTGAAGAAAGCTTATTTTAATAATATCATGTGGCTTGAAAATATTTAAAAAGTCAGTTTTTTCAGATATTAACAATATTGAGAGAAAGATTTCAGTGAGGTACTACATAGTCTAGTAAAAGATCTCTTTTGGTTTACCATCCTTATTAACAAGTGAGGTACATTAACTACATTCAAGGCTGATACTGAATTAAATTTTATTACTATTACTATTATTACAAACATCACAAAGAACAAAGAGTTGCCAGGTTACAAACAAAAAAAGTAATGCCTAACTTGGACAGATTTAGAGTGAATACCCTGGGTGGGAACATAATGCTTGTAGATACTGAGTGGTAAAGAAGTAAATATAGGTGATATCTTTATCTGGTCCCTGCAGGATCCATTTCTGAACAACAGCAACAGCAAAAACAACCACACCAGTAAAAAATATTTAGAGATGTCTTATTAAAATATGCAGAAGGTCAGCATTAAAGTGCAAGAAAAAAGGGCGCCTGGGTGGCACAGTGGTTGTCTGCCTTCGGCCCAGGGCGTGATCCCGGTGTTATGGGATCGAGCCCCACATCAGGCTCCTCCGCTATGAGCCTGCTTCTTCCTCTCCCACTCCCCCTGCTTGTGTTCCCTCTCTCACTGGCTGTCTCTATCTCTGTCAAATAAATCAATAAAATCTTTATAAAAAATAAATAAAAAAATAAAGTGCAAGAAAAAAATAAATTCCAAATAATAAATCCATAAGATAAGAGTATTTGAGAATGTTTGTACAAAAAGCATCACATCTAAAACAGTGCTTGGAACAGAGGGTTGGTCTACAGTATAAAATATATGAAATTAAGGGAAGCTCTTGATTAGCATTTATAAGAACTGTTTATGGAAGACTAAGTGAATGGATTAGCTGGATCTGGACTATTGCTATTTTTCAAAGGGTGAGAGAATAAATTTGATGAGTAGGAGTGAGCATTCCCCAAAATAGGCCTTATCTATGAAGGGTTGTCAGTCATTTTTACCTCACTTGTGCTAGAGTCACAGCAATGAGGAAATTTCCTTTCATGAAATGTCAAACCTTGTATAAGCATACTATTTTAATTACCACAATCTAAATTTCCCACTGAGAGTAGATCCCCGTCCTTAGTGAGTTAACATTCTAATACGGCCACTTTAAAGAGGAAAACACTGGCCATATTTTGCAGTATATACGCAGTAGTAGACAAAGAGTTTGCAGCATAATTCTTTGTGCAGGGGGAGTGCACAACTAAAGAGTGGAGTTCCTAGAGAAAATTGGTACTCTCTCTTTGAGGTAAAGTGCTCATATGTTTGAGTTAAATTATTTCTTTCAGGAAGACCATTTTGCTCTCTGAAAAAGTAATTTAGTTCAAAAGGGTACCAATTCAGTATCATTAAACCTCTCAGGAGCTACATTTTCTACTATAAGTAAATCCTGGATAAGGTAATTTGCCTCAATTAAATATCACTTTGAATCTGGGAGCGAGTGTATTTTGCTTACCTTACTCATAGTCATCGATTTTCTTTTGATTGCCCAGGTGTGTATGGAAATTTGTTATGTATTATATACAAGCTTAATAAAATAAGACCCAATCCAGTGTTCAAAGTATCATATGTTTAGCAGTAACTTTGCACATGTCTCAGTTACTGTTAAACATGGATCAAGTCCTCAAGACTTACACCCTGGTCTGTTGAGGGTATACAAAATATGTATGGCCCTTCATTAAAAGGAGTTCATAAAGTTTTTATTTTTGACAGTAAGGCATTGAGGTAGGCAATAAAACAGAGCTGGCCTAACTTTCATGGATGTGGTAAGAACTGACTTTTGAAAAACTATGAAAGTGTTTTAAATATTAAACCTTATGAAACAACTAATTACATTTATTATTTAAAAGGCATAATGGAAAGAAATAAAGCCAACAAAAATTTAGGGAAAATACCTAGAATAAGTGCCAAATAAGCAGCTCTTCTGATGACTAAAGAATATGTGAAGTTTAGTGGTAGAAAATCTATTACCTCTGTGACTTAAAATGGGAATACAGGAAATATGCTGGAGGAAAGTGAAAATCATTAGGGTGCTACAATTTAAACATTAGGCAGTGACCAGATGGTCACCTTCTTGGCTCCTTGGTTCATAACTTTTCAATAAACTCACATTAATCAACACTTATTTTGTTTTGCCTATGAGATGATGGAAATAGTCGTGTTCTTTTCACAGCCCTTCTTACTTAGGGTGTATTGCTGCACTTCAACTGCAAATGGTGGAACACTAGTTTGTTTGCCTGTGATCCAAGTCACTTGTCAAACATATCATAAACTTCCATATATTACAAATCTGGTGCTGTAAGTATTGAGATGCTAGTCAGAGTAAATTGTTTCCAAAAAAGAGTATTAGTTTTATTATTTAGCAGTGCATTATACCTAAGACATTTCCTACCCCAAGAAACAGAATAGGCTTCAAAGGATAACCAATAACAACCAATCACCTCACTACCACCACAAAACCACATCTAGCTATATTTTCATTTGGCCTTATTTATATCATATGGTATCTTATACACATTTAGGAAACTAGACAAAGAAAAATCTCTTTGATGTCTGACTTTTAAAAATTTGTTTCACTCTACGGGGTAATATACCCTGGCAACAATTATTTTGGTCATCTAATCAACACGTATTTGTTGTTGCTGTATTACTCTTTATATAGCAGCTGAGCAGCTGCTAGAGATGACATTCTGATCTGAGGACCTGTCAGCAGCTGCATGGAGTGGGCCAGGGACCACTTATACCTGAGATGGACTACAGACTACCACATACCAGAGTTGGAAATCCGAGTCAAATGTAGTAGGGCAGTCTCACTGATCAACCAAGAGTGTCACCTGTACTTGATACGATCTCATCAACAGCAAGCACCTGTGGTGGATTTCCTGGTAGAATTGAGACAGGCATTCTTAAATGAGAGGCCGAGAGGTGGGTAAAGCAGTATTGGAACATTAAGGTAGCTGATTCCAAGAGAAAAGCCAGCTGACAATGTAATGATGTATTTGAATCAGCTGACAATGTAATAAAGGTATTATCCATGAGAAAAAAGGTCACTAAGAATATTTAACTGCTCTCTTTAAGCATTGTTAGAGATATATTTGCTGATAACAGACATTTTTATTATCTGAAAACAAGGATTATCTTCATCAAAATACAAATGGTTCCCAACTTATGATGATTTCACTTATGATTTTTTAACATTATGATGGTGTGAAAGCAATACTCATTTAGTAGAAACCGTACTTCAAATTTTGAATGTTGCTCTTTCACCGGGCTACTGATACACAGTATGATACTCTCTCATGATGCTGGGCAGTGGCAGCGAGCTGCAGTTCCCTGTCAGCCAAGGGAACACCAGGGAAAACAGCTGATACACATTCAACCATTCTGTTTTTCATTTTCAGTACAGTATTCGATAAATTATATGAGATATTCAAAACTTTATTGTAAAATAGACTTTGTTTGGTAAGCTAATGTTAGAGTTTTGAGCATGTTTAAGGTGAGGAAGATTGGTAAATCAACCTAATTTCAATAGTCCCTTTATAGAAAAGTCCTAGGTCCTATGACCCAGAAATCTTGGTATGGGAAGATATTTTATTAATTTGGTTATGTACTTGACTTCTTGGCAGTTCTAATGAAACTTGGATTAAAAATACAATTGATTCTTGTTATTTGTGCTAGTTATGTTTTGTGATGTATAGAACCATTGCTTCTAGGGGAAATGCAAGGTTAGGTTCCTGTGAGCCTCTGTTCACAACATTTTCATAAACCAATCAATATATAACCTTGTTTTGTGTGTGTTTCTGTTTAAATACACCTTATTTAGTACATTTTGTTGATTAATTAATATTGGACTCATAGCCAACAGAACTGTAACTCAGACCTGAATGATGCTTATCTAACACATGTATTTTCTTAGTAAGTCACATCACAGCCTTTCAGAGTTTAGGAACACTTGATACCACTTTAGTACTATGCTTGGGGGCCATTTAAAACAGAAAAATCACCAACAAAAAGCACAAAGAACTGTGGAAAATGCAGCACCTAATAGATAAAAAGGACATTTGTTTACAGTATAAGAGCTAAAACAAGAAAGCCAAGTGTTGCCTTCTTTGACTTCAGCTGGGAACCTGAACATTGGTAACTCAAATTTTCCACTACTGAACATGGCCACAAATGACAGAAAATGCACAGTGAGTGTTGATTCTGAGTCATGACTTACAAATAAATTTTAGTAGGGAGGAAAATTCACAAATATAGAATCTATAAATAACAAAGATCAATTGTACCTATTATGTAGTGAGCAATTTTTACACTTCATAGTTTTAAAATGATTAAGTAGTTATTCTGTACTTGCAAAGAGTAAATTTTTTAGAAATGCACAGGATTTTGCGTAAGTTTCAAATTTTACCCTTAGCCATTTATTTTGGAAAATCTGAAATAAGTTTGATTTTCTCCCAATTTAGTCAAACATTGTATTCAGTAACCATATTCAGAAGTTCAATAGCTCAGAGATTATAAATCACAAAGATACATGTAAAGGCAATAACAGGAAGAGAAATCAAGAAAGAAAATACATGTTCTCAGTGTTACAGTCTATAGTAGATTTAAAGAGCTGAGCCATGCTTATTTAACACTTGTTGATGGAACTTGAGAATTTCAGTTTTACCTTACGCTTTATAACTGAAAATGGTCTGAGGAACAGGATAGATTGAAACATTTATTTAAAGATAATAATACCATTAAGTTAACTCAACAATATACTATGATGACATTAGTTGGACCGTGCTTTATATAACCATCATTCAGATGTACCTAGGATTAGCCAATATTTAGGACATGAAAATCTGATTCCTTATAAAATAAAAATAGTCTAACAGACATTTTATAAAGTGTGTTCTGTTGAAATGTATCATTCTGTATTGCCAAGAGAGTATACACTTTGAATTGAAAGGGAGTGAGAAGAAAATAGGGAATGACTTATGTATGATGCTTTTAAGCTCACGACAGAAATAGCTCAGGCAATATGTGGTCACTCAAGGAATTTCAAAGGGGCTGGTGTCTGAGTTTGGGAAAAGAGGAAAGGAAATATAAAGTTAAGATAACATTTCAATCAAAATTTTTTAAATAGAAAATAATGAATATGTAAAATTGGCTGTTAAAAAAAGAAGAGAAGCAAAAACTGACTGTTTTAAAACAAAAGGATAAATTTAGACCAACACATTGCAGAAGACTAAAGTCTCATTAAACAGGCAGTTATTAGGAAGACAGATCAAAGTGTGCATTATTACCTTCCACACTGGCAAGTTGAAACATCAGTTGCAAAGAGTTGAGAGTGATTTATTTCTCTCTTATTTTGGCTTTATTATACTAAACTATGTAAACTCCTTCCTGTTTTTTGTTTTTGTTTTCAGTCTGTGGCTTCATACAGTGGGTTTATCTTCTGGGCCACACCTATGTAAAAGGAGAGAGACTGAAGAAAAAGATTCAAACTTTTAAGAGAATGCTAATTTTGTCTATAAGTCATAACAGAGGTAACAGAATTCAAAAGCTTGTCTGAATTTATTTTAATATATATATATTTTTACTTTGTTTCTCCCTTTATTTATTTATTTTTTTATAGATTTTATTTATTTATTCGACAGAGAGAGAGACAGCCAGCGAGAGAGCGAACACAAGCAGGGGGAGTGGGAGAGGAAGAAGCAGGCTCATAGCAGAGCAGCCTGATGTGGGGCTCGATCCCATAACGCCAGGATCACGCCCTGAGCTGAAGGCAGACGCTTAACCGCTGTGCCACCCAGGCGCCCCTATTTTAATATATTTTAAAAGTACATTTTCTATAACTGAAATGATCTCTATGAAAAGGAAAAGATGACTTCAGCACATTACGTTGTGCCATAATACATTTTTCCTGGGATTTTTGATACCAGTCATTAATATGTGAAAGAACATGCACAGGAACACAGTTTTATCTGATAAGTTATGTCAAAATGTACAGGCTCAGCCAGTGAAGGAGAATAGTCATTGCTTGAGAGAAACTAGGGAGAAAAAGCAAAGCATTTTTTAAAAGTTACCTATCTTAAAAAGACTCTTGAGTTCTATGTTAATTAAAGAGCTTAACCTCTGATAGTTTGGAAAGACTCTTATTCTCTCATTGGTCTTTCTATAATGTACAACAGCGTAGGGAATAACCACTAATGCCCCCACAATGTAATAGGCAGAATATATGCAAAAATAAAGGCCAGGAAATTCATGTCAAAGAGGTTTTCCACAAGATCTGAAGTTCTGAGCATTCAATTCCCTCCTAAAATAGGATTATTGATAGCTAACATTCACTGAACACTTACTATGTGCCAGGAATTATGCTAATCACTTTATATGTGTTAATTTGTTTAATTCTCACAACAGCCCTTCAAGGCAGGTGCTTTTATTATCTCCATTTTGCACATGAGGAAAATCAGGCAAAAAAAAGTTAAATAACTTGCCCAGAGGCACACTGTAAGGAAGTGGTAGAGCCATGATTCAATCTTAGTTGGTATTATCCATTAACATGATCACCATAAATTAAGTGATCAAATTATAGATATGTATGCACATGAACACACCTATATGTACACACATGAGCATACACATATCATTTCTATTGTAAAACATTGAGTGACTATAGGGTAGGTACGATTTATTTCCAAGTTGGTACTGAATGGTTTAAGAGGAATCTTCACTTACTAACTTCTGATTGGTGTAACCCAACAATTTAAGATGTTAATAGGTCATACAATTACTTTTTACTTTGAAATAAAGTGTCCTTACTATAGAATGTCTGGTATTTAAAACTAATTTTAATTTAAATAAGTCTAATTAACCTTGAGCAGCTGACAATTTTTCAGAATCACAGACATTCAGATTTGGAAGAAACCTTAAGGGTGAGTCAGAATAATCACTCTTGATCATTCAGTTATCTCTATATTATCCCACCAAAAGCTCTTAATCTTCCTCCCTCCTACCGTCCCTCTACCTTCCTTCCTTCCTTCCTTCTTTCCTTCCTCCTTCCTTTCTTTCTTCTTTCTTTCTTTCTTTCTTTCTTTCTTTCTTTCTTTCTTTCTTTCTCTTTCTTTCTTTCTTTCTTTCTCTTTCTTTCTTTCTTTCTTTCTTTCTTTCTTTCTTTCTTTCTCTCTCTCTCTCTCTCTCTCTTTCTTTCTTTCTTTCTTTCTTTCTTTCTTAAATTCATTTATTCAAATAATTGAGTGCCTATTATACATCAAATCCTTTCTTAAGTGATGCAGGTAGAAAGATTAATAAGATACAGTCATTATTTTAAGATTTCACAATTTAGTAGAGTTGACAGACATGCAAGCAAATCATTGTATTACAGTGTGGGCAATAATGGAAAAAGGAAGAATGTGAAAGGAATAGAGTATAGAGGAGAGAGTAATTAACTCTTTTGTGTGGATGTGGTAAGGGTGGGACAGGATTTAGACAAGGTTTTCCAGAAGAAAAAATGCCCCATTTTGGTCATGAAGAGTGAGGTTTGCTAGGAGAACAAATGGATGGAAAGATGGAAAAGGAAGAAAGAACAACATAGTGGAAAGGTAGAGTGATTAAATAGCCTGGTGTGTTAAGAATTGTAATTTGTCATGGCTTATCATAGGTGGGGCACAGGAAAAGCCAAGGCAAGAGAGGAAGATCCTGAAGGATTTGTCTGTCTGTTCGGAAGAGCAGCTGGTAAGTCTTTTTTTTAAATTAATTAATTAATTAATTAGTTATTATTATTTTTCTGGTAAGAGTCTTAAAGGATTTTAAGTAACCTGTCACTATACATCAGAAATATGCTTTAGAAACCTACCTTTGAGTAACTGAATTTATAAAGTTCTTAGATACAGTGAACTGAAATCTTTATCATTACATCTTCTATCTTAGTCTTCATTGTCTTATGCAGGATCTTACAGAATAAGTTTATCTGAATTTTTCTTCTGTACTTTCATTTTGAATATATATGTACATACATGCCTTCCAAATATTTAGCAATTCTTATTGGGTCTTCTCTGGGTTAAACATTTTTAGTGCTCTTAACCATTTATTCTATCAGAATAGTCTGCCTGAAGGAAGAGAGTGGGTATTTACTCACTATCTCTTGTCTCCAATTATTTGAGGGTTGCATGTGACTGAGAAGGTTGCTGAGATATTGATGAAGTCCCCAATGTGAAGATTAGAAAGATGTGAAGCATGAATTTGAGGGATTGCAATCAGCATGAGCTGGGTCTAAACTCATGTGCAACTGTCCAGGGCAGGCTGCAGCTGAAATCAGAGGTGGGCCAAGGGGATATGATATGGGGCACCAGAGGCAAATGCTAAAGGTAATAACGGTTCAGTTGTTTCAACAAAGAACCCACAAAACATAATGGCCTAAATAAGACAAAAGTTTAATTTCTTAAGTGAGGTTTGGTTAGTTTGCAATGGTGGGACTTCTCTGCTTGACAAGGCCATTCAGGGACACAGGTTCCTTTCATATTGATTCTCTGCTGTCTCCATGTCCTAGACCACGTGGTCAAAACTGGGTTACTAGTACATTTGTGTTTCATCTCATGGAAAGAAGAGAAAAGGAGTCCTGTGCAATTTCTTTTTAAATAAGCATGGCAGAAATTGCACATATCCTTTATGTTCTTATCCCATTGGCAAGAACTTAATAATATGTCCACATTTGTCTGCTAAGGAAGCTTTGAAATGTTACTGCTAGCTGTTAAGCTATGTGTGTAGTAAGAAGGGAAAGGAATTTAGGGGGCTATTTAGTAAATAAATAAGGTCATTCATAATAAATTTTCTGTTCAGCCAGATGTATGTGCTTTAAAATTCAAATCAGTCCTGAACTTGCTTGAAAAACCAAGAGGTTCAAACAGAAAAAGCCATATGATAACAATTGCACTCTGCAAACAGGTAAAGGATTTCTTAGTTGGTCTCAATTGAGAACAATATAAGGTGACTTTCTTATTACTATCCGTCCTGTTAAGGGCTTTTGAACCATGCAAAATGGGTTGGAAAGTAAGATGCTCTCAATAGAGGACCATACTATTTCTGATTTGGCAGTTATTCCCCATGAGTGTTTTTTTTTTTAAAGATTTTATTTATTTATTTGACAGAGAGGCAGCGAGAGAGGGAACACAAGCAGGGGGTGTGGGAGAGGGAGAAGCAGGCTTCCCCCTGAGCAGGGAGCCCGATGCAGGGCTCAATCCCAGAATGCTGGGATCATGACCTGAGCTGAAGGCAGATGCCCCCCCCATGAGTGTTTTTGATACATAGATTTCATTATAATTCAAAGAATAGTAGGAAATTCAAGGGTTTCAAGTAAAATATTTTTTTGTCACATGCACAAAATTTGAGAAATACTGCTTTCTGACAAGTTGCAAAGAAAAAAAATATGCCACTACTGTCCTTGTATATCATTACTAATGAGGGCAGGTTCTATGTCAATGGCATGACTTGGATGGAATCTATGTCTCAGCCATATCGTGTTCCACAGTTATTTTATCTCTATAATGTGATGTACACTGCATACATTGACATATGTGAGACATAAGAGACAGACATAGAGAGCTAAGATGACAGAGTAGTCATCAGAGTAGTCAGAGTAGTCAAAGCAGTCAGAGTAGTCAGACACTGTGACACCCCAAGCTTTGGATTTCTTTCTCAACATTCCCTTGGAGATTCAAGGTCTTTTCTGGTTTCATACAAATTTTAGAATTGTTTGTTCCAGTTCTGTGAAAAATGTCAGTGATATTTTGATAGGGATTGCATTGAATGTGTAGATTGCTCTGGGCAGCATAGACATTTTCACAATGCTTATTGGAAGAATATGGATTCTTCTAATCCATTAGCATGGAAAGTTTTTCCATCTCTTTGTGTCTCCCTCAACTTCTTTCATAAGCGTTTTGTAGTTTCTAGAGTACACATCTTTTACCTCTTTTGTTAGGTTTATTCCTGGTATCTAATGGGTTTTGGTGCAATTGTGAATAGAATTGATTTCTTAATTTCTCTTTCTTCAGTCGCATTCTTAGTGTATAGAAATGCAACCGATTTCTGTGCATTGATTTTGTATCCTTCCATGTTACTGAATAGCTATATGAGTTCTAGTAATTGTGGGGTGGAGTCTTTGGGTTTTCCACATAAAGTATCATGTCATCTACAAAGAAAGAGAGCTTGAGCTCTTTGCCAATTTGAAAGCCTTTTATTTCTTTTTGTTGTCTGATTGCTGAGGCTAGAACTTCTAGTACTATGTTGAACAATAGTGGTGAGAGTGGGCATCCCTGTCATGTTCCTGACCTTAAGGCAAAAGGTCTCAGTTTTTCTCCATTGAGAATGATGTTCTCTGTGGGCTTTTCATAGATGGCTTTTATGATATTAAGGTATGTTCCCTCTGTCCCTATACTCTGAAGAGTTTTAATCAGGAAAAGATGCTGTATTTTCTCAAATGCCTTTTCTGCATCAATTGAGAGAATCATATGGTTCTAGTCTCTTCTTTTGTTAATGTGATGTATCACATTGATTGATTTCTGAATGTTGAACCAACCTTGCATCCCAGGAATAAATCCCACCTGGTCGTGGCGAATAATCCATTTAATGTACTGTAGGATCCTATTGGTTAGGAACTTGGTGAGTATTCCAGCATCAATGGTCATCAGGGATATAGGTCTGTAATTCCTCTTTTTGATAGGATCTTTGTCTGGTTTTGGGACCAGAGTAATGCTGGCCTCATAGAACGAGTTTGGAAGTTTTCCTTCCTATGATTTCTTCTTTAAATGTTTCGTAGGATTCCCCTGGAAGGCCATCTGGCCCTGGACTCTCGTTTTTTGGGAGGTTTTTGATTACTGCTTCAATTTCCTTTCTGTTTATTGATCTGTTCAGATTGTCTATTTCTTCCTCTTTCAATCTTGGTAGTTAATAAGTTTTTAGGAATGCATCCATTTCTTCCAGATTGCTTGATTTGTTGTCATATAGCTGCTGGTAGTAAGTTCTAACAATTGTCTCTATTTCCTTGGTATTAGTCGTGATCTCTCCTCTTTCATTCATGATTTCATTAATTTGGGTCCTTTCTCTTTTCTTTTTGATAAGTCTTGAGAGAGGTTTATCGCTTTTATTGATTCTTTCCAAGAACCAGCTTCTAGTTTTATTGATCGGTTCTACAGTTCTTCTAGTTTCTATTTCATTGATTTCTGCTCTAATTTTTATTTTTTCTTTCCTCCTGCTTGATTTAGGCTTTATTTGCTGTTCTTTCTCCAGATCCTTCAGGTGTAAGTTTAGCTTGTGCATTTGGAATTTTTCTAATTTTTTTTGAGAGAGGCTTGGATGACTATGTACTTCCCTCTTAGGACAGACTTTGCAGTATCCCATAGGTTTTGAACTGAGGTGTTTTCATTTTCATTGGTTTCAAAGAATCATTTAAGTTCTTCTTTAATATCCTGGTTGACCCATTCATTCTTTAGCAAAATGCTCTTTAACCTCCAAGAATTTCAGTTCCTTCCAAATTTGTTCTTTTGATTGAGTTCCAGATTCAAAGCATTATGGTCTGAATATATGCAGGGAATAATCTCAATCCTTTGCTATCAGTTGAGACCTGATTTGTGACCCAGTCTGTGGTCCATTCTGGAGAAAGTTCCATGTGCACTTGAGAAGAATGAGTATTCTGTTGTTTTAGGATGGAATGTTCTGTGTATATCTATGATGTCCATCTGGTCCATGTGGCACTCAAAGCTCTTGTTTCTTTGTTGATCTTCTGCCTAGATGATCTGTTCATTGCTGTGAGTGGAGTGTTGAGGTCTCTTACTATTAACGTATTATTATCAATATGTTTCTTTATTTTGGTTATTAGTTGGTTTATATAATTGGCTTCTCCCATGTTGGGGACATAGATATTTACAATTGTTAGATCTTCTTGTTGGATAGAACATTTAAGTATGATATAGTGTCCCTCTACATCTCTGACTATGGTCTTTGGTTTCAAATCTAATTTGTCTGACATGAGGATTATTACTCCAGCTTTCTTTTCAGGTCCATTGGCATGGTAAATTGTTCTCCATCCCCTCACTTTCAATCTGGAGGTGACTTACGTTTAAAATGAGTCTCTTGTAGACAGCATATGAATGGGTCCTGCTTTTTTATCCAGTCTGATACCCTGTATCTTTTGATGGGAGCATTCAGCCCTTTTACATTCAAAGTAACTATTGAAATATATGAATTTAGTGCCTTCGTATTGCCTGCAAAGTCCCTGTTTCTGTAGATATGATCTGTTTCTTTCTGGTCTATGTGACTCTTGGTGTCTCTCTTCACTTACAGAATCCCCCTTAATATTTCTTGCAGGGCTGGCTTGGTTGTCACATATTCTTTCAGTTTCTGCCTGTCCTGGAAGCTCTTTATCTCTCCATCTATTCTGAATGGCAGCCTTGTGGGATAAAGTATTCTTTGCTGCATGTTCTTCTCATTTAGTAGCCTGAATATATCTTGCCAGCCTTTTCTGGCTTGCCAGGTTTCTGTGGGTAGGTCTGATGTTATTCTGATGTTCTTCCCTCCATAGGTAAGGAACCTCCTCTCCCTAGCTACTCTCAGGATAATTTCTTTGGCTGTAAGATTAGCAAGCTTCACTAATACATGTCGGTGTGATGATCTATTTTTATCGATTTTGGAAGGGGTCTTCTCTGCCTCTTGGACATGAATGCTTGTTTCCTTCCCCAGTTTAGGGAAGTTCTCAGCTATGATTTGCTCCAATATACCTTCTACACCTCTCTCTGCACCCCCCCAGGGGATCCCAATAATTCTGATGTTGAAATCTTTCATAGTATCATTAATCTCCCCAAGTCTTTTTTCATGGGTTACTAGCTGCCTATGTCTGTTATCCTCAGCTTCCCTCCTTTCCATCAGCTTATCTTCTAGATCACTTATTCTCTCTTTTGCTTCATTGACTCTAGCTCTTAAAGTATCCAGTTTAGACTGCATCTCATTCATAGCATTTTTAAGTTTGGCCTGATTAGATTTCATTTCTGCCCTTAGAGATTCTATATTGTCACTTATGTTTTTTTCAATCCTAGCTATTAACTTTATTATTGCTGTCCTGCATTCTATCTCTGACATCTTACTTATATCCATATTGATTAGCTCTGTGATAGAGAGCACTGCCTCTGACTCTTTTCTATGTGAGTTCCTCCTTACTGCCATTCTGTCCCGAGAATGATGGGTGGGCAAATGGACAGAGTCCAAAATATCAACCACAACCAAAACAAGATACACTCTAGCAAAATCTGGAGTGGTTGGAAGTCACCCCAGAAAAACAAAGCCAAAATGAAACACAAGAATAACCCCCCCCAAACAAAAGGGGGGAGGGAGGGGAAGAGAGATTATGATCTTGCAGTGTGGACAAAGCAGCATGTTCCACTTTTTCCTGAGTGAATTTTGGTATGTGTTAGAAGACACTACATCCCAAAATTGCAAGGAAAATAGAACTCATATATATATACATGTATATATATACACACATATATATGGTGAAGTTAAATATTTTGAAAAAAAGGACTAAAATGAAGTGCATATATATAAAAGGGGTAGATGTGAAAAAATACAAGTTAAAAAGTGACTATGAAATATAAGTTGGTATAATAAGCCTTTAGTTGAAATAAGAAAAAGATAAAAAGAAAAAGAAAAAACAAAGAAAAAGCATAAGAAAAAGAAAAGGAGAATTTTATGTGAAAAATAAACAACTTGTGAGGCAACACCTGAAACTCAATATACTATTTTCCCCTGGCATTGGAATTTTACAGTCTTGTGGGATCCATAGGCTTGTCATCCACCTGTTCTTCCAAACTGTCTTCTGGAGAGGGAGCAAAAATGGCCATGTCCAAACCTCTGGCCCAGAGCAGAAAGATCGCAGTTTGACCCTTTAATAGACCTTCCAGGACAAACAGTCTCCCCTCCTGTATGCACCAAAAGCCGCAGCCTTTCATGGTGCATGCCCATTGCAACTCTCTCAGACGTAGTCTCAGGTGCCTGGAAGTGCCACTACCTTTTGTGATTCTAAAACTGCAAGCAACTACAGGCTCATAAGCCCACCCAAAGCTCCTGGGTCATGTCTGGGTGCTTCCCTACTGTCCTTTCTAAGCCACTACTACCCTGTGAGTGTTTGGCCAGTTGCAGGTACAAGTTCCAGTTTTTTTCAGGCTGCTCAGGAAAAGAGCGATTACCAACTGGCCTGGCTTATGGTTTATGGTGACCTGAGCTGAGAGTCCCCTCCTGGGATTGCTGACCATAACCTGCTTCCTGGTTCCACTGCTCTGGCACACTACTGGTTCAGGCACCTTTTTTTGGTCTGTGGCTTCTTATATCCTGAGACCACAATGTCCTACCTAGAATTCTGCCTTTTCATTTCCAAAGCCCATTTCAGAGAGGGAAGTCTCTCCCTAGACCAGATTTCTAAGAGCTCTGATTTTGTGCTCTGGTGTTATATATCACTTTCCAGGAACCCGATTATGAAGGTTCCTTCCCCCTTCTGTTTCTTTTTGCTATCTCCCCACAGATCACAACTTCACATGTCCTACTTTGCAAAAAGCAGTTGCCTTTCTGCTTGTAGAGATACAGATAGATATTCTTACATCTCAGCTGATTTCATGGGTGTTCAAAATGGTTTAATGGATACCCAGGTAAATTCAGGGGACCAGTTGAAATGGGTCCATTACTCTTCCACCATCTTGCCTCCCTCCCAAAAATTATCTTTCAACTGAGAGGGGCTATTTTCAAGAGTTTTTACAACCAGGGTGGCTCATAGACTAGAGTTTTAGAGGTCCATGGCTTGGCTGGTTTGGAGCATTGTGGGCACTGCAGTGCTCCTGTGGAGAAGGCAGACAGGTATCCTGGGGACAGATGGTGCCGTCTGCGGATCCCCTGGGACACACTGGGACAGATGATCACCCTTCTTGGAGCACATCTGGGTGAGGTAGCATTGCCTCTCTTGGGACAAAAAAGCCATGGGCTCCATTTCCCTCCCCCACCCCTCAGCATAGATGCAGACACCTGCTGAGGGTGGTTAACCCAGACATTGGCTCTTTGCTGTTCTTTACTGCAAAATCCAGTCTCCCATGCTTTGGTGAGACTGTCATCTGGGTCAAAACTGATCAGAACCCAGCTCAGGCAGACCCTCCCCCAGAGGACAAGTGCAGGTCTACACCATTCCAGGTCCCAAAAGTTTGGAGTTTTAAAACCAGACTGCTTGTGATAGAGCCCAAAGAACACTGCTATGCCTGGGCATCCAGGTGGCCCAGACACAGTGTGAAGGCAGCAATCAGAGGGACACCTGGGACTCCCAATAGGAGATTGTTCACTCTTCTGGGAGGACATCCCAGACAGCAGGGGGCATGAACTCCACTCTCCAGGATGAAGGAGCTGGCTAGTGGAATTTCCCTCCCCCACCCCTCAGCACAAACTGACTTCAGTAAACAGCACAATACCAATAGTGATGGCTTAAACTGCTTGCACCAAGCCCCATCCCCCTGTGCTCTTCTGGTACTGCTTTTCTTGGGTAAGTGTGCCTGGGAACCAGCACAGCAAGCCCCTCCCCCAGAAGACAACACTAACCTGCACATGAACCATGTCTACTGACATACAGTTCTACAAAGCTTCAGCTCTAGTGAAAATAATGTCTGATCTCTTTTAACAAGCAGAACATAGCTGACCTAGTTAAAACTGCCAAACTCTGGGCAAAGTTCAAACACTTGCCTTTGTAGGCAAGGACAAACTGCAGAAGACAGACCTGAGGGAAAGAACAGCCCAAACACAGTAGGAGAGTACACGCAGCACAAACCAGGGACACTTCCAGAAGGCACAGACCCTGGCTACTATATGACCTCTTCTACATAAAGACTTAACTCTCAAAAGCAGGAAACATTATAGGTTTTCTTAAAACACAGCGGAAGACAGAGAACTAGACGACATGCCAGGATGGAGCAATTCACCAACCAAAAAAAAACTAAGAAAAGGTCACAGCCAAGGATCTAATTGAAATAGATATATGTAATATGACTAATCCAGAATATAAAGCAAAAAACAAAAGGATACTACCTGGGCTTGAGAAAAGGATGGAAGACATCAGGGAGACCTCTACCACAGAGATAAAAGACCTAAAAGCTAGTCAAAACAAAAGGAAAACCGCAATAATTGAGATTTGAAACCAGCTGAATGTAATGAACACAAGGATGGATGAAGCAGAGGAATAAATCAGTGATGTAGAAGATAAAATTATGGAAAATAATGAAGCTGCACGATAGGGAAAGAAAAATCTTGGATCACAAAAGTAGACTGAGGGAACTCAGTGACTCCATAAAGCTTAATAACATTCCTATCATAGGAGCCCCAGAAGAAGAAGAGAGGGAAAAGGGGGGCAGAAGGTTTATTTGAGGAAATTATAGCTGAAAACTTCCCTAATCTGGGGAAGGAAACAGTCATCCAAATCCAGGAGGCAGAGAGAACTCCCATCAAAAGCAACAAAAGCAGGGCAACATATTGTAGTGAAATTTGCAAAATAGAGATAAAGGGAAATCCTAAAAGCAGCAAGACAAAATAAGTCCCTAACTTACAAGGGAAGACTACTAACTTAACAGTAGATCTCTCCACAGAAACTTGGCAAGCCAGAAGAAAGTGGTATGATATATTCAATGTGCTGAATGGGGACAATCTGCAGAAAAGAATACTCTACCTAGCAAGGCCATCATTTAGAATAGAAGGGGAGATAAATAATTTCCCAAACAAACAACCAAAAACTAATGGAGTTCTTGACCATTAAACCAGCCTTGCAAGAAATATTGAAGGGGACACTTCAAGTGGGAAGGAAAGGGAGTTAAGATGGCGGAGGAATAGGGGACCCCTTTTTCAGCCGGTCCCCTGAGTCGAGCTGGATAGGTACCAGACCAGCCTATATAACCACGGAATCAGCCTGAGACGCAGGATGATGCATCTGGATCTCTACAAATGAACATCTCCAGCGCTGAGTATTGAGGTACCAAGAGAGGAGCTGTAAACCGTGCACGGATATCGGAAGATAAACGGAAGGGGGAGGGAGCCGCCGCGTTTGGGCGCCGGGAAGCGGCAGCCACCTGCACGGGGGAGCGGGCGGACACACAGAGGGCACCCGCGAGAGAGCGGACTGAGACCGGTGAGCCGTGAACGCGCGCCACCAGGCATCTCCCGGAACACCGGAATCCCGGTGTGCTCACGGGATCCAGACTGAGACCGGGAACTCCCGGAGCGCGCGCGAGGCGGCTGGCGGCTGGCGGGCCACCTGCACGGGGGAGCGGGCGGACTCGCGGTCGGCACCCGCGAAACAGCAGACTGAGACCCTGAACCGGGTGCGCGCGCCACCAGGCTTCTCACGAAACTCCGGAATCGAGGTGTGCTCACCGGGCATAGACTGAGACCGGGAGACCCGGGAGCGCGCGGGGCGGCCGGTGGCTGGCGGCATTAGAAACACAAAGGACAGAGACGCAGCCGGTGGCTGGCGGCATTAGAAACACAAAGGACAGAGACGCGCCGGCCCTGGAAGTGAGGGCAGGGTCGCCGAGTTGGTGCGCACATCCCGGGACGGCCGCAGGGTTGAGCAGCACCAACAGTAACAGAGTTAAAGTGGCCAGAACATCAGTGGAGAACGGGCCGCAATCCCTCTGTTCTGTGACAATGCAGCCTCTGCTGCTCTGACCCTCAGAAGAGGCATAGCCGGCCGCCAGGGAAAGCCGCCAGAGAACAAAAGCCTGGAAATACCGGCTCAGAGAGTGCCCATCCCCATCCTCCCTCGCAGGGGACACAGAGACTCTAACCAAACAGGGTTGCCTGAGTATCGGCGCGGCAGGCCCCTCCCCCAGAACACAGAAGGCAGGCTGAAAAATCAAGAAGCCCACAACCGGAGGCGCCTGGGTGGCGCAGTCATTGAGCTCCTGTCTCCGGCTTAGGGCGTGATCCCGGCGTTCCGGAAAGGAGTCCCTCATCGGGCTCCTCCGCTGGGAGCCTGCTTCTTCCTCTCTCACTCCCCTGCTTCTGTTTCGTTCTTGCTGACTGTCTGTTTCCCTCTCTCAGATAAGTAAATAAATAAAATCTTTAAAGAAGAAGCCCACATCTCTAAGATCCCTATAAAACAAGGGGCACGGCCTGGGACCCAGTCAATAATTTTGGGCTCTGGAAAGCCCGCAACCTCTCTTCATCAGAATGACAAGAAGGAGAAGCCCCCCCCAGCAAAGAAAAGACAGTGAATCAGTGGCCTCTGCCACAGAAGTAACGGATATGGATGTAACCAAATTATCAGAAACGGAATTCAGAGTAACAATGGTCAAGATAATGAGTAGACTTGAAAAAAGTATTCAGGAAAATATTACTGAGAATATACAATCCCTAAGGGCGGAAATGAGAGCGAATTTGACAGAAATTAAAAATTCTATGAGCCAAATGCAGGCAAAACTAGAGGCTCTGACGGCCAGGGTCACGGAAGCGGAGGAAAGGGTTAGTGAATTGGAGGATGGGTTAATAGAGGAAAAAATAAAAATAGAAGATGGTCTTAAAAAAATCCACGCCCACGAATGTTGGCTACGGGAGATTACTGACTCAACGAAACGATCCAATGTTAGAATCATCGGCATCCCCGAGGGGGTGGAGAAAAACAGAGGTCTAGAAGAGATATTTGAACAAATTGTAGCTGAAAACTTCCCTAATCTAGCAAGGGAAACAAACATTCGTGTCCAAGAGGCAGAGAGGACCCCTCCCAAGCTCAACCATGACAGACCTACACCACGTCACGTCATAGTGCAATTCGCAAATATGAGATCCAAGGAAACAGTATTGAAAGCGGCCAGGGCAAAGAAATTTCTCACGTACCAAGGCAAAGGCATCAGAATTACATCAGACCTGTCTACACAGACCTGGAATAAGAGAAAGGGTTGGGGGAGCATTTTTAAAGCTCTTTCAGAGAAAAACATGCAGCCAAGGATCCTTTATCCAGCAAGGCTGTCATTCAGAATTGATGGAGAAATAAAGACATTTCAGAATCGACAGTCACTAGCCAATTTCGTAACCACGAAACCAGCCCTACAGGAGGTATTACGGGGGGTTCTATAAAAGTAAAAAGGCCCCAAGAGTGATA
The DNA here is from genome assembly GCF_024610735.1 of Ursus americanus. NCBI lineage: Eukaryota > Metazoa > Chordata > Mammalia > Carnivora > Ursidae > Ursus > Ursus americanus. Next base: position 48,419,422 of record NC_142164.1, on the reverse strand, counting down.
CAAAACAGAAAGTCACAGCCAATACAAACAAAGACTTTACTGACAACATGGCAGAATTAAAAGCATATCTCTCAGTACTCAGCCTGAACATTAATGGTTTAAATTCTGGTTTCAAACGCCACAGGGTTGCAGATTGGATAAAAAGAAATGACCCATCCATTTGCTGTCTACAAGAGACTCATTTTGAACCCAAAGATGCATTCAGACTGAGAGTAAGGGGATGGAGTACCATCTTTCACGCAAATGGACCTCAAAAGAAAGCTGGGGTAGCAATTCTCATATCAGATAAATTGGATTTTAAACTACAGACTATAGTTAGAGATGCAGAAGGGCACTATATTATTCTTAAAGGAAGTATTCAACAAGTGGATATGACAATTATAAATATATATGCCCCCAACAGGGGAGCAGCAAGATACACAAGCCAACTCTTAACCAGAATAAAGAGACATATAGATAAAAATACATTAATAGTAGGGGACCTCAACACTCCACTCTCAGAAATAGACAGAACACCCTGGCAAAAACTAAGCAAAGAATCAAAGGCTTTGAATGCCATACTCGACGAGTTGGACCTCTTAGATATATATAGAACACTGCACCCCAGAACCAAAGAATACTCATTCTATTCTAATGCCCATGGAACATTTTCAAGAATAGACCATGTTCTGGGACACAAAACAGGTCTCAGCCGATACCAAAAGATTGAAATTATCCCCTGCATATTCTCAGACCACAACGCTCTGAAATTGGAACTCAACCACAAGGAAAAATTTGGAAGAAACTCAAACACTTGGAGACTAAGAACCATCCTGCTCAGGAATGACTCGATAAACCAGGAAATCAAAAATCAAATTAAACAATTTATGGAGACCAATGAGAATGAAAATACAACAGTCCAAAACCTATGGGATACTGCAAAGGCAGTCCTAAGGGGGAAATACATAGCCATCCAAGCCTCACTCAAAAGAATAGAAAAATCTAAAATGCAGTTTTTATATTCTCACCTCAAGAAGCTGGAACAGCAACAGAGGGACAGGCCTAATCCACGCACAAGGAAGCAGTTGACCAAAATTAAAGCTGAAATCAATCAAGCAGAAACCAGAAGTACAGTAGAGCAGATCAACAGGACTAGAAGCTGGTTCTTGGAGAGAATCAATAAAATTGACAGACCACTGGCAAGACTTATCCAAAAGAAAAAAGAAAGGACCCAGATTATTAAAATTATGAATGAAAAAGGAGAGGTCACGACGAACACCATTGAAATTGGAAGGATTATTAGAAATTTTTATCAACAGCTATATGCCAATAAACTAAGCAATCTGGAAGAGATGGAATCCTTCCTCGAAACCTATAAACTACCAAGATTGAAAAAGGAAGAAATTGATTTCTTAAACAGGCCAATTAATTATGAAGAAATTGAGTCAGTGATAAACAACCTTCCAAATAACAAAACTCCAGGCCCGGACAGTTTTCCTGGGGAATTCTACCAAACATTCAAAGAAGAAATAATACCTATTCTCCTAAAGCTATTTCAAAAAATAGAAACAGAAGGAAAGCTACCAAACTCATTCTATGAGGCCAATATTACCTTGATCCCCAAACCAGGCAAAGACCCCCTCAAAAAGGAGAATTACAGACCGATTTCCCTAATGAATATGGACGCCAAAATCCTCAACAAGATACTTGCTAATAGAATCCAACAGTTCATTAAAAGGATTATCCACCACGATCAAGTGGGATTCATACCTGGGATGCAAGCGTGGTTCAATATTCACAAATCAATCAGCGTGATACATCATATCAACAAGAAAAGACTCAAGAACCATATGATCCTCTCAATCGATGCCGAAAAAGCATTTGACAAAATACAGCATCCTTTCCTGATTAAAACCCTTCAGAGTGTAGGAATAGAAGGTACATTTCTCAATCTCATAAAAGCCATCTATGAAAAGCCTACTGCAAATATTATTCTCAATGGGGAAAAGCTGGAAGCCTTTCCCTTAAGATCAGGAACACGACAAGGATGCCCACTCTCGCCACTATTATTCAACATAGTACTAGAAGTCCTTGCAACAGCAATCAGACAACAAAAAGGGATCAAAGGTATTCAAATCGGCAAAGAAGAAGTCAAAATGTCTCTCTTCGCAGACGACATGATACTCTATATGGAAAACCCAAAAGAAGCCACTCCCAAACTATTAGAAGTTATAGAGCAATTCAGTAACGTGGCGGGATACAAAATCAATGCTCAGAAATCAGTCGCATTTCTGTACACGAATAACGAGAACGAAGAAAGAGAAATCAGGGAATCCATCCCATTTACAATAGCACCAAAAACCATACGTTACCTTGGAATTAACTTAACCAGAGACGTAAAGGACCTTTATTCTAGAAACTATAAATCACTCTTAAAAGACATTGAGGAAGACATAAAAAGATGGAAAGATATTCCATGCTCATGGATCGGAAGAATTAACATAGTTAAAATGTCCATGTTACCCAGAGCAATCTACACTTTCAATGCTATCCCGATCAAAATACCGAGAACGTTTTTCAAAGAACTGGAACAAATAGTCCTTAAATTTGTATGGAACCAGAAAAGACCCCGAATCTCCAAGGAACTGTTGAAAAGGAAAAACAAAGCTGGGGGCATCACAATGCCGGATTTCGAGCTGTACTACAAAGCTGTGATCACAAAGACAGCATGGTACTGGCACAAAAACAGACACATAGACCAATGGAACAGAATAGAGAGCCCAGAAATGGACCCTCAGCTCTTTGGGCAACTAATATTTGATAAAGCAGGAAAAAACATCCGGTGGGAAAAAGACAGTCTCTTCAATAAATGGTGCTGGGAAAACTGGACAGCTACATGCAAAAGAATGAAACTTGATCACTATCTCACACCATACACAAAAATAAACTCCAAATGGATGAAAGACCTCGATGTGAGACAGGAATCCATCAAAATTCTAGAGGAGAACATAGGCAGCAACCTCTACGACATCGGCCAAAGCAACCTTTTTCATGACACATCCCCAAAGGCAAGAGAAACAAAAGATAAAATGAATTTATGGGACTTCATCAAGATTAAAAGTTTCTGCACATCCAAGGAAACAGTCAGAAAAACTAAGAGGCAGCCCACGGAATGGGAGAATATATTTGCAAATGACACTACAGATAAAGGACTGGTATCCAAGATCTACAAAGAACTTCTCAAACTCAATACACGAGAAACAAATAAACAAATCAAAAAATGGGCAGAAGATATGAACAGACACTTTTCCAATGAAGACATACAAATGGCTAACAGACACATGAAAAAATGTTCAAAATCATTAGCCATCAAGGAAATTCAAATCAAAACCACACTGAGATACCACCTTACGCCAGTTAGAATGGCAAAAATAGACAAGGCAAGAAACAACAATTGTTGGAGAGGATGTGGAGAAAGGGGATCCCTCCTACATTGTTGGTGGGAATGCAAGTTGGTACAGCCACTCTGGAAGACCGTGTGGAGGTCCCTTAAAAAGTTAAAAATTGAGCTACCCTATGATCCAGCCATTGCACTACTGGGTGTTTACCCCAAAGATACAGACGTAGTGAAGAGAAGGGCCATATGCACCCCAATGTTCATAGCAGCAATGTCCACAATAGCTAAATCGTGGAAGGAGCCGAGATGCCCTGCAACAGATGACTGGATTAAGAAGTTGTGGTCCATATATACAATGGAATATTACTCAGCAATCAGAAAGAATGAGTTCTCAACATTTGCTACAACATGGACAGCACTGGAGGAGATAATGCTTAGTGAAATAAGTCAAGCAGAGAAAGACAACTATCATATGATTTCTCTCATCTATGGAACATAAGAACTAGAATGATCAGTAGGGGAAGAAAGGGATAAAGAAAGGGGGGGTTATCAGAAGGGGGAATGAAACATGAGAGACTATGGACTATGAGAAACAAACTGAGGGCTACAGAGGGGAGGGGGGTGGGGGAATGGGATAGACCGGTGATGGGTAGTAAGGAGGGCACATATTGCATGGTGCACTGGGTGTTATACACAACTAATGAATCATCGAGCCTTACATCGAAAACCGGGGATGTACTGTATGGTGACTAACATAATATAATAAAAAATCGTTATTAATAAAAAAAAAAAAAAAAAGTGGGAAGGAAAGACCAAACGTGAAGGAGACTAGAAAGGAACAGAGAAAATCTCCAGAAACAACAATGAAACAAGTAATAAAATAGCACTAAATTCATTTCTATTAATAATTACTCTGAATGTAAATGGACTAAATGCCCAATCCAAAGAATGAATATATATATAAAAGCAAGACCCATCTATAGGCCACCTACAAGAGACTCATTTTAGACCTAAAGACACCTGTAGATTGACAGAGAGGGGATGGGGAAATATTTATCATGCAAATGGATGCCAAAAGAAAGGTGGAGTAGCAATACTTATATGGGACAAACTAGGCTTTAAACTAAAGACTGTAACAAGAGATGAAGAAGGGCACTACATCATAATAAAGGGGTCTATCCAACAAGAAGATCTAACAATTGTAAATATTTATGCCCCCAACTTGGGAGCACCCAAAAATGTAAAACAATTAATAACAAACATAAAGGAACTCATTGATAATAACACGATAATAAGGACTTTAACACCCCATTTACATCAATGGACAGATCATCTAAGCAGAAAATCAACAAAGAAACAATGGCTTTCAATGACACACTGGACCAGATGGGCATTACAGATATATTCAGAACATTTCATCCTAAAGTAGCAGAATATATATTCTTTTCAAGTGCCCATGGGACATTCTCCAGAAGAAATCACATACTAGGTCACAAATCAGACCTCAACAAACACAAAGAGATTGAGATTGTATCATGCATATTTTCTGACCACAATGCTATGAAACTTGAAGTCAACCACAAGAAAAAATTTGCAAAGACCACAAATACATGGAGGTTAAAGAACGTCCTACTGCAGAGTGAGTGGGTCAACTGGGAAATTAAAGAAGAAATTTAAAAAAAATACATGGAAACAAATGGAAATGAAAACACGACCATCCAAATCCTTTGGGAGGCAGCAAAAGTGGTCATAAGAGGGAGGCATATAGCAATACAGGCCTACCTCAAGAAGCAAGAAAAATCTCAAATACCAGCTTAACCTTACATCCAAAGGAGCTAGGAAAAGAACAACAAATGAAGCCTAAAGCCAGCAGAAGAAGGCAAATAATAAAGATCAGAGCAGAAATAAATGATACAGAAACAAACAAAGGAAAAACAGTAGAACAGATGAATGAAACCAGGAACTATTTGAAAAAATTAGTAAAATTGATCAACCCCCAGCCAGACTTATCAAAAAGAAAAGAGAAAGGACCCAAATAAATAAAGTCACAATTGAGAGAGGAGAAATCACAACCACCACAAAAACACAATTATAAGAGAACATTATGAAAAATTATATGCCAGCAAATTGGGCAATCTGGAAGAAATGGATAAATTCCTAGAAGCAAATAAACTACCAAAATTGAAACAGGAGGAAATAGAAAACTTTAACAGACCAATAGCCAGCAAAGAAATTGAATCAGTAATCAAAAAACTCCCAAAAAAAACGAAAGTCCAGAGCCGGATGGCTTCCTAAGGGAATTCTACCAAACATTTAAAGAAGAGATAATACCGATTCTTCTCAAATTATTCCAAACAGTAGAAAAGAAGGTAAACTTCCAAACTCATTCTAGGAGGCCAGCATTACCCTGCTTTCAAAACCAGACAGAGACTCCACTAAAAAACAAACAAACAAACAAACAAACAAAAAACTACAAGCCAATATCCCTGATCATGGATGCAAAAATTCTCAACAAAATACTAGCAAATCGAAATCGACAGTACATTAAAAGACTCATTCACCACGATCAAGTGGGATTTATTCCTGGGCTGCAAGGTGGTTCAATATTCACAAATCAATGTGATATACCACATTAATATAAGAAAGGATAAGAACCATATTATCATTTCAGTAGATGCAGAAAAAAAAGGTTTGACAAAGTGCAGCATCAATTCTTGGAAAAACTCTCAATAAAGTAGGTTTAGAGGCAACATACCTCAACCTCATAAAGGCCACATATGAAAGACCCACAGCTACTATCATCCTCAGTGGGGAAAAACTGAGAGCTTTTCCTCTATGGTCAGGAACAAGACTGGGATGCCCACTCTCACCACTGTTATTTAAAACATAGTACTGAAAGTCCTAACCTCAGCAGTCAGACAACAAAAAGAAATAAAAGGCATCCAAATCAGCAAGGAAGAAGTCAAACTTTCACTATTTGCAGATGACATGATACTCTTTGTGGAAAACCCAAAGGACTCCACCAAAAAATTCCTAGAACTGATACATGGATTCAGTAAAGTGGCAGGATACAAAATCAATGTATGGAAATCTGTTGTGTTTTTATACACCAATAATTCAAGCATCAGAAAGAGAAATCAGGGAATCAGTACCATTTACAATTGCACCAAAACCCACAAGATACCTAGGAATAAGCCTAAGGAAAAATGTAAAAGATCTGAAAACTATAAAACACTGATGAAAGAAATTAAAGAGGACACAAAGAATTGGGAAAACATTCCATGCTCATGGATTTAAAGAACAAATATTATTAAAATGTCTACACTGCCCAAAGCAATCTACACATTTAATGCAATCCCTATCAAAATACCACCCACATTTTTCACAGAACTAGAACAAACAATCCTAAAACTTTATGGAACCACAGAACCTCCAAATAGCCAAAGCAATCTTGAAAAGGAAAAGCAAAGGTGGAGGCACCATAATTCTGGACTTCAGGTTGTATTACAAAACTGTAGTGATCAAGACAGTCTGGTACTGGCACAAAAACAGACACATAGGTCAGTGAAACAGAGTAGGAAACCCAGAAATGAACCCACAACTATATGGTCAACTAATCTTTGACAAAGCAGGAAAGAATATCCAATGGGAAAAAGAGTCTCTTCAACAAAAGCTGTTGGGAAAACTGCACGGCAACATGCAAAAGAAAGAAACTGGACCACTTTCTTACACCATACAGAAAAATAAGTGCAAAATGGATGAAAGACCTAAATGTGAGATCTGAATCCATCAAAATCCTAGAGAAGAACACAGGCAGTAACCTCTTTGACATAGGCCATTGCAACTTCATTCTAGATATGTCTCTTGAGGAAAGGGAAACAGAAGGAAAAATAAACTCTTGGGACATTGAAAATACATGCTCTTACAAATACTGGGTGAAGCCATTAAGGGGGAAGTTTTATTTATTTTAAAGTGTGCCACGCAACTATAAATGCCAAGATGCCAACCTTGAGGGAAGATCATAATACAGAGAAAAGCATGAAATCTGATCTTCAGTTTTCCAGCTATTATTGTTCATGTTATTTTTCTTCTCAGTGTTATATGGCTCTAAACAATTCTGTAATTGGAAGTCAAACCCAACCAGCAGTTAATGATGGACCTCTTAATGGCTTATAAATTTAGATAGCTGCTATCATATAGTAAGTGAAGTTGAAGCACAAACCAAGATTGCTTTCCATTCTATGTAGAATTAGTGGTATATGGTGACACCCAAAATGATATATGAAGAAAAGGTCATATCTAGCTAGAATTTATATTTAAATCTTATTTTTCCTAAAGGTGGGGGTGGGGCCAAATTTTAGCCCAGGCAGTGTTCATAATGTTTTAGCAGTTTGTTACTGTTTCTCTTGCTGGAGAAATGTCTTAAGTGTAGAAAAGAGTTAATTAAATTTGTAGCAATAACTTATTTGGGGCTGATTTACTTTAAATTAGAAATTTGTATTAAAAAGTTTACTGTAACATAAAGTCCTTATTGTAAACACAACCTTTCCTCATAAGAAATAATAAAGTACTTGACAGTCCTAGGTCCAATTTATTCATGTATCCAAAACTTTTTAAATTCTCATGCATTTTTGATGACTCCATTTTATGTCATAATACTTAACTTATTACAGATGGTCCATGTCAGAAAATTCCATATAATATCAAGAATCTGAGTTTCTGACATTAATATGGTTACTAGATGAAAATACAGCAGTATGATATCCACTTCCCCTACCTACTTATATCATACAAAAAAAATACAAAGCAATAGAGCATCTATAACAACAACAAAATGATATCATTTTACTATTGAGGAAGCACACCTGACTTACTGAATAACCTGCACTGGTAATATGCTAATAAAATAGCCTTAGAAGGTATAAAATCAGTTTGGCTATAAACTGGTCCCTGACAGAAAGAGAACTAGTGTGTAGGACTAATACCTATTGAAGACTTTTTCATTTAATGAGTAATTCATTGTAAGTTAAATTAAAAATGAAATAGTTTTCACTACTGGCTCCTAAGGGCATTTATCCAGGCAGCAGTTCTAGATCAAGGAAATTTTATATCTAGTTAGTTTCAAATATAGCATCTTCTCTTTCTAAGGAAAATATATAGCTTTTGTTTTTTGCCTTTATCTTCCTTTTCTTTTTTATTTAAGTCTTCTTTTTTTTTTTTTTACCAGAAGGAAAGTGTTTGTTTTGGGTGACAGATGTCACTGAATTATCTATGACCTCAATAAGTGGATAGATAATTTGAATTTTACTTTTCATCTGGTAGGAGGCTGGAGGATTATAAAACTCATGCAATAGAGACACTTTTGCAGTCTTAATTACAGTTTTTAGTTTGGGTTATTAAAACGTCCAAGTTTTCCTTACTCTGGATCCCTACTATAACAAGGATGCATGTGGTTTTAGGTTTTCTATGTGGATACAGTCAAGGTCTTTAGGATTTGGTCTTCACTTTTCCAAATTTAATTCTTTACTTGTTATGCTTAGACAAAGCTTGAGATATGATGTTGATAAAATGTTCTTCTTCCTTTCTCAACCTTACCTGAAAACATAAACCCATTAAAAGGTGAAATGCAGTGTCATTTAGATAAGAATATAGATAATAGCACATTTATAACTAGATATCACTCATATTCACATAAATAAACCAGAGAGCAATCCAAACACTGGCAGAGCAAACTCTGCAACTAAATGTAGAGAAGAAGCTGCATCTGAGAGGTTAGGAAGGGGAAGGAGGGCACTGTGAGTGTAGAGAGGAGAAAGAAATGGTCCCTTGCACCAGGGAGCCCACACCAGGAAGATGAATCCCCATAATATCTGGCTTTGAAAATCAGAGGGACTGAATTCTGTGAGTTTGTATAACCAGTGGGTCTTGGAGTCTAGGGCTTTAAAAATCAGCTGACTCAACACTGGACAAGCCAGAAGGGCCAGTGAGAGCCAGGTCCCCACACTTAAAGAGGTAACAGCCCACAGAGAAACACCACAGAAGGAACAATTTGTACAATGTAGAAGGAAATGAAGGGAAAATCTGTTTATACTGATTTTAAAGGATGTTGGGGACTTCTCTGGGAACACTTGATCTTAGCCAAAAGGCTGAGAAACTTCTCTGGGAACAAAGGAGCTGGCAGTCACCATTTTCTTTCTCCAACCTCCAGTATAAACACAGGGCCACCTGTAGGAGGCTATGCTTTACAGACACTTGCTACCTAACCTGCTAGTAGCGTGTCCCACCTATCATTCTTCTGAGGACTCTCCACTCAGAGCCTGCCTTGCCTGGGTCTCACTAACACCACAGAGAACAAACAGAGCCCACAACATGCAGACAGTCAGGACAAACAACTGGACTGAAAGAAAAAGAAACTCAAACAAAACAGCAAAATGCAAGCAACACACATAGGAGACTCCCCTTAAGTGCCAGGTTCTGGAGAACAGGAAACATTACACTGCTGGGAACTACAGAATCTCTTCTTCATAAAGCCACTACTTTCAAGAGCAGAGAACACAGCTGACTTTCCTAACACAGAGAAACAGACACAAAGTGGTAGGCAAAATGAGGAGAAAGAGGAATATGCCTCAAATGAAAGAACAGGACAAAACCACAGTAGGAGTTCTAAGCAAACTTAAACAAGTAACATACCAAATGCAGAATTTAAAGTAATGATTATAATGATGCTTACTTGACTTCAGAAAAGAGTGGGGGACATCAGTGAGACCCTTGACAAAGAGATAAAAGATAACATATCAGAGATGAAGAACTCAGTAAATGACATTAAAAATACAATAGATGGAATAAATAGTAGGCTACAGGAAGCAGAGGGGCATATTAGTGACCTGGAAGATAGAGTAATGGAAAGATATCAAGCTGAATAGATGAGTGACAAATAAATACTGCATAATGAAAATAGACTTAGAGAACTAAGCAGCACCATCAAGCATAATAACATTCTTATAATAGGGATCCCAGAAGGAGAAGAGAGAGAAAGTGGGGCAGAAAGTGTATTTGAAGAAATAGTTACAAAAAACTTGCTGAGTCTGGAGAGGGAAAAAGAGATCTAGATTCAGGAGGCTCAGAGATTCTCCAACAAATTCAACCAAAGGAGGTTGATACCAAGAACATAGTAACTAAAATGGCAAATAATAGTGATGAAGAAAGAATTTTAAAGGTTGCAAGAGAAGACAGTTAAATACAAAGGAAACCCCATAAAGCTATCAGCTGATTTTTCAGCACAAACATTGCAGGCCAGGAGGGAGTGGCACAATACTTTCAAAGTGCTGAAAGGGAAAAATCTGCAGCCAAGAACACTCTATCTAGCAAGGCTATCATTCAGAATAGAAGGAGAGATAAAGAGTTTCCCAGACAAACAAAAGTTAAAAGAATTCATGACCCTTGGGAAGCCTGGGTGGTACAGTTGGTTAAGTGTCAGACTCTTGGATTAGGCTCAGGTCATGATCTCAGGATTGTGAGGTTGAGCCCTGCATCAGTCTCTGTGTGCAGCATAGAGTGTGCTTGAGATTCTCCCTCTCTCTTTGCTCTCCCACCCCATTCTCTCTCTCTCACTCTAAAATCAATAAATAAATCTCAAAAAAAAAAAAAAGAATTCATGACCCCTAAACAAGCCCTACAAGAAATGTTAAAGGAGACTCCGTGAATGGAAAACAAACAAACAAACAAACAAAACCAGGAGTAAAGTGAAAAAACTAGAAAGCACGAAACCAAAAATTTCTCTGTAAAAACCCATAAAGAGAAGCACAACATAAAAGGATGTAAAATATGATACCAAGTATCTGAAACATGGAAGGGAGAGGAGCAAAGAATGAGTTCAAAATTGAGCCACTATAAGCTTAATATAGACTGTTATATGCAGAAAATGTTATATATAAGCCAAATGGTAACCATAAATCAAAAACCAGTAATAGATATGCAAAAAATAAAGAGTAATGAATCCAAGTATTTCACTAAAGAAAGCCAATTAATCATGAGAAAAGAGAGCAAGAGAAGAAAGGAACAGATAGGAAATACAAAAACAATAATAAAATAAGCAACAAAATGTCAATAAATATACATATATCAATAATTATTTTGAATGGAAATGGACTAAATGTTCCAATCAAAAGACATAGGGTGAGAGAATATATACAAAAATTCAAAACCCATTTATATGATGCCTACAAGAGACTCACTTCAGACCTAAGGACATATGCCAACTGAAAGTGGAGGATGGAGAAACATTTATCATGCAAATGGAAGGGAACAGAAAGCCAGAGTGGCAATACTTACATCACATAAAATAGATTTTAAAACAAGGATCATAACAAGAGACAAAGACTGTCTAATCACAAATGGTAAAACTGAACAAAATATAACAATTGTAAATATTTATGCAACCAGCATGGGAGCACCCAAATACAAAAAATAGTTGATAACAAACATAAAGGAAATAATTGATAGTAATCTAATAATAGTAGATCCACTTACATCAATGGACAGATCATCCAAACAGAAAATCAAAAAGGAAACAGTGTCTTTGAGGGGCACATTGCTCCAGATGGATCTATCAGATATATTCGGAACATTTATTTCATCCTAAAACAACAGAACACACATTCTTTTCAAGTACACATGAAACAATCTCTGGAATGAATCATGTATCAGCTACAAAACAAGCGTCAGTATATTCAAAAAGATTGAAGTCATACCGTGCATCTCTTCTCACCACAATGCTGTGAAACTAGAAAATGACCACAACACAAAACCTGGAAAGTACACAAGTACATGGAGGTTAAGTAACATGCTACTAAACAATGAATGGGTCAATCAAGAAATCGAAAAGAAAATCAAAAAATAGTTGAAAACAAATGAAAATGAAAACACAATGATCCAAAAATCTTTGGGATTCAGCAAATGCTGTTCTAAGAGGGAATTTTATAGCAACACAGGCCTACCTAACGAAGCAAGAAAATTCCCAGATAAACAATCTGACCTTACATCTAAAGGAACTAGAAAAAGAAAAGAAACTAAACAAACAAAAACCAGTAGAAGGAAGAAAAAAATAGATAAGGGCAGAAATAAACAAAATAGAAGCTTAAAAATTGTAACAGATCAATGAAACCAGGAGCTAATCTTTGAAAAGATCAACAAAATTGATAAAACATTAGCCATTCTCATAAGAAACAATAAGAAAGAAAGAAAGAAAGAAAGAAAGAAAGAAAGAAAGAAAGAAAGAAAGACTCAAATAAAATCAGAAATGAAAGGGGAGAAATCACTACCAACACCACAGAAATAAAAAAAGATAATAAGAGAATATTATGAAAAATTTTATGTCAACAAATTGGACAACCTAGAAGAAATGGATAAATTCCTAGAAACATATACCCTCTTAAAATTTGAACAGAAAGAAATAGAAAATTTGAACAGACTGATTACCAATAATGAAATTGAATCAGTAACCAAAAAACCTCCAGCAAACAAAAGTCCAGGGCTGGACAGCTTCACAGGTGAATTCTACCAAACATCTAAAGAAGAGTTGGTACTTGTTCTTCTCAAAGTATTCTAAAAGAAAAAAAATGCAAGAGGAAGGAAAACTTCTTAATTCATTCTATGCCAAAATCAGGTAAAGATACTACCAAAAAAGGGAACTACTGGTCAATAGCTCTGATGAACATAGATGAAAAAAATCAATAATAAAATATTAGAAAACTGAATCCAGTGATACATTAAAAAATCATTCAACACCATTCTGTGGGATTTCTCCCTGGGATGCAAGGGTAGTTCAATATTTGCAAGTCAATCAATGTGATACATTGCATCAATGAAAGAAGGGATAAAAACCATGCAGTCATTTCAATAGATGCAGAAAAAAAAAACATTTGACAAAGTACAGCATCCATTCATGATAAAAAATCCTCAACAAAGTAGGGTTAGAGGGAATATACCTCAACAAAATAAAGGTCATCTAAGAAAAACCTACAGCTAACATCACACTCAGTGGTGAAAAACTGAGAGCATTTCCCCTAAGGTCAAGAACAAGATAGGATGTCCACTCTCACCACTATTATTTAATATAGTACCAGAAGTCCTAGCCATAGCAATCAGACAAGAGGAAGGGATAAAGGCATCCAAATGATCAAGGAAGAAGTCAAACTTTCACTATTTGCAGATGACATGATACTCTACATAGAAAACCCTAAAGATGCCAGCAAAAACACTACTAGAACTGATAAATGAATTCACTAACATTGCAGGAGAGAAAATCAATGTACAGATATCTGTGGCATTTTTATATATCAATAAGGAAGCATCAGGAAGAGAAACTAAGAAAGCAATCCTATTTATAATTGCACCAAAAATAAAATACTTAGGATGAACTTAACCAAGGAGGTGAAAGATCCATACTCTAAAAACAATAAAAGACTGGTGAAAGATAGTGAGGATGAACTTAACCAAGGAGTTGAAACCCATACTCTAAAAACTATAAAAGATTGGTGAGAGATATTGAAGATGACACAAACATGTGGAAAAACTTTGCATGCTCATGGATTGGAAGAACCAATACTGTTAAAACGTCCATACTATCCAAAGCAGTCTAAAGACCTAATATAATCCCTATCAAAATACCAACAACACTTTTACAGAACTGGAATAAACAATCCTAAAATTTGTATGGAACCACAAAGGACCCTGAATAGCCAAAACAATATTGAAAAAGAAAAACAAAGCTGGAGGCATCACAATTTCAGATTTCAAGTTATGTTACAATGCTGTAGTAATTAAAACTTTATGGTACTGGGACAAAAATAGGCACATAGATCAATAGAATAAAATAGAAAGCCCAGAAATAAACCTATGTTTATGTGATCTATTAATGTTTAACAAAAGAAGATAGAATATGTAATGGGGAAAAGCAGCCTCTTCAACAAATGGTGTTGGGAGAACTGGATGGCTACATGAAAACTAATGAAACTGGACCCCTGCTTACACCACACAGGCAGTAATTTCCCCAACATCAGGCATACCAACTTTTTTCTGTATATGTCCACTGAGACAAGGGACAAGAAAACAAAAAATTAACTATTGGAACTACATCAAAATAAAAAGCTTCTGCACAGCAAAGGGAATAATCAACAAAAGGAAAAGAAAACCTATCAAACGGGAGAAGATATTTGCAAATAACATCTCTGATAAAGCGTTAGTAACCAAAATATACAAAGAACTTATACAACTCAGGGGCACCTGACTGCCTCAGTCAGTAAGGCATGAGACTCTTGATCTTGGGGTCTTGAGATCAAGCCCCACACTGGGCATAAAGCTTACGTAAAAAATAAAAATTATAAAATTTTTTTAAAAAAGTATTTATACAACTCAATACCCAAAACTCAAATAATCCAATTAAAAAATAGGCAGAAGACATGAGCAGATATTTCTCTAAAGAAGACCTATAGATGGCCAACAGACACATGAAGAGATTCATCATCACTTACCATCAGGAAAATGCAAATCAAAAGTACAATGAAATATCACCTCACACATGTCAGAATGGCTAAAATTAACAATGTAAGAAACAACAGGTGTTGGAGAGGATGTGGAGGAAAAAGAACCTTTGTGCACTGTTGGTAGGAATGCAAACTACTGCAAACACTGTGAAAAACAATATGGAGATTCCTCAAAAAGTTAAAAATGGAAATACCCTATGATTCAGTAATCACACCACTGTGTATTTATGCCCGAAATGTAAAAACACTAAATCAAAGGGATACATGCACCCTTATGTTTATTATAGCATTATTTTCAATAGTCAAATTATGAGGCATCCCTGGTGTCCATCAATAGATGAATGGATAAAGAAGAAGTGGTATATATGCATAATGGGATATTATTCAGCCATAAAAAAGAATAAAATCTTGCCATTTGCAACAACATGGATGGAGCTAGAGAGTATAACACTAAGCGAAATAAGTCACAGAAAGATGAATACCAGATTATTTCAATCATATGTTGAATTTAAAAAACAAAACGAATGAGCAAAGGATAAAAAAAAAAAAGAATGGGGGGCAAATCAAGAAACAGATTCTTAACTATAGAGAACAAACTGATGGTAACCAGAGGGGAGGTGGGTGGGGGATGGGTGTGATAGGTGATGGGGATTAAAAAATACACTTGTTATGAGCACTGTGCACTGTATAGAATTGTTGAATCACTGTATTTTACACTTGAAACTAATATAACACATTATGTCAAGTATAGTGGGATTAAAATTTTAAAATTATTTAAAAAGAAAGAAAAATGTAATTATTCAATACTTTTACTATACCAATATATTTTTTGATTTAATAATCCATTTGCTTCATCAATATATCCAAATTGTTGTAATTCCATCATGTAATAAGTAAAAAAGTTATTGTTTATGTTTACATTCTTTCATATATAGTCTATGCAATTAAAGGATCATGAAAAATGCAAAATGGCCTGTAAAACTGTAGGAGATGGAATGTTAAGAAAAAGTCTAGACAGATATAAGCGTAGACTATGAACATAATTATGGCAACCTATTCTTTATGCATATGGCCAAGAATAGAAAATGGGAAAAGGAAGCAGTGATTTGTTGGTGTACTAAAATTGTTAGAAATTTTTGCTCCCAATTTTTAATGTGGTAAAAAGACACATAATGTAAAATTTATGATCCTAACAGATCAGTTGTATTAATTACACACTCCTTGCTGTGTAAGAGATCCTCCAAACTTTTTATCTTGCAAAATTGATACTCTATACAAATTAAACAACAACTTTGCCACTCCCCTCAGCCTCTGGTAACTGCCATTCTATTTTCTGTCTCTAATTTTTGACTACACAACGTACAGTATATAAGTAGAACATGCCGTGTTTGTCTTTTTCACTCAGCATAGTATCTTCAAGGTTCATCCAGGTTACAGCATATAAAAGTTTTTTTTTCATTTTTAAGAATGGATATTATTCCATTGTATATACATACTAAATTTTCTTTCTGCATTAATTTGTTGATGGACATTTACATTGCTTCCTCCTTTTGGCTATTGTGAATAATGTTGCAATCATCATGGGTGTACAAATGCCACTTCAAGATCCTCTTTTTAATCCCTTTGGATCTATACCCAGAAATGGGATTACTGGATCACATGGTAATTTTGTTTGTAATATTTTAAGGAGCCTTCATACTCTTTTTCTTAGCAGCTACACCATTTCACATTACCACCAAAGTGCACAAGGGTTCCAATTCATCCACATCCTCATTAACACTTTTTTTTCTGTTTTGTTTGGTTTTTGTAGTGGCCCTACTAATAGATGAGAGGTGATATCACATTATGATTTTATTTGCATTTTCTTTTTTCTTTTTAAGTTTTTATTTTAATTCTAGTTATGTACTAATGTATTTTTTAAAGATTTTATTTATTTATGAGAGAGAGAGCTAGAGAGAGCACGAGCAGGGGGAGGGGCAGAGGGAGAAGCAGATTCCTGGATGAGCAGGGAGTCTGACTTGGGACTCAGTCCTGGACCCCAGGATCACGACCTGAGCCAAAGGCATTCTTAACTGACTGAGCCACTGAGGTGCCCCTATACTAATGTATTTTTAAAGGAAAAATATATACATATATATCGGTGTACTGCAATAATAAATAATAATGTTATAACAATTAGAAACAATTGAATAATAAGTTAAAATAGGGTAAATTTTAATTTTAAATATATGCAATTTAGTAAAATATTTCATTTATTAACTTTCTGCTTACCACACCAAATACCAAACCAGGTGTACCAAAACACCACACCCAAATACCTAAGGAATAATGTATTACAGCTTTCCCTCTGTTTCACAATTCAAGTAGTCACATACAATGATAGTATTGAAGCATCTCACATCCAGTATTTTTGTTATGAAAATCATTGTACTGACATTGTTTATTTTGAAGCTACTATTTAAATACAGGAATATGCAGAAAAACAAGGGTTGGAGATATGAACTCTACCAAAAGTGAGCTCAAATCATTCTAAACTGTTACGAATTTCCTCTTAAAATGAATGTATATAGAAGGATCCATATGTGCAGGGGTCAAGTGTATAGTTGAAAGTTCTTTGAGTTAGTTTCCATGTCAAATATAATGTTTTTTATGAGTTAACTAATAGAAATTATTATTATTATTTAAAGTAATAAAATATAAATTATTAAATCTTAATAGTAATCATTGCAATTATTTCAAACTTAGACCAGTGATTCTCAACCAGTGGTGATTTTGCCTCCCAGGGGACATTGGGTAATGTCTAAAAACATTTTTGGTTGTCATAACTGGGGAGGGAGGTGCTACTGGCATCTAGTGTGTAGTGGCTGGGGATGTTGCTAAACAGCCTACAATGCATAGGACAGCCCCAACCCCACAGCAAGAATTATCCAGCTTAAAATGTCAAAAGTGCTGAGGTTGAAATTGACTCAGACTGATCAAAGTTTTTTTTCCCCAGAGGAGTATTTTATCCCTGACATTGTTTAAAATGCAAGTGCATGGTGATAATAAAAAGCAGTGAGCTTTATTATGTTTTAGTACTGGTTGTAAGTTTTCTATAGAAAATACAACCCCTTGCCTGCTTTTCTGAGTCTGGAGCAGACTGTTGTTACTGCCCCTTCCTGGGTGAGATGCCCAATATAGCAAAAATCCAGGCATAGAGTTATTTATGTAGTTTTCATAGGCCTTGCTAAAGTATTCAATGCCAGTAACAGAACCAGACTTTTGAAGCTTCTGAGAAAAATTGGCAACTCTGAAAAATTTTCCAATATGCTAAGGTTAATCTGTGATGACATGTGTCAAGCTTTAGTGCAATGGGGTTTGGCTGGTCCCGCATGTTAATATTACATTATATTTAAAAACGAAACTCTTTTTGAGATGTAGGAAGGCAGGGATGTGTGGCAAAATTGTTAAGAAACATTCACACTAATTGACTATATGAACTTCAGGGAACACTTATGAATCAGGAAATAGAAAACATCAAAGATAAAAGCAAGCAGTCAGACAGAGGGGGATGGATATGAATTCTACCATTTGGTTTGCTTATTTTCCTGATTATGTTTTGTTTTGTGTTAACTGGATTAGCCAAGACTAAAAAAAGTTTTGCCCAGGATATGTTAAATATGGTAAATCAAAGCAAATGGATGATCTCTTATGTGATAAATGCCCATGTAATAAAACAGAATTTATTCTCTGGAGATGGCACACTCCTTATCTCTTTATCTTTATTCCATCTATCTTTCTTTGGAAACTCAGTTTACCTTTTCACCAAAGAAGCAAATTCGGTATTTTCCTCTAGGACATGTTTGAATTAATTGGATTTTAGTTGTTTATCTAACTTCCATTGCTTTGTTTTGCTTTGTTTTCACTTTGATACATTTCCAGGATTTTCTTTGTGGTATTACAATACCCCCCACCCCTCCTGTGATGAGGTTGTGACCCAGACTTAACCAACCACAGCATTGCCTTCTCTTGGTTACAGTGGTTCAGAGAAGAGTCTTCCTAAGAATACAGAGCAAAGTAGAGCTGACAGACGGAAAGAAAGAGAAGAGAAAGAGAGGTGATTACTTTGATTTTCTGAACGCATTGGTATCTCAAGTCTACACCCAAACTCTCCAGTTACATAAATCAATAAATGTCCCTTTTTGTAGAAGCCAGTTTGAGTTGGTTTTCTGTCACTTTTAGTATAATAATTCATGACTATTATCATCAATTATTTCCTGAACGCTTCCTTGACTATTTTATTTCATGCAACTCTTTTCTCAACTCTGGATTTGAATAGAATTTATAAGTTTATAGTATATACTCTAGCACTTAATTATACGTTATCTTTTATGGCTCTCTATTCATTAAAGCAGTATCTCCAATTTTACTTTGGTAATAAAAATATATTCATGCTTTATAAATCACTTTTATATTCAGCATTTTATTTAATTTCTAAACTCATAGAGGGAAGATATTTTGTCTTATATTTCTTTTGTATTTCTATAATATTCAGCATAGAGTGGTCACATAATGGATACCTAATAAATAAGGAATTTATTCAAAGTTCCATTCATAGCTATGCTTCTGTTTGCACAGATCTGAGATCCTTTCAATTCAACAAGTTACAGGTAACACACATATTCCTAGAGATAATAATCTTGAAGTTTGCAAAAATAAACAAATGCTATTTACCACAAGTCAATTTGCAGAAAAAGAGTGGGACCAATCCCCTGAGTGAACTTTATGAAGTCAGGAGCCTTGTCATATTGTCTTTGTGCACACCTCCATCAAGCACAATGCCAGGTAAATATGCTCAATAAAAATTTAGGGGGGCCTGGGCGCTCAGTCATTAAGTGTCTGCCTTTGGCCCAGGGCATGATCCCAGAGTCCTGGGATCCAGCCCCGCATCAGGCTCCCTGCTCCACTGGGAGCCTGCTTCTTCCTCTCCCATTCCCCCTGCTTGTGTTCCCTCTCTCGCTGGCTATGGCTCTCTATGCCAAATAAATAAATGAGAATATTATTGGAAATACACATTTAAGAGCTATTATAGATTTTGTTTTCTTTTGTTTTTGGAAGAAAACCTTACTTATAGCAATAGTCAAAGCATTAGAGAAGCCATCTCTTAAAGCCCAGCTCAAATATCATCTCCTCTGTGAAGCCATCCTTCACCCTGACTCATACCCCATCTTCACCTTCATCCAGGTCAAAATTAATAAATTAATAATTCTTTCCAATGATCCTTTTTCATATAATTATAATCAAGTTTGCTATGCTGTATCATAACTTATGTGAATTAATAAGTTAGATTTATTACTTTTTGAGGGCATAGACCATGTCTTATTCTTCTTTTCTCATTCAAAAGTAGTTAATTAAGTTCTTACTATGTCGTAGCTTATAATATAGGAGGTGAAACAGATCTTAAATATGCTTTAATGATAAAATTTAATGAACGTTAGATGCTATGGACTGAATAGTGTCCCTCCAAAATTCATATGTTAAAAAACAGCCCCCAGTGTGACAGTATTTAGAGATAGGGCCTATAAAGAGGTAATAAGATTAAATGAGGTCATAAGATAGAGTCCTAATCAAATAGGATTGATGTCTTTATAAGAAGAGCAAGAGAAAGGAGTTAAGATAGCAGAGGAGCAAGGGTCCCCTTTTTCAGCTTGTCCCCTGAGTTGAGCTGAATAGGTACCAGACCATCCTGAACATCCACAGAATCAGCCTGAGATGCAGGAAGATACATCTGGATCTCTACAAATGAACATCTTCAGCGCTGAGTATTGAGGTACGAAGCGGGGAGCCGTGAAGCTGCGCACAGATAATGGAAGACAAATGGAAGGGGGAGGGAGCTGCCAGGTTCAGGTGCTGGGAAGTGCTACCCACCTACATGGGGGAGCGGGCGGACTCGCGAACTGGCACTCGCGAGAGAGCAGAATGAGACCGTGAGCTAGGGAACGCGCGCGACCAGACTGAAAACCGGAGCTCCAGACTGCGTGCGAACCACACTGAAATGGCGCTCCAGAGTGCACTGGAGCGGATGGTGGCTGGCGCTGTTAGAAACACAAAGGACAGAGACATGCCAGCCCTGGAAGTGAGGGCTGGGACGCCAGGTGTGGGGCGCACATCCCGGGATGCTGCAGGGTTGAGCAGCACCAACAGAAACAGAGTTAAAGTGGCGAGAACATCAGTGGAGAACGGTCTGTGATCCCTCTGTTCTGAGACAGAGGCTGGGATTTGGCTACTGCTGCTCTGACTCTCAGAAGAGGCACAGCAAACCACCAGGGAAAGCCGCCAGAGAACAAAAGCCTGGAAATACTAGCTCACAGTGTGCCCATCCCCATCACCCCTCGCAGGGGACATGGAGACTCTACCCAAACAGGGTTGCCTGAGTATCAGCATGGCAGGCCCCTCCCCCAAGGGCAGGCTGAAAAATCAAGAAGCCCACATCCCTAAGGTCCCTATAAAACAAGTGCACACTGCCTGGGCCCTGGTCAATAATTTGGGCTCTGGAAAACCCTGCAACCTCTCCTCATCCAAATAACGAGAAGGAGAAATCCCCCCAACAAGAAAAGACAATGAGTCTGTGGCCTCTGCCACCGAACTAATGGATATGGATATAACCAAATGATCAGAAATGGAGTTCAGAGTAACAATGGTCAAGATAATGTGTAGACTTGAAAAAAGTATTAACGAAAATGTTAATGAGAATATAGAATCTCTAAGGGCAGAAATGAGAGTGAATCTGGCACAAAATAAAAATGTTATGAATCAAATGCAGTCAAAACTAGAGGCTCTGATGGCCAAGGTGAAGGAGGCAGAAGAACATATCAGTGAATTAGAGGATGGGTTAGTAGAAGAGAAAGCTAAAATAAAAACTTGGCTCAAAAAAATCCAATCTCAAGAATGTAGGTTGTGGGAGATTACTGACTCAATGAAATGTTCCAATGTCAGAATCATCAGCATCCCTGAGGGGGTGGAGAAAAACAGAGGTCTAGAAGAGATATTTGAACAAATTGTAGCTGAAAACTTCCCTAATCTAACAAAGGAAACAAGCATTTGTGTCCAAGAGGCAGAGAGGACCCCTCCCAAGCTCAACCACGACAAAGCTACACCACGGCACGTCATAGTGCATTTCGCAAATATTAGATCCAAGGATACAGCACTGAAAGCAGCCAGGGCAAAGAAATTTCTCACGTACCAAGGCAAAGGTATCAGAATTACGTCAGATGTGTCTACACAGACCTGGAATGAGAGAAAGGGTTGGGGGGGCATTTTTAAAGCTCTTTCAGAAAAAAAACATGCAGCCAAGGATCCTCTATCCAGCAAGGCTGTCATTCAGAATTGATGGAGAAATAAAGACCTTCCAGAATCGCCAGTCATTAACCAATTTCGTAACCATGAAACCAGCCCTACAGGAGATATTAAGGGGGGTTCTATAAAAGTAAAAAGGCCCCAAGAGTGATACAGAACAGAAAGTCACAATCTATAGAAACAAAGACTTTACTGGCAACATGGCATCATTAAAATCATATCACTCAATAATCAGTCTCAATGTGAATGGCCTAAATGCTCCCATAAAGTGCCACAGGATTGCAGATTAGATAAAAAGACATGACCCATCCATTTGGGGTCTACAAGAGACTCATTTTGAACCCAAAGATACATCCAGACTGAAAGTAAAGGGATGGAATACCATCTTTCACGCCAATGGACCTCAAAAGAAAGCTGGGGTATATGCAGGACACTCAAAAAGTGACCAAAGCAGGCAGCTTTTAAACCTTTTAGATGAAGAATAAATTCGTGAAGAATTGACAAGACAAAGAATTTCTGGCTTAGAGTAGCAAATTAGTAAAGAGACAGCAGATCAACAGACCTAGAAGCTGGTTCTTTGAAAAAATTAATAAAATTGACAAACCACTGGCAAGACTTATGCAAAAGAATAGAGAAAGGACAAAAATTAATAAAATTATGAATGAAAAGGGAGAGGTCACAACCAACACCAATGAAATAGGAAGGATTATTAGAAACGTTTATCAACAGCTTTATGCCAATAAATTAAGCAATCTGGAAAAGATGGAGGACTTCCTGGAAACCTATAAACTACCAAGACTGAAACAGGAAGATATTGATTTTTTAAGTAGGCCAATTAATTATGAAGAGATTGAAAGAGTGATTAAAAACCTTCCAAAAAACAAAACGCCAGGACCGATGGTTTTCCAGGGGAATTCTACCAAACATTCGTAGAAGAAATAATACCTATTCTCCTAAAGCTATTTCAAAAAATAAAAACAGAAGGAAAGCTACCAAACTAATTCTATGAGTCCAATATTACCTTGATCCCCAAACCAGGCAAAGACCCCATCAAAAAGGAGAATTACAGACCAATTTCCCTAATGAGTATGGATGCCAAAATTCTCAACAAGATCCTTCCTAATAGAATCCAACAGCACATTAAAAGGATTATCCATCATGACCAAGTGGGAAAGATCCCTGGGATGCAAGGGTGGTTCAACATTCACAAATCTATCAGTGTCAGAGATTTTATCAACAAGAAAAAAGCCAAAAATCATATGATTCTCTCAACAGATGCAGAAAAAGCATTTGACAAAATACAGCATCCTTTCCTGATTAAAACCCTTCAGAGTGTAGGGATAGAGGGTACATTCCTCAATCTCATAAAAACCACCTATGAAAAGCCTACAGCAATATTATTCTCAATGGGGAAGAGCTGAAAGCCTTTCCCTTAAGATCAGGAACACGACAAGGATGCCCACTCTCGTCACTATTATTCAACATAGTACTAGAAGTCCTTGCAACAGCAATAAGACAACAAAAGGGGATAAAATGTATCCAAATGGGCAAAGAAGAAGTCAAACTGTCTCTCTTCACAGATGACATGATACTCATTATGGAAAACCTAAAAGAATCCACCCCCAAACTATTAGATATTATAGAGCAATTCAGTAATGTGGCGGGATACAAAATCAATGTTCAGAAATCAGTTGCATTTGTATACACGAACAATGAGACTGAAGAAAGGGAAATTAGGGAATCCATCCCATTTGCAATAGCACCAAAAATCATATATTACCTTGGAATTAAATTAACCAGAGACGTAAAGAACCTATATTCTAGAAACTACAAATCACTCTTGAAAGACATTGAAGAAGACACAAAAGATGGAAAAATATTCCATGCTCCTGGATCAGAAGAATTAACATAGTTAAAATGTCCATGCTACCCAGAGCAATCTACACTTTCAATGCTATCCCGATCAAAATACCGAGGACATTTTTCAAAGAACTGGAACAAACAGCCCTTAAATTTGTGTGGAACCAGAAAAGGCCCCGAATCGCCAAGGAATTGTTAAAAAGGAAAAACAAAGCTGGGGGCATCACGATGCCAGATTTAAAGCTGTACTACAAAGCTGTGATCACAAAGACAGCATGGTACTGGCACAAAAACAGACACATAGACCAATGGAACAGAATAGAGAACCCAGAAATGGACCCTCGGCTCTTTGGCAACTAATCTTTGATAAGGCAGGAAAAAACATCAGCTGGAAAAAAGACAGTCTCTTCAATAAATGGTGCTGGGAAAATTGGACAGCTACAGGCAAAAGAATGAAACTTGACCAGTCTCTCACACCATACACAAAAATAAACTCCAAATGGATGAAAGACCTCGATGTGAGACAGGAATCCATCAAAATCCTAGAGAAGACCATAGACAGCAACCTCTACGACATCGGTCACAGCAACCTTTTTCATGACACATCTCCAAAGGCAAGAGAAACAAAAGCAAAAATGAACTTGTGGGACTTCATCAAGTTAAAAATCTTCTGCACAGCCAAGGAAACAGTCAAAAAAACTAAGAGGCAGCCCACAGAATGGGAGAAGGTATTTGCAAATAATACTACAGATAAAAGACTGGTATCCAAGATCTACAAAGAACTTCTCAAACTCAATACAGAGAAACAAATAAAGAAATCATAAAATGGGCAGAAGATATGAACAGAGACTTTTCCAATGAAGACATCCAAATGGCTAACATACACATGAAAAAGTGTTCAAAATCATTAGCCATCAGGGAAATTCAAATCAAAACCACGTTAAGATACCACCTTACGCCAGTTAGAATGGCAAAAATTGACAAGGCAAGAAACAACAATTGCTGGAGAGGATGTGGAGAAAGGGGATCCCTCCTACATTGTTGGTGGGAATGCAAGTTGGTACAGCCACTCTGGAAAACAGTGTGGAGGTCCCTTAAAAAGTTAAAAATTGAGCTACCCTATGACCCAGCCATTGCACTACTGGGGATTTACCCCAAAGATACAGACGTAGTGAAGAGAAGGGCCATATGCACCCCAATGTTCATAGCAGCTTTGTCCACAATAGCTAAATCATGGAAGAAGCCAAGATGCCCTTCAACAGATGACTGGATTAAGAAGATGTGGTCCATATATACAATGGAATATTACTCAGCTATCAAAAGAATGATTCTCAACATTTGCTGCAACATGGACGGCACTGGAGGAGATAATGCTAAGTGAAATAGTCAAACAGAGAAAGACAATTATCATATGGTTTCTCTCATCTATGGAACATAAGAACTAAGAAGATAGGTAGGGGAAGAAAGGGATAAAGAAAGGGGGGATAATCAGAAGGGGGAGTGAAGCATGAGAGACTATGGACTCTGAGAAACAAAGTGAGGGCTTCAGAGGGGAGGGTGGTGGGGGAATGCGATAGGCTGGTAATGGGTGGTGGAGAGGGCATGTATTGCATGGTGCACTGGGTGTTATACACAACTAATGAATCATCGAACTTTACATCAAAAACGAGGGATGTTCTGTATGGTGACTAATATAATATAATAAAAAAATATTTTAAAAAAAAGGAAGAGCAAGAAACACCAGGGCAATGTCCACATAAGAAAGAGGTCTGAGTACGTAGTGAAATCGTGGCCATCTACAAAGGAAGAAAAAAGTCCTCTAACTGAAACCTACCTTGCCAGCATTTTGATCTTGGACTTCCCAAACTCTGAAACTATTAGAAAAAATTCTCTCTTGTTTAAGCCACCCATCTGCGGCATTTTGTTGTGGTAGTCGAAGCAGATTTATACATTGTAATTGGGGTATATTTTATAGTCTTATGGAAGCATAAAGCAAGAGAACCTAACACGATGTTGCAGCACTTACACTGTGAACTCTGGAGCGATGCTACCCTATGGTGATCCTTAAGTTGAGGCTCAAGAGAGACCAGAGTGAGCATAGAGGAAGGATTGAACAGGTAAAGCAACAAGCATATCTAAAATGAGTGACACCATGTAGAGCTTCTGAAGAAATAGAAGAAATTTAGTACGTCTGGAACTTGAATGTTAAATGGTTCAAGATGAGGATAAGAGTATGCAGGACCATGGAAGCCAAAGTAAGGTATTGAGGCTATATATTGGAGCATCAGAATGAATCTATTTGAAGAATTTCAAGGAGAAGAGTGAGACAATTAAATTTTTGTTTTGGAAAGCTCACCTTGGTTGCAGAGTCAAGGCAAGATTGGAGGAAAGCCATTCTAAAAGCAGAGAAACCACTTTGTTGCAGCTGCCCAGATAAAAGATGATAATGACTTGGACCAGAGTTCATACATCACTAAGGCTTAGTACAGTACCCAGTGTATAACAGGTTCTAAGTGAAATTTTGAGGTGAAGCAATGAGAACTGAAATACAAAGGTCAATATATTCTTTGCATGACAAAAGTAAAAGCAGAGCTACAAAAAGAAACAGCATCTTTCAGGATTTACATGATGCAAACAGACATCAATATCACATTTCATTATTTTCCTGACTCATAAGATTTATTTACTTATTTGTTTGAGTCTTTCAAGTTTTTATGTAAATTCCAGTTAGTTAACATACAAGGTAACAGTTTCAGGTGTCAAATGTAGTGATTCCTCATTTACAAACAACACCCACTGCTCATCACAAGTGCCCTCCTTAATACTAATCACCCATTTAAACCATCCCCCCACTCACCTCCACTCCAGCATCCCTCATTTTCTTCTCTATAGAAAAGAACGTGTATTCTGGTTTGCTTCTCTCTTTTTCCCCCTATGTTCATGTGTTTTTTTCTTAAATTCCATGTATGAGTGAAATCACATGGTATTTCTCTTTCTCTGACTGATTTATTTCACTTAGCATAATGCTCTATAGCTCCATCTATGTCATTGCAAATGGCAAGATGTCATTATTTTTTATGTCTGAGTAATATTCCACTGTATTTATATATACACCACCTGTTCTTTATCCATTCATCAACTGATAGACATTCGGGTTCTTTCCATAATTTGGCTGTTGATAAGTCTGCTATAAACATGAAGGTGCATGTATCCCTTTGAATCAGTATTTTTGTATACTTTGTGTAAATATATAGTAGTGCAAATAGTGGATCATGGAGTAGTTCTATTTTTAACCTTTTGAAGAACCTCTGTACTGTTTTCCAATTGGCTGCTCCCATTGGCATTCCTCCTAGCAGTGTACAAGTGTTCCCCTTTATCCGCATTCTTGTCAGCACTTATTGTTTCCTGTGTTGTTAATTTGGAGCATTCTTACTGGTGTGAAGTGATATCTCATTGTAGTTTGGATTTGTATTTCCCTGATGATGAGTGACCTTGAGAATTTTTTCATCTGTCTGTTAGCAATGTGGAAGACTTCTTTGGAAAAATGTCTATTCATGTCTTCTGCCCCTTTTCTAAACTGGATTATTTGTTTTTTGGTTGCTGAGTTTCACAAATTCTTTATATTTTTGGATATTAACCCCTTATCAAATATGACATTTGTGAATATCTTTTCTCTTATGAAGGTTTCCTTTTTGTTTTATTGAATGTTTTCATCACTGTGCAGAAGTTTTTATCTTGATAAAGTCCCAAGAGTTTATTTTTCCTTCTGTTTCCCTTTCCTCAAGAGACATATCTAGAATGAAGTTGCAATGGCCTATGTCAAAGAGGTTACTGCCTGTGTTCTTCTCTAGGATTTTGATGGATTCAGATCTCACATTTAGGTCTTTCATCCATTTTGCACTTATTTTTCTGTATGGTGTAAGAAAGTGGTCCAGTTTCTTTCTTTTGCATGTTGCCGTGCAGTTTTCCCAACAGCTTTTGTTGAAGAGACTCTTTTTCCCATTGGATATTCTTTCCTGCTTTGTCAAAGATTAGTTGACCATATAGTTGTGGGTTCATTTCTGGGTTTCCTACTCTGTTTCACTGACCTATGTGTCTGTTTTTGTGCCAGTACCAGACTGTCTTGATCACTACAGTTTTGTAATACAACCTGAAGTCCAGAATTATGGTGCCTCCACCTTTGCTTTTCCTTTTCAAGATTGCTTTGGCTATTTGGAGGTTCTGTGGTTCCATAAAGTTTTAGGATTGTTTGTTCTAGTTCTGTGAAAAATGTGGGTGGTATTTTGATAGGGATTGCATTAAATGTGTAGATTGCTTTGGGCAGTGTAGACATTTTAATAATATTTGTTCTTTAAATCCATGAGCATGGAATGTTTTCCCAATTCTTTGTGTCCTCTTTAATTTCTTTCATCAGTGTTTTATAGTTTTCAGATCTTTTACATTTTTCCTTAGGCTTATTCCTAGGTATCTTGTGGGTTTTGGTGCAATTGTAAATGGTATTGATTCCCTGATTTCTCTTTCTGATGCTTGAATTATTGGTGTATAAAAACACAACAGATTTCCATACATTGATTTTGTATCCTGCCACTTTACTGAATCCATGTATCAGTTCTAGGAATTTTTTGGTGGAGTCCTTTGGGTTTTCCACAAAGAGTATCATGTCATCTGCAAATAGTGAAAGTTTGACTTCTTCCTTGCTGATTTGGATGCCTTTTATTTCTTTTTGTTGTCTGACTGCTGAGGTTAGGACTTTCAGTACTATGTTTTAAATAACAGTGGTGAGAGTGGGCATCCCAGTCTTGTTCCTGACCATAGAGGAAAAGCTCTCAGTTTTTCCCCACTGAGGATGATAGTAGCTGTGGGTCTTTCATATGTGGCCTTTATGAGGTTGAGGTATGTTGCCTCTAAACCTACTTTATTGAGAGTTTTTCCAAGAATTGATGCTGCACTTTGTCAAACCTTTTTTTTCTGCATCTACTGAAATGATAATATGGTTCTTATCCTTTCTTATATTAATGTGGTATATCACATTGATTTGTGAATATTGAACCACCTTGCAGCCCAGGAATAAATCCCACTTGATCGTGGTGAATGAGTCTTTTAATGTACTGTCGATTTCGATTTGCTAGTATTTTGTTGAGAATTTTTGCATCCATGATCAGGGATATTGGCTTGTAGTTTTTTGTTTGTTTGTTTGTTTGTTTGTTTTTTAGTGGAGTCTCTGTCTGGTTTTGAAAGCAGGGTAATGCTGGCCTCCTAGAATGAGTTTGGAAGTTTACCTTCTTTTCTACTGTTTGGAATAATTTGAGAAGAATCGGTATTATCTCTTCTTTAAATGTTTGGTAGAATTCCCTTAGGAAGCCATCCGGCTCTGGACTTTCGTTTTTTTTGGGAGTTTTTTGATTACTGATTCAATTTCTTTGCTGGCTATTGGTCTGTTAAAGTTTTCTATTTCCTCCTGTTTCAATTTTGGTAGTTTATTTGCTTCTAGGAATTTATCCATTTCTTCCAGATTGCCCAATTTGCTGGCATATAATTTTTCATAATGTTCTCTTATAATTGTGTTTTTGTGGTGGTTGTGATTTCTCCTCTCTCAATTGTGACTTTATTTATTTGGGTCCTTTCTCTTTTCTTTTTGATAAGTCTGGCTGGGGGTTGATCAATTTTACTAATTTTTTCAAATAGTTCCTGGTTTCATTCATCTGTTCTACTGTTTTTCCTTTGTTTGTTTCTGTATCATTTATTTCTGCTCTGATCTTTATTATTTGCCTTCTTCTGCTGGCTTTAGGCTTCATTTGTTGTTCTTTTCCTAGCTCCTTTGGATGTAAGGTTAAGCTGGTATTTGAGATTTTTCTTGCTTCTTGAGGTAGGCCTGTATTGCTATATGCCTCCCTCTTATGACCACTTTTGCTGCCTCCCAAAGGATTTGGATGGTCGTGTTTTCATTTCCATTTGTTTCCATGTATTTTTTTTAAATTTCTTCTTTAATTTCCCAGTTGACCCACTCACTCTGCAGTAGGACGTTCTTTAACCTCCATGTATTTGTGGTCTTTGCAAATTTTTTCTTGTGGTTGACTTCAAGTTTCATAGCATTGTGGTCAGAAAATATGCATGATACAATCTCAATCTCTTTGTGTTTGTTGAGGTCTGATTTGTGACCTAGTATGTGATTTCTTCTGGAGAATGTCCCATGGGCACTTGAAAAGAATATATATTCTGCTACTTTAGGATGAAATGTTCTGAATATATCTGTAATGCCCATCTGGTCCAGTGTGTCATTGAAAGCCATTGTTTCTTTGTTGATTTTCTGCTTAGATGATCTGTCCATTGATGTAAATGGGGTGTTAAAGTCCTTATTATCGTGTTATTATCAATGAGTTCCTTTATGTTTGTTATTAATTGTTTTACATTTTTGGGTGCTCCCAAGTTGGGGGCATAAATATTTACAATTGTTAGATCTTCTTGTTGGATAGACCCCTTTATTATGATGTAGTGCCCTTCTTCATCTCTTGTTACAGTCTTTAGTTTAAAGCCTAGTTTGTCCCATATAAGTATTGCTACTCCACCTTTCTTTTGGCATCTATTTGCATGATAAATATTTCCCCATCCCCTCTCTGTCAATCTACAGGTGTCTTTAGGTCTAAAATGAGTCTCTTGTAGGTGGCCTATAGATGGGTCTTGCTTTTATATATATATTCATTCTTTGGATTGGGCATTTAGTCCATTTACATTCAGAGTAATTATTAATAGAAATGAATTTAGTGCTATTTTATTACTTGTTTCATTGTTGTTTCTGGAGATTTTCTCTGTTCCTTTCTAGTCTCCTTCACGTTTGGTCTTTCCTTCCCACTTGAAGTGTCCCCTTCAATATTTCTTGCAAGGCTGGTTTAATGGTCAAGAACTCCATTAGTTTTTGGTTGTTTGTTTGGGAAATTATTTATCTCCCCTTCTATTCTAAATGATGGCCTTGCTAGGTAGAGTATTCTTTTCTGCAGATTGTCCCCATTCAGCACATTGAATATATCATACCACTTTCTTCTGGCTTGCCAAGTTTCTGTGGAGAGATCTACTGTTAAGTTAGTAGTCTTCCCTTGTAAGTTAGGGACTTATTTTGTCTTGCTGCTTTTAGGATTTCCCTTTATCTCTATTTTGCAAATTTCACTACAATATGTTGCCCTGCTTTTGTTGCTTTTGATGGGAGTTCTCTCTGCCTCCTGGATTTGGATGACTGTTTCCTTCCCCAGATTAGGGAAGTTTTCAGCTATAATTTCCTCAAATAAACCTTCTGCCCCCCTTTTCCCTCTCTTCTTCTTCTGGGGCTCCTATGATAGGAATGTTATTAAGCTTTATGGAGTCACTGAGTTCCCTCAGTCTACTTTTGTGATCCAAGATTTTTCTTTCCCTATCGTGCAGCTTCATTATTTTCCATAATTTTATCTTCTACATCACTGATTTATTCCTCTGCTTCATCCATCCTTGTGTTCATTACATTCAGCTGGTTTCAAATCTCAATTATTGTGGTTTTCCTTTTGTTTTGACTAGCTTTTAGGTCTTTTATCTCTGTGGTAGAGGTCTCCCTGATGTCTTCCATCCTTTTCTCAAACTCAGCTAGCTGTGTTTGAGGGATGAAGCAAACCTAAGGTCTTTGTACTCTGTTGTCATCTTAGGTCCTGAGATTACATTTCCAAACGGCAAAATGTGGAAAGATTTCCATTCTCACACTACTAAATTTGTTCATGTCCAAACCAAAAGAAAACCACTTATGCCTTTAGCATCATCTTAGAAAATGAAGAATAAGATTAGCAGAGCTGTTATCAACTAGACAGAAAAATGTAATATATGGGCACTAGATTTTGAGTCCAAATAGGCTTTTCACATAAATTAACAAATAATATTCTAGTTTACAGTATACATTTTAGGATTTGTATAGGTACTTAGTCAAAATACGAATTCAGAGTATTATTCTACAAAATGTGTTATTTCCATTATCCCTCTAAAATTAACTCAGACAATAATAGTAGGGGTATATACATTGGTAAACACTATATCAGAAATTATTGAAACTTGGAAGATGATTGAAATTACTTGTTTAAATGGGAAAAGAACAGTTTCATAAATCTCTAAGTGCTTGTGTATTTGGCAATTTTTAAGTGATAATTTATGTTTCATCTTGACCAGAAGCAAAGAGGTTGACCACTTGACTTGTTTTTATAACTTTCCTCTTCATTTAATTCATCTTCTTACACTCTTAAATGTTCCCAGAACTTATAAACACACCTTTTATTAAATATCCCTTTTTGCCAGTCATCTCTCTGTAGGTTTTAAAGTCTTCCTTTTAAATTTCAATCTTTTTTCTACCATATGTCTGGAATACCATTCAAGCCCCATTTCAACAAGCTGTTTCTTGACCATCAAATTCCTGCAAATTTTACCTCTTTCAAAAATCCACTACAACTTAGTTTTCATGTATTTCACTTCTGGACTTGTTTAATTCTTTCCATTTTCAATGTTCTTAATATCTATTTGTATCATTCTATTCCAGATTATATATTTCTATGCAGCGGAAGTGATAGAAGTTTGTTTCACCTTGGATCAAACATGATAAACATCCTTATGATGGGAACATCTAAGAGTTGTATATAATGTGTGTGTTTTTATGTGTATTTGTGAATGTAGTTCCTTTAAACCTGAAAATATCTATATTTCATTTCAGGAAGATATCCATACGCAAACTTCTACAATAAGCAAGTATATAACAAAGATCAAAAATAAACCTTTTAATTTTAGGATGACTTTAGGGAATGTCAGTGTTGGCTTTGGCCATTACTGTGAACATTAAGAATAGCATGACTTATTTAACCAACATTCGGACACTAAATTAAAAAACAAAAAACCTCTGCCTTTACATATCTTCTTTCAGTTCAAATTAGAATATATTTCATTTTCGTTACAACAGAGAGGAGTGGAAAGAATGGGTTTCTCATAACCACAAATCAATGTATAAACCCTGATCAATGAATGCAAACCTCCTCTGTATATTTGAAATATTTTTATCCATTTTGGCATAGTCTATGTCAGGAAGCAATCCATTAGGTTTTAAAAAGAGGAAAGCCAATAAAGATAGGCTAGATGTCAAATTCTCACAACTCTCATACTTCTGGTACAAGAACTAGCTTTCCTGTCTGCTACATTCAATTGTCTAAATGTGGATAATTTGAAAAGTCACACACAGACACACACAGACACACTCATCTTAATTCTTCCATGCATTTTCCATGGGAATATTGAAAAGTATCTTTGTCTTAGTTTTGCTCTACTTGAAAAATGAAAATACTAATATTGATCCAGGAGTGTTATGATGATTCATCATTTGTAGTCTGAAACTAGAAAAACCTCAGACATGAAAGAGCCATCTGTGCAACCTCTGTCATCTTTCAAAAAGCAGAATTTGGATGTGCAACTAAACTTTGTCTGATAAAACAGGCAAGTAGTAAAACAAGAAGCAAGAAGTAAAACAGCTTCTTTTCATATGGTGGACTCTGAAGTCTTGCTTTCTACAGGAAAGCTTCATTGTGAGGTTGATTACTCACAGGCTGCAGCTGTCACACTTTATCATATAATAGCTAAATGAGATATCATAGCATAGCATATATTACTGACACATTTTTTAGTCTATTCCTAAACTATGACCAAGATTTATGGCTAGCATGACTACAAATCACAAGGTGACTTCTTCACTCAGAAACTTGTGCTGAAATATTAGGCCACAGCTGCTCTGTGAAACAAAAGCCTTGTAATTACTTCCTCACCAGGGATGAGTAACAATTTGTGCCAAGTGAGAAACAGCAAACACGTGGGGAAGTGGTTGCCTTCTTGTTAAGGCTGTATTGTCATATTTTGTGTCTAAAACAAGATATTAAGATCTTTGATTGTTAGGAAGGTCCTAGAAATACTGTGCAGAGGCATAGCTTTTTGGTAGGTGATGCAGATCTCTAGGGACGTGGAAATACTATATTCTCTTCTGAAGATTTTCCTTTTTGTTCTCATTGTGGTACTAAGTTCATCTACTAAGAAATAAACCCTGAAGGAATTTGTACTTGTGACCCAGGAAAGGGAAAATTTGTCAAAATTTGTTACTTACATTGCCTTTATCCCTCTGGCTAAGACTGGTTCTTATAAATACTGCTGGAGGATAGAGATGGACCAATATGGCCTGGTGGGTTAAAATGTGATTGACTATTTCAGTTGAAGGGGAGAAATGTGCTACAGTATATACTCCTGGTGGAGAAAAGCTCAGAAAGTTAAGCATGGGTTATGAAAGATTTGTGCCTGGAGAAATTGATTCATTTGTTCCACTGGGAATGTGGGGGAGAAGAACAGATGATATTAAACCTCAACATTCAAAAGAATTATTTTAGTTCTCTATTATCCTGTAATTATTACGGCTCTGCAAGTCTCTACTTGTTCTGCAGTACCCTAAATTTTTGCTAAATGGTTTAGCACATCTGCAGTAAGAAATGTGTAAAAAGGAAAAATTCAATGAATTTAATAATCTGTGGTTGGTTTGACTGCCTTAGGAGAGGATTCTAAAAATATATAAATTATTTCAGGGTCACTTAAACTGCTAGCAAAACTGCAGCTATTGGTTAAAGTAATGAAAGTTGAAGCTAGCCCCAAAATGACACTCCACCCCAACCTAGAAAAGAAATGAAAATGAAAGTTTGCAGCTCCTGTAGCATACATTTATTTATAAAGTGCTTAGAAAGCAGAATACCCAGAATCTGTGGGCAGTTACACTCTGGTGAGCAAAACTTAGGCAAAATTATTCTCTTGGGTTATAGGATTTCCCTTTTGTGTTATTTAATCTGAATGTGGATGCTCCAACCCTAAACTTCTGAAGTCAATGTAAACAGGTGTTGCACCATACAGATTATCAAAAATCTGTATTCTTTGTGCTATGGAGTGGATTCAGATATTCAAAAGAAGAATGAGAAATTGCATCATGAAGGTACATATGGAAGGATCCTAGGTACTATTTGTAATCACCTAGAGAAAAAAAAAGTACATAGAATTCCTGAGTAGCAGCTCTGTAGGTCAGGTTTTGTTGTTGCTATTGTTGTTTTTGTTTGTTTGCTTGCTTGTTTTGCCCAAACCTCAGAGTAGTGTAGAAAATCACAGTGGTTGCAAAATATTCAAGTCCTTCACTTTTGAAATCCAGAATTATCAGTTTGAATTTAACAGTAAAATTTAATCTATTTATGCATGCCAGATTGCATGCAAATGAAAGATCTGTCTGCTCAATTCTAGGTTGCCTATATGGCAGAGGCTCAAGAGAAGTATAACCCACCCTTCCCAGGACTGTCTTAGCAAATTAGGAAGAGCCAATCCTTTGGTCCTATTAAGTTTACCACACACATCTTGATGGAACCATAAAAAAAAAAAAGTATGCATCTGCTTGAACAAAGAGTGAATAAAGATCCTAAATGCTTTGAATGCTTCTTAGAAATACAACTTGGTATTCACCCTGCAAGTCTTCTTTCTGCCTCCACCCCCCCAAACAAAACAAAACAAAACAAAATAAAACAAAACACTCTTGCTTCCCTGGAAATCAATTTTATGTGAATATGAGACCATCTTGAGGTGAATATTATGAGGGTAGTAAGCTTACTCTATGGGAGTGACTGACACTTCCCCTTCAAGAAAACAAGCAAACAAAACAAACAAATAAAAACAACCTCAGATGTACTGTAATACCACCTCTGGTCAACTGTCCTGCCACAGACAGAGGGAAAAATGAACTCCCATTATCCAACTAGCTTTCTGCTGTTAGACCTTTATTGAATTGGGGGCATTTTAAATTAACAGGAGAAATTTGACATAGCCAAATTTGAGCAGTTTTTTATCTTCTCACAAGTCCTGTGGAAGCATTTTTGTAAGAGGGTGCAACATTAAGTTTAAGTTGAAACTGTTTTAGTATTTCTATTATACACATTGTTTCAGCAGTTTAAGTTCAAGAGCAAAATTTCAGTGCTTTCCACTCATTTTTCCTTACCTTGCAGAGATCTTTAATTTCTCTAACTATGGTACCATTTTTCATATAGTTCTCTTAAGGTTGCCTGGCTTTTTAATGTAATGGTCATTTTCATATCTTAATAAAACAAAAATTGAATTATATGCACTACTAGGCAAGCATGACATGACTTTTGCTAGCATATGTAACGTGTGAAAACCTGGGGAAAAATACTATTCAATTTAAGTTCCACTTGAGCACACTGTAGTGCGCTGGGAATGAGTTCTGTCTTAATGGCATTGAAAAAAGGTAGAAAGCAGGGAAAGTTGGAGATCACTGATTTGAACCTAATTAAAGGACCTGACAAAAATGCTAGAAAGCCAGATGGTAAAGTCCATTTCTTAGTACTGTGCCAGTCCTGGGATGGAATATGTTTAGCAGTTGACATTCTGCAAGGGTAGACTGATAATATCAGCAGTGAAACCAAAAGAATTTTGTTAACACTGCTAGGCTCTACTTTTAAAATTCTCTCATGCTTCTGTATCTAAGTAGAAATAAGAAAACAATGTAACTTCTTGATTTTAATCAAATTTTAAAATTCTATAAGAACTTCAAGTATTTGATTACTATTGAATATCTCCAACACTAATTTGAAAACGAAATACTACATCATTATAATATAATACCAAAGAGTCAAGTGTAAATTCAGCACTCTAGAATGATTATCATTCCAGAGAAAAATTGTTCTTTAATTTTAAAAAGTTAAATAATCAATTATTTGAAAACAGTATTTGAACTAAAGTGCTTAAAGAAATAGTATCCAAAATTAGGTAGTTTTTGGTTATTCCAAATATAAACACTTAAGAATTGGAAATTTCATTTGTTTATACAATACGAGATATACCTTTCTTGAATATTTTCATTGCCATGACTTTAGACATTCCTACATAGAACAAATAAAAATAGTTAAATAAGAAATTTTCTTTTCCTACCCAGATTGTCTTCTGTCATTAATATAGTGTTGCAATGAGGTATGGGTAGAGACCCTCAAATGATGAGTATTTATCCACATGTGTTGAGTGTTATTAAAAAATTAAATGTAATTAGGAACTGGGAGAACTATGTTTTGAAATGCTTTATTTGAAAAAGTGGAGGAGAGTTTAAAAAGTGTCACGTGCCTATTCAAGGACAAAGACGAGAAAAGGGAAAAGAGTGAGGAAAAGCCAAAATTGTCATGGGTGCCTAATTTTGCCATCAGAAATTAACTTTTGGAGCATTGATTCATAGCCTTGATTGTCTTCAATCTGTTTGTTCCTCTGTGATGTAACCAAATAATTTATTGGTAACTAAGTCTTCTATAAGTGCCAGAAAAGAGTAAATATATCTTCCTTTTTCCAGTGAACAAACAGTAATGCCTGGGATTTATAGTCTTCCTTTTCCAAAGAACTCAGGGGAAGACATTTTGTTGCCCATTTCATCTCAAATAGCAAAGAGACTTTAACAAGAAATTTAGGTGGTGTCAGGGACACTGCTAATGAGGTTTGTTAAATACCAGGTTTTATAAAGTAGGATGTTAGTTCTCTGCCTTCAAGTAGAATTCACTCAGTATCACAATCTCTGAAAACTTTCATAAATTCTCTCAGGGCAATTTGTTACATGGACTATTGTCAAACACCATATTTGCCATCCTTGCATTCCCAAGACTATATGAACCATCAAATAAATAACCATCTAAACTATTCTACACCCAAGGCATACCAATGGCTGAGTAAATGACTTGTCAGAATGTTCTTCATTGCTGTTGGAGAGAAATAGGGTTTTTTGGGTTTTTTTTTTTTTTTTTTTGGTTGGCAGTCACCATCTTGGCCAAAAAAAACATTGTTTTCTCACTCCATTTGGTTCTCTAGTGCTAAAACTGTCTTTCAGTTTTCCAATTCTTTCTGATGCATCCCTGGGCTGCATTCATATAATGTTTAGAATTTTTATTTGAATTTGCATATTTTATATGATTTATTTTTACTAAACATGCTCCCCCAAATATCCAATAATAGAGTTTTGACTTGAACATATTGTTGTACATACAAATGCTAAAAAATTATGTAGCCATTATCCTTTCTTTAAAAAATCAACTATATTGAGGCATAATTTATGCACAGTCAACTGAATCCATTAAAATTGTACAATTTTACAAGTTTTGAGTTTTGACAGGCATATATACCCATGAAAATATTAGCACGCTCAAGATACATACCATTTCTATCACCACCAAAAGACTATTTGTGCTACTTTGCAATCCATCCTACATTCTGTATGTCCCAGGCAACAGATGATTTGCTTTCTGTCTCTCTAAATTAATTTGCACTTTCCTGAGTTTAATCTAAATAGAATAATGCAGTATGTGGTGTTTTTGGCTAGCTTCTTTTATTTGGCATTATTATTTTCTGATTCATTCATTTTGTCAGGTGTATTAATAGTTTATTTCTTTCTATTGTTTTTTTTTAAAGATTTTATTTATTTATTGGACAGAGAGAGACAGAGAGAGAGAAAGGGAACACCAGCAGGGGGAGTGGGAGAGGGAGAAGCAGGATTTCCTCTGAGCAGGGAGCCCGATGCCAGGCTCAATCCCAGGACCCTGGGATCATGACCTGAGCCGAAGGCAGACACTTAATGACTGAGCCACCCAGGTGCCCCGATTTTTTTTATTGTTGAGTATTATTCCATTATATGAATATGCCACATTTTATTTATTAAATTGTTGAAGGACATTTGTATTGTTTCAAATATGGGTTATTACAAATAAAGGCGCTATTAACTTTTTATGTACAGGTTTTTGTAGGTATATGCTTTCATTTCATTTAGGTAAATACTGAGGAGTCAAATTGCTGAGTTTTAAAATAGTGTATGTGTGTATTTTAAGAAATTGCTAAACTGTTTTCCAAAAAATTGTACTATTTTTCATTCCCATCCAAAATGTATAAAAATGCCAGTTACTCCTTATCGACATGAAAACTTTTCTTAAAAGATTTTAGTCATTTTACATTTTTAGTGGTACACCATTCTGGTTTTAATTTGCATTTCCCTGATGACTGATATATCGAGTATCTCTTCCTGTGCTTATTGACCATTTGTGTGTCTTCTTTTGTGAAGTTTCTGTTCAAATGTTTTGTGAATTTTAATTTTTATTACTGAGTTGTAAGAACTCTTTATAAAAGCCAGATACAAGTCCATTGATGTAAGCAACGTAAGAAATTTACTCCCAGTTTGTGGCTCATATTCTTATTTTCCTAAAGAAATAAGTAAGAATAAAGAAAACTTTGCTTTTTTAAAGAGCAAAAAACGTTTATGTTTGATGAAGTCTAATTTAACAATTTCTTTTCTTTTATGGTTACTGACTTCTGTGACTTGAAAATATTTACATACACCAAAGTCATAAATATTTTATCCTATGTTTCTTCTAAGATGTTATACTTTCAGTTTTTTATATTGAGGTTTATGATCCATTTTGAGTGAATTTTGAATAATGCTTGAGGTAAGTTTCAACATTAATTTTTTTTTACCATGTAGATATCCAGTTTCAGCACTACTTGTTTTAGATTTTCCTTTCTCCATTAAATGGCCTTGATAATTTGTTGAAAAATATTTTGACCATGTATATGAGACTATTTATGGACTATTTTTGTCCTTTGATCAGTATGTTTGTCCTTTCTTTCATACCAGACTCAATTACTATTGCCTTATAGTAAGTCTTGAAATCAGGCAGTATAAGTCCTCTTTGTTCTTTTTGAAAAAATTGTTTTGGCAATTCTAGGTCACTTGCATTTCCATATACACTTAAAATCAACTTCGCAATTTCTGCCTATAATAAAAAATCCCTGCTGGAAATTGGATTTGGATTGTGTTGAATCTACAGATTAATTTTGGGAGAAATGACATTTCAACAACATTGAATTTTCCAGTCTATGATGGTGGCTCTCCTCTTTATTTTCTTCCTTTTACTCACTTTTGATTTATTTTTTCCTTATGTTTTTAGCCTGTTGAGGTGGGAATTTAGGTCATTAATATTAGTATTTTTTTCTTTTCTAATATAAGCATTTAAAACTATGAATTTCCTTCTAAGGACTGCATTTTGACACATTTTATTTTAATTACCATTCAAGTGGAATAATTTTTAGTTTTCTCGGTTTCTTTGCAATTTCTTTTTTAACTCATGAATTATCAGGAAATATCTTGGTTAAGTTCTAAATATTTGGGAATTTTGTAGACCATTATTGTTTCTGGTTTCTAATGTAATTCTGCTGTGTTCAGAAACTATACTCTGCATGATTTCAATTCCTTTTTTAAAGTTTTTATTTAAAGTCAAGTTTGTTAATATGCACTGTAATATTAGTTTCAGGTGTTCAGTACAGTGATTCAACACCCCATGCTCATCACAACAAGTACACTTCTAATACTGTCACCTATTTAATCCATCCCCCTACCCACTCCCCTCTGGTAACCATCAGTTTGTTCTCTAGAGTTGAGTCTGTTTCTTGGTTTGCTTCACTGTCTCTCTTTTTTCCCCTTTGCTCATATGTTTTATTTCTTAAATTCCACATATGAGTGAAATCATATGGTATTTGTCTTAGTTTTCTTTGGTCTGAAATGAAAACTGGAAGTTTATTCTATACCAGTTGCTTCCTTCAAATTTTGACTTCTCTTTCAAATCCACATGATTTTAATTTGTAGAGTTTAATTCATCAGAGGGTAATTTTAAGAGCTTACTCATACTGAAAGTAGAATTCCCACAAACCTATTTTTGAAAAATATTTAGAACTTGGGGAAGTGTTTATGTCATCATGATAAATGAAAAATATAATGAGCAGAATGCATTCCAGTTCTAGAAATTAAAGTAGTTATACATTTATAATGTATAAAAATGAAAAGGAAATTTATCTACGTCCTCTCAGAGATTATTTCATGGTATTTGGATATGGCTGATTTTTTCATCCTTTAGAGTTTGATATATTTTTAAGAACATCACATTCAATTTTATGATCAGATACATAATAAAATTGATTCAAAAAGATGTTGAAAGGCAATAAATTAATAAATAATAAGTGAATCACATGGTTAATAAATCATCTAGAATTTCAAAGGAGGAAAAGAATATCAAGACCAGAAGATTACAACAGTTTTTCATGGAGAAGGTAAGATATGAAATATTTCTAAAAGTGGACATTTTAAATGAGTGTTGGTCAATACAGATAGAATGGAAGAAACATTCCAATATTTTTCTTGTTATGGAATTTTAGTTCTTGAATTCAAGAAGGTATATGCCAAACCTGTCTCTTGTTTGAG
Organism: Ursus americanus; assembly: GCF_024610735.1. Taxonomy (NCBI): domain Eukaryota; kingdom Metazoa; phylum Chordata; class Mammalia; order Carnivora; family Ursidae; genus Ursus; species Ursus americanus. The sequence goes on along the minus strand of NC_142164.1, from coordinate 48,377,961 downwards.
CTGCAATGAGTTTGTTACATTGTGTTTCATCCATAGACTGATTCTGTTAGCAGGACTGGCAGAAGGATAGATTACTCATTCAGCCTTCTGCTTGGTTTCTGTTTCTGGCTTAGTCACTGGGACTGGGGAACTAGGCAAGAGAAGAATGAAGTGATTGATAACTTTTATTTATTTATTTTTGCTTCTGTTGTTTTCTTTTAATTTCCTCCAACATTTTATTTTTCATTTAGGGAAATATTCTCAAACTGAGATAATAAACTCATAAATCTTCATCAAACTTCATGGGAAAATTATTCCTTATTCCTTTGAAATAATATTCCCAGCTTTCAATTTCTAATATTAAAAAAACCCACATTGTTAAAATTTTAAAAAATAAAAATTGAACTTGGAATTATAAACTAAATACTTAAAACATATCATGTAACATTTTGATAAGAACTTCAGAGAGCTTTTTTGGAATACAATGTGATGATTAAGCTTTCTAATTTTAACAAAATTTTAAATGAACATACCCTACTTGCCAGAAGTCTTATATTGAGTAAATAATTTTTTATTCTTTGCAATTTAACTTTTAGATTAAAGAGGCAAGTTACAATAAAAATAAACTACATATAAGATATTTAATCACAAATCTAACTTTCAGGGCATAGCCTAGAGTGAACACTGACTGAAGATTTCCCTGCTGTCCTCTATAGGGATCGCCGATGTTCAGTATGATGAACCTGAAGCCCTGCAAAACTGTGGGTCTTCAAAGGAAGTTTCGATTATGTTGAGAATACAAGACAGGGAAATAGGTTCATATATTTTAGAAAGATTATAAGTAAGTTTACCAAAATTGAAAAGTTATTATTTAAACATCAGATAAAATTCTGTTAATTGAAGTATTTTATTTATTGAACATTTCAACTAATTGGTTTTTAATTCTTATATATTTTGAAATAATATAATCATGCAATATTCTTAGGAAAAGCAAAGACTATAATAGACAAAATGGTAACTTGTGTTCAATTTTTTGCTTGTGTTCTCTATATTTGTCATTGCAGTTAGTCAAATTTTCTAATATATGGGAATCCAAATCATCCCTCCACAACCAGCGATAATAAATATTAAGATATAGTGGATTTTTAAATAAATGTATACTTTCAATGAGGCTGCAAAGAATGCTTGGGCATTGGTCATTTAAAATCCACATAAGTGTCTAGAGTAGAAATACCTAGTAGAATTTCCTGTGAAATTGGAATTGTTCTCTATCTGCACTGTCTGTTACGGTAGCCACTATTCACATGTACTTAAGTGTATGTATTCACACTTAAAATGAGGGTGGTGTAGCATAGGAAATGAATTTTTATTTTCATTAATTAATTTGACTAGATTCAGAGTTCTCACAGATGATTAAAGTGGAAAAGTAATGATAAAACTTAAGTAGTTTTTTCCCTTTGCCTTAACACTTCTTTAAATGTGAATTTAGTTAAAAACCAAAAATTCAGAAATGCTTTTTTTTTAAAGATTTTATTTATTTATTTGACAGAGATAGAGACAGCCAGCGAGAGAGGGAACACAAGCAGGGGAAGTGGGAGAGGAAGAAGCAGGCTCATAGTGGAGGAGCCTGATGTGGGGCTCGATCCCATAATGCTAGGATCACGCCCTGAGCCAAAGGCAGACGCTTAACTGTTGTGCCACCCAGAAGAATTAACATAGTTAAAATGTCCATGCTACCCAGAGCAATTTACACATTCAGTGCTATCCCGATCAAAATACCAATGACATTTTTCAAAGAACTGGAACAAATAGTCCTTAAATTTGTATGGAACCAGAAAAGGCCCCGAATCACCAAGGAGCTGTTGAAAAGCAAAAACAAAGCTGGGGGCATCACAATGCCGGATTTTGAACTGTACTACAAAGCTGTGATCGCAAAGACAGCATGGTACTGGCACAAAAACAGACACATAGACCAATGGAACAGAATAGAGAACCCAGAAATGGACCCTCGGCTCTTTGGGCAACTAATCTTTGATAAAGCAGGAAAAAACATCCGGTGGAAAAAAGACAGTCTCTTCAATAAATCGTGCTGGGTAAATTGGACAGCTACATGCAAAAGAATGAAACTTGACCACTCTCTCACACCATACACAAAGATAAACTCCAAATGGACGAAAGACCTCGATGCGAGACAGGAATCCATCAAAATCCTAGAGGAGAACATAGGCAGCAATCTCTACGACATCGGGCAAAGCAACCTTTTTCATGACACATCTCCAAAGGCAAGAGAAACAAAAGATAAAATCAACTTGTGGGACTTCATCAAGATAAAAAGCTTCTGCACAGCCAAGGAAACAGTCAAAAAAACCTAAGAGGCAGCCCACAGAATGGGAGAAGATATTTGCAAATGACACTACAGACAAAAGACTAGTATCCAAGATCTACAAACAACTTGTCAAACTCAATACACAAGAAACAAATAAACAAATCAAAAAATGGGCAGAAGATATGAACAGACACTTTTCCAATGAAGACATACAAATGGCTAACAGACACATGAAAAAATGTTCAAAGTCATTAGCCATCAGGGAAATTCAAATCAAAACCACAGTGAGATACCACCTTACACCAGTTAGAATGGCAAAAATTGACAAGGCAAGAAACAACAATTGCTGGAGAGGATGTGGAGAAAGGGGATCCCTCCTACATTGTTGGTGGGAATGCAAGTTGGTACAGCTATTCTGGAAAACAGTGTGGAGGTCCCTTAAAAGTTAAAAATTGAGCTACGCTATGACCCAGCCATTGCACCACTGGGTATTTACCCCAAGAATACAGATGTAGTGAAGAGAAGGGCCATATGCACCCCAATGTTCATAGCAGCATTGTCCACAATAGCTAAATCGTAGAAGGAGCCGAGATGCCCTTCAACAGATGACTGGATTAAGAAGTTGTGGTACATATACACAATGGAATATTACTCAGCTACCAGAAAGAATGAGTTCTCAACATTTGCTGCAGCATGGACGGCACTGGAGGAGATAATGCTAAGTGAAATAAGTCAAGCAGAGAAAGACAATTATCATATGATTTCTTTCATCTATGGAACGTAAGAACTAGGAAGATCGGTAGGGGAAGAAAGGGATAAAGAAAGGGGGGTAATCAGAAGGGGGAATGAAGCATGAGAGACTATGGACTCTCAAAAAAGCTTTTTAATCCATCGCAGTCAGTCTTCAAATAAAGAAGAAGAGGATGACATAATTGAATATGCAATTGAAATATTTGTTTGTTCATTTGTGACATGGTTTGAATATCTCTTGAGTTTTAACTTTTTTGAAATGCTGGGTGTTTGGCACTCTGTTAAACTAGTTGAAATTGGTTTAAAAAGCATATGCTTAAAATTAAAAGATGAATACTTAAGCTTAATTTGTTAAAATATTTATATTTTTGTGTAGAACAGAATCCTGAATGAATAGTTTTGTCTGAATTATACAAAATCATTTTAATTGTATAGGTTTTGGAAATGGCTGATATCTTTCTAATAGACAGCATGACAATAATTTCTCAAGTGAAGGGAGAATGTGATGATTAAGCAAAATTGTCCCTTTTCAAATTCTATCATTAAACTTAAGGATTTGCTGTGAGTACCTTACAGTAGTTATGGTTAGAAATATTTATGAACTCCTTTTTTTCCGTGGTAAGATATTTTATGGGATGTTGGTGTTGGAGGCATGGCATGACAAGAATGGGATTATACAAATAAAGATGTTGTAGACCTTCATAGAGTTTTTATACTCATCTAAGTATTCTTGATGTTTTTGGCTTGCTCTCTCTTTCTCAGTACTTGAGCACATACTTTTAACTTACTGTACTATTGTCCATGGACTTAATGTGCATCACTGTAGTCACTGTTAGGGAAAAAATAAATTTCCTCAAATCCCAAGCAAGCATTTTGAAATACCATTCAATATTCTACCTTTAACTTTCAGTCAGTTAACTTCTTCATCATAGTCTCTCTTTCTGCTCCCTGATAGAGGTTAGAGTAAGAAACATTGGCAAAAAGCTTGGAGGAAAGACAGGAAGAGGAAGAGCAGTCTGCAGGCTCTATTTTCAACTTCAAGGTTGCTATAATATGAGTGATTAATACGCCAGGTCTTATATTCTTGGTCTTTAAAAGTGCCTTACAGTATACTTCAGTTAACAGTTTATTGCTTTCATTCTCCACCCCCTCTACAGTGAAGTGTTTTGCTAATGCTAGGAAATCTGCTGATTACATATTGCCCTTCCCCACTGAAAACAGAAATAAGTGCTCTGTCACTCTTCAACATTATTTTCCATTTTCAATACCTACTGTGCTATGTGTCTCAGTGGAATACTTTGTAGGTGGTTAAATTCAAATTTATTTTTCTACCAATAAAATGTTATAAAATTTGCTGTAATGGCCACAATCTGTATTATATGTTGTATAGATAATAGGATAATTTTCCTAATGAAAATAGGTAATATATGCTATACTTATGGAGTTTTAACTTTGATAATAATGCCTTTTTTGGTGACCATAGTCTTCACTTTTCTGATGTATGGTTTTGTAAAAATGACAGGTGGTTTAACTCATTATCCTTAAGTGGCTCAATAAATAGATTCTTAATGATCCTATAAATAAATTTTAAAATTATTTTGCTCAATAAATGCCTAAATGGTAGGAGTTTTAAGTCCTGCAAACTTTACTCAAAATAAATTTATTTTTAAATGTAATAATTGGTTTTATTTATTTTAGAAAAAGAAGTAGCTCTTTTAAAATCTAAAAGTGATTTAAGAATTGAAATTTTTGTTAATTGCGCACAATTGTTACATAGACTTAGAAAAATCTAAAAGACCCTTTTGAAGGAAAATTGCACTTCCTCAGCTCTGTTAATGCTTTGCTTCTGTCTTGTTCCAGTTGCTTGCTCAAGCCTTCTAGTGATTATTTTTAAGACACTGATTGAATGCATTATCAAACACTGTTGTGGCGGTTCCGCTGCATGAGCATTGGAAGAATTAAAGGAGAATGGGGACAATTCACTTACAAAGGTTTGAAAAAAAGACTAGAAAGACTGGATTCTGGTACTTGTTTAAGCTCTCATGCTTCTTTTCTCATGAAAAGAGAAAAGTCACGTATGTCAGGCCAACTAGCTTCTTAGAATTAGATTTAAAAAAAATTGTTCAAAGATCATTTCTGACCTTACTAGAAGATTCTGTACTCTGTGAGAGACTGCAGAGGGTGCTGATAAATAAATCCTACCTTTCTTGTCTGTGGTCCTTTAAGTGTCAGGCTATCTCAGGATTCAGTACCAGTTGTCATCCTGATATTCATTCAGTCAGAAATAGGAAGTAGTTAGAAGCAACTAGTAGCTTTCCAGGAAAAGAAAGTAGTCCTTCATAAGACCCTATATGTAGGATGACTCTGTGAAAAGTAATTATTTCAAGGTACATTACCTAAAACCCAACAAGTTAAATCTTGAAGTGGCATTTTAAGCTTGAAGTTGTTTCCAAAAAAGTTTTAAAAATTTATATGTGAAAGCTCTCCTTTTCCAGATTTTTCCTATGTATACCTCACACACACGGATGTTTTAAAATGTAAATCAGATAATGCTATATATTTAATTTTGTTATTCGATTTTTTTCAAGTTTTTGTTTAAATTCCAGTTAGTTAACATACAGTGTAATAATATTAGTTTCAGGTATAGAATTTAGTGATTCATCACTTACATACAACACCCAGTGTTTATCACAAGTGCTTTCCTTAATACGCATCACCTATTTAACCCATCACCCAGCCCACCTCCAGCAACCCTGTTTGTACTCTATAGTTAGGAATCTGTTTCCTGGTTTGCCTCTCTCCCACCCACTTCCATGTTCATGTGTTCTGTTTCTTAAATTCCACATATGTGTAAAATCATATGGTATTTGTTTTTCTTTGAATAAATTATTTTGCTTAGCATAATACTCTCTAGCTCCATCCAAGTCATTGCAAACGGCAATATTTCATTCTTTTATACAGCTGATTAATGTTCCATTGTATACATATACCATCTCTTCTTTATCCATTCATAAATTGATGGATATTTGGGCTCTTTCTATAATTTGGCTAATGTTGATGAGGCTGCTATAAACATGGGGGTTTATGTGTACCTTCTAATCAGTAATTTTGCATCCTTTGGGTTAATACCTACTAGTGCAATTGCTGGATCATAGAGTGGTTCTATTTTTAAACATTTGAGGAACCTCCATACTGTTTTCCAGAGTGGCTGAATGAGTTTGCATTCCCACTAACAGTGTAAGTGGGTTCCCCTTTCTCTGCATCCTCACCAACACTTATTGTTTCCTGTCTTGTTGATTTTAGCCATCTGGCTGGTGTGTGGTGATATCTCATTGTAGTTTTGATTTATATTTCCCAGATGTTGAGTGATGTTGAACATCTTTTCATGTGTCTGCCTGTTAGCTAGCCATCTGTAGGTCTCTTTAGAGAAATGTCTATTCATACCTTCTGCCCATTTTTTAACTGGATTATTTGTTTTTTGGGGTGTTGAGTTTGATAAGTTCTTTATATATTTTGGATACTAACCCTTTATCAGATACGTTATTTGCAAATATCTTTTTCCATTCTGCAGGTTGTCCTTTAGTTTTGTTGATTGATTCCTTCACTGTGCATATGCTTTTTATTTTGATGAAGTTCCAATAGTTTATTTTTGCTTTTGTTTCCCTTACCTCACGAGACATGTCTAGCAATAAGTTGCAATGGCCTATGCCAATGAGGTTACCACCTGTGTTCTTCTCTGGAATTCTGATGGTTTGCTGTCTCACATTTAGGTCTTTCATTCATTTTGCACTTATTTTTCTGTATGGTGTAAGAAAATGGTCTAGTTTCATTCTTTTGCATGTTGCTGTACAGTTTCCCAACATCATTTGTTGAAAAGACTGTCTTTTTTCTGTTGGATATTCTCTCCTGCTTTGATGAAGGTTAATTGACCATATAATTGTAGGTTCACTTCTGGGTTTTCTATTCTGTTCCATTGACCTTTGTGTCTGTTTTTGTGCCAGTACAATACTGTTTTGATGACTACAGCATTGTCATGTAACTCAAAGTCCAGAATTGTGATGCTTCCAGCTTTGCTTTTCTTCTTCAAGGTTGCTTTGGCTATTTAGGGTCTTTCGTGGTTCCATATAAATTTCAGGATTGTTTGTTGTAACTGTGAAAAATGCTAGTGATATTTTGATAGGGATTGTATTACGTGTGTAGATTGTTTGAGGTAGTATAGACCTTTTAACAATATTTGTTCTTCCAATCTATGAACATGAATGTGTTTCCATTTCTTTATGTCATCATCAATTTCTTTCATCAGTGTTTTATAGTTTTCAGTGTACGGATCTTTTGTCTCTTTTGCTAGATTTATTACTAGGTATCTTATAGTTTTTGGAGCAATTGTAAATGGGATTGATTCCTTAATTTTTCTTTCTGCTGCTTCATTATTGGTGTATAGAAATGCAACAGATTTCTGTACATTGATTTTGTATCTTATGACTTTCCTGAATTCTTTTATCAGTTCTAACAATTTTTTTGGTGCTCTTTTGAGTTTTCTATATAGAGTATCATGTCATCTGCAAATCAGGAAAGTCTGACTTCTTCCTCCCTGATTTGCAGTTCTCTGTGATTGGTAATCTTGGTGTTAGCGAATTGTTCCTGCTTATCTTCTGGGGCAAGGGGCCTGTGGAGCTGATTCTCAGGTGTCCTTGCACAGGTAGAATTGTGCCCCCTTTACCAGGGGGCCAGGCTCAGTGTAAGTGGCTCCGGATTGCACTATGTGGTGCTGTTTTGTTCCCTGAAGGCTTTCAGCACTGATGCGTGGGATAAAAATGGTGGCTCCTTGATCTCTAGCCCTGGAGCTGAAAGTTAGCACCCCCCACTCTTCAGTAAGCCCTCACAGAAAAGCAGTCAATCACTCTTGTCTCCCTGCTGTCCGTTGGAACTCTGTGTTCACCCAGCCTGTGACATAGCATTTTTATCTCAGGTGCATGACCCAGTTTCGAGTCTCCAAACTTTATGGACTCCTACAGCATGGACCCTTGCCAGGGGAGGGAGGGAGATCTTCCAGTGCTTCTGTCTTTTTCCAGGCTCCTGCCTGGAAAGCAGTCACATGACCTTGTAGCAGTTCACAGTTTATGGCAACACTGAGCAGAAAGCTGCTGCATAGACTTACTGTTTTCAGCAAGGTTCTCTGCTCTGATGTCCGGAAACTCTGCTGCACTCAGCACCCCTGTTCTTCTTGTGGCCCCAGGGATCCTGAGGACACATTGTCCTACCTAGGATTTGGCCCCACTTCACCATCTGAGCAATAGGGAAGTCCCCACTGTAGCAGGCTTCTAAAAGTTCCAAATTTGTGCTCCACTACTTATGATACTTTGTGGTAGCTTCCTTAAGCAAGCTCCCACCCCTCCATCCTATCTTCAGATATATCACCCCAGATTCATGTCTCTGCACCTCCTACCTCCAAAAAGTGGTTGCTTTTCTCTTTGCAGAATTGCAGCAATTCGTTTCTCACATTTCTGATTTATTTTGCAGGTGTTCAGAATGATTTGATAATTATCTAGCTGAATTCCAGAAAGCAGATGAAATTAGTGTCCTCTACTCCTCCTTCCTTGCTAATTTGGATGTCTTTTATTTCTTTTTGTTTCTGATTGCTGAGGCTAAGAGTTCCAGTACTATGTTTAACAGTGGTGACAGTGAACATCCTTGTCTTGTTCCTCACCATAGATGAAAAGCTCTCACTTTTCCCCCCACTGAGGATGATTTTAGCTGTGGGTTTTTCATATATGGCCTTCATGATGTTGAGGTATGCTCCCTCTATTGCTACTTTGTTGGAAGTTTTTATCATGAATGGATGTTATACTTTGTCAAATGCTTTTTCTGCCTCTATGGTTCTTATGCTTTCTTTTATTAATTTGGTGTATCACATTGATTAATTTGCAAATATTATGCCACACTTGCAGCCCAGGAATAAATCCCACCTGACTGTGGTGAATGATTCTTGTAATGTCTGTCGGATTCATTTTGCTAGTATTTTGTTGACAATTTTTGCATCCATGTTCATCAGGGATGTTGGCCTGTAGTTCTTTTTTTAATGAAGTCTTTGTCTCGTTTTGGATTTCAGGGTAATGCTGGCCTTGTAGAATGAGTTTGGAAGTCTCCCTTCCATTTCTATTTTTGGATATAGTTTGAGAAGAATAAGTATTAACTCTTCTTTAAATGTTTGGTAGAATTCCCCTATGAAGCCATCTGGCCCTGGACTTCTGTTTTTTGGGAATTTTTTGATTACTGATTCAGTTTCATTACTGTTAAAGTTTTCTATGTCTTCCTGTTTCACTTTTCATAGTTTATACGTTTTTAAGAATTTATTCATTTCTTCCAGATTGCCCAATTTATTGGTGGATAATTTTTCATAATATTCCCTTGTAATTCTACTTCTGTGGTGTTGATTGGTATTTCTTCTCTCTCATTTGTGATTTTATTTATTTGGGTCTTTTTTTGATAAGTCAGGCTAGGGATTTATCAATTTTATTAATTTATTTCAAAGGATCACCTCTTGATTTCATTGATCTGCCCTATTTTTTAGTTTCTATATCATTAATTTCCACTCTAATCTTTATTATCTTCTTCCTTCTGCTGGCTTTAGGCTTCATTTGTTTTTCTTTTTCTATCTTATTTAGGTGTAAGATGTGGTTGTTTATTTGAATTTTTTTTCTTGCCTCTTGAGGTAGGCCTCTATTGCTATATACTTCCATCTTACGACCACTTTTGTTGCACCCCAAAGGTTTTGGCCCATTATGTTCTCATTTTCATTTGTTTTCATGTATATTTTAATTTCTTCTTTGATTTCCTATTGACCTATTCAATACTTAATAGCATGTTGCGTAACCTCTATGTATTTGTGGTTTTTCCAAATTTTTTCTCGTGGTTGACTTCAAGTTTCATAATGTGGTCAGAAAAGATGCATGGTGTGATCTCAATCTTTTTGTACTTGTTGATCTCAATCTTTTTGATTTGCGACCTAATGTGTCATCTATTCTGGAGAATGTCCCATGTGCACTTGAAGAGAATGTTTTTCTGCTGCTATAGCTTAAAATGTTCTGAATATATCTGTGAAGTCCATCTGGTCCAGTGTGTAGTTCAAAGCCATTGTTTCTTTGTTGATTTTCTGCTTAGAAGATCTGTCCATTGATGTAAGTGGGGTATTAACATCCCCTACTCTTAGAACATTATTATCAACGAGCTTCTCTGTTTGTCATTGTTTTATATATTTAGGTACTACCATGTTGGATGCATAATTATAAATATTTATAATTTATAATATATTTGTATTTTATAATATAACAAGAAAGTCTTGTTGGATGGTTCCCTTTATTATGATATAGTGCTCTTCTTCATCTCTTGTTACAGTCTTTGGCTTAAAATCTAGTTTGGTCAGATATAAGTATTGCTACTCTGGCTTTCTTTTGACTTCCATTTGCATGATAAATTCTCCATCCCCTCACTTTCTCCACCCCCTCACTTTCAATCCTCATTTGTCTTGAGGTCTAAAATGTCTTGTGTAGACAACATATACGTGGATCTTGTCTTTTAATCCATTCTGGCATCCTATGTCTTTTGATTGGTGTATTTAGTCTATTTACATTCAGAGTAATTATTGATAAATATTATTTAGTGTTATTTTATTACTTATTTTGTTGTTTCTGGAGATTTTCTCTGTTTCTTTGTAGTCTTTGTCACTTTTGGTCTTTCCTTCCCACTCAACAAGTCCTGTTTAATATTTCTTGTAGGGCTGACCATTTAGTGTTCATGAACTTCCTTAGTTTTTGTTTCTCTGGGAAACTCTTTATCTCTCCTTCTGTTCAAAATGATAGCCTTGCTGGACAGAGTATTTTTTTCTGCAGATTTTTCCCATTCAGCACAGTGAATATATCATATCACTCCTCTCTGGCTTGCTATGTTCCTGTGGAGAGATCTGCAGCTATCTTTATGGATCTTCCTTTGTAATTTAGGGACATCTATTGTCCTGCTGCTTTTAAGATGTTTTCTTTATCACTGTATTTCTCAAATTTCATTACAACATGTCTTGATGTTGGCCTGCTTTTGTTGATTTTTATGGAAATTCTCTGTGCCTCCTGGATTTTCCTGATCCTACAGATCAGGAAAGTTTTTAGGTCTAATTTCTTCAAATAAACCTTCTGCCCCCTTTTCTCTCTCTCTTTTTCTTCTGGAACTCCTGCAAATATGAATGACTCCATGTTTCATGGAGTTACTGAGTTCCCTAAGTCTACTCTTATCTTCCATAATTCTGCTTTCTCTTTTTTTCAGCTTCATTATTTTCTATTATTTTTTTGTATCACTTATTCATTCCTTTGCTCCTTCCATCCTTATGGTCATTACATTCAGATGGTTTCAAATCTCAGTTATTATAGTTTTCATTTCTGACTGTTTTTTAACTCCTTTATCTCTGTAATAAATGTCTCGCTGATGTCTTCCATGCTTTTCCAAGTCCAGTGAATATCCTTATGATCGTTGCTTTAAATTCTACATCAGACATGTTACTTATATTTGTTTTGCTTACATCTCTTGGCATGACCTTTTCTTGTTCTTGCCAAGACAGAGCAATGCATCCCAAAAGAAATGTAATGGCTGGGAAAAGGTCATGCCTCCCCTCTGCAGAACCCTCAATCTATTTTTTCTTTTGGGATGCATTCCTCTGTCTTGGCATTTTGTCTAGGTGTCTGTCCTTTTCTTTGTGTTAGAAATGCCTGTTATGTTTACTGCTCCTGCATGTGATGGCTTTATGAAGAACAGGTCATATAGTGTCCAGGACCTAATGCTTCAGGAAGTGTCTCTGCTGTGTGCTGTGTGCACTCTGCTGCTGTGTTTTGACTGCTGTATCCCTCAGGTCAGTAATCTGCAGAGATTCTCCTTGCCTTTGGTGGGAAGTATTTGGATCTGAGCCAGGGTGTGGTGAGTTTTATCTAGGTGTGTTCTGGTCTGATTGTTAAATGAGTCTTGATGCTACTTCCACTGGAACTAAAGCTTTGCAGAACTCTATAGTTGGTAGATGTGGTTTGTGTGCATGATTTTGATGGTTTTCTGGGGAAGGGGCCTGCTGCACTGGTCCTTAGCACACTTGCCTGAGAAAAGCAATACCAGCAGAGTGCAGGAGTTGGGGGTGGGTAGGACTTGGGGTAAGCAGGTTAGGCAGTTAGTGTTGGCAGTGTGCTCTTTACTGAAGTTGGCTTAAGCTGAGGGGTTGGGGAGGGAAATGGCACCAGGTAGGTCCTTTGTCCCTGAAGAGAGGTCTCCATGCTTGCTCCTTTCATGGAAGCACTCCCAAAAGAGAAATCATCTTCCTTCGTGTGTCACAGGTATTTTTCATGCTGTCTATCTCTGGGTTGCTTGCCTGTCTGAAACAGCACAGTGCACTTTGGGCTGTATCTTAGCCAAGCCTGATGATTTTAAAACTCCAAAGTTTAGGGACATGATGTGGCAGGTACCTGAACTGGTCTTCTGGTGGAGGGTCTTGCCACTCTGGGACAGATGCAGGTTTGACTGAGAAGGGTCATTGCACCAGAGTGCAGGGGCATGGGTTTTGAAGCAAAAAAGGCTAAACATCCAGTGTCTGGTTTAACAGCCCTCTGAAGGTTTCTCTGGACCTATGCTGAGGGGTGGTGGAGGGAAATGGTGCCTGTGGGCTCTTTTGTACTGGGGAGGTGACTCTGGGATTGCCATTTCTCACAAATGCACTCTGAAAAGAGTGAACAGTCTCTCCTGTGGACCTCTGGGTATCTTCAGATCACACAGTGTGCTTGCCTGCCTTCTCTTCAGCAGTGGGGCAGTACCCACATGTCTCTAACCCCAACCAAGCCTGCCAACCTCTCAAACTCTAGTCTTTTAGCCTTTTATGTTATGAAATTCAACCTAAATTGTGTTTTATTCTTTTATGGAAAAGGTAGTTCATTCATATGGTTCAAATTTTGAACAGTATCAAAGGGCATATGGCAAAAGTATTCTTTCTACCCTCTTCCCCTGTTAACCAGCCCCTCTTTTCAGAAGCAGTCAGTGTTCTTTCTTTCTTGAGTATTCTTCCAGAAATACCATATGCTTTTACAGCATGTGTATACGTGTGTGTGCATGAGCAGTCATATCTTCACAGCATAGAGCTATATGTATGCATATATGTATATATTCATGTACCTGTATATTATATTCAAATTGATCATATATTTATTGACCACCTTCTATATGCCAAAAGCTATTTTTATTTTTCTATTTTTAAAAAGATTTTATTTGTTTATTTGAGAGAGTGTGTGAGGGGGGAGAAGGATAGAGGGGGGAGGAGAGGGAAAAGGAGAACATCTTAAGCAGACTCTGCACTGAACATGGAGCCTGAATGGGGCTCAATCTCATAATCTTGAGATTGACTTGAGATCATAACCTGAGCTGAAACCAAGAGTCAGTCACTTAATTGACTGAACTACCCAGGTGCCCCAGAAGCTATTTTTAGCTTTTAATATATCATATATAATTATATATATATATTTATATATATATAAATATATATATATTTATATATTTTTTTCATATATATATATAGAGAAGCTATTTTAGCTAAAGCTTCTCTCTCTATATAATATTAATATATATAATATATAATAATAATATAAATATATGAGAGAAGCTTTTGATATATCATACATAATTATATATATTTTATATACATAATAATATGTATTATATATCACTGATTTATATATACATATATGTATACATATGTATATATAAACATGTATATCTACCTATCTATCCTTCTATTTATCTATCTATCTATCTATCATCTATCTATCTATCTATCTATCTATCTGTCTATCTATCTATATCAGTGATATATAAGTGAATAAAGCAAAATTTCTACTCTTATGTAGCTATTCTAATGGCACTGGGCATACAATGAACCACAAGTGTAATGAATACATTATATGATATATTAGAATGTAAAAAGTGCTCTTAAGCCAAGAGGGGAAGAGAAAGCAAGGTTGATAGTGCCAGGCCAGAACACAGGAGTAGATTTGGTTGGAATTTTAAATGGGATGGTCAAGATAGGCCTCCTTGAGAAAATAGTACAAAGCAGAGACTTGAAAGAGGTTAGGGAGACTGTCTTACAGATATCTAGAGCATATCAAGAAGCAGGAACAGTTAGTATTAAAGTGAGAGCATCATACCTGGTATCTTTTAGGGATAGCAAAAGGATCAGTGTGACTGGATCAGAGTGAACTGAAGAGAAAATGGTTCCATAGGAGATCAGAGAAGGTTCCATAGGAGATCAGAATGGAGTGACATTGGAAGGTTTTGAGCAGAAAAATGATCTTTTCTGACTTAGGTTTTAAGAAGATAAATCTTTGACTATTGTGTTGAGAATACACAGTGAGGGGATGGGTGAAAGCTAGGAGATAGGTTAAGTGGCCTTTGCAAGAATCCAGACAAATGATGATGGTTTGGATCAGGTTCATAGTGGTGATAAGATTATGCATATATTTTGAAGTCAGAACTAACAATGTTTCCTGACAGATTGGATGTGGGTGTGAGGGAAATAGAGGAAGTAATAATTCCAATAGTTTTGATGTGAGCAACTGGAAATATGAATTTGACATTGGGGCAGACACAAGTTTTGAGGGGTCTGAAGTTATCATACAATTTTGGGGGTCCACCTCAGGAAAATGAACACAAAATTACAAAACAAAATTAAATAATAGGTGAAATGGGAATATTTATTCATAATGAGAGAATAAATCACAAATTTACAAATGTGAAAAATTGACAATTACCAGGGACATCACAAACTCAGAAAAATAATAGTTTTAAAATTAATTACCTGAAACATCTCTATCTGTTATTGTTTATTGAGTTTCCAAAAATTCTTCTGTCTTTGTTCTCTGAATATGCCTTTTTAAATTGTCCTATTCTTGCTTCATATATATGTAATACTTTATCTTTTTTTAAAGATTTTGTTTATTTATTTATTTGACAGAGAGAGAGAGAGAGACAGCCAGCAAGAGAGGGAACACAAGCAGGGGGATGGGAGAGGAAGAAGCAGGCTTCCCAGCAGAGCAGTGGGCCAATGCGGGGCTCGATCCCAGGACCCTGGGATCAGGCACTGAGCCAAAGGCAGACGCTTAATGACTGAGCCACCCAGGCACCCCTACTTATCTTTCTGAATATATCATTGATTGTTTTATAAAGTTTTCTTCTCCTTGTATAGTCTTCACTTCAAGTTTCTTTTGTTCTGTATTTTTTTATATCTTTTTTTGTAAGTTCTATTTGTTTTTTAGCTTTTGTTCCTGTCTCTAACTTAAATGTTGGATACTTTCTTCAGGATTTACCAGTCCTTGGTTATCTGCTCATGTTTGAGAGTGCTGATTATAACTCAGAGCCTAAGATATAGCTTGTTTACTAGGTGTGTGGGCAGATTATTCATTTCTAAATTCCTGCTAACTGGACATTTAGGTATTTGTCTTGGGGTCAGCAGGTTCTACATAAAGGACTTTTCCAATTTCTTGCCTAGAGGATGGAAGATTGGCTGCTAGTGTTCTGCAAGCTTAGTAAGGGAAGCATTCAATTAATTATGCATATGGTTGCTTAATCCCTTTGTTTTAGGTAGTGTCCAAGTCGACTGTGCCTGGTGTCTACCTGTTTTTTTTTTCCCATAGCTGGAGAATAAACCTCCAAACTTCTGTGGAGGTAGGAGAAGGACAGTTACATAGCTCTGAGGAATGAGGGAGAGGATTTTTCTAGATTAAACTGCTTTTCAAAATATTTCACCCAAACCTCCTGATTTATTCTCTCTTTCCCCTAACTCTCAGTTTCAAAGGTACCCAGTGTTGTCAATTCTTGAAGCTCAGGGGGGTACTGAATTATAAATTGCATTACTTCCTAGCATTCTCTGCTGCTGGCTACAGTCTCTACCATCTCAGGTTTGCTAAATCAGCTAACACTAATCCATTTGCTTTTGCCTTCATATATTGCATAGCTGTTTATTTTTCTGAAATGTCTTTCAGTTCTTTCATATTTACTTTGTTCTATTATTTATTTATTTATTTAAATTCAGTTAATTAACATGTAATGTATTATTGTTTCAGATGTAGCATTCAGTGATTCATCAGACTTACATAATACCCAGTGCTCATTACATCATGTGCCCTCCCTAATGTCCATCACCCAGTGATCCCATCTCCCCTCCCTTCTCCCATCCACCAAACCTCAGTTTGCTTCCTATGATTAGAGTCTCGTATGATTTGTCTCCCTCTCTGATTACATCTTGTTTTATTTCTCCCTCTCTTCCCCTATGATCCTTTGTTTTGTTTCTTAAATTCCACATATGAGTGAGATCATATGATAATTGTCTTTCTCTGATTGGCTTATTTTGCTTAGCATAATACCTTCTAGTTCCATCCACATCATTGCAAATGGCAAGATTTCATTTTTTGATGGCTGAGTAGTATTCCATTTTATAGATAGATAGGTATAGATCTCTCTCTATATATAGATATAAATATCTATCTATCTATATCTATATCTATATATCTCACATCTTCTTTATCCATTCATCTGTCAATGGACATTGTTGTTACCTCTTCTAAAGTTATCAGCTTTTTGGGTTTATGTTTTTAAAAACAATTTTCCCTGCATTTTTAGTGGGGTTTGCGGGAATTAAAATTAGATTCCCACATGCAGTTCACCATTTAAACTAGTCCTCCTTGATATCCAACATTTTAATACTTTCATTTTCATCTTATTATATTTTGACTAGGAGTTCTGATTCCATTCATTTTTTTCAAGATAATAACTACCACTACCACCACAACAAATTTACCCAGCCATTCATTATATGAGAATTAAATGTAGACAAGAGAACATGTTAATCTATTTTAATAATTCAGTAATTGTGATGTGAGCATCTTAGTGTGTACCAGGCACTGTGCTCGGCATTTGACATGTAGAAGTGAATAAAGATTAGTACCTATCCTCAAGCAGATCACAGTCTAACAAGTAGGTTTAAGTGATGTAGATAAAAAAACAATAGGTGCAATATCAGAAGTATGCACAAATTCAAATATAGCCCAGGTAAAGACATCCTTAACTATGTTGGGATTAGGTTCAGGGAGAGACCTAGAAGGTTGATGCCAGGTCAGAGAATGAGGGATAGCAGCTTCCTACTTAGAACTGATACGATTAAGTTGCATTAGGCAATATAAATCCTTCACACTCAAGGATTGGTCTGAGAGCTCTTTTAGATGTTAGAATCTCAGATACAAAACAGAAGAAATAAGTAGATATTTCAAACCATATTCATTCAAGATGACAGAATATCATGGTAACAATGTTCATAACATAATTTATAGAAACAGAAGAGAAAAAATACACTGAAGCCAGTCTGCTTCTTCCACCTTCATTGGGATGTTGTGGTGTTTAATGTGATGGTTTATATAAAAAATGCTTTATAAGACTATAACATGAACATATTTTATTATCAGTTCAAGAAGAAAAACTGAAATTTTGGTGTCATAAATTTATTCAGCAAGTACTTACTAAGCACCTACTATGTCCTGGGGACTCTTCAGATATTATAGGTACAGTGACAAACAGAACAGTTGGTGGAGTAGACAGCTCAAAGCATCAATACTGTAATGAAGGGAGAAATGTTGATTGCAGTGGGAGCATATAACAGGTGGAGCTAACCTAGTTTTAGACATTGGGACGGTCTTTCTGAAGAAGCTATACTTAAACTGAGGTATAAGAAGCAGTAAGAAGTTAGCTAGGTGAAAGTGTAAGTGAAAAGAAAGTTTTGACAGAGGTTCTAGCACATGTGAATGCCCTGAAGTTATCTGGAGTATGGCCCATTCAGGACTCTGCAATAAAGTCAATATGTCTGGAGCCCAAAGTATGAGGCAGAGTGGCATAAGATAAGGCTGCAGTAAAGGGCAGCTTCCAGTTGATAAACTTGTAAGCATCCATGTTAGGGAATTTGGATTTTATCCCCAAAATAATGGACATTGAAGGATTTTATACAGGGGAGTGAGATGCTTCTATGTCACCCTGTTGGTATAACTAGAATATTATCATTTTTAAAAAAGCCCTTAATGAGATAATAAATCTGAGAAAAGATCATTCAGAGTTTGTAATATAAAAAAAGAGGCACTGGTTATTATGTACTTACTACCTTTTCCACCAGGCAAAGAAAGATAGTGTTTCTAAGAGAAGTGTGTGGTTAATTTAACATTGTCAAAGTGGAAAGGTCAAATAAGATGAAATAGAATGTATATTGGATTTAGTGACATGGAAGTCATTAATTATTAGGGATTTTTGGTGGAATGATTGAGCAAAACTAATTTGAATTGGGTTGTGGAGTGACTGGAATGTAGGAAAATTGTGACAAAAAATGTAGGCAACATTTTCAGGAAATGTGAGGAGGAGACATAGAGGGGAAAGATGGGCTTAAGATGCTTTTAGGACTTGAGCATATATAAATGAAGATGGAGATGATTCAATAGAAAATGAGAACATGATGATACAAAAAAGAAAGGGGAAAATTACAAGTGGGAAACTCCTGAGAATCATAAAAGGGTTGGGAACCAGAGGAGAGGTGGAGGGTTTGATTTTAAATATAAGGACCACCTCTTATTTTATTACAGAAGAGAAAATGGGATGGTTAGGTACACATAGGTTTGTAGGTTTGGTGGCTCTCTCTGAGAAAGAAAAAGGGAAGGTTATTGATAGAGATCAAAAGAAGATTTGGAGATGAGGAGTCATAGATATTTTAAAACAATGGGAAGGATTTGAAGTAGCTATGGAATTATATATTATGAGTTGACAAGGAAACTGAGATTATAAAGTGGTTTAGGGATCAATGGTGGCCATGAATATAATGGTAGTAATATGTCTAGTTGCACGATTTTCACCATCAGTGCTCACTAATCTGAATATAGTAAAAACAGAAACATTTGACACTTAAAAACAAAAAAAAAAATGTGAAGGGTCCAAAGCAAGTTTTATTGACGTAAGTTATAATTCTTCATCGCCTAGGAACTTTGTTAGTAAAAACAAGATAATAGAGTCAAAGTACCTAGAGATCTTTGGAAGGAAAATCCTTTTAAAATATAAAGTGAAACTACCATGATTATCACATAAAATTAAACTATTTGAGATGTTTTCTATGTTGCTTTTTTGTTTGACTCCTGCATTACATGACATTGATTTCCCTTTGATCCATCCCTTCATGATTTACTTAGGTGTGATTTTCCTAATGTTTGATATTATCCTGTCAGTTTAGGAAACTTCAGAGTAAATCAAAATTGATGATGCCTATGATTGCAAATAACAAACATGTGAAAATAAAAGTGTCATTTTTCTTAATTTAATAGCAAAATCCACTCATGAAATTTCCAAATATCAACTATTTTATAGCTGTGAAGTGAATTCCATTCAAAATTTAGACGTGCATATGAATGAACATTTATTCTATTTTAGCAGTATTTATTTGGAACCTAGCACTATTGCTAGACCTTAGGGATTTAAAGATGGATAAGACAAATTCTGTTTGTGCATTCATAACTTTGAGGCAGAAGTGAAAACAGGGGTGGAGGGTCAACCAATGAAGAGCCTTATATTCCATGTTAATAGAATTTAAATTTTAACATGTGGGCAAATTAAAACCCCCAAAGGCTTTTTTTTTTTTAGGAAAGTGATATGATCAGATTTTTGTTAAGGTCACTTTCATAGCAGTGTAGAAAAAGGACTAGAGAAGAATAAGCTATAAGGAGAGAGAGAATTAATACTCCTGGAGTACCTACTATATGCAAGGCACAATACTAAATGTTTTATATATATAATATCACTTAATCACCACAATATAACTTAAGAACAAGCATTATCATTTCCATTTTATAGCTGACAAAAATAAGGTTTAGAGAGATTAATTTCCCCAAAGTTAAAATTATAATAAAATATATTGTTGGCATCTGAAAGCACCCTGACTCTAAGATCTATGATTTTCTTCTGGACTATACTCTAAATTAGGTGGCACTGTATCAATCTAGAAATGAATGATGATGAAAGCCTGCATCAAAAACTGTGGTTGTGAGAATGGAAAGAAAGGGGAAATGTGAGGATTATTCATGGAACAAAATTAGCAGCAAGACTTGGGTTTTGTATAGATTTGTAGAGAGAGGGGGAAGAGCAAGGTGGAATGAGTCAAGAACCTCTCCCTGGTTTTAATTTTTCTAAATGAGTAACTGGTTAATGGTGTTATGAACTGAAATTATGGAGGGGAAAGAATTAAGGGAAAGAGAGATGTTGAAATTATAGGACAAAATGGGAATAATTGATGGAATGAAGTGTTGGAGGAAATGGGAAACAGCACAGGTAGAAGGATTATCTTAGTCTCTTTCTCTGTAACGGAAGGTGAGAGACTAATTATATGTTCAGGTGTAGATAAATTATAACAGGGCAGGAATGATGTTGAGAGATGTTAGACTCAATAACCTCTATATTATCTATTACAAAGGAAGTGAAGGTAGGAGTCAAGAGGAGGGAAGTGAGCTTCAAAAGAATAATACTAAAAAGGGAACTAATCACCATTTTCTAGTTAAATAACAAGGTGGTTATTTTAGTTCACTACTATAGGATACCCAGCCTAAAACTCAGTTTCAAGTTTACAACTTAAAATTTTTACCTTATTTTCCCCCTAATTTTCAGAATAAAGTTATTAGACATGGCAATTTAGATAATTGATATTATTCATCTATGAGAGTAAACATTCTTTTTTTGCAAAGTAGTGGAAACAAAGTACAGTTTTACCAAAAGCATACAGGTCTTTTGAATTATTCTTGTCTCATTCTGATATAAATACTAAGTCAGCCACATAAAATAAATTAGGAGTTTTTCTTTTATTATTTTATGGGAAAGTATAAGACTGAAATAATGTGCTTCTTGAATTTCTCTAGAAACCTTTTAGAGCAGGGTATTTTCTTCATTGGAAGATTTTTTTTAAACTGTCAATTAAATTTATGTAATGGCTATAGGGTTATTCAGGTTTTCTATTTCTTCTTCAGTCAGTTTTGATAAAATTATACTTTTTGATAAATTTACTCATTTAAGTTTTCAAATTTACTATCAAAAGTTATATATACTAACCTCTTGTTCAGTTAAATATGATCATCTATAGTTATACTTCACTTTTAATTCCTAGTTTTATTTTTGTATCCTTTCTCTCTCATTCCTAATATATATTTGTTCACTTCTCTTTCTTTTTTTCCTTAATTCCATTAAGTTTTGTCATTAAAATATCTTATCAAAGAACCAACTTATACCTTTGTTTATTTTGTTTATTTTATGCTCTTTTTCTATTTCATTAAATATTCCCTTGATTTGTTTTGCTGTTTTTTTTCCTAAGTACTTGAGATCAATGGTTTAATCATTATTTTCTATTTTTCTTCTTTCATAATGTAGCAATTTAAGGCTATGAAATTAATTTAAAATATCACTTTAGGTGTTCATGTGTTTAGGTCCATAATGTTTTCAAGATCATTCAGTTCTAAGTATTTTCACATCTTTATGATAAAGTTTTCTTTGATATATGAGCTACTTATAATTGAGTTTTCAATTTTCAATAATGGGTTTTTCTTATTATATATAAAATTTGTGTGATTTCCTTTCCTTTGGATATATACTTAGCAGTGGAACTGCTGCATTGTATGGTATTACTATTTTTAATTATTTGAGGAAATTTCATACTGTTTTCCATTTTGTTCATACCAATTTACATTGTCATCAACAGTGTACACGTGTTGCCTTTTCTACCCTCCTTCATCAAACTTTGTTTTCTCTTATTTTTTTGATAATAGTCATTCTAACAGGTGTGATAAATCTAAAAAAGTTGTGTTCATAGGGCTAGAGAATAGAACAGTGTTCATGAGGGATTGGGAAAAGTGGGGAAATAATGGTCAAAGAGCACAAACTTTCAGTTATAGAATAAATACGTTCTGGGAATCTAATGTACAACATGATGATTATAGTTAATAATTCTGCATTGTGTACTTGAAATTTGCTGAAAGAGCAGAACTTAAGTGATCTTATTACACCAAAAAAAAAAAAAAAGTAACTGTGAGGCGATAAATGTGTTTTTTAAGTTGATTATGGCAATGATTTCACAATGTATACATATATCAAAACATCCCATAGTTTGCTCTAAATATATACATTTTGCATTTGTTAATCATACCTCATTAAGCTGGAAAAATTAGACAACATAAACTCTAGAAAAAAGTGATTTTTAAATTTTATTAGAGTCAAAGAATGTGGCCTGTATGATACCAATTCTTTCACATTTCAGATTTTACAGCTGAAATCTTTTACAGTCCTATTTGTTTTTAAAATATCCTCAATTTGTCAATTATGAAGATAATTGTGATGAAATCTCTCATTATGATGGTATATTATTCAACTGCTTCCTATAATTCTTTACTGTTTAATATTTGAGGGGGCATTGTTACTAGATTAATGAAGCTTAGAATTGCTTTATGATTCTGGTGAATTAAGTCTTTGCTAATATGTAGTGACCCTCATTATCTCTAGTGCAGGGTTCTTTTTTTTATTATTATTAAAGTCTATTTTGTCTTGTACTAATGTATCTACACCCACTTTCTTGGCTAACCCTAATCTTAAGTTTAATGTTGCATAACAATGTTTTCACTCTTTAACTTCATATACTCTTTTATAAAGTATATAATTGGATTTTCACTATTTAAATTTTTTTTGTTCTACATTTTTATTTCTTTTTTTAATCTTTTTTTAAAAAGTTTTCATTTAAAATCCATTTAGTTAACATACAGTGTAGTATTAGTTTCAGGAGTAGAATTTAGTGATTCAAAACTCAGTGCTCATCACAGTAAGTGCTCTCCTTAATACTCATCACCCATTAAATCCATCCCCTCCCCACCCACCCACTTCCCTGCAAGTAAACCTTCAGATTGTTCTCTATAGTTAAAAATCTGTTTTCTGGTGTCTCTCTCTTTTTTTTTTCTTCTATGTTCATCTGCTTTGTTCCTTGCAAATGGCAAGTTTTCATGGCTGAGTAATATTTCATCACACACACACACACGCACACACACACACATACCATCTCTTCTTTATCCACTCATGAGATCAGTGGATAGACATTTGGGCTTTTTCTATAATTAGGCCATTGCTGATAATGCTGCTATAAACATCAGGGTGCATGTATCCCTTCAAATCAGTATTTGTTTGTATCCTTTAGGTAAATACCTAGTACTGCAATTGCCGAATCCTGGGGTAGTTATATTTTTAATTTTTGGAGGAACCTCCATACTGTTTTCCAGAATGGCTACAACAGTTTGCATTCCCACCAACAGTGTAAGAGGGTTTGCCTTTCTCCACATCTTCACCAACACCTATTACTTCTTGTGTTGTTGATTTCAGCCATTCTGGCTGGTGTGAGGTGATATCTCATTGTAATTTTTATTTGAGCATCTTTTCATGTGTTAGCCACCTGTATGTCTTCTGTGGAAAAATGTCTATTCATGTCTTCTGCCCCCTTTTAAACTGGATTTTTTGTTTTTTGGGCATTGAGTTTGATAAATTCTTTACAGATTTTGGATACTAACCCTTTATCAGATATGTCATTTGCAAATGTCTTTTTCCATTCTGTAGGTTGTCCTTTAGTTTTATTGATTGTTTCTTTCTGCTTCTGTGCTGAAGATTTCATCTTAATGAAGTCCCAATAGTTTACTTTTGCTTTTGTTTCCCTTGCCTCATGAGACATGTCTAGCAAGAAGTTACGAAGGCCCATGTCAATGAAGTTACCACCTGTGTTCTTCTCTAGGATTTTGATGGATTCGGATCTCACCTTTAGGTCTTTCATCTATTTTGCATTTATTTTTGTGTATGGTGTAAGAAAGTGGTCCAGTTTCATTCTTTTGTGTGTTGCTGTGCAGTTTTCCCAACAACATTTGTTAAAGAGTCTTTTTTCCATTGCCCATATAGTTGTGGGTTGACTTCTGAGTTTTCTATTCTGTTCCATTGATCTGTATGACTGTTTTTGTGCCAGTACCATATTGTCTTGATCATTACAACTTTGTAATATAACTTGAAGTCTGGAATTGTGATGCCTTCAGCTTGCTCTGCTTTTTCAAGGTTGCTTTGGCTATTCAGGTTCTTTTGTGGTTCCATACAAATTTTAGGATTGTTTGTTCTAGCTCTGTGAAAAATGCTGTTGGTATTTTGATAGGGATTGCATTACATGTGTAGGTTGTTTTGGGTAGTATGACATTTTAACAATTGTTCTTCCAATCCATGAATATGGAATGTGTTTCCATTTTTTTATGTCATCTTCAATTTCTCTCTTCAGTGTTCTATAGTTTCCAGAGTACAGATCTTTCACCTGTTTGGTTAGGTGTATTCGAATGTATCTTATGGTTTTGGGTGCAATTATAAGTGGGATCAATTCCCTTATTTCCTTTCTGCTGCTTCATTATGGGGTATAGCAATGCAACAGATTTCTATACTTTGATTTTGTATCTTAAGACTTTACTCAATTTGTGAATCAGTTCTAGTAATCTTTTGGTGGGATCTTTTGGGTTGTCTATGTAAAGTATCATGCCATCTGCAAATAATGAAATTTTGATTTCTTCCTTGCCAATTTGGATGCCTATATTTCTTTTTGTGGTCTGATTGCTGAGGCTAGGAGTTCCCGTACTGTGTTAAATAACAGTGGTGAAAGTAGACGTCCCTGTCTTGCTCCTGACTGTAGAGGAAAAGCTTTCAGTTTTTCCCCACTGAGGATGATATTAACTGTGAGTTTTTGTATATGGCCCTTATGATTTTGAGGTATGTTCCCTCTATCCCTACTTTGTTGAAGGTTTTTATCAAGAATGGATGTTGTACCTTGTCAGATTCTTTTTCTGTCTCTATTGAGAGGGTCATGTTTCTTATCTTTTTATTAATTCAGTGTATCACTTTGATTGATTTGCACATGTTGAACCACCCTTGCAGCCCCAGAATAAATTCTACTTGATCATGGTGAATGATTCTTCTAATGTACTGTTGGATTCAATTTGCTAGTATTTTGTTGAGAATTTTTGCATCCATTTTCATTAGGGATGCTGGCCTGTGGTTCTATTTTTTAGTGTCTGGTTGTGGAATCATGGTAATGCTGGCCTCATGGAATGAGTTTGGAAGTTTTTCTTCCATTTCTATTTTTTGGCATAGTTTGAGAAGAATAGGTATTAACTCTTCTTTAGATGTTTGGTAGAATTCACTTGGGAAGTCATCTGACCCTGGACTTTGTTTGTTGGGAGATTTTTTATTACTGATTCAATTTCTTTGCTGTTTATATGTCTATTCAAGTTTTCTATTTCTTCCTATTCTAGTTTTGTCAGTTTATGTTTCTAGGAATTCATCCATTTCTTTCATGTTGTCTAATTTGTTGTTCATGCTATTTTTCATAATATTCTCTTACAATTGTTTTTATCTCAGTGATGTTGTTATTTCTCCTCTCTCACTTGTGATTTTATTTATTTGGGTCCTGTCTCTTTTCTTTTTGATAAATCCAGCTGGGGTTTTATCAATTTTATTAATTTTTTTCAATTTTATTATTTTTTTCAAATAACCAGTTCCTGGTTTCATTGATCTGTTCTGTGAATTTTTGTTTGTTTGTTTCTGTATCATTTATTTATCCTCAATATTTATTATTTCCCTTCTACTGGCTTTAGGCTTCATTTATTGTTCTCTTTGTAGCTCTACGAATGTAAGTTTAGGTTGTTTTTTTTTTTTAAAGATTTTTCTTGCTTCTTGAGGTAGGCCTGTATTGCTATATACTTCCCCCTTAGACCACTTTTGTTGCATTCCAAAGGTTTTGCACCATCATGTTTTCATTTTCATTTGTCTCCATGTATTTTTAAAATTCTTCTTTAATTTCCTGGTTGACCCATTCATTTGTTAGTAGGATGTTCTTTAACATCCCTGTATTTGTGGTCCTTCTAATTCTTTTTTCTTGTGGTTGTCTTCAACTTTCACAGCTTTGTGATTGGAAAATATGCATGCTATGATCTCAATCATTTTGTAGTTGTCAAGGCTTGATTTGTGACCTAGAATGTGATCTATTCTGGAGAATGTCCCATGTGCACTTGAAAAAAATGTGTATTCTGCTGCATTAGGATGAAATGCTCTGAATATATTTATGAAGTCCATCTGGTCCAGTGTGTCATTGAAAGCCATTTTTTCTTTGTTGATTTTCTGATTAGATGATATGTCCATTGATGTAAGTTAGGTGTTAAGGTCCCCTACTATCATTGTATTATTATCAATGAGTTCCTCTATGTTTGTTATTATTTTATAAATTTGGTTGATCTCACATTGGGGGCATAAATATTTACAATTGTAAGATCTTCTTGTATAGTCCCCTTTATTATGATATAGTCATCTTCTTCAACTCTTGTTACAGTTTTGATTTAAAATCTAGTTTGTCCTATATAAGTATTGCTACTCTGGCTTTCTTTTGACATCCATTTGCATGATAAATGTTTCTCCATCCCCTCACTTCCAATCAGCAGGTCTACAAAGAGTCTCTTGTAGGCAGCATACAGATGGGTCTTTTTTTTTTTTTTATCCATTCTGACACCTTATGTCTTTTGATCTGAGCATTTAGTCCATTTACATTCAGAGTAATTGTTGATAGATCTTATTTAGTGCCATTTTATTACTTGTTTTGTTGTTGTTTCTGGAGATTTTCTCTGTTCCTTTCTAGTTTTTGTTGCTTTTGATCTTTCTTTCCAACTCAAAGAGTCCTGTTTAATATTTCTTTCAGGGCTAATTTAATGGTCACAAACTCCTGTAGTTTTTGTTTGTCTGGAAAACTCTTTATTGCTCCTTCTGTTCTAAATGATAGCTTTGCTGGATAGAGTATTCTTTTCTGCAGATTTTTCCCATTCAGCATGTTGAATATATCATGCCACTCTCTTCTTGTTTGCCATATTTCTGTGGAGAGATCTGCAGCTAGCCATATGGGCCTTCCTTTGTAAGTTAGGGACTTCCTTTGTCCTGCTGCTTTTAGGATATTTTCTTTACCATTATATTTTGCAATTTTCACTACAATATGTCTTGGTGTTGACCTGCCTTTGTTGATTTTGATGGGAGTTCTCTGTGACTCCTGGATTTGGATGTCTGTTTCCTTCCCCAGATTAGGAAAGTTTTTATCTATAATTTTCTCAAATGAACCTTCTGCCCCCTTTTCTCTCTTTCTTCTGGGACTCCTATGATACAAATGTTATTATGTTTGTTGGAGTCACTGAATTCTTTAATTCTAATTTCATAATCTAAAATGTTTCTCTCTTTTGTTCAGCTTCATTATAATCATAATTTTATCTTTTATATCACTTATATGCTCCATTGCTTCTTCCATCCTTGTAGTCTTTACATTCAGTAAGTTTTGAATCTCATTTATTACAATTTTCATTTTGGCTTGATTGTTTCTTAGCTTTTATTCCTGTGTGATAAGTGTCTCCTTGATGTCTTCCATGCTTTTCTCAAGCCAAGTTAGTATCCGTATGACTGTTGCTTTAAATTCTGGATCAGGCATATTACTTATTTCTGTTTCAATTAGATCCCTGGCCATGACCTTTTCTTAGTCTTTCTTTTGGGATGAATTCCTCAGTCTTGGTATTTTGTCAACGTCTCTGTCTTCTTCTTCTTCTCCTTCTCTTCCTCCCTCCTCCTCCTCCTCCTCCTCCTCCTCCTCCTCCTTCTTCTTCTTCTTCTTCTTCTTCTTCAAGCCTGTTGTGTTCCTTGCTCCTGAGTGTAACAGCTTTATGAAGAAGTCATATAATGTTGAGGGCCTGGCACTTCTGGAAGTGTCTTTAGTGTGTGCTGCATGCACTCTGCTGCCTTTTTTTTTTTTTTTGGCTGCTCTATGCCTCAGGTCCATCATTTGCAGAGTTGCTCCTTACAGTGGGCAGTGTTTGAACCTTGGCCAGAGTGTGGTGAGTTTTAACTAGGTGAGCTCTGGTCTGCTTGTTAAAGGAGACCTGATGCTATTTCCACTAGAACTGAAGCTTTGTAGAACTCTATGGTCAGTAGACTGGTTTGTGCAGGGTTTTGTGCTGGTCTCTTTTGGGAGGTGCTTTCTGCACTAGTCCTTAGGCCTACTTGCTGGAAAAAAGCAGTGCCTGCATGGGGTGCCTGGGTGACTCAGTCGTTAAACGTCTGCCTTTGGCTCAGGGCATGATCCTGGCATTGTGGGATGAAGCCCCACATCAGGCTTCTCTGCTAGGAGTCTGCTTCTTCCTCTCCCATTCCCCCTGCTTGTGTTCCCTCTCTCTCTGGCAGTCTTTCTCTCTCTGTCAAATAAATAAATAAAATCTTAAAAAAAAAAGCAGTACCAGCAGAACACAGGGGGTCATGACTGGGTGTAAGCAGGTTAGGCAGCCAGTGTTGGTGGTGTTTACTGAAGTTGGTTTATGCTGAGGGGAAGGGGAGTCTCAAGGAGGGAGTTTTGGAGAAGCAAATAATTTTCCTTCGTGTGCCAGAAGTATTTCCCAGATTGCTAATTTCACACTGTCTGCCTCTGGGTCACTTGCTTGCCTGGAGCAGCATGGCACACCTTGGGCTCTCCCTGACCCAAGCCTGCTGATTTTTAAAATTCCAAACTTCAGGGGACCTGGCATGGTGGGGACCTGCACTGGTCCTGTGGGAAAGGGTCTTGCTGCACTGGGCCTGATGCAGGGTTGACACAGAAGAATGGTCATGCCAGAGCGCTGGGGCATTTGGGGATTTGGAGCAAGCATGCTAAATAGCCAGTGACTGGGTTATCCACCCTCAGCAGCTGTCTCTGTGTCCATGCTGAGGGGTGAGAGAAGCAAATGGCCCACTGGTTCTTTTGTCCACAGAGAGGCCATACCATCTCTCACGGCTGCACTTGAAAATATATATACAGTTTCTCCCCATGCCCCTTAGGTGATCCTCAGATCACACAGTCTGCCTTGTTGTTGTTTGCCTGCTTCTTCTCCAGGAGTAGGGTGGTATCCTCAGGTTCTATCCCAGCCATGCCTGGGGACCTCTAAAACTCTAGTCTGATCCCCTCTGATTGCAAAAACTCACAACATTCAGCCCCTTTCATTTTCCCAACCAATGATTTTGGGGAAGTGTTCTCTTTGTGTATATTCCTGTGCACTTCAGTTTCTCTCACCTTTCTCTGCAAACTTCCTCCCTCAGTGTTCCCTTCCCTCCACTGTACCCATGATCCTTTTTCCCCCAAACCACATCTCCACACTTCCTATCTTTCTCAAAGTGGCCTTTTCTCTCTCTCTAGTTGTGCAGTTTGTCCTATCAGTCCCCAGGTTGATTTCTTGAGTATTAAGAATGATTTGATTTTTATCTAGCTCTGTTCAAGGGATGAGGCAAGCCTATGGTCCTCCTACTACGCTGCCATTTTAGCCAGCCCCCCTCCTCCATAACTGGATTTTTAAAAGAAAGTTCAGTAGAACACTCTTTGTGTTTGAGCTGGACAGTTTAGTCTATTTATATTTATAGTGATTAGCGAAGTTTTTGCATTTATCTAAATTATCATATATATTTTCTATTTGTTGTATTTTGTTTCTACTTTATTATAATCTTTTGAACTTTTTAAAAAGATTTATTTATTTATTTTAGAGAGAGAGAGAGAGATATCAGGGAGCAGGGGCAGAGGGAGATGGAAAGAGAGAATGTCAGGTAGACTCCCCACTGAGCATGGAGCCTGATGTGGGGCTGAATCCCATGACCCTGAGATCATAACCTGGGTCAAATCAAGAGTCAGACACAAATGATTGAGCCTCCCAAGTGCCCCTAAACTGAGTTTTTAAAAAAAATTTCAGTGATTACTTACCTATTTTAGTATCCTTGTTTTAACATAGAAAATTCTAAAATCAGTCAACATTGGTACCCTCCAACTGGACAACACAAAGACTTTTGAATGCTTTAGTTCTCATGAGCCCCTTTCAATGCTACATAACTGCAACAATAACAAAAATCCTTTATTTTCCTTTTGACTTTATTAAAAATACTGATTCACTGTTAACATTTATATGATACCATTTATCAAGCTATGAAAGTATCTATTTAAGTCATAGAATTTTTGTAACATGCTTTTTCATTTTATTAAAGTGGTAATGGCTGTCTGGATTGTTGAGAAAGGCTGTGAGCCTGACTCAGGAATATCTGATTAATGTGGTCTCCTGTGGGCATGTTGAGAGCAGAATGGCAACATGTGTGTATGCCACCTTGGAAAGCATAAATTAGTGATGAAATGAAATGGAACACAGAGCAGGCTTTGCTTTGGGTTGGGTACGAGAGCAAGGAAACATGCAGAGCATAAGGATCTCTGGAGACAATAGGAGTAATAGTTCTGTGAGGTTCCTGGGCAGTTAGAAGATGAGCATGCATGCTAGTTTCTGGGAAAAACAGGTTATAGACAATGTGGGCACCTCTAAGGACAAATTATTTGTGTTTGATTTTTTTATGGTTACCCTTAGAAGGAAAAAAAAACACAAAAGCCTAAGTTGTACTATTCTCCTGTGGCAGCCCCTACATCCCTTTATCTTTACTCCCCAGGTTAATGAGGAGATCAGCAAGTCACCTGCTTCTTTGTATTATGTGTTTTATTACTCTTCTTCATTGGTGTGTATGACAGAGAGTGAAATGCAGCGCATCCTGGAGACAATATAGCAGGATATACGTACATGCTAGTCAGCAGCCAAAATCACATCATTTGCCAGTGAATCTGCAAATAATAAGCCCTTTAAGTACTTCTGTAATTTTCACCAAATGCTGCACTTTTGAAATCTTCATTAATTTAGCCCCATTATAATGGAAAAGGTGAATAAGTTTATGGTGTGGAAGGCGAAGTAGCAGAATTTGCATCTCTTAAGAACATTGCTGGCATTCATTTTTGATAATGGAGTCTAAGTGATATTAAAATTCCCCTACAAAATATTACTTGGAATAAAAAAGCACCAAATATGTGGTGAATTTAATAATAAAATACTTAAAAACCCAACAAATGCTTATTTACTCAAATTAATGCTCTCATATTACAAGGCCCTTATTTGTCTTAGAATCATGTATGCATAGTTCTAGCACTGTAGACAAGGAAGATGTTGAAAGCAATAAAGGACATTCCAGAAATGAAAGAAGCTATATGTATTCAAAGGAGAAATATGATGGAAAAAGTCATTAGTACTGCAAAGGATTTTCATCCATACTTGATCTTTTCCTGAAATGAGAATACTCTATTTTTACGGGGAGAAATATTCTGTTTAGGAAAAAGAAACATTGGTGTTTGGGGAGGAATAGTTCAAGCAGCCACTTTTAAGTTAAGACGAGTTTGGTGATCTATAGCCATAAGCCCTGGGCTTGGATTTTTGTTTATGATCAATAGATAAGACATCAAAAAGATGTTCCTTGCAAATATCTTATCATGTTTGTCCTTCATTTTTATTTCATTTTGTCCTTCCTTTGATTCACAATTTGTCTTTAGTCTTGTCTGCCCCGCTCTTAGAAATGGCTTTTGGGAAAATAAAGTATGAAATAGGTAACCTCATGTGGGCCAGAGAGGTTTCTTTTTCTTGATTGGTCCATTTTTATTTGTCAACCTGCACAAGTGCACACTTTGACCAAAAGCTAAAAGGGTAGTACAAATTAACTAGGACAACAGACTTTATGAAGGGAGCTTTGTGCTTCTAAACCAGTTCAACTACCAGATTTAATTGTTTTTGCTGTGATTAAGCTTTGAAAACTATAACCAGTTCTGATTGTAAAGAAGTACTATTTGGAAACAAATTACAACTCTTGTCTTTATGACATATATCAATTTACAAACAAGCTGCATAAATCACTTTTTATATTTTCTGTAACAGAAAAATACTGCAGGGCATTTTAATAACCAATAAATTATGTGTTTAATGAACCAGACCAAAATATAAATGGTATGAGTCAAACACCTTTAAGAATGAGGACCATGTATTGACTTGATAGAAATTCTGATCACATAGACTACAGACTATTAGATTCACCACAATTTGAGAGAGTAAATGCTTATACTTCATCTATGGTGATCCACATATAAATTCTTTTTGTGACTTCATCTTATTTGCAGACCTCACTTATTTACTGTTCATATTATTCTTCAAGGAAACCAGGAATAAAAACAGAGCATTTCACCTTCAGTCTTTTACAAGTATTACCACAAGAAGTTATATAATAAACCTATCAGCCTTGGTGAATTGATAGAAAAATCTTTTCTGAACTACTGATACAAAGCAAGTATGTACATTTGACATCACATCAGAAGCATGTGAAGCTCCACTGATATAGGAATGTAGTCACAGAGCTGATCAAATGCATTCTTAGCTTTCGGAGATATATGAATGACGTTCATCCTGGGGACCCTTAACAGGATGAGAGAAATTGGGTAAGAGAAATTAGTGAAACCTACTCTCATCTATGGAACATAAGAACTAGGAAGATCGGTAGGGGAAGAAAGGTATAAGGAAAGGGGGGGGGGTAATCAGAAGGGGGAATGAAGCGTGAGAGACTATGGACTCTGAGAAACAAACTGAGGGCTTCAGAGGGGAGGGGGGCGGGGGAATGGGATAGGCTGGTGATGGGTAGTAAGGAGGTCACGTATTGCATGGTGCACTGGGTGTTATACACAACTAATGAATCATTGAACTTTACATCAAAAACCAGGGATGTACTGTATGGTGATGAACATAATATAATAAAAAATATTATTATAAAAAAAATGAGTGAAACCTAAATTGTTATGATAGGAGTGTCCAGGTTAATATGGGCTACTTTATTGCTTTCTTATTCTCTTGTATTCAGGTTCACATGTTCACATATGTCCGTGCATTATAACAACAGAAAAGTAAGAACATTTTACATAAAATTTATTAATGTTATTTTTGCTTCTTATTAAATAAGAGTGAAGTAGTATAGTTTCAAGAAAACAAAGCAGGGGTTCAAAAGACAAGGATCTTGCTAATGAAGGTGCTACTAACTAGCTATATAACTCTGGACAGATCACCTCTCCTATGTTTCCATTTTCTCATCTATAAAATGAGGGAATTAGACAAGATGATGAGTAAACCGTTGCTGTTTTTGTTTTTTTTATTTCTTTATCTATTTGGTCTTTGTTGGAAGCCTCAGAGTTTGCATATGAAATTGAGTAAAGTTGTATACCGTTTTATAAAATACTCGTATTACAGAAACTTTTTTTTTCTTTTACTTTGTGTGTGTATGGTGAACCCAATCATAATCTGAGCATGATAGGGGAGATTTTATTTAAAGGAAAATTATGATGATTGTTTGTGAAGCAAATAAAACTTTGTAATGCAAATGATCACATCCTATTGTTTCTTTTTTGCAAGTTTCCATTTTAACATATTGTTTGCTTACCCAAAAGTACAACTAACATTTACATAAAAATGAAAACTCACACCCAATATATATTTTTCATTTTTATCCTAGGGGAAAATTTCTCTTTTCTGTATTTCTAAGTATTTACTGACTATGACACTTATTTTGACATTTGCCATAAGAACATTAGTGAAGAGATCAGTCACTGAAGTCAGGCAGTCTGGGTTTTAGGTCTGATGTTGTTGCTTACCAGCTGGGGAGCTTTAACAAAAATATTTGCTGTTGCTGCATATTTCCTCACTTTCCTCGTCAGTAAAGATGAGTTAACAATAGCATGTACCTTGTGGTGTTTATGTAAGGATTAAATATGATAAAAACATTAACAACTTAGTGTCTAGCACATAATCTGTGCTTATTAAATTTAAGCTGTTAGCATTATTCTGAAATATGTCTTGTGAGTTTTCTCTTTTTTCTAAATTTTTAAAATTTTAATTCCAATGTAGTTAAAATACAGTGTTATATTAGTTTCAGGCATACAATAATTATTTAACAATTCCATATATTATTCAGTGCTTATCAAGAGCACTAATCCCCTTCATCTATTTCACTTATCTCCCCATCAACCTCTCTTCTGGTAACCATCTGTTTACTCTCTATACTTGAGTCTTTTGCTTGATTTTCTCTTTTTATTTCTTTGCTTATTTGTTTAGTTTCTTAAGTTGCACATATGACCGAAATTATATGGTATTTGTCTTTCTCTGACTGGTTTATTTCACTTAGCATTATACCCTATAGCTCCATCCATGTCATTGGAAATGGAAAGAATCCATTCTTTTTTATGGTTGAATGATATTCCATTGTTCTTTATATTATATATAATATAATAGTAATTTTGTTCTGTATTAGATATGTCATTTTCAAGCACATTTAGTTTCTGGTGTACAATTAGTGATTCGACACTCACATAAAACATCTAGTGCTCATTACAACAAGTGCACTTCTTAATCCCCATCACCTATTAACCCATCCCCCCACCCACCTCCCCTCTGGTAAATATCAGTTTGTTCTCTGTACTTAAAAGTTTCTTGTTTTGCTTCTCTTTTTTCCCCTATGAAATTTGTTTTGTCTCTTAAATTCCACATATGAGTGAAATCATATGGTATTTGTCTTTCTCTGACTGACTTATTTTGCTTAGCATAATACTCTAGCTCCATCCATGTTGTTGCAGATGACAAGATTTCATTTTTTATGGCAAGTAATATTCCCTTGTATATACATATGCCACATTTTTAAAAAGATTTTATTTATTTGTCAGAGAGAGAGAGAACAAGCAGGGGGAGTAGCAGGCAGAGGGAGAAGCAGGCTCCCCACTGAACAAGGAGCCTGAAGTGGGACTTGAATCCCAGGACCCTGGATCATGACCTGAGCCAAAGGCAGACACTTAACTGACTGAGCCACCCAGGTATCCCATACCACTTCTTTATCCATTCATATATTCATGGACACTTGGGTTGCTTCTACAGTTTGGTTATTGTAAATAAAGCTGTATTACACAAAGGGGTGCATATATCTTTTTGAATTAGTATTTTTTTGTATTCATTGGATAAATACCAAGTAGTACAATTACTGGATCATAAGACAGTTCTGTTTTTAGTTTTTTGAGGACCTCCTTACTATCTTCCATAGTGGTTGCAACAGTCTGTATTTTCACCAAAATTGTAAGAAGGTCCCCCTTTCTCCACATCCTTTCCAACACCTGTTATTTCCTGTGTTGTTAATTTTAGCCATTCTGACAGGTGTGAGGTGATAACTCATTGTAGTTTGTATTTCCCTGATGATGAGTGATGTTGAGCATCTGTTCATGTGTCTGTTGGCCATCTGTATGTTTTTTTCTGGAGAAATGTTTATTCATGTCTTCTGCACATTTTAAAAAGTGGATTATTTATTTTTGGGCTATTGAGTTGTATAAGTTCTTTATATATTTTGGATACTAACCCTGTATCAGATATGTCATTTGCAAATATTTTCTCCCATTCCATAGGTTGCCTTTTAATTTTATTGATTGTTCCCTCTTTTTAAAGACCTTATTTACTTATTTGACAGAGAAAGAGAGAGAGTGCATGAGCAGGGGTAGGGGCAGGGGGTGAGGGAGAGGGCAAAGCAGACTCCCCACTGAGCAGGGAGCCTGACTCAGGGCTCAATCCCAGGCCCCTGGGAATACGACCTGAGCCAAAGGCAGACACTTAACTGACTGAGCCACCCAGGCTCCCTTTAATTGTTTCCTAGACTATGCAGAAGCTTTTTTATTTTGATGAAGTCTCAATAGCTTATTTTTGCTTTTGTTTCTCTTGGCACAGGAGACATATCTAGTAGGAAGTTGCTATAGCCTATGCCAAAGAGGTTACAGCCTGTGTTCTCCTCTAGGATTTTAATGGTTTCATGTCTCACATTTAGGTTTTAAATCCATTTTGCTTTTATTTTTGCGTATGGTGTAAGAAAGTGGCCCAGGGTCATTCTTTTACATGTTTCTGTACAGTTTTCCCAATAACATTTCTTTTTTTTTTTAAGATTATTTATTTATTTGAGAGAGAGGTGGGAGGGAAGATGGAGCGCAATCACGGGGAGGTACAGAGGGAGAAGCATCATTGACCATATAGTTGTGGGTTCATTTCTGGGTTTTCTAGTCTGTTCTATTAATCTATGTGTCTATGTTTGTACCCTATTGTCTTGAGCACTACAGCTTTGTTATATAGCTTGGAGTCTGGAATTGTGATGCCTCCAGCTCTGCTTTTCTTTTTCAAGGTTGCTTTTGCCATTTGGGGTCTTTTGTGGCTCCATACAAATATTAGGATTGTTTCTTTTAACTGTGAAAAATGCTGTTGGTATTTTGATGGGGATTGCATTAAATGTGTAGATTGCTTTAGGAAATATAGACAATTTAACAATATTTACTCTTCCAATCCATAGGCATGGAATGCCTTTCCATTTCTTTGTGTCATTGTCAATTTCTTTCATCAGTGTTTTGTAGTTTTCAGAGTAGAGATCTTTTACCCCTTTGGTTAGATTTCTTCCTAGACATCTTGTGGTTTTCGATGCAATTGTAAATGGGATAGATACCTTGATTTTTCTTTCTGCTGTTTCATTATTGGTGTATAGAAATGCAACAGATCTCTCTATGTTGATTTTGTATCCTGCAACTTTACTGAATTTGTGTATCAGTTCTAGCAGATTTTGGTGAAGTTTTTTGAGGTTGTCTATATAGAGTGTCATGTCATCTGTAAATATTGAAAGTTTTACTTCTTTCTTACTGATTTGGATCCTTTTTATTTCTTTTTGTTGTCTGATTGCTGGGGCTAAGACTTCCAATACTATGTTCAACAGCCATGGTGAGAGTGGACATCCCTGTTTTGTTCCTGACTGTAGAGGAAAAGCTCTTAGTTTTTCCCTATTAAGGACTTTATTAGCTGTGGGTTTTTCACATATGGCCTTTACCATCTTGAGGTATGTTCCTTCTAACCCTACTTTGTTGAGGATTTTTATCACACATGCATGTTGTACATAAAATTTTTTTCTGCATCTATTGAAAGGATCATATTATTTTCCTTTATTTTATTAATCTGGTGTTTCACACTGATTTGTTAATATCGAACCACCTTTGAAACACAGGAATAAATCCCACTTAGTTGTGGTTAATGATTCTTTTAATACACAGTTGGATTCAGATTGCTAGTATTTTATTGAGAATTTTTCAATCCATGTTCATCAGGGATATTGTCCTGTAGGCCTCTTTTTAGCAGAGTCTTTATCTGGTTTTGGTATCTAGGTATTACTGGCTCATAGAATGAATTTAGAAGTTTTCCTTCCATTTCTATTTTTTGGAATAGTTTGAGAATAATAGGTATTAACTCTTCTTTTAGTGTTTGGTAGAATTCACCTGTGAAGTCATCTGGCCCTGGACTTTCGTTTTTTGGGAGATTTTTGGTTACTGATTCAATTTCTTTGTAGTTTATGGGTCTGTTCAAGTTTTCTATTTCTTCCTTTTTCAATTTTGGTAGTTTATGTATTACGTATATATTTATGTGTAATTTTATATGTAATTTATAGGTAAATTTATTCATTGCTTCCAAGTTGCCCAATTTGTTGGCATATATTTTTTCATAATATTCTCTTATAATTATTTGTATGTTTGTGGTGTTGGGTCGTTATTTTTCTTCCTCATTTGTGGTTTTACTTATTTGGGTCTTTTTCTCTTCTTTTTTATGAATATGGCTACAGGTTACCAGTTTCTTAAATTTTTTTCAAAGAACCAGCTCCTGGTTGATCATTGATCTGTTCTATTGTTTTTTTGTTTGTTTGTTTCTGTATCATGTACTTATCCTCTAATCTTTATTATTTCCTTTCTTCTGCTGGCTTTAGGTTTCCTTTGTTGTTCTCTTTCTAGTTACTTTAGGTGAAAGATTAGGTTGTTTGTTTAAGATTTTTCTTGCTTCTTAAGTTAGGCCTGTATTGCTAGGACTGCTTTTGTGCATCCCAACGTTTTGTACTATTCTGTTTTCATTTTCATTTGTTTGCATTTGTATTTTTTAAAATTTCTTATTTGATATTCTGGTTCATACATTCATTATAGTATCATGTTTTTAACCTCCATGTATTGTGATCTTTCCAAATTTTTTCTTGACCTCTAATTTCATACCATTGTGCTCAGAAAAGGTTCATGGTATGATTTGAATTTTTTTGTATTTGTTAAGGTCTGATTCATGACCTAATATGTGATCTAATCTGGAAAATGTCCCATGTGCAATTGAAAAGAATGTGTATTCTGCTACTTTAGGATGGAATATTCTGAACATATCTGCTAAGTCCATCTGACTCAGTGTGCCACTCAAAGCCATTATTTCCTTTTTGATTTTCTCTTTAGATGATCTGTCCATTGATGTAAGTGGGGTGTTAAAGTTCCCTACTATTATTGTATTATTATCAATTAGTTTCTTCTTATTTTTTTTATATTTGGGAACTCCCATGTTGGGTACATAAATATTTACAATTATTAGTTCTTATTGAACTCTCCCTTTTATTATGATAATATGCCCTTCTTCATCTCTTGTTACAGACTTTGTTTTAAAGTCTAGTTTTTCTGATAGAAGTGTTTGTATTTTGGCTTTCTTTCCACATCATTTGCATGATAAATGTTCTGTCCTCTCACTTTCAATCTGCAGGTGACTTTAGGTCTAAAATTAGTCTCTCGTAGGCAGCATGTAGATGGGTCTTGTTCTTCTTTTTTTTTAAATCCATTCTGACATCTTATTTCTTCTGATTGGAGTGTTTGGGCCATTTACATTCAGAGTAATTCTTGATAGATATGTATTTATCACCATTTTATTACTTGTTTTGCATTTTTTCTGGAGATTTTCTCTGTTCCTTTCTAATCTTTGTTGCTTTTGGTCTTTGTTTTCCACTCAAAGAGTCCTCTTTAATATTTTTGCAGGACTGGTTTGGTGATCACAAACTCTTTCAGTTTTTGTTTGTCTGGGAAACTCTCTCTCCTTTCATTCTGAATGATGGCCTTGCTGGATAGAGTGTTCTTGGCTGCCGATTTTTCACATTCAGCACTTTGAATGTATCATGCTACTTTCTTCTGGCTTGCCATGTTTCCACGGAGAGATCTGTTGTTAACCTTATTGTTCTTGTCTTGGGAGTTACAGAGTTCTTTTGTCTTGCTGCTTTTAGGATTTTTTCTGTATCACTATATTTTGCAAATTTCACTGTAATATGTCTTGGTGTTGGCCAGCTTTTGTTGATTTTAATGGGAGTTCTCTGTGCCTCCTGGATCTGGATGTCTGTTTCCCTCCCCAGATTAAGGAAGATTTCAGCTATTATTTCCCCAAATAAATTTTTTGCCCCCTTTTCTTTCTTCTTCTTTTGGTACTCTTATAAGAGGAATGTTATTATGTTTGATGGTGTCACTGATTTGCCTACGTCTGTTCTCATGTTCCATAATTCTTTGTTCTCTTTGTTCAGCTTCATTATTTTCCATTATTTTTTCTCCTATAGCACTTATTCACTCTTCTGCTTCTTCCAGCCTTCTATTCATTGTATTAAGCCTATTTTGAATCTCATTTATTGCATTTTTCATGTCTACTAATTATTGACTTTTTTTCCCTCTTCAGTAAGAGTCTCCCTGATATCTTCCATGCTTTTCTCAAGCCCAGCAAGTATCCTTACGAATGTTGTTTTAAACTCTCCGTCAGGCATGTTACTAATATCTGTTTCACTTAGATCTCCAGTTGTGAACTTTTCTTGTTCTTTCTTTTGGGATGAATTCTTCCATTGTGGCATTTTGTCTAATCTCTTCCTTGTCTGTGTTGGAAAAGCCTGTTATGTTTCTCCCTCCAGAGAGTAATGGCTTTATGAAGAAAAAGTCATATATAGTCCAGGGACTGGCACTTAAGGCAGTGTTTGTGGTGTATGCTGGGTAAGCTCTGCTGTTATGTTTTGGTTGCTCTATTCTTCAGGGCTGTCAGGAATGACCAGAAATCCCTGTACCAATAGATGAAAGACTACTCTAAACTTCTCTGTGAAAAGAGAGGAGAAGGCAAGAGGGTCAATGCTCAGAGATGAGGACCCTTTGCCCTTCTTTGCTCCCACTTTTATTGGTCCTTCAGGATAATAAAAAATCCTTATCACTGTCTCTCAAGCACATGATGTGTGACAAAGGGTCTTATTGGAGCTGGTAGGATCTGTTTATGGGAAAGATATGATATGCTGATCTGTATGTTCTATGAGTTCTGCTAAACATAACCTAAAGAACAATGCATGCCTCTCTTAATCATAGGGTGGCTGTTTGGGCTAAGAAAGCTTCGAGGAAAGCAACTCCCTGTGGCATTCCTACAGCAAAGTGTTCACACAGGCCTTGGCATTCCAAAGGCCTTTGCCGTTC
This sequence comes from Ursus americanus, assembly GCF_024610735.1. Taxonomy (NCBI): domain Eukaryota; kingdom Metazoa; phylum Chordata; class Mammalia; order Carnivora; family Ursidae; genus Ursus; species Ursus americanus. The sequence goes on along the minus strand of NC_142164.1, from coordinate 48,337,510 downwards.
TCCAAAACCTTCCTTTGCCCCCAGCAGTCTCTGTGTTACATTTTAGCAAGCCAGCTATTATGGTTGATTTCATGCTCTACATTAACCCCAACACAGGGCAGTTGTCTGTAGAGGCTCTCCTTGTCCTTAGTGGGCAGTGTTTTGTCCTTGGCCAAAATACGGTGAGTTTCAGCTGGGTGTTCTTGTCTGCTTGCTTGCTAAATGAGACCTGATGTTACTTCCACTGGAACTGAAGCCCTTCAGAAATCTCTGGTCAGGAAACATGGTATGGGAAGGGTTTTTTGCTCATCTGGGGTAGTGGCCCACCATCCTGGGAGTGAGGCAAGCTTGACTGAGAAGGCAGTCCTACCAGAGTGTAGAGGTATGTGATTTTGTGTAAGTACGTTAAGCAGCCAAAGTTGGTGCTGCGACACTTCCTGCAGTTTGCTTTTTTGTTGTTGAGCGATGTGGAGGGAAGTGGCACCAGCAGGCTCCTTTGTTCATGGAGAGGCAACTCTGTGAATGCTGCCTCTCAAGGAAACACTCTGAGAAGAGCAAATTTCTGTGATCCAGGCATTTTTCAGATTACTGTTTCCCCACAGTCTACCCTCAGGTTGTTAGCCTGCCTTGTCCAGGAGTAGGGCAGTGTCTTCAGGGCTCTATCTCAGCCACATCTGCTGACCTTTAAAACTTGAGTTTTTAAGCCCTGCTGATTGCAGTAATTCACAAAAATCAAACCTTATTTTCCTAGCCAGTGGCTTTGGGGAAATATTAACCTTGTGCTTTTCCCCTACCTCAGATACCTCAGCTTTCTTTTCACATGCATTTTCATGATAAATGTTTCTCCATCCCTTCGCTTTCCATCTGTGGGTGTCTTTAGGTCTGAAATGAGTCTCTTATAGACAGCACACAGATGGGTCTTCCTTTATCCATTCCATCACCCTATGTCTTTTGATTGGCATTTTTAGTTCATTTACATTCAAACTAACTATTGATAGGTATCTATTGATTGCATTTTGTTACTTGTTTTATGCTTATTTTTGTAGTTCTTTGTTCCTTTCTTCTTTTTTTGTCCTCTCTCATGTTTGCCTGGTTTTCTTTAGTGATATACTTCAATTCCTTTTTCTTTATGTTTTGCATATCTATTACTGGCTTTTGATTTGTGGTTACCATTTGGTTTATATTTAACATCTTTTGCATATAGCAGTCTATTTTAAGTTGATCATTGATTAAGTTTGAACCCATTCTTTATTTCTCTCCCCCCATGTTTTAGAGTATGGTGTCCTACTTCACAACCTTTTTTACAGCTATATTTATTTTTACTGTTTTTGTGCTTTCTACTCTTCTTAATCTTATTATGGGCTTTCCTTTCCATTCCAAGAATCCCCTTTAACATTTCTTGTAGGGCTGGTTTAGTGGTCATGAACTCTTTTAACTTTTATTTGTATAGGAAATTTTTTGTCTCTCCTTGTATGCTGAATGATAGCATTGCTGGATAGAGTATTCTTGGCTAAAGATTTTTTTTCCTTTCAACGCTTTGACTATATCATGCCTTTCACTTCTGGCCCACAAACTTTCTGCTGAAAAATCTGCTGATAACTTCTGGGGTTTCCTTTGAATGTAACTGTCTTCTCTTGCTTGTTTAAAAATCCTCTTTATCACTACTTTTTGCCATTTTAATTACTATATACCTTGGTGTGCACCTCCTTGGGTTAATTTTTTGGAAAGATCTTTGTGCCACCTGGAATTGGATATATTTTCTTCCCTATATTTAGGAAGCTTTCAGCTATTATTTCTTCAAATATATTTTCTGTCCACTTTTCTCTCTGTTCTTCTGTGATCCCTATAATGTAGATGTTACTATGCTTAATGGAGTTGCTGAGTTCCCTAAGTCTATTCTTATCTTGTGTAATTTTTTTCTCTCACCTGCTCAGCTTGATTATTTTCCATTACCCAGTCTTCCAGGTTGCTAATCCATTTTTTTGCTTCTTCTAGCCTACTATTTATTCCATCTAGTGTATTTTTTCATTTATTGTGTTCTTCATCTCTAATTTTTTAAAAAATCTTTTGTTAATGGTCTCAGTGATGTCCTTCACTGTTCTCAAGTCCAGAGAGTATCTTTATGATCATTACTTTAAATTCTCTATCAGACATATTTCTTATTTCTGTTTCATGTAGTTGTCTTTCTATGATTTGGTTCTGTTCTTTCATTTGGGACATATTCTTATCTCCTCATTTTGTCTAACTCTCTGTTTTCCTGTGTTAGGAAAGTCAGCCACATCTGCTTTTGAAAGCAATGACCTTATGAGGAAGAATTCCTGTGGTGCCTTCCAGTGCAGTGTCCCTTGCTCACCTGAACCTGCTGCTTCACTGGTGTCTCCTATGTGTGTTTTGTGCACCTTGCTATTGTGTCTTGGCTGCTTTGTCCTTCAGTTCAGTCATCTGCAGTGGCTCTTTTTGCCTGTTGTGGGCAGTGTTTGGCATTTGTTTTGTTACTGGACCATTCTGGGGTCACCTTAGGCTTGAGTTATTCAGACCAGGTGTTTGCCAGAGATGCAGTAGCTCCAAACTGCAGGGCACTTTCCTTGTGTTTTCCCGAGAAGCTTTTTTTTTTGGTGGGTGGGGCCAGCAATCAGAGCCTGGGGTCTGTAGTGTGACTGCTGTGTGTGGTTATCTTTCCCTCACCTCAGGGCAGAAGTCACTTAGAATGGTGCTGGCCCCTGTTCTGGTTGCTTGCATATTGCAAGGTTTGTGCCCCCAGTTTGAACGGGCTCCATCCAAGAGTGTATTGGAAGGGGTGGGTTGTGCAATGTCTGCAAGTTTTGTGCACTGGTAAGAGGAAATGTGCTGCCACCCCAGCTGCTGGGACTGGGCTGACAGTGGTAGGACACACAGGTTTGCTGTGAAATGAGACCTGCCACTGCTGTGGGGACTGGGGCTGGCTGGGTGGATCTGCAAACATGTGTGGGTGGGCTGCACAATCTCAACAAGCTATAGACTGGTTTTCTCTGGTGTTCACTGCCACTGCCTCTAGGACCAAGGCCCTATAATTGTGTAGGTCAGGAGATGTGGTGCTGGCAAGGTTTGCACCAGTCTTCTGGAGAAGAGGACCTGCAGTGCTGGAACTGAGGTAAGCTTGACTGGAAAGGGTGAATCTGCCCAAGCCAAGTGGGGCTGGTGGTGGTGGTGCAGGGCTTGGTGTATACTGATTAAGTAGTGAATGTGGGTGTAGGGCTGGTTATCACAGTTAGCCTTGTGTTTATGCTGGGGGCCAGGGGAGGGAAATGGCACCTGCCAGCTCCTTGGTTCCTGGAGGTGTCTCCCAGTGATCCCTGACCCTCTGGGCCAAGCTCTCAGAATAATAAATAACTCTTCTTTCCATATGCCCCAGGTATTTTACAAACTGCTGCTTCTATGCTGTATCTTCCTGGGCTATTTGTTGTGCTATCTCTTCAAGGGCAGGACTCAGCTTCCTATTACCTTTCCAACCCTTCCAGAAATGAGCCCACTGATTTTTAAAATCCTGGGCTTTAAGTCCTGCTGGGTGTAAGAACTCATGAGATTTGGGCCCTCTAGTTTATAAAGCCAAATATTTTGGGGATTCTTCTTCCCTTTGTGGACTCCCCAGTGTGAGAGTCTGTTTTTCTCCCCTTTCCATGCCAGCAGGTCCCTCTCTCCCCTGGATGGTCCATGGGTCCTTTAGCTCTCAACAGTGTCTCCACCCTTCCTACCCTTTTTGATGTGGTCTCTTCTCTACCTTTAATTGTGCAGTTTTTTCTGCTAGTCTGTGGGTTGTTTTTTGGGTTATTTACACTGATGTGAGTATTATCTAGTTGTATCTGTGGGACAATGTGAGCTTAGCATCCTCTTACTCCATCTTCTCCCTGTCTCTGAGTTTTCTTTTTATACAGAATACACTTTACCAGGATTGTAAACTCCATGAAGCCAGAGAACATAAATAATGTTTCTTGTATTGTTATCCTCCACACAGCCTAGTAGAAATTCTAGAATTAAATAGGCATCCAGTATACAGCTCTTCCTGATTCACACTGGAGATCTTTTTACCTCCTTTTATGTCTTTTTTCTTTTTTGTACATTTTGAGAGAGTGAGAGAGAGAGTGAGTAGGGGATGGGGCAGAGGGAGAGGGAGAGAGAGAATCTTAAGCAGGCTCCACGCTCAGTGCAGAGCCCAATGTGGGGCTTAATCTCAGGAACCTGAGATTGTGACCTGAGCCAAGATCAAGAGTTGGATGCTTAACTGACTAAGCCACCCAGGTGCCCCCTACCTCATTTTAGAATAAAGCATGACTAAGAAAGAGAATGTAAGTGGTGCTATTATGCTATTTAAAGTTGCAAGAAAAAGACATACCCAGATTATACTTAGGCATGGAGGCTTGTTGAAAGGATCTATGAGAAAAAAAATGTAGTGAGGTCACTCATCAGTTGCATTTACTATGTGTACTAATGTTTTTAAGCCTTAGATACCTGCCTGGGTTTGAATCCTGGCTCTGTCACTTCTAAACCGTGTGACTTTGGGCAAATTGCTAAAGCTTTTGGTGTCCTAGTTTCTGTATTTCTAAGTTCTATATCTAAGGATAAAAGTAGTATCCACCTCATTAGTATCAGTGAAGATTAAAGAAGGTAACACATATATAATGCTTATTGGAGTGCCTGACCCACTAGATTCTCAATAAAGGTAGCTACTTCATAGCGACAACAGCAGTAATAGGAGTACTAGTAATAGTAGTAGTTGTTATTGTAGTTATTATTGCATATGACATAGAGAACCAGGCTATAGCTTAGTGTCATTCAGGATAATGTCCTGAGCTCTGATGATGTGCCTTCTCTTTTTCACCTAGTGTGTGAATTTCCCCAAATAGAGGATTTGATAAACTTGGTTTACCAACATTCAACATGGACAGCCAAAATAAGCTTAGAATTAGGTGTACTCCCTCCTACCCAACCTATACTTTTCTTTAGGTAAACACACTAATTCCTGGTTCAGTGTACTAGGCTTAGGCTAGCAGGGTTGCTTTTACTCTCTAATACATACACTGGATGTACAACTACAGGAGAAAACAAACAGATAAACTAAACTTTTACCATTTTCTTCAATAGATTTGTTTAAAGTAGGCTTCACACCCAGTGTGAAGCCCACTGCAGGGTTTGAATTCATGATCCCGAGATCAGGACCTGAGCTGAGATCAAGAGTCAGATGCTTAACCAACTGAGCCACCCAGGCTCCCCTCAACAGGGTACTGTTTCTAAGTTGGACACTTTTTTTTAAGGACTCTTCTTCGAACACTTCCAGTCTAGTGACCTTCCTAAATTATTATATCTGGAAAAAATTTGTGTCACAAAAACACGCTCATTTTTTAAAAAATTTCAGGACTTCCCACATTGAGTCCTTGAGCTATTTTGCCTTTTGTTTCCCCCAACATGAGTTTCCTTATAGCTCCTGAGACTATCAATCATAATATTGAATCAAGTTAATATTACATTATTAAACCACATAAAACATAAAAAACTGTGTAATAGGATATTAGTAGTCTGGGTTTTCAGAAGTTATGCCATTCATTCTACCTGAACTGCAGTTTTTATCTAGCTGTGTAAGTAAGACCCAGATAGAATGAGTTAATTATTCCAAATGAATGAAAAAATCTCTAAGGATTCCTACTGTGAAGTCCTTCACTTTTAAACAGGCCTGTGGATAGCTGAATAAAAGAAGGCCTTTGAGGCCCAAAGTTACCTTAAAGCCCAGGGGCTATTAGTTCTGCCTTGAATACTGTGTTTATATTTTAAATACTCTTTCACTGTTGAAGCAGTTCTATTCATGTCTACATCTTCCAATTTTTAAAATTAACAAGTTTAATCTTTTTTTTTTAAGATTTTATTTTATTTATTCAACAGAGATAGAGGCAGCCAGCGAGGGAGGGAACACAAGCAGGGGGAGTGGGAGAGGAAGAAGCAGGCTCACTCATAGCGGAGGAGCCTGATATGGGGCTCGATCCCATAACGCTGGGATCACGCCCTGAGCCAAAGGCAGACGCTTAACCGCTGTGCCACCCAGGCGCCCCAACAAGCTTAATCTTGATGAATTTCAAACAGCTCTTTTTTCTATAAGAATTTTTGATAATTTTGGTCACAGTTGAAGCAAAACTCTGTTTAAAACTCATGTTTAAGACATAAAATACTAGCAGATACAATGCATAGGAATGCTGCTGACAAATATGGCATGGGATAAGATAATGTCCAACAAATTTTATAGCTGAAGTACCTAGGGGGAGATGTGCTTGCCCATCCTGCTTCTCAGAGTACTTGTGGACTTCTCAGCCACGGAGCTACCATTCAGGTCAATAGACTTATTATGATCAATAGTGTCCAAACAGTTTATCAATCTCAAATAATCAGCATCCTCTAAAGAAGATTCTGAGCCAAGGTGAATAATGTTTGGAAGGTAGCAATAATAATTTGTATTTCGTACTTGAAACAACACTGCAAATAACAGAGGAGAAAAAGAGAAATTACACAGAATAGCTTGGCTTTTAGGATTCCAGGAAATTATTCAGCATCTCCTTGTAAGAGAGTCAAACTTCCCACTGACCATAATCTTTTTTTTTTTAATTTTATTTATTTATCTGACAGAGATAGAGACAGCCAGCAAGAGAGGGAACACAAGCAGGGGGAGTGGGAGAGGAAGAAGCAGGCTCATAGTGGAGGAGACTGATGTGGGGCTCGATCCCATAACGCCGGGATCACGCCCTGAGCCAAAGGCAGACGCTTAACTGCTGTGCCACCCAGGTGCCCCCCCCCCCCACTGACCATAATCTTATGGTGATTTTTAAAAGAATAGCAATCCATGGCTTGAACTGTGCTATTTTAAAACCAAATCAAAAGAATTAAAGTGAGCCAACTGCTGCTTAGTGGCTGCTCTTAACTAAGAACTGGACATCTTGGGTTCATATTACATCACTATGACTTAATATTCTTCCTTGACAAGGCACTTTCCCCACTCTTCCACAGCATCTATATCACAGTGGACCAATCCATCTGCATACACAATTACACCCATTCCTTTTCTATTTCTCAGGATATTCCTAGTATTCCAGATTTAACCCCTTAAATCTTTGCTTTCACAAATGAACAATAAGTCCCCAATGTTAAGATAAAACAACTTTAAGACACTTAAAATTGTACAATTCATTTCAAAATCATAATATTATATTTTTCTAAATATTGGTTATGAAGAGACATTCTTTACATTCTGCCTTTCATCAAATACTGGTGTTTATTGTACTCAGAAAAGAGAGAGTTGCCTCTGACCATATTTTATTTTTAAATGTATTCATTTTTTTTTCTATAGAAGGCTGCATTATTCTACTAGCACTTTTTAGAAACATGAACTCAGAGCTCACTTCTGACTGTCTTTTATTATACTCAATTTCCTTAAACAATAATCGTTTGGGGTGAATAAATGGACCTTGACCTCACAACAGAGACTAAAAGGGAGAATTAAGAAATTTGTCACCTAAAATTTTTCTAAGTGTTTTCTCTATTTCTCTGGGTGAATTATAATCTGCCAGCTGCTTCAAGATGCTTGTGACAGTCAATGGAAATTTACCAACATTATGTCGGTTACAGGCAATCAGTGGTCCTTGGTGTACTACAGGCAGACAAATGAAAGAAGTGAACTGTCAAAACCTAAAGGGAGCAGAGCTCAGCACAACTGGCAGTTCATTGAGATATATAAAGGGAAATTACAAAGTCCTGTGGTTCCACTTGTGAACCTAATGGTATTCAAATAAGGTTGGAACCTTAAGGGACTTGTTTTATCAACCTAGAGGGAGTTTGCTATATCTGCTTGTATTACCAGAAGCAACAATTACTCATATATATGTTAAATGTCCTTTATCTACCATGAAAAAGAGAAATTAAGCTCAAAGAATACCTTTCAAGACTCCAGATTACCAAAAAGTTTAGACTTAAGATAGAATAAAGGAAACACTACATGAAGGACACTAACAATTACAGTGCTGTGAGAAGGGAGAGGGTAAACAAAACAAGTAATGAGAGAATGGTGAGAAAAGGAAAAGAAATTGCTCTCCTCGAACTCCATACTGGGTATAATTATTTTTTTCCCTGAAGAAGGTGAAGCCAAAGCAATAAAGAAGACACAGGTACTCAAAACCAGGGTCATATAATTGAAAATGAAATATCTTGATAGAGATGAGATTCTGAAAATAAGAGGTCTTACAACACTCAATCTTTGCCATTAGCAGTTGAGTCAAAGTATTCTGGAAAAGAAGAATAGAATAATTAAGACAATCCAAAAGCATGGGGATTCAGAAGGGCTGCTGACCAAAGGAGAAAGAGACAAGGGCTGTGATAATACTCTTGAAAGATGTGGAAGTAGCTGGAGAGTCCGATAATGCATGATCCTTCAGTAGGAATGTTTCTTTATTTTTTATTTTTGGAGGGGGAGAGAGAAAGAAGGAGATGGAGGGGCAGAGGGAGAGGGAGAGAAGGAGTCTCAAGCAGGCTCCACACCCAGTGTAGAGCCCAGTGTGGGGCTCAATCTCACAACCCTGAGATCATGCCCTGAACTGAAATCAAGAGTCAGATGCTTAACAAACTGAGCCACCCAAGCGTCACAAGCATGTTATATTAATGGACGGTTTCTTGTAAGACCTAAATCAGAAATAATCTTAGGTTTTTTGGAGAAAAATCACACTATAAATCCAAGATCCTGTGATTTTCTTAAGGAGGAAATGTAATCTAGTTGAAAAAGCACAGAGTTTGACAGAGTGAGAACCAAATCCTGGCTCAGCCGCTCAGTAAATGTACGATTTTGGCCAAGTTATTTTCTCTCAGCTTTAGTTTACTCATCTGCTAAATGTGGAAAATTATAGCTGTGTTACAGGTTTGTTGTGAGTAATAAATGATGTTCCATGTAGAGTCCAATAATTGGCTCATAATTAAGATTTAATAAATGTACACATTTTTGGTTATTACACATTTTTAGATAAAAGCAGAATATTAAATCATATGATGAGAAATGACTGGATACTCAAAACATTTCAGAAGGAGGTGAATGGGCAACCATTTACAAAGGAAATAAAAGAAATAAAATTGCATCAACACAGAAGTCCCCCTGGGCCTTTGAAGTAATACATCTTGCTTACTCTGACCACATAAGATACTTCTATAGGCTGAATGATTTGAAATTAATGGGGCCATTACACTGATTCTTTCTAGGATGAAGTTAACACTTAGGGTAGTGCTCTTTATCATGCAGAGTACAAAATTGTTGTGGAGAGGATTCATACCCATATGTTTTGTTTTGTTTTTTCCTGGTAAACTTTATGATGAAAATGAATTAATAGTGTCACTTTCTCTTCAGTAAATCTTTGTCATAGGCAAACAATATCAAAATTTTAATGCCTATTCTTCAAATTCATACTATTTACTTTTAATATTCTGTTTACATTGTTTGACGTTATAATATTACTCAAAATGCTCAAACCATATAATCATAAAAATTGAATGTGAGGGTCCAAATACGTCTGATGACAATTCCATCATTTTGATAATTTCAAAGCAGTCCCAACAGAATCCAATCCCATTTCATCACCATATTACTGCAAGTTTGTTTCTTTTCAATTATAGAAGGTATTTATACACTCCAACAATTACATGTTGGGTATAACTTAGGAAGTTAAAGGACTTATTTGGGGAGCCAAAGAGTTGTAGGTTCCCCCTCTTTTTCTGTAGAGACATTTGGGGTGACCTTAGTGTGTAACAGGGCTAAGAGGGACCTTACTAGACCCTACACTGTAAGGGAAACAAGGGGTACCCTCTTACCTTGCTCATGGCATCATTTTGAGTTCTTTCCAATTCTTTCGCATACATCTAAATCTAACGTCCCTCAGTCTGGACACCTAGGGTTATATTTAATGATAACCTTTCATAAACCTTGGAGTTGCTCCTCCATCACTGTGGCCCGACTCACTTTTAGGAGCTGTTTAAGGACCTTAATATATTGTTTTTGTTCAACTGAGAGATGCTGACCCATGATAGAGATAGAAAACCCAAGCCTGAAATTTCCCTCCAACTTGGCAAGCCCCAGAGGGCTTCCGATGACTTACTGCACAATCCTTTTGTTTTTGATTTGGAGGGCTCTGCTGCTGAGTATTCACAAGTCCTTATGGGGGCACCACTTGTCGGATTTGGCCAGCAAACTCTGAGGCAGTGAATGAAGATTACTCCAGATACCTTAGTAGGAGGAAGGAGAGGACCTGGGGACCAGATGCTGTAGTGGTGAAAGGCCTGGAGCCAAGCTTTGTCTCTGCTTTTACTGTGAGTTTTATCCATACACCAAGTGCAAGAGGAAAACAAGAAGGAATGTGTAACTTTAATGATCAGGATAATAATACATGGGGCAGTGTGCGATAAGGGCAAGCAGTGCTCCTGATGGACGTGCAGACAGGGGGTGCATGGAGTGTGTGACCTCCAAAGATAAACGTTTCTCCTAAGTCAAGTATTTACTCCCTGGTTGAGTGCATTGTGCCTCAATGAGGATCCGGCTGTTTTCAGCCCAGAAACCTTAAAGGGGGCCCAGTTTTCTGGACACTCCTTCTTTGCTTTTCAACTAGTCTCATCCAGGGAAGCATGTGTTTATTAAATCTTATCTAGCCAGGCACTATGAATTCCCACATTATCATAAGGTACAATTTAGCACACATTAATGTCCTATAAAGAAACAGTTTACTTCTATGTCTCAGGAACATCTACATATGTTTACAGCTATCAGTGTTCCTTATAAGGTACCATATTGTTTCTCCACATTGTGGCAACTTCCATGAAAAAAGAACTCTAAGAGTCACATCTGTCCCTTTTCCTTTACAACATTATGGCAAAAAACCTTGAGGAACACTTTGTATTCCATACTCCTGTATTCCCAGTGGCTACAAAATTTCCAAGAGTGGGATTTGAAAGATATAATTAAAAACAAAAACAGATTGGGGTTCTACTTATTAGCTGTGTAATGTTTGGGATGTCACCTAATACCTGTGGGCTTCAGTTGACTTGTATCAGGGTGATTCTCAAAGTCTTTTCTAAATTCAAATTTTACATGTTGTGATAAAACAGCTGAATTTGTCAGAAGAGGAAATTATTTTCCTGATTTTTTTCCTGGAAGGGAAGTTTTCAGGTCTGCACAAGATGTTTCTTTTCTTACATAATTTTGTTGTATGCGAATTCCTCTTGGGACACCTGGGTGGCTCAGTTGGTTAAGCATCTGCCCTCATCTCAGGTCATGATCCCAGGGTCCTGGGATTGACCCCCGTGTCAGGGAACCTGCTTCTCTCTCTCCCTCTATCTCTCTTCCCGCTTGCTCTCTCTCTCTCTCTCTCAAATAGATAAATCTTTAAAAAAATTCCTCTTTCTTTAGTGAAAGAAAATAAGACAGAAGGAAAGGCTCCAGTGGTGTACTCATATGATCTTGAAATCCAAAGCATATTTTCCCCCATTCCAGAGGTGTGGGCAATCACTTCTGTGGTTTGGGGTTTCTCAATGATACTGATGTATAAAGTATAAAAACAATCTTAAAGCCATATCTGCAATTCTGTGGTTAAGACACTATCTACAACATCTCATGCTTGTTGATCCAAATACAGTTTAATGAAGTCTGAAACTTACTGTAGTGTTAAAGACAAAGACTTAACCAGTTTTTCTTAGGAAAAGTTAACTAAAAATATATTTTGATTTTTAAAATTGCAATGTCAATAAATGTGTGTTATAACAAGAGAAGCAACACAGAAATGAAAAAAAAAAACAACCCTTAAACATGGACATTCACATACAAAAAAATGAACCTAAATACAGACCTTACACACTTCATAAAAATTAACTCAAAATGGATCATAGACCTAAATGCAAAATGCAAAACTATAAAACTTCTAGAAAATAATAAGAGAAAACCTAGATGATCTTGGGTATGGTAATATCTTTTTAGCTACAACACCAAAGACATGATCTATGGAAAAATAATTGATAATCTGGACTTCATTAAATTAAAATTTTCTACTTTATGAAAGACAATATCAAAAGAATTAGAAGATAAGCCACAGAGTGGGTGAAAATATTTGCTAAAGACACAACTGATGAAAGATTGTTATCCAAAATATACAAAGAACCCTTAAAACTCAACAATAAGAAAGCAAGCAACTTGATTAAAATTGGGCCAAAGAGGGGTGTCTGGGTGGCTCAGTTGGTTAAGTGTCTGACTCTTGATCTTGGCTCCGGTCATGATCTCAGGGTCTTGGGATCAAGTCCTATGCCAGGCTCACGTTCAGTGGGGAGTCTGCTTGAGATTTTCTCTCTCCCTCTGCCCCTTCCCCCTTGAACTCCCTCTCTCAAATAAATATATAAATCTTAAAAAATGGGCTAAAAACCTTCACACACACCTCATCAAAGAAGATACACATATGGCAAATAAATATTTGAAAAGATGTTACCCATTATATAATCAGGGAAATGCCACTACATGACCATTAGAAAGGCCAAAATCCATTCTGGCACTGACAACACCAGATGCTGGTGAGGATATTGATTAACAAGAACTTTTGTTCATTGCTGATAAGAATGCAAAATGGTATAGCTATTTTGGAAAACAGTTTGACAGTTTCTTACAAAAGTAAACATACTCATACCATACAATCTAGCAATTGCACAACTTGGTATTTCTCCCCCAAGATTAAATACATATGTCCACACAAAAACCTGCACATGGATATTTATAGTAGCTTTACTTAGAATTGTCAAAACTTGGAAACAACCAAGATGTCATTTAGTAGGCAAATGGATAAGTAAGCTGTGTTATAAATAGAAAATGTGATATTATTCAGCACTAAAAAAGAAAGAAATATTTAATAATACTGTATTGAATATTTGAAAGTTGCTGAGAGAGTAAGTCTTAAAAGTCCTTATCAAAAGCAAAACATATTTGTTAACTATGTAAAGTGATGGATGTTAACTAAACTTATTGTGGTAATCATCTTGCAATATACACATGTATCAAATTATTATGTTGTATACTTTAAAATAATATAATGTTATGTGTCAATTACATATCAATAAACTGGGGAGAAAAAAGGAAAAAAAAGAAGAAATGAGCCATCAAGATACAACATGATCCCAAATATATGACATTCTGAAAAAGGCAAAACTATGGTGACATAAAATTACCAATAGTTGCTGGGGGGATGGTGATAGGAAAAGATGAATAGGCAGAGCAGAGAATTTTTAGGGCAGTGAAAATACTCTATATGATACTGTATTGGTGGATACATGTCATTATACATTTGTCCAAATCCATAGAATGTAGTACACCAAGAGTGAATTCTATGGTAAACTATAGATGTTGAGTGATTATGACGTGTCAATGTAGGTTCATCTTGGCAAAAAAAAAAAAAAAGTATCATTCTGGTGAGTGATATTTATAATGGGGAAGGCTATGTATGTGTGGGGGCAGAGAGTATATGGGAAATCCCTGTACCTTTCTCTTTATTTTGTTGTAATCCTAATACTGCTCTAAAAATATAGTCTTAAGAAAACCTTAAATATTTCTTTCTGTTCATACTACCTGTCTCTGTCCACTAAGGTAACCAATGTTAACCACCTCAGGATGTTCACCACTTTTCACTGTACTCATGCAAGCACATGCAAGTAAGCTCTTTTTCCAAATTATGCAAGATGCCATAAAACTGAAGGTGACTCCCTTCAATGACGCCCAACATATCTTTGATTGGCAATGTCCTTACATCTTGTCTATCTCCCCCTGAGCTCAGTCCCAAAGATCAGTCTCCTTTGCCATTTGTATGGTTCTTGTGCCTTATAAATGAAAAGAAGCCATTCATTTTTGAAGAAAGCATTCTCTTGGGGGTGATGAGTGAGCACAGAACTTCTCTTCTAGTAGCTATAAAATTTACTGTAGATATAAAATTTACTTTCAACACTATAACATTTGAATGATTTTGGTATCTAAACATTTAGCCCCATTATGAGATGTTCAGAGCAGATTCAAAAGTTTCTTTTGAAGTACTTCAACAATGAGGGAACAAAAAACAAGTTCAGGTGAAAAAAGTAATTAGCTGACAACACTCTCACTTCCAAAGTGATAGTCTTATTCACACAGTGTACCAACTTTGACTTCATTTATAATTATGAGTGTTCATGACAGAAACAAAATGGACATTCTGAGAGGGTTAGAAACACCATATTAGGAACTGGGTTGGAAGGTATCCCTTACCTTATTCCACCACACATGTTGTCTAGTTGCTGTGGTCTATACTGCTTTGACCCAAATTATCAGTAAAAAACTAATTTGCCTATCAGTGTTTCTGAAGGAAATGATGGGTTTTGACTAGAGGAGCAGGTTAATTCTATGTGCACAGTGTTGATCCTGAAATGTCACTCTCTAGATACAATTTATGACTGGATGAAGAGCCAGCTCAGCAAGAAGTCAGGACTTCTGTATAATATAATGATGAGACATTTTTTAACCTAATGGGACTCTGCATGACAAAAGTTTTTAAGATGATAATAATACTGGATAAATTATGATCTGATAGTTCAATCCCCAGAAGTAAAGAATCCTTCTACATAATGTTGCCATAAGAGTTACCAGAAGATTTATAGCTTTTGCAAGGAAGAATTTAATATTTATCTGTAAGAGTCTGAATTAAAGGTAGAAAATCTTGAATAAAACAGAAAATTACTTCAGTAATGCAAATTCTCATACTTCTAGAAGCCTAAAGAATAGAGGTGTCATTGTCTTCTGAATAGACCCTGGGATGAGTAGAGGCTTAATTGGCATAATTAAAAGGAGAATTAAAAATGTATATTTAAGACCTTAAAAGAACTTCAGTGAATATTTTCTTCAGCAATTAAACACAATAACTCATAGGAATTGGAAATAATTATGATGACAGTTTGCCAGTGGCACCTTCACTCAGATTTACATTCAAACAGAAGAGAAGAATTTGACAGTCCTTTTAATTATATCAAGTCTTATCCAAAATATACACACAGGAAGAGTCTGTATAGCTTGGATAAAATGGTGGTTTAGACAGATCCTTAAATCAACAGAAAAGCAACACCTCTCTTGAGACATTCACCAGAGACATCTTGTGTGCTAAGCCTGTTAATAGGGAAGATTATCATTAGTGTCAATAGACACAGGTAATTTGGGCAACAGATGTAGGTAATCCACAAGAACTGTGGCTTCCAACAACTGTCTTAGGTATGTCCAGCTGTGTGTCTGCCAATGCTAATCCATCATAACAAAACATGCAATCTACTTTCCTTACAATGACAGGAATTTAAGAGGAAGACGAAAGAGAACCAAGGCCTAGGAGGTCATTTAGAACTATCTTGAATTCAAACTTTTCCTTTTTTTTTTAATCCCTATCACTCAGCATTATTGACAAGGTAACATGATACTTAATTGCAGCTATAGTAATCATCTGCTGCCAAGATTAATATGGGGAATAAAATAATTTTCTGAGTTTCTTGTTTATAGTATTTGCTAATGCCACACAGAATTATTTGATAGAACTCAGACAAGAATATCATTTGTTAGGCAGTTATCCATTTTTAATGGTCAGGCTCTTTCACATAAGGATGATCTATTGGGTATTCTTAAAAAAGGATAAACAGTCAAATTTACATTTGCACCATAAGGAGTCCTCTAAAGAAAGTAAGATTTATAATAATCCTGCTCAAATGAATAGAGAAGAAGAAAGGGTCTACAGCCATACCACCCTGAACATGCCTGATCTGATCTGATTTCAGAAGCTAAGAAGGGTTGGGCTTGGTTAGTACTTGGATGGGAGAAAAAGAACAAAAGAAAAGAAAACAAAACAAAACACCTTCTCCCTCTGCCAACCCATACCATTATCATTGTGTGTCTGCGTGTGTGTTTAAAGTCAGTGAGAATAAGGTCAATAATACTTTCAGATACAAGACATGGCAGTTTTAATAATTTTTTTTCCATTAGGTACTGCTGATAGTAGTGTGTGGTTCCTTGCTAAATTAAAATAGAAGCTCAGAGCTTTATGCTAATAAAGTGGGGTCCTAGATTCTTTCTTATGCCTACAGAGTAGTTCACAGCTTGAAGTCTATGTGCCATTTTATGTAGTTGCTTTGATGTATCCATTACCAAAGAATGTGAGAAACAGACATCCTTATCTCTTCTCTGATCCTTGCCCTATTCCTGAGTTTTATTTCAACACAGATTCTCACCATGAAAGGAATGAGGTGAAACTCTGAGATGGACTCTGGTCTCCTGCATACTTAAGATAGGCCAATAATGTCCCTTATATTTATAAAATACCTTACATTTTTCTATTTCTTTTCTAAGAAATTCAACATTAAAAAAACACCTACAATTATTTTAGGAGACTAACTTGGAGCCAGGTGGATTCCCTCATGGATATGAGGCTATTTAAGGTGCCCTCAGGAGGAAGAAAAAGATGTTTGGCAGTACAGTTGACCCTTGAACAATGCAGAGGTTAGAGGTACTAACCCCTTGACATGGTAGAAAACCCATGTATAACTTTTGACTCCCCCCAAACTTAACTACTAATGGCCTATATGTTGACTGGAAGCCTTACTGATAACAAAAAGAGTTGATTAACACATATTTTGAATGCTGTATGAATTATACACTGCATTCCTTTGATAAAGTAACCTAGAGAAAAGATGTTACTAAGAAAATCATAAGAACAAATATATTTATAGTACTGTACTGTATTAGTAAAAAAAAATCCACATATAAGTAGATTTGCACAGTTCAAACCCATATTGTTAAAGTGTCAACTGTATATAGCAGCTGTATTAGCTTCTATAGATCCCAACTTCTTAAGTATACTAAAAAATTTTTTTTTGCAGACTGGCACAATAATTTAAGGTCCATTCCAACAGAAGGCATTGAGCATTTATTTAAATAGTATGAAATTGTCATTTTTGTAGGTAAAAAATGACTTAATATTGTCAATTTTTATGGTTCAACCTGAGATTTAAGTTTCTATACCCTTCCTCACTTTAACATACTGGAAAAAACATGGGAGGTTTGAGCAGATAGAACTGGATGAAAATTTCAGCCCTATCAAACTATGTGGCTTTGGAAAGCATTATAGTCTAGCTGAACTTTAGTTTCTTTATCTGCAAATTGAGGAGACAAATACCTACTTCAGAAGATGATTGTGTGAATTAAGGACAACATGCAAAAAGTACAGTACTTTTACAGTGCTTTCAGTAAATAGTAGTTGCTATTAACCCAGAGAGATCATTCTTAAAGCTAGCATTATAAAAGTCATAAGGAAGATGTAGAAACAGGAAGTAGACTAGTGGCTGCCTAAGGCTTCAGAGTTTGGCAGAAAATGTAAAGTGATTGCTAATGGGTTCCTTTTTGGGTGATAAAAATGTTCTAAAATTAGACTGTGGTTATAGTCATACAATTCTGTGAATATACTAAAGTCATTGAATTTAAACTCAAAATGGGTGAGTTGTATAGTGTATGAGTTATATCTCAATAAAATTGTTTTTAAATACTCATAATGAGGGACACACATAGAGAAAGAGCAAGAGCTTGAAGCTATTTGGAAAAAAATGTTTAGACTTGGCCTTTCACAAGTCTGTAGACTTCAAATAAATCAACTGCTGAGTACTTCTTGAATTAGTCCAGTTTAGCATGAGACAGTCATTGCAAAGCATTATTTTTAATTTTCTATTTCTGGTATTAGCCACAAGAGAAGGGGTTGTTGTTTATTGCTATTCTGCAACTGGCAAACATCTAGTTTTGATGTAACAAATGCCATGAAGTAAAGATTTATTTTAAGATTTACTTCAGAGTTAAAGAAAAAGCTACAATTGACAGACCATTCAGCTATCTCACATCTCAGTTCTCCCAGTGTTTGGTGCACAGTCATATGAATAAGAAAGCTGTGTTCCCCAACACTTTCTCATTCCAATTGCACAAGCACAATGTGAATCAGGTTTTGAACAGCAGCACAGTTTGGACAATGTTCAGTCACCACACAGAGCTTAAGCAATGTAAAAAACAGACCAGGGAGGCCTAAAAAGAGGGCATAATAGTTATTTGTCCAGATGACCAAATTACATTTTCCTCTTCTAACTATTAGACATTTACAGGGACACAATTTGGAGATGCCTTTGGGTCCTATTTAATCCCTATGTAGAAACTAAGCATTTGTTAATGGAGGACCTTATTCTTATACAGGGAATTTTATACATAGAACTTTATTGGATGCAAATCTGGACAGAAAGGGGTTCCAGTTTTGAATACTGCATTATGATGCATTTGTAAATAGTCCATCCTATTATGGATGATATTTTTACCCAAAAGTGTTATACAATGAATTTGTTTTTCCCCCCACCATCTCTGTAATTTATGCATAAGATAAGAACAGTTATCAAAGATTTTAGGTCAATAGTTTCTTCTGAATTTACACATCACCCTCTGTAATCAATTAAGATGTAATCAGTATCTTGCTATTTAAACATGTGGGTATGTGTGTGTGTGTTCAATCAAGAATACCTATAAATGATATCCAGGATTAAATAACAACATACTGTTGCAGCCAGGCTACCAGAGTTGAACTGAATCCTATGGTAATGCTAGCAAGACATCTGAGGTAGATAAGAGCAGGGAGGTTTAGTTCAACGTAAAGTTGTGAAATAAGCAATACCTTTCTTTAATACTTTTCCAGACCATTTGTTCCTGGGTGCCCAGTGTTACGTTGTCTTTGGGGTACTCAGAGCTTGACACTGCTAAATATCATGGGAACCAATTCTGCCAGAAAGCCCAATGTTCTGGGTCTTTTTCTTCTTTAGTCCCTTTCATCAATACTTATGCATTCTGTATATCCCACTCTTTAGTCATATTTTTAAAAATATTTATTTGAGGAAAGAGAGAACAGGGGGAGGGGCAGAGGGAGAGGAAGAGAGAGAATCCTCAAGCAGACTCCCTGCTGAGCACGGAGACCAATGTGGGACTCAACCTAGGACCCTGAGATCATGACCTGAGCTGAAATCAAGAGTCAGACACTCAACCAACCCTTTAGTGCCCCTCTTTAGTCATATTTTTTTATGGATAGTCCGATAAAATAATTGAAAAGGAGTTAATTCTTTGAAAGATTTTTATGTTTTGCCTTTTCCAGGAAGCATTTATATTGTAACAGGGGGCTTTAAGTGTCTTAAATTATAGTTAATTCAGTTAGGGAAACCTTTTTTTGCCTCTCAAATAATATTGTATAGATTGTGGCTATCTTCTTGGTTTATATATAAGAACAGTACTATTACATGCACACATTTACATAGGGAATTTTACACATAGAACTTTATTGGAAGTTAATCTGAACAGAAAGGGATTCAGGGATTCCAGTTTTCAATTATATATACATGTGAAATATATATATAGATATATATATATATATAGATATCTGAAGTAGATAAAAATGAAGAGGGGGCTGCAATCAACAAAGATTTAAGATATGCCACACTGATATAGGAAAAGTAACTCTTACATAGTAAAGCTTGCCTATGGACTACAACTAAATATTAGCAGCAGACAAATCAACTAACAGTGGAAAAAGTAAAGATGGGGTAACGTCTTTGAGTATTCTAGAAAGCACAGAGGAACCTATGTATTTAGGTAGGCTCTATGAACATCAGCTATAGCCACAAGCCAATGGTTGTTTTCACAGAAGTGGGAAGGATAACTTCAAGTCATTCATTGGTCTTTTGAGTTGCAGCCATTTTTTTTTTAATTTGACAGAGAGAGAGGCAGCGAGAGAGGGAACACAAGCAGGGAGAGTGGGAGAGGAAGAAGCAGGCTCCCAGCGGGGTAGGGAGCCTGATGCGGGGCTCAATCCCAGAACACTGGAATCATGACCTGAGCCAAAGGCAGATGTTTAATGACTGAGCCGCCCAGGCGGCCCAAGTTGCAGCCCTTTTGAATATAGATAAACAATATCTGTAGAGCTAGTAGTTTACAGATGTACACAAACAAATGTATTAAAAGGCACATGTCTACACTCCTAATCTTCAGATATATAAATTATACAACATTTAAGATTTTGAACAATTTGCTGCCATCACATTTTGCTACTATGAATTATTTATAGATAAAAGAGGATCTTTACTCAATTAATCAATAAAGAAAACAGAGACAAGCACTTATTAAATCTATAAACTTTATTTCTACATAAATTGATGCAAAATATAAGTGGATGCTGGAGATACAAAACATCTATGGAATAAGTAATGCTAGTTGTTAAATTACTTATAAACAACCTCTTCTGCACTTTTAAAAGAAAAAAACATAATTTTATTCAGTAAAATCTGTACTATCCTGTTTCTATGTAGTATACTAATCATTTCAGACACTACTCTCTCTTCATTCCATTTTCTTATGGCTTTTTAAATTCTTCATTGACCAAAGTGATAAGGTGTAATTTAGATATGAGCATTTATTCTACATATAAAGTCATACATTATGACCTAAGCCAAATTACTATATTTTTTGTTTTCAAAATAGAGAAGAGAGTGAACAAATAGTTCAAAAATCCAATATGCCTTAATAAATTTTGCTGTTTACTCTAAAAGAGATACTAGAAAGAAACTTCTCAACTGTTAAGATTGAGCAATTGGGTAACTAGGGAATGAATTTCTTTTTCTTCAGTAGAATGAATCTTACTCTTCATAAATAAAGCTAGTATGGAATTTACAACCAAAATTTACTAAAATTAAATGACCTAAATTTTAATTGCAACATGCACTTATTAGGAGCTGATTACATGTAAGACTGTGCTGATGGAATACGGCAATACAAAGATGGAAAAACTAAACACTGTCATTAGATTTTACAGTCAAAAGGGGAAGAAAAAGACAAATGAGTGTATAGTAAATCAAAGTCACACGGTGTTCTTACCTATTTTTTGTTTCAAAGGCATGGATTTATTTTTCTTATATGCCTTCTCAAGAGAAGCGTTAAATAGCCCTAATTTGAGGGTATTACTGGAAGAGAAAACTTTCATACGATGTTATTTTTTTAAGATTTGCCTCTTGGTATTCTGTCCTAACATTCTTATCTGATTTTTCTAAACAGTTCTTGACCCAGTGGCAATCAATCCACTATTTAGTGTCACTAAGCTTTGGTGAAAGTCATGATGCTGGGTACTATCACTAATATTACATGCTATAATTTTGGAAGAAAGTTTCTCTGTTTGCATTGGAGTATACATGCCATTCAAATTTCTTTTCATTTGAAAATGTCAGAGCAGTGAAAAATATAAAGGTGGCAGAAGTGTAACACGGGGGTAAATTCTATGACAACAAATAAAGCCAGAGGCGATTTCTCCAGCTTTGAAGGCCAAGAGAACAGTATTAAAATAAATATGGTCAGAGAAATAAGAAGTCATACTTCCCTTAATAAGAACTAGACAGCATTTTTTTTTTCCTTCCTGGCTAAACAATAAAATTCCGTAAGCATATGCTACACTGCTTCTTTGTTCCCCTGACTAATTTGAAGAATATTCTGCTGCATTGTAAGTCATGATCAGATCACTTGTTAAGGTCACATTGATTAGTATTTTTGACTTATTTAGCAGATATTTCATCAATTAGATCCTAGATGTGAGTAGGTATGATACTAGTGTTAACAACAGGCTCAGGAACAAACAATTTGGAAAAGATCAAGCAGAAACAATTATGATCCTTTGGTTATAGGGTTTGGTGCATGAAGTTGGATTTAAAGTTACAGTGAGAATTTGCATTACTCAGAAGCACATGACACTACACTCCATTTTAATCCAAGACTGGGTGATTGGACAAAGAGTGACAAAGACAAAGTTCCCACTGCTATCCCTTTAAATACTAGTTTGTTGACTTTCCAGTTCTAGTAATGGTGAAAAAACTTGGACTAACCTTCACTCAGACAATTATGAGATCCATGTTTATGCAGCTTTTACCCTGAGAATACTGCAAAAACATGAATGGTGGGACAGCTAGAAATCAAGCAGAAATCTTGGCTTGAAGAGTCAAGCAGTGGAATTAAAGGATGCCAATTCAGCTGGAAATTAAGAGGAGAGATTCTGACAAAGAGGAAGCTGCAGAGAGAGTTCCCAAATCTGCATATAAACTCCCCTCAAGTCTTTGTGTGATCCACAAACTAAGCATCTAAGGGGGGTACTTCAAAGAACCCAGGACATAAGAAGAGCCAGAAGACTGAAAATGCTGCATAGATATTTCAACAAGTCTCAATGCAAGTAAACCAGAGTTTGGAGTTTTAGAGGGGCTTGGTAAATACCTAAAGCTTACAGCTAAAACCCCAGGAAGGTCATGTCTTAGAGTTGGAAGTTATGTTACCATATCAAGGAATTCACCTTAAGACAAAGGGAAAAATTTGAAAAAGAGTCATGCTAAAAAAGCATAAAAGCAATGCCCTACAAGTTCAGCGTGATCAGCAAATAATTTACAACAAATACTCTTCAGATAATCATAAAGGAATCGGGAAACTTGAAAATAAATTATCTAATATGTCCAGGCTAAAAAAAAAAAAAAAAAAGAGACCTGCAGAGAAATAAGAAAATTTGATCTATAATCAAGAGAAAAAGCAGTTAGTGGAAAAGGACCTCTAGATGACCCAGATTATGGAATTAGCAGAAAAAGACTAAAGCAGGCATTATAGATGTGACTGAGATCATAGAAGAAAAGACTATCAAACTGAGTAAACAACTGGGGAATCTCAGTGAAAAAATGAAATCTGTTTTAAGAACTAAACGGGTATTCTATAACTCAAAAGTGAGATATCAGAAATGAAAAATTCACTTGAAAGTATATTGGCAATAATAGAAAAAAGGGTCAGTGAACTTGAAGATATGTCTATCAAAATTATCCAAATGAAGAAGAGGAAGAAAGATTGATGCAAAAATGAAGAGAATATCTGTAACTCCCAAGACATTATCAGGCATCTAACGTACTTGAAATTAGAGTCCTAGAAGGAGAAATTGAGGCATTAAAATATTGTTAAATTAATAGTTTAAACATTTCCACTTCCAGTTTTTTAAAAACCCACAAAAACATGGGGCACCTGGGTGGCTCAGTTGTTAAGCATCTGCCTTCGGCTCAAGGCATGATCCCAGTGTTCTGGAATCGAGCCCTACATCAGGCTCCCCCGCTGGGAGCCTGCTTCTTCCTCTACCACTCCTCATGCTCGTGTTCCCTCTCTTGCCGGCTGTCTCTCTCTCTGTCAAATAAATAAAAATAAAATCTTGAAAAAAAAAACCCACAAAAACTAACATCAATTTGCAGATCAGAGAAGCTTAGCTAACAAGATATATTACATTTAGGGAGAGAATGTTATGTCAACTTCCCACCAAAAACAATGGAAACCAAAGGAAAAAGAAATCACATCTTTAAAATGTAACAGTGTGGAGGTCCCTTAAAAAGTTAAAAATAGAGCTACCTTATGATCCAGCAATTGTACTACTGGGTATTTACCCCAAAGATACAGACATAGTGAAGAGAAGGGCCATGTGCACCTCAATGTTCATAGCAGCATTGTCCACAATAGCTAAATCGTGGAAGGAACCGAGATGCCCTTCAACAGATGACTGGATTGAGAAGATGTGGTCCATATATACAATGGAATATTACTCAGCCATCAGAAAGGACGATTACCCAACATTTGTAGCAACATGGACAGGACTGGAGGAGATTATGCTAAGTGAAATAAGTCGAGCAGAGAACGACAATTATCATATGGTTTTACTCATTTATGGAACATAAGAAATAGGAAGATCGGTAGGAGAAGGAAGGGAAGAATGAGGGGGGGTAAACAGAAGGGGGAATGAACCATGAGAGACTATGGACTCTGGGAAACAAACTGAAGGCTTCAGAGGGGTGGGGGGGTGGGGGATTGGGATAGGCCAGTGATAGGTATTAAGGAGGGCACATATTGCATCGTGCACTGGGTGTTATACGCAAATAATGAATCATGGAACATTGCATCAAAAACTGGGGATGTACTATATGATGACTAATATAACAAAATAAAAATTATTAAAAAGAAATAAAAAAATAAAATGTTGAAAACATTGTCAACACAGAATTCAATATCTGGTAAAAATATTCTTTCAAATGAGAGTGAAATAAAGAAATGTTAAGATAAACAAAAGCTGAGAGAATTTGTTATCAAAATATATATACTACAAGAAATGCTGAAGAAAGTTCTTAAGAGTGAGGAATTTATACCATATAGGAACTCAGATCTACAGGGAAAAAAAAAGCATCAGGAATAACAAATATGAAAAATATCATCTCCCTCATACCTCAATATTTTTAAAAGATAATAGTTTAAAGCAAAAACCATTGCTTTGTTTATTTTATAACTTATATAGATATAAAACAGATGATAACACAAAAGGTCATTAGTATATGAAATTTTAACTTTCAAAGTATTTTTATATGAACAGATATAATATTTACTTTAAGTGTAAAATAATGAGATTAAGATACATAGTCTAATTCTTAAAGCAACTACTAAAAATAATACAAGAAGATATAATTAAGAATTAATTCCAATAGAGAAATTAAAAGCAGAATAATTATTGAATTAACCCAAAGGAAAGCTTTTAATTAGAAGGTATTGATAAGTATACTTACATTTCATGTAATATTGATGCAGTTAGGTTGAAATCTTTTATCTTTTGGTTGTTAGATATCTTTATTTGTTTCTGTGTTCCTTCTTTATTGTCTCCATTTGGATTATTCCAATAACTTTTACTATTGAGGAAGCAAGACACAACCATATGCTGCCTTCAAGAGCCACATTTAAATATAAAGATGTTTATATATCAAAAGTAAAAGAATGTAAAAATATATACAAACAATGGCAAGCTTAAGAAAGCTGAAATGATTATAAAAATATCAAACAAAATAGAATTCAAGAAGAGAGGGATTATTGGCAAAACCAGGGAAATTTATCTTGGTTGAATATAGTTTTATCATTCCCTCAGTGAAAGAACAAATAATAAAAATTGTGATCTGAAAATACTCTCAACTAGTTTGACTCTTAGCATTTTATAATGTTTTATCCAACAGCTGCAGAAAACTCACTCTCTTCATGTGCATATGAAACTGTAAGCAAGATAGACCATATGCTGGGCCTTAAAATAAGTCTCAATAAATTTCAAAAGACTTAAATATTATGGAGAATTTCCTCTGAGCACAATAGAACTAAATTATAAATCAGTAACTAAAAGGTATCTAGAAATTTCCTCAAATGATTCAAAATTAAATAGCCTACTTATGAATTGCCATTGAGTCAAAGAAGTAATTATAAGGGGAATTATAAAATAAATCTACCTGGATAGTGGACACTCAGAACACCAATATGGTGTCAGTGTTACCAGTGAAGGAGAAGAAATTCAAGGATGTCAAAATAAGGAAGTGACCAAGCTGAATATTGCTGTGGGATTTCCCTCTTAAAGGCAGTGTTGGAGCATTTCAAAAAGGTTATCATTACTGGCATTACAAGTATATAAATGTGAAGAATAGGAGCATTGCTGAGGTTTCTATAGTGCTGGCTACTTACATGCTTTTAAACTACTGCCTTTCTTATGAGGGTCTATGCAAGTACCACTGAAGAGGACTCATTGTGGAGCATGACTCTGTATTCCAGATCATGACCTTTTTTACCTGGCACACCTTTTTAAAAATCATGATGGTGTAGATCTTTTCATATTCTAATTGAGAATTAATATCCAGTAAAAGATGACTGGCTCATGTAAAAATAATAAAAAAAAATCTACCTGAGTGATATGAAAACATAACATAACAAAATGTGTGGGAAAAAGCTACAATCTTCTTAGTAAGAAATTTATAAGTTTGAATATAAAAAAAGAAACAAGTCTTTATATAAAAGCATCAGGGCTCAAAGCTGCTGATCATAATTTTTACCCTATGAAGCTAAAAAGGGAAGAGCAAATTAAACCCAAAGAAAGAAAATAATAACGATAACAGCAAAAATCAATGAAATAGAAAACATGAGCAATAGAAAAAAATAACAGAGAAAAAGCTGGTTCTTTGAAAAGTTTAAAAAAATGGGTAAAATCTGATGCAGATCAATCAATCAATCAATAAAAGAGCAAATACAAATTACAAGTATCAGGATGAAAGCAGAAGTATTGATACAAATCCTACACATATTAAAAGGATATCTAAGGAATATTACTAACAACTTTACACTAACAAAACTAACAAATTGGATGATACGAACTAGTTCCTGCAATGGCACCAATTTCCAAAACTGATACAAAAATATAGAAAAGTTTAATAACTCAGGCAGAAATAGGAATGGAAAAAACATTTCACTTTTCTTCCAAACGAAAACATTACCTCCATTTTTTATTAGTTGAAATATCAAGAGGTAAATCCATAGTTCTGTGAATGGCAAAGTCATTTTGTAATTTGGATTAGCAAAGCCAGCTCTCACTGATATCTTTTTTTTTTTAATTTTTTTTTTCTGTTAAGGGGTCAGATGTGGGTTCTTCAAAGCAAACTCAAAGCTATTAAATTAATTAAAATTATTTCAAAACTAACAAGGTAGTTCATGTAATTACTCTAATTAGTTGATAAAAAGTTAATGTTCTTAAGAAAAAATATTAATATTAAATATTTTCCACTTGGTAAAAAAAAGAAAATTGTAATAAGAACACACATAAAATAAATTGAATGTGTAATAAAAGTACTCTCACACAAAGAAAATTTGCAGATCACAAGTTCTTGTTGATAAATTCTATTAAACATTTAAGAAGCAAATAACATTAATCTTATATCAACACTTTTAGAAAGTGAAGGAGGAGAGAATCTTTCCCAATTTGTTTTATGAGTCCCAGATAAACCAGTTACCAAAATCTGACAAAAGCATTACAAGAACAGAAAATAACATCCAATGTCCTTTATGAATATAGACCAAAAAAAATTCTTAACACAATATTAATAAATTGAATACAACAATGTATTATAAAAAGATACATCATGAATAAGTGAGTTTTATTCCAGTAATGCAAGATTGGTTTAACATTGAGAATCAATCAATGTAATTCACCATTTTAAGAGAATAAAGAAGAAAAGCCATAAAATTATCTTAATAGATGCAGATGATTTATTTGACAAATTCCACATTTCTTTATGATTCAAAAACAAGACATACTCAAGAAAGTGGGAATAGGGACAGCTGGGTGGCTCAGATGGTTAAGCGTCTGCCTTCAGCTCAGGTCATGATCCCAGGGTCCTGGGATTGAGCCCACATTAGGCTCCCTGCTGAGCATGTTCTCCCTCTCCCTCTGCCTGCTGCTCCCTCTGCTTGTACTCTCTTTCTCTGTCAAATAAATAAAATATTTTAAAAACAAAGAAATAGGAATAGAAGGAAATTTACTCAATTCAAAAAGGGGAATCTACAAAAACCTATGGCTAATATCATTCTTAATTGTGAGCTAGTGGATGTGCTTTCCCTAAAAGGAGGAACAAGACAAAATGTCTTCTACCCCCTTTCTCTTCAGTATTGTACTGGATGTCCTAGCCAGTCCAGTAAGTCAACAGAAAGAAACAAAAAGCATAAAAATTGGAAAGGAAAAATTAAAACTTTTTAATTAAGGAGGACATGATTATAAATGTAGAAAATCATAAGGAATGTACAAATTAATTACTAGAACTGAAAAGTAAATTTATCAAGGTCTCAGAATGCAAGATGAATATACAAAAATTTAAAAAAATAATTGTGTTTCAGTGTATTAGCAGCATGCAATTGAAAGTAATTTTTTAAAATTATTTATTTGAGGGGCGCCTGGGTGGCACAGCGGTTAAGTGCCTGCCTTCGGCTCAGGGCGTGATCCCGGCGTTATGGGATCGGGCCCCACATCAGGCTCCTCTGCTGGGAGCCTGCTCTTCCTCTCCCACTCTCCCTGCTTGTGTTCCCTCTCTCGCTGGCTGTCTCTATCTCTGTCAAATAAATAAATAAAATCTTTAAAAAAAAAAAATAATAAAAATAAAATAAAATTATTTATTTGAGAGAGCGAGCAGTGGTGGAGTGGCAGGGAGAGGAAGAGAGAATCTCAAACAGACTCCCTGCTGATCAGGGAGCCCACCACAGGGCTCCATCTCACAACCCTGAGATCATGATCTGAGCGAAAACCAAGAGTCAGACACTTAACTGACTGAGCCACCTAGATGTCCCAAAAATAAATTTGTAAGAAAAAAACATAAAACAAAATATTTGGGAACAAATTGAGCAAGAGATGTGCAAGACATCTACACTAAAACTTCAAAATATTGTTAGATAAATTTAAACATTTTTAAATAAATAGAGAGGACTTTTGGGTTCTGGTCCAAAATATAAAGAGTTTAGAAGTTATCACTTCTAAAACAAACAAATAAGAAATTAGAAAAAAAAAGAAATGCTATACAAATTGAGAATCAACAACTCTTCTTCAAGGAATTGAGGGATCCATCAGGGAATTGATGTCACAGGGCAAGCTGCCACCCTGAAAATTGCAAAGACCAGTGAACACAGAAATTCACAATTTACTAGGAGCAGAAATCTGTGCTAGAGCCAGTACTGGTAGGAACACTTAGACTGTGATTGACAGATTGTTGAATACTTAGTGTGCATGAGCTTGAGAGTTAAAAAATGGGTGCCCCAGTCTTAGGGATGCCTGCATGTTTTTTTTAAAGTTTGTCCAGGAGCCCCACTAAATTTTCAGGGTGAAGCTGAAGAAAAAATTCTTTCATGCTTCTGGCAGGGGGAAGGGGAAAGTAACAATTTTGAAAAGCACCCAGAACACTCTGCTCTCCTTAAAAATAGTCTGCTTTCAAGGGAAACTGTTTTGCCAGAGCCTAAAGAACTTGAGTTTTGTAAGACCTGGAAGAAAGGAAATTTCTAACTCCAGCCACGTCTAGTCTTTCTGACTCACCTACTATGGAAAAACAAGCTGAAAAGTACTTGTAAAGATTATGCCCAGAAATACAGTCATGCTAAAATATTGAGACCTAATCTTAGAACTATAATATACCCTTTCCCTCATGTCTTAGTACCACATCAATTGGACCACTGTATAATAACAGAAGATCACAGCTGAATAAAACTGCAAGTCTCAGACTCTGCTAAAGGAGTTTCTAAAGAAAACCAAAGACAACAGGAGAGGCAAAAATAAGGACACTAAAGGAAATTTTAGCCTCTGACACCTACAGCAAATAACAATAAACACAGCCTAACTTCCAGCTAGATAAACATAAAATCTCATACTAAAGGCCTATTTACCTCAATTCCTGTTACTCAATACATCATGTCTAAATTACTGACAGAAAATTACAAGGCATGCTGAAATACAAAAACATTCTAAAGAGACAGAGCAAGCATCAAGCCAGACTCAAATATGGCTGAGATTTTGGAATTATTAATCAGGAATTTAAAATAACTATGATTAATACACTGAAAGCTTTAATGGAAAAAGTGAACATGCAAGAATAGATGGATAATGTAAGCACATAAAAAGTCAAGGGAAGAATCAAAAGGAAGCTAGAAATAAAAAAAATACTACTGTAACAAAGTAAAGAATACCGCCAGGTATTGATAGGCTCATCAGTAGACTGGAGAAGGCCAAGGAAAGAATCAGTGAACTTGAAGATATGTAAGTAGAAACTTCCAGAACTAAAGAGTCAAAAGAACAAAAAGAAACAAACTACCCAAGAAATATGGGATAATTACAAAAGATATAACATACATACAGTGGGAATACCAGAAGGAGAAGCAAGCAAGGAAGAAATAGAAGAAATATTTGAAGTAATATTGGCTAAGAATTTTCCAAAATTAATGACAGATAAATGGATATATATGCCATATTCAAAGATTGGAACTCTCAGTATTTTTAATATCTCAGCTTTCCCCAACTTGATCTATAGACTCAAAGCAATCTCAGAAAAAATTTCATTTTTACAAAATTAACATGTGGACTCTAAGTTTATGGGAATAAAAAGAAAATTTAAGAGCCAAAACAAAGTTGGTGTATAAGATTTTGTTGACTGTAAGCCTACTATAAATCTACAGTAATCAAGAAAATGTTGCAGTGGCATAAAGACCTTATCTGATCAATGTATCTGAATGCTCACATGTATATGGTCAATTGAATTTTGAAAATATTTTCAAGGCAATTCAATGGGGAAAAGGACTTTCAACAAACTGTGCTGCAAAAATTGGATAAACATATGTAAAACAACCAATCTTGAGCCCTACCTCACAGCATACATACAAGTTAATTCAAGATAATTAGAGATGCATTGTAGATGTAAACATTCAAGAGAAACTACAAAGCTTCTAAAGGAAAACACTGAAGCATATCTTTGCAATTTTGATGTAGACAAAAATTTATTTGGAAAGACACAAAATCAATAATCATAAAATAAAAATTCATAAGTTGAATTCATTAAAAAAACTTGTTATAAAAATGAAAACATCAGCCACAGACTAGGAAAAATATTCACAATCCATATAGCTGACAGATGACTCATGTAGAATATATAATGAATGCCTACAAATCAACAATAAAAGAAAACAACCCAGTAAGATGCCAAAAGAGTATAGTAAATACTTCATAAAATAAGATATCCAAAAACTAGTAAGCACATAGAAAGGTACATAACATCATTAGTCAACAGGGAAACACAAATTAAAACCACCTTAAGGTTCAAACAATCTGATATACCATTGCCCATCCAGTAAAATTCCTAACATTTGGAAAAGAAAAAAAAGAGAGAAAAAGAAAAGACTAAATTTTGGTGAAGGTGTAGAAGGACTAGACCTCTCATATATTGCAGATGGGAGTGTAAGATGTTACAACCATGATGGAGAACTGTTTGGATATTTGTATAAACTCAAATATAAAACTACCCAGTGACCTGTAATACCACTAATACATATTTACTCAAGAGAAATGAAACAACAAATCCATAAGAAAAACATCTATAATAATGATGATAGCTTAATTCATAGTAGCTCCAAACTGGAAACAACTAAAATACATGTTTAAAGGAAAATGAAAAAAAAATATATAGTAGTTTTTAGGAAATGAAATACTAGTCAACAATAAAAAAAGGAGCAAGCTACAAATGCATATAACATAGATGAATCTCAAAAACATGATGCTGGTTGAGGGAAAATGGCAGCTAAGTAGGAGGACCATAGGTTTGTCTCCTCCCAGGAACACAACTAGATAATTATCAAATCATCCTAAATACCTCAAAAATCAACCTGAAGACTGACAGAACAAACTAACTAGTAAAGGGGCAGAAGAGGCCACATCAAAGAAGGTAGGAAGTGTGGAGACATTGTTTAGAGGAGAAAGGGATGGCAGGTTCTGTGGAGGGGAAGAAAATTCTTTCTGTGGAGAAAGGGGAGTGAGTAGAGGACACAGGGGACTGCAATAAGGAGAACTTTTCCCCAAAGCCATTGGCTTAGAAAACAAGAAAGACTGAATTTTTTGAGTTCTTGCAGCTAGTGGGGCTTAAGGCATGGTCAGTGGGCTTGGTTGGGATAGAGCCCAGAGGTCACTGTGCTGCTCCTGGAGTGAAGTCAGGCAAACAACCCAGAGGCAGATAGACTGGAAACAGTAAATTGAAAAACACCTGGGGCATGCAGGGAGGAGATTATTTGCTCTTCTCAGAGTGCTTCCCTGAGAGGCAGTGTTCATGGAGATACTTCTCCATGAAAAAAGGATTTGTTAGCCAGTGACATTTCCCTCCCTCATCCCTCAGCATAAACACATAGCTAACTGCTAGAAGCAATGCAGTGCTGACACTGGCTGCCTAACTTGCTTACACCAAACTCCACACACCTGTGCTCTGACAGGACTGCCCTTCTCAGCCAAGCATGCCTCAGTTCCAGCACAGTGGGCCCCTCCCCACAGAAGACCAGCACAAACTCCTGCTCACATCATGTCCCTAAAGACTGACATTTTAAAGGTCAGCAGGTTTGAGCTGGATAGAACAAGGAGGTCACTGCTTTGCTCCTGGAGAAAAGGCAGGCAAAAAACCCAGAGGTAGACAAAATGGAAACAACAATATGAAAAATGCCTGGGACACAGAGGGAGGAGACTATTTACTTTTCTTGGAACACTTCCCTAAGAGGAAGCATTCACAGAGACTCCTCTCCATGAACAAAGGAGGTTGCTGGCACCATTTCCCTCCCCTGCCCCTCAGCAGAAACACAGAGGCACCTGTAGGAAGCAGCACAGCACCAACACTGGCTGCCTAAGTGGCATAAATGAAGCCCCACACCCTTGCACTCTGACAGTACTGCCCTTTTCAGGCAACCTTGCATATATCTCAGTGCAGTGGTCCCCTATCCCAGAAGACCAACACAAACCCCTGCCTATGCTATGTTTCCTGACCAGAGAGTTCTGCAGGGCCTCAGTTCTAGTGGAAGTAGTATCAGGTCTCATTTTACAAGGAGACCAAGCACACCTAGTTAAAACTCACAACACTCTAGCCAAGGACCAAACACTGCCCACTGTAGGCAAGGACATCCTCTGCAGATGACTGGCCTGAAGGATAAAGCAGCCAAAACACAATAGCAAAGCCCATGGAGCACACACCAGAGACACTCCATGAAGTGCCAGGCACTGGACATTACACAATCTCTTCTTCCTACGGCCATTAGCTTCAGAAGCAGGAGACATAACTGGCTTTTCTAATACACAGAAGAAAACAGTACTTAGACAAAATGTCAGGATGGAGGAATTTATCCCAAATGAAAGAACAATATCAGGTCATGGCCAGAGATCTAAGTGAAACAGATATAAGCAACATGTCTGGTGTAGAATTTAAAGCAACAAAAATAAAGATACTCACTGGGCTTGAAAAAAGAATAGAAAACATAAAGGAGACCCTTACTACAGAAATAAAGAAGTTAAAAAAGAATCAATCAGAGACGAAAAATGTAATAAACAAGATTGGAAATAGGTTTGATGCAATGAACAGTAGGCTGAAAGAAGCAGAGCAGTGAATCAGTGATATGGAAGACCAAATAATGGAAAATAATGAAGCTGAACAAAAGAGAGAAAGAATTATGCAACATGAGAATAGACATAGGGAACTCAGTGACTTCATCAAACATAATAACATTTGTATTATAGGAGTCCCAGAAGAAGAGAGGAAAAGGGCAGAAATAATAGCTGAAAACTTCCCTAATCTGGGGAGGGAAACAGACATCCAGATCTGGAGGCACAGAGAGCTCTCATAAAAATCAACAAAGCAGGCAAACACGAAGACATATTAAGTAAATTTGCAAAATATAGTGATAAAGAAAAAATCTTAAAAGCAGCAAGGCAAAAGAAGTCCTTAACTTATAAGGGAAAACCCATTAAGCTAGCTACAGCTCTCTCAACAGAAACTTGGCAAGCCAGAAGAGAGTGGCATGACATATTCAATGAGCTGAGTGGGAACAAACTGCAGCCAAGAATACTCTATCCAGCAAGGCTACCGTTCAGAACAGAATAGAAGGAAAGATAAAGAGTACCCCAAACAAACAAAAACTGAAAGAGTTTGTGACCAATGAAACAGCCCTGCAAGAAATATTAAAGGGGACTCTTTGAGTGGAAAGAGCAAAAGTGACAAAAAAAAAGAAATGATCAGAGAAACTCTCCAGAAACAGCCACAAAACAAATAACAAAATGTCAATAAATACTTATTTATCTATCTTAATTATCTATCAATAATTATTCTGAATGTAAATGGCCTAAACACTCTAATCAAAAGACATAATTTGTCAGAATGGATAAAAAAAAAAAAGACCCATCTATATGCTGCCTACAAGAGCCTCATTTTAGACCTAAAGTCACCTACAGATTGAAAGTGAGAGGATGTGGAAACATTTATCACACTAATGGATGTCAAAAGAAAGTCAGAGTAGCAATACATATATCAGATGAACTAGACTTTAAGATAAAGTCTGTAACAATAGATGAAGAAGGGCACTGTATCATAATAAAAGGGACAATCCAACAAGAAGATCTAACAATTGTAACTATTTATGCATCCAGCATGGTAGCATCCAAATATATAAAACAATTAATAACAAGCATAAAGGAAATCATTGATAATAATACAATAATAGTAGGGAATATTAATATCCCACTTAAATTAATAAACAGATCATCTAAACAGAAAATCAAGAAGTAAACAATGACTTTGAATGATAAACTGAAACAGATGGATTTAACAGATATATTCAGAACATTCCATCCTAAAACAGAAGACTACACATTCTTTTCAGGTGCACATGGGACAGTCTTCTAAATAGATGTCATACTAGGTCACAAATCAGGCCTCAACAAGTACAAAAAATTGAAATCATACCATTCATCTTTTCTGACCATACTATGAGGTCAGACCACAAGAAAAACTTCAGAAAGACTACAAATACATGGAGGTTAAACAACATGCTACTAAACAGTGAATGAGTCAACCAGGAAACGAAAGAAGAAATTAAAAAAAAATACATGGAAACAAATGAAAATGAAAATACAATGGTCCAGAATCTTTGGGATGCAACAAAAGTGGTCATAAGAAGGAAGTATATAGTAATATAGGGCTACCTCAAAAGCAGAAATATCTCAAATAAACAACCAAAAGTTACATGTAAAGGAGCTAGAAAAAGAACAACAAATGAAGCCTAAAGCCAGCAGAAGGAAGGAAATAAAAAAGATTAGAGCAGAAACAAATGGTATAGAAACTTAAAAAAAATTCCAATAGACTAGATCAATGAAATCAGGAGCTGGTTCATTGAAAAAATGCATAAAATTGATAAATGTCTAGCCAGACTTATCAAAAAGAAAATAGAAAGGACCCATATAAATAAAATCACAGGGGAGAGAGGAGAAATAACAACCAACACCACAGAAATACAATTATAAGAGAATGTTATGAAAAACTTTATGCCAACAAACTGAACAACCTAGAAGAAATGGATAAATTCCTAGAAGCATGTAAATAATAATACTGAAACAGGAAGAAATAGAAAATGTGAACAGACAAATAGCTAGTACAGAAATAGAATCAGTAATCAAAAATCTCCCCCAAAACAAAAGTCCAGGGCCAGATGGCTTCACAGGGGAATTCTACCAAACATTTCTTAAAAAAGAGTTAATACTTATATTTCTCAAAGTATTCTAAAAAAAAAAAGAAAAGAAAAGGAAGGAAAATTCCAAACTCATTCTATGAGGCCAGCATTACCCTGATACCAAAACCAAAGACTCCACTAAAAAAAGAATGAGAGACGAATGAATATCCTTGATGAACATGGATGCAAAAATTCTCAATAAAATACTAGCAAACTGAATCCAAAAATATATTTAAAAAATCATTTGCCACAATCAAGTGGGATTTCTTCCTGGATTGCAAGTGGGGCTCAGTATTTCTAAATCAATCAAAGTGATTGATTACACTACATTAATGAAAGACAGTATAAGAACCATATGTTCCTCTCAATGATACAGAAAAAGCACTGGACGAAGTATAACATCCATTTATGATAAAAACCCTCAACAAATTAAAGTTAGAGGGAACCTACCTCAACATAATAAAGGCCATATATGAAAAACGCACAGCTACTATCATCCTCAGTGGGAAAAATCTGCACCACTGTTATTTAACATAGTACTGGAAGTCCTAGCCACAGCAATCAGACAACAACAACAAAAAGGCATCCCAATCAGCCAGGAAGAAGCAAAACTTTCCCTATTTGTAGATGACATGATACTCTATATAGAAATCCAAAAAAAATCCACCAAAAAATTGTTAGAAGTAATGTGTGAATTCAGTAAAGTCGCAGGATAGGGAATCAATGTACAGATATCTGTTGCATTTCTATACACCAATAATGAAGCAGCAGAAAAAGAAATTAAAGAATCAATTCTATTTACAATTGCACCAAAAGTCATAAGATACTTAGGAATAAACCTAACCAGAGAGCTGAAGGTCCTGTACTCTGAAAACTATAAAACACTGATGAAAGAAATTGAAGAGAGCACAAAGAAATGGAAAGACATTCCATGCTCATGGATCAGAAGAACAAATATTATTAAAATGTCTATACTACACAAAGTAACATGCACATTTAATATATCACGTATCAGAATACCAACAGCGTTTTTTTACAGAACTAGAACAACTAATCCTCTAATTTGTATGAAACTATAAAAGACCATGAATAGACAAAGCAACCTTGAAAAAGAAAAGCAAAACTGGAGGAATCACAATTCTGGACTTCAAGTTATATTACAAAGCGGTAGTGATCAAGACAGTATATGGTGTAAAAATGCACACATAGATCAACAAGACAGAATAGAAAACCCAGCAATGAACCCACAACCATATGTTCAATTAGCCTTTGACAGAGCAGGAGAGAATATCCAATGGGAAAAAGTCTCTTCAACAAATAGTGTTGGGAAAACTAAACAATAGCATGCAAAGAATGAAAATGGAACACATTTTTACATCATACACAAACATAAATGCAAAATATTTGAAGACCTAAATGTGAGACAGGTAATCATCAAAATCCTAGAGAGAACACAGGCAGTGACCTCTTTGACATCAGCCATAGAAACTTCTTTCTAGATATGTCTCCTGAAGCAAGGGAAACAAAAGTAAAAATAAACTATCGGAAATTCAATAGTTTCAAAAGCTGCTGCACAGTGAAAGAAACAATAAAAAAAAAAACCTAAAAGGCAACTATGGAATGGGAGGAGATATTTGCAAATGATGTACCTGATAAAGGGTTAGTATTCAAAATATATAGAGAACTTCTCAAAGTCAAAACCCTAAAAACAAATAATCCAATTAAAAATTGGCAGAAAACATGAAATGACATTTTTTTCCAAAGAAGACATACAAATGGCCAAAAAGAGACACATGAAAAGATGCTCAACATCACTCATCATCAGGGAAATACAAATCAAAACCACAGTGAGATATCACCTCACACCTGTCAGAATGGCTAAAATCAACAACACAAGAAACAACAGGTATTGGTGAGCATGTGGAGAAAGGGGAACTCTCTTTCACTGTTCATGAGAGTGCAAGCTGGTGCAGCAACTCTGGAAAACAATATGGAGGTTCCTCAACAGGTTAAAAAATAGAACTACCCTATGATCCAACAATCGTGCTTCTAGGTGTTTCCCCAAAGAATGAAAAAGTACTAATTCAAAGGGATAGATTCACCCTGATGTTTCTAGCATCTAGAATTATGGAAACTGCCAATGGATAAAGAAGTGGTATATATACACAATGGCATATTACTGAGGCATTAAAAAGAATGGAATTTCACCATTTGCAGCAACCTGGTTGGAGTTAGCATTGTGCTAAGTGAAATGATTCAGATAAAGACAAACATCATATGATTTCACTCATATACAGAATTTATGAAACAAAACAAAGGAGCAAAGGGGAAGAGAAAGAGAGAAACCAAGAAACAGGCTCTTAACTATAGAGAACACATTGATGGTTACAAGAAGGGAGGTAGGTGAGGGCAAGGGTTGACTAGGTGATGGGGATTAAGGAGTGCACTTTTGGTAAAGAGCATCAGGTTTTGCATGGAAGTGTTAAATTACTATATTGTATACCTGAAACTCATGTTACACTGTATGTTAACTGGAATTCAAATAAAAACTTTATAAAAAAAGGAAATGTTGCATAAAACAAAAAATGAAATCCAACAACAAAAAAGCATCATCCTGACAATGCAGAAAAACACAAAAGGTTATGTGCTGTATACTTAAATTTATATGAAATTTGGAATAGGTATTACTAATTTATATTGTAGATATCAGATCAGTCATTGCCTGGGTCAGGGGCTAGAAGGAATATCTTTTAAAAGGGAATTGAGTATAAAAACATTCAAAGGAACTTTATAAAGTGATGCAAATTTTCTTTTTGTTTTTTAGTTTATTTAAATTTAACTTAGTTAACATATTGTGTATTGTTAGTTTCAGGGGTAGAATTTAGTGATCCATTAGTTGCATATAACACCCAGTGTTCATTACATCGTGTCCTCCTTAATGCCCATCACCCAATTATCCTATCCTCCCACCTACTCCCCTTCCTGCAACCCTCAGTATGTTCCCTATAGTTAAGAGTCTCTTATGGTTTCCCTCTCTCTCTGTTTTTATCCTATTTTATTTTTCTTTCCCTTCCCCTATATTCATTTGTTTTGTTTCTTAAATTCCACACATGAGTGACATTTGATTGTCATGTAGCTACATAGCTACATACATTTGGCAAATTGCTAACATTTTCTACTTAACATCTAGGTATTTTACTATATATAAATTATATCTCAATAAATAAAAGATTAAAAAGTAGATATTAAAAAAGATACACTTTCCATTCTTTTTTTAAGGTTTTGTTTATTTATTTGTCAGAGAGAGAGCATGCATAAGCAGGGAGAATGGCAGGCAGAGGGAGAAGCAGGCTCCATGCTGAGCAAGGAGCCTGATCTGCGACTCCATCCCAGGACCTTGGGATCATGACCTGAGCCCAAGGCAGATGCCTAACCAACTGAGTCACCCAGGCATCCTTACAATTTCCATTTTTTATAATTGCTGAACAATTGCTTATAAGAAAGGTAGTACTAGTAGTGTTCATAAAGGAGAGTATGCAATTTGGAGGATCTGTATGTTTTGTTTTCTTTTGAATTCATATTATGGAATCTAGAGCTTGGATCTAAGGATTCTTCTTGAGAGAAGATGTTTTTGGAGGACATTTTATGACCCATTCACCAACTAGAATGAAAACCAATGGTCCATAGCTGTACTGTTAGTTATACCTACCAGACCAGGGCCTGAACTTTGCATCAAGAAATGGATTTTAGTAGTTTGGGGGTGGATTCTTAGGCTGGTGGTGGGTAGTAAGGAGGGCACGTATTGCATGGTGCACTGGGTGTTATACGCAACTAATGAATCATCGAACTTTACATCAAAAACCAGGGATGTACTGTATGGTGACTAACATAATATAATAAAAAATATTATAATAAAAAAAGGAAATGGATTTTATTCCTTCAAACACATTTCCTGTTGGCATAATATCCATTCACTTGCTTTCTAAGCAGGGTGGATGTTTCATTCCTTTTATCTCAAAAATGAATGATTCTTTAAAACCAATTCAAGAAAACTTAAAAAGCTAAGTCCCAGCTTCAGGAAAATGGTTGAAAAGTTTGTGTAACTTGAATAATATGAGACCAAAATAATTAATCAGTAATGTCTGTAGCCATGGTTGCCTGAGGATGTTAACAATGTTACACTAAGAGTGAAGTGATGCTACCCGAATTGAGACTTCTCCAAGGGAGATGATATTCTTCAAGTCAAAGTGGCTTTCGGTTTCCATAGACCAGCATAAAGAACCATACATGGATACCACAAAGATAATTTAGCAGAACCAGTGAAAGAAACTTAGAACACTTGGATTGGAGAGAGAGAACCTGTATATTTATCTTTCAATGGCACCAATTGATAAAGAATGCTTTTTGAGCAAATGTGCAACATGAGCACTAAGACCCTCATTAGGGCATGAAGCAGAGACAGTCATTTCATAGCAGACAAAATGATAAAATATGGTTTTTGAACTTATTACATGCCAGGCTCTATTCCAAGTATTTTATAGGCATTAACTCATTTAATCCCTTGAAGTGGATTGTGATTTTATTATCTGCATTTTACAGATTAGTTGTTTGAGACTCAGAAAGCTTGAGTAACTTGAACATATCACTGAATATATGAGGCACCTATTAAATAAGCAAGACTGGACAAGGCCATCCAAAAACCATACTGACTAATAATTTTCCTAAGTTCTTTAGGGAGATGACACTAGAGACAGATACCAGAGGAGCTGCATTAGATTGTAGTTATATCAGTGCTTTTAATATTAGTTTTTAATTGCTGCTATAACAAATCACCACAAATATAGCAGCTTAAAATGACAATTGTTTATTATCTCATAGTTTACGTATGTCAGAAGTCCAAGTGGGCTCAACTAAGTTCTCTTCTTAGGTTGTCACAAGGCCAAGATCAGGGTGTCACAAAGCATGGGATATTTTTTGCAGGTTCTGGGGGAGACTCTGATTCCAAGTTCATTCAGGTTGTTGGCAGAGTTCACTTCCATAGGTTGTAGAACTGAGGTCCCCATTTCCCAGATGGCTATCAGCAGGAATTATTCTCAGCCCCTAGAGTCTACCCACATTTCTTGGTTCATGACCTCCTTCATCTTCAAGGCCAGCGACAGTGTGTTGATTTCTTCTTGTGTGTTGAATCTCCCTTTGACTTCCTCTTTTGCCACCAGCAGGAAAACTATCCACTTTAGGATCTATTATCTAATTGGGTCAGGCTCACACAGATAATCTACAGATCTGAAAGTCAAATGACTTGGAACTTTAATATATCAGCAATACCTCCACAATAGCGCCTAGGTTAGTGTTTGATTCCTGGGGGAGAGAAACCTTGGTAAAGCATCTTTATAATTCTATGTACCACACCTTTGGTTCTAATCACTTGAATATTTTCATACAAGGTAAAGTAAAGGAGATGGAAGTAGATGTAGAAATAAGGGGAATGCTGACTACATTGAACATTTAATTTTAATTTTGTAAAATATGATCTTGTCAAAACTAAAAAGCAATCACAAGGAAAGGATATTCTAATTAAACACCCTTAGGGATGGGCACTTTTTTCCTCCTTCTCTTGATTTTTATAAAATTGAGATCTAATTGATACAACATTGTGTAAGTTTAAGGTGTACAATATATTGATTTGATACATTTATATTGCAATTTGATTGCCATTGTAATGTTAGCTAACATTTTTATTGTGTCACATAATTCCATTTCTTCTAGTGGTAGGAAAAATTAGGATCTAGTCTCTTGGCAAGTTATATATTTATAATACAGTTTTGTTGTCGGTGATCCCTGTACTGTGTATTAGATTTCTAGAGTTTATTTACCTATTAGTTGCAAGGGTGTACCTTTAAATGACATCTCTCCCATTCAGACACCCCCCTCCCTTGGTAACCATCATTCTGCTCTGGGTTTTTTAGTTCCTTTTCCCTACTTTTTAAAGTTTCCACATACAAGTGATATCATACAGTATTTGTCTTTCTCTTTCTGACTTACCTCACTTAGAGTAATACCCTCAAGGTCCATCCATGTTGTTGCAAATGGCAGGATTTCCTTTTTTCTTATGGCTGAATAGTATTCCAGTGCATGCACATATATGTGTGTGTATGCCACATCTTCTTTATCCATTCTTCTGTTGATGGACACTTTGGATGATGCTTTTAAAACAAATTATGCAGGTTTTCAATAAAACCAAATTGACTCACTAATTCAACCAATTAACATTCAGTTTTTAGTGTAAACTTCAATCTTTGTGCATATGGACTGTGATGGCTGAACTACACAGGGACTAGAGAGCTGGGATAACCTCACTTTCCTCAATTCAGAGTCTCACAGGGCCACATTCAATGTGTTGCCTAGCCTGAGTTTGCATCTGAAGGCTCTGAGGAAGCATTTGCTTCCAAGCTTATTCAGGTTGTTGGCTGAATGCAGGTTCTTGTGGCTGTAGAGCTGAGATTCCTGTTTCCTTTCTG
The DNA here is from genome assembly GCF_024610735.1 of Ursus americanus. Lineage (NCBI taxonomy): Eukaryota > Metazoa > Chordata > Mammalia > Carnivora > Ursidae > Ursus > Ursus americanus. Next base: position 48,295,756 of record NC_142164.1, on the reverse strand, counting down.
ACTCTTAGCTAGGAGCCTCTCTCAGCTCTCCTCATCATGTTGCTCTCCAGCCTCATACCAGTGTTAGCACTTTGCGTTCTCATGCTTCAAATTATTCTGACTTTTCCTTCTGCTGCATCTTTTGACCTCAACCAGAGAAAGTGCTCTGCCTTCAAGGGTTCATGTGATTAGATTGGGTCCACCTGGATAATCCAGGGTAATCCTTCTATTTTAAATTCTATAACTTTAATGACATTTGTAGTCTCTTTTGCTATGCAATATAACATAGTCACAAGATCTGGGGATTAGGTTATGGACATTTTAAGAAGCCATTGCTTTCCAGAAATGATGGAAAATGAAACAAAGAAAAGAATTTGGGGTGAAGTTGTGAAGCATAAATGCTTTACTAGTAAGTCTTTAAATCATTCTCCAGAGTAGGCAGTACTGCACCATTGAAGAATTTTGATCTTTAAGAAAAATTACTTGGCATGCTACTTAGAGGTTCAGCTGGGGGGAAACTAGAAGCAGGGATCCAGCTAGAAAATTATTGTATAATTCAGGTAAGAAATGCAGACTTTTTGGAGCATCTCACGTGAGGGGTAAAGGCCTTGTTTTTTTGTTTTTGTTTTTCTACCTGGTACATTTCTCATCCAGAACTCCTACTCAAGTTTCAGATCTTAGTCAGTGTCATTTCCTCAAAGAACACTTGCAGGTAATCCTTCCCCTAATCTACAATAGCATTCTCCACTCTTTATATTTAGGTATTTAATTGCTAGGTTTCTTTTGTTTATCTTCCCTATTTCTCTTTCAGGTCTGTGAAAGCAGGTATTGGTTCTGTCTGCTTCACTTTTGTATAACTGGCACTCAACAATGTATTGAATGAAAATTACTAAGTGATTTAGTTTCAAGCTTGGGCATTTGGGTAGGGATCCAAGTTACCAACTGAAGTAGGAAATATATTTCTGTTATGCTCATTCCCTTCCTAATGTATAACATTGAGTTTGCCTTAATTCCATTGCCTAAACACTTCTGAACTTTGAACAAACTTTAAAACCAACTAAGAATGGCATGCCCCGAGTGATGACAGTAACCTCTGTGACCCACATTTTTTTTTCATTTACCATATTTCTTATATTCCAGTTGCCTTGCAATATGGTGTGTGTATATGTGTGTGTGTGTGTGTGTGTGTGTGTGTGTAAGGCCATTGTGCTTGTCTGTGTGAAGTGAGGATTGGTACACATTAATGAAGTGTTTAACAATAGCCCTCAACATTTTTAATATGCTTCTAATGATAAGATCTGATTTGAAAGTATTATTTCATGATGGGAAGGTTGATTTTTATAGCCTCATCAATGCTTAATTTAGTAACCGTTGTTCAGGTATCATTTTCGAGCTGACACAAATCAGGGAAGGATCTCACTTTGTCATTATCAGATATGGACCTGACAAACTGATGAAGAGAGTGATAATGAAAGAGTATATTGATTTCCTTTAACAAGTTTAAGACATTACCATCATCACTTCTAAGGCTTCAAGTTATTTCAGAAGGTTTGGCCTCCTTACACAAGTTCTCTATAACTCTTTTCAGTTTGTCACCTTATTTGCAAAGTTTTGCTTTTATTTATTTGTTTATTTATTTATTTATTTTTAACTGTGTGAGCAACTGTATAATCTAATACAAATGTTTTATGAACTAGTATTGTCAGTTACTAATGTTTTACAGAAGTGCACACTGGGTGGTATAATTATTTAAAGTTTAAAATCTACTGTACAGAACTCTGTTTTACTAAGCATTTCAGAAGTTGAATAGACTGAAGTTCAAAGGACAAATGCTTCTTAAACAAAATTATTCATTTCATTTCCCATGTTTGAAATTATTATTTTAAAGCTTTCTTTCAAGCTAAAAAGGATTTTCTTTGTCTTAACTGTTAATACAATTAATTGCAGTGTAATATCTACTAGTTTGAACAATAATACTACACAGTAATGAGGTTTATGCTAATTTTTATCTTCAGACATCAATATTCCAGATAAAAGCACATAAAAATTTGCATTTTTCTTTAGTTTAAATTCATATTAATATTTATTTATTTTGCTTACTACACATATTAACTAATATATGAACACATTATAATCAGGTCTTAAAATTTCCTTCTTTGAAACCTAGTTTATTTTATGAGCAACATGGGGACATTGAACAGGGCAGTAATTTTTTAATAAGATCAATGGTCTTCATTCTGGCACATAGCAGATACTTAGAATAAATGCTAGAATGGACTATTTGTCTCTTTCAAAATGTATACATTTCAGGTAGAGTTTGAGATAGTCTCAGAAAAGCGTGAAGGTGTAGGAAGATAGCAAAACTAGTCCTCGAGTTTGAGTAGATATAAAAGGAATGAATGAAACACACTGATTATAGGATTTCCCTGCATTTATTTTTATATTGAAAAATGTTAGCAAACCCTTTGGGAAATTAGTTTGAAATTTTAACATAAATATGTTAAATACAATCAAATAGGCATCTTTGATACTTGATGGGATGGTATTCAATGAAAAATTGCAAGTGATGATAATAATCTGTTTGAAAATAGATTTAACAGGAGAAAGAGCATCAGACGTTGCAAAGATATACAGTGAAAAAAATCCATTTATCTAGAAGCAGAAGCGTGGTAAGTAGAGATACCAGAATAATAGTGGGAATCTCATATGACCTATTTGATCAAATGGAGGACATGGATAATGTTTTTTAATGGTTATCACACAACTGGAACAATGGTAAAAGAATCTTAATGGAAACCTCAATTTCAAGAAATATGCCTAAAGTTCTAGTGTTCTGAAAGCAAAACATATGATGAACTCTTGACCTGCTGAGCAGTTTTACCTGATAGCAGTTGAGGAAGTGATAAAGGGAAGGTTCCCTGGATTCAAGATTGTCAAGGACATGCCTCACATGTAAAGTATTTTGATTGCAGCCAAACCTATAGACAGAATGATCTGTGATTATTGTGTGGACTAAATGCTAAAATATGGATATGGACTGTACTGTAAAGGTGGGTTTTTATTCATAACTTGCTGACTAATTGAACCCAAAGTCTTTATTGGTGAATCATTGTTCACCTAAAGAAAAGTCTCTAGTGCCTTGCTGTAAAACTCTGCATTTGTTTCTGTCCCTTTCAATATATTGAGCCATTATCTGAATGAAGACATAGTGGTCTTGCTTGCAGAATGTGCTGATACCTCAATTCTGAGATGGATAACAGGTAAGATGAATCAAAGACTCAAAGATTTCAAGTCAAGGTTAGAAGAATGCCCCTGAAGTAATGAAATGAAATTTAACAGGGGTAATTATGAAGTTCTCTATATTGATTTAAAAATAGAAACATTTGTAGAATTTCTGCTGCACAATGGATAACAGGGAATGGCTTAGTATCATAGCATTATTAAAAAGACTGGGGGGGGAGTTAAGATAGCAGAGGAGTAGGGAACCCTAAGTTTGTCTGGTCCCTCAAATTCAGCTAGATAGTTAACAAATCATTCTGAAAACCTGAGAAATCAATCAGAGATCTGAGAAAAGAAATGCTGTAATTCTATAAGTAGAAAAGCAACCACTTTTTGGAAATAGGATGTGCAGCGGCTTGAATCTGGGGTGGTATATCTGAGGATACAGCAGAAGAGAGGAAGCCTCCTTAGGGAAGCTACCACAAAGTATTATAAGCTGTGGAGTGCAAAATCAGAACTTTTAGAAGTCTGCTACAGTTGGGTATGTCCCTGGCGCAAAGGTGCTCAGGTGGCAAAATGGGGCAGAATCCCAGGTGGGACAGCTTTGTCTCAGGATCCCTGGGGTAGCAAGAAGAACAGGTGATGCATGAATGTGGCAGTTTCCAGGCAAAGGAGCAGAGAAGCCAGCTGAGAACACCGAGTCTAGGTGCTGGCTTTTTGCTTTATATTGCCATAAACTGCAAATTGCTGCATGGTCATGTTGTCGCTTTCCTGGGAGGGGGTCTAGGAAAAAGCAGACATATGGCGAGACCTCCCTCCCTCCCCTGGGAGGAACAGTAGGGGTCAGTGCCACAGGAGTCCATAAAATTGGGAGTTCTGAAACTTAGTCATGAGCCTGAGATAAAAACACTCGATCACTGGCTGGGTGAACACAGAGCTCTGACAGAAACCAGAGAGACAAGAGTGATTGACAGCTTTTCTGTGAAGGCTCACTGAAGAGTGGGGAGCATGAACCTACAGCACCAGGGTTAGAGAGTGGGGCACCACCATATTCATCCCACCCCTTGGTGCTGAAAGCCTTTAGGGAGCAAAACAGTAGAACATGGTGGAGTCCAGAACTGCTTACACTGAGCTCTGACTCTGTGCAAGGGAGGTACATTTGCAATACAGCAAGTACACCTGAGAATCAGCTAAACAGGCTCCTCCCCCAGAAGACCACTATGAACAACTGGCTCTCACCAAGATTACTCATTATAGAGGGCTGGAAAGTTTCAGCTCCTGGGGAAAATACTACATAGCATTCTTTGTTTTTTTATTCTTTAGTCTTTCAGTATTATTCTTTCATTTATTTTCTTATTTTTTTCAATTCTTTTTTATTCTCTTAAAATTTTTATTTTTATGTATACATTTTTACTTATTTACTTTTGTTTCCTGTCATTGTATTTTATTTTATTTTACATATATATAAGTTTTTTTTTTCCTTTCTTATTTTGGGATCTAGTTTCTTTTAACAAGCACACTAAAACACACCCAGGAGCTAGTTTTTTGTTTTGTTTTGGTTTGGTTTGTTTTTGTTTGATTTTTTTTTCCTGTTGTTTGTTTTTGTTGTTGTTATTGTTGTTTTTTCTTTCTTTCTTTTTTCTTTTCTGGACAAAATTACAAGATGGAGAAATTCATCTCAAAAGAAAGAATAAGAGGTATTACTCACTGCTAGGGATTTAATTAATATGGATATGAGTAAGATTTTACTCATCTGAACCAGAATTTAAAATACCAAATATAAAGATACTAGCTGGGCTTGAAAAAAGCATAGAAGACACTAGATAATCCCTTACTGGGAATTAAATAAAAGAACTAAAATCTAGGCAGGCCAAAATTTAAAATGCTACCACAGAGATGCAGTCCCAACTGGAGGCTATGAAAATAAGGATGAATGAAGCAGAAGACAGAATCACTGATATAGAAGATAAAGTGATGGAAAATAAGGAAGCTGAAATGAAGAGAGAAAGAAAACTATTAGATCACAAAGGGAGACTTAGAGAAATCTGCAATTCCATAAAGTGAAATAATATCTGAATAACAGGGGTCCCAGAAGATGAGGAGTGGGAGAAAGGGGCAGAAAGTTTATTTGAACAAGTTACAGTTGTGAACTTCCATAATCTCGGGGAAGGAAACAGGCATTCAAGTCCAGGAGACACAGAGAATCCCCTTCAAAATCAATAAAAATAGGTCAACACCTCACATTTTATAGTGAAGCTTGCAAATTTCAAAGATAAAGAGAAAATCCTGAAAGCAGCTCAGGACAAGAGATCCTCAACCTACAAAAGCAGACACATAAGGCTGGCAGCAAAACTGTCCACAGAGACCTGGCAGGCCAGAAAGGACTGGCATGATATATTCAACATGCTAAGTGGGAAAAATATGTAGCCAAGAATAGTTTATCCATCAAGACTGTCATTCAGAATAGAAAGAGAGATAGAGTTTCCAGGTCAAACAAATTCTGAAGGAATTCATGAACACTAAACTATGCCCTTCAAGAAATATTAAAGGGGATCCTTTGAGGGAGAGAAAGCCCAAAAATAACAAAGACCAGAAAGGAACAGACAATCTACAGGAACAGTGACTTTACTGGTAATACAATGGCACTGAATTCATATCTTTCAATAATTACTCTGAATGTAAATGGACTAAATGTTCCAATCAATAGACAGGGTATCAGAATGGATAGAAAAAAAACAAAAAACAAAAAACAAGACCCATCAATATGCTGCTTACAAGAGACTCATTTTAGACCCAAAAACACATCCAGATTGAAAATGAGGGGTGGAGAACAATTTAGCATGCTAATGGACATCAAAAGAAAGCTGGAGTAGCCAACCTTATATCAGACAAACTAGATTTTAAACCAAAGACTATAATAAGGGAGGAAGAGGGACACTATATCATACTTAAAGGGTCTATCCAACAAGAAGAACTAATAACTGTAAATATTTATGCCCTTAACTTGGGAGCAGCCAGTAATATAAACCAATAAATAAGAAAATTAAAGAAACTTGTTGATAATAATACAATAATAGTAAGGGAATTTAACACCACATTCACAGCAATGGACAGATAGTCTAAGCAGAAGATGAACAAGGAAACAAGGGGTTTGAGTGACACACTGGACCAGATGGACTTTGCAGATATATTCAGAGTATCTCATCCTAAAGCACAGAATACACATTCTTCTTGAGTGCACATGGAACATGCTCCAGAATAGATCACACTCTGGATCACAAATCAGTTCTCAGCTGGTACAAAAAGATTGAGATCATACCATGTATATTTTCAGACCACAATGCCATAAAACAAGAAGTCAAAGACAAGAAAAAAATTGGAAGGACCATAAATACATGGAGGTTAAAAAGCATCCTACTGAAGAATGAACATGTTAATGAAGAAATTAAAGAAGGATTTAAAAAATACATGGAAGCAAATGAAAATGAAATCACCATGGTTCAAAGCCTTTGGGATACAGCAAAGGCAGTCCTAAGAGGAAAGTATGTAGCAATACTTGCCTCTCTCAAGAAACAAGGAAAATCTCGAATACACAACCTAACCTTACACCTAAAGAACCTGGAAAAAGAACAGCAAATAAAGCCTAAATCCAGCAGGAGAAGAGAAATAATAAAGATCAGAGCAGAAATCAATGATATAGAAATTAAAAAAAGTTGAACAGATCAACAAAACTAGGAGCTTGTTCTTTGAAAGAACTCATAAGATCAGTAAACCCCTAGCCAGAATAATCAAAAAGAAAAGAGAAAGTGACCAAATAAACAAAATCATGAATGAAAGAGGAGAGATCACAACCAACACCAAAGAAATACAATTATAAGAGGATATTATGAGCAATTATATGACAACAAATAGGGCAATCTGGAAGAAATGGGTAAATTCCCAAAAACAAATAAACTACTAAAACTGAGACAGGAATAAATAGAGAATTTGAATAGATCCACAACTAGCAAAGAAATTGAAGCAGTAATAAAAAATCTCCCAACAAGCAGGAGTCCAGGGCCACATGGCTACCCAAGGGAATTCTACCAAAAAAGGCTGTTTACCTTTTATTTTATTTCCAACTCTACAAGAGTGAATAATTTGGTACAGCTGCTAGAAAATCAATGACAATCTTGAGTTCCATTAAAAGAAGCACAGAATATAGGAAAAGGGGGTCAGACCATTCCTAAAGCACTCTGGTAAATTTTTTGTACCCCTTATTTTTACTAATGAACTGCTCCTGTCCGGAAGAAGGCCTGGGTAGTATCATGTGACATGAGAAATGTTCAAACAAAATAAGGCGATTAATTCTAGAAAAGAAGAAAATTAAAAGGATACAAAACTTGCCTTTATTTATTTTAAGAACTGTCTTGCAGAAGAAGGATTAGACTTCCTCTGTAATTTTAGTACCTAGCACAATCTAGTACATAACAGATACTCAAGAAAATGTCTTAAAATAATTCATTCATTGAAAAATTATTTGTTGTGCAGCTCATATATGCCAGGTATTAATTTAGGTGCTAGAGATACAGCATTTACAAAATAGACATAGTCCACACCCTTACAGAACTTACATTCCGGTCAGAGGAGAGAGATAATAAGTGGAATAGATAATTACATAATATAATGCAAACTAGGGAGGTAGTAGAATGCAGTGGTTATAAAAGGAAGCTTTGGAGCTAAACTGTTGGACTTCAAATTCATACTTACTTACTGGCTCTGTGACCTTGTATAAATTAGCTGCTCTCACTGTGCCTCAGTTTTCTCACATGCAAAATAATCAAATTAGTAGTTCCTACTTCAAAGATTTTTTGTGATGGCGAAATGAGTCATTCCATGTAAAGTTCTGTGGCCAGTGTCTGGCATATAGTGAGTATTCAATAAGTAATATTCATTATTATTATCATAATAAGTGTTTTGAAGAAACATTAAGAATGGAAAAGTGACAGATGAAAGAATGTAAAAATGAACATTATTCCAGAGTTATATGTGGAATGCAAGCAAATGTAATTGTGGTGTGTTCTAGCTCTACACCTTTCTATATGTTACTTTTCCAACATTGTCTCCTCTCCTTTGTTTGCCTGTATGATCTCTATCTTTTGGTACCAAGGTTAGGTTGCACCTTACCTAGAAAACTGAATGGATCCCTTTTACTACTAGAGTTGGCTACCCCTTTCTCTATGCTACTTCTGTTTTTTATTACAATGTATTATATTAGAATGTATGAGAAGGTTTAAGGCATAATGGTTAAGATCTCAGGTTTTGGAGTCAGAATTGAGTTTGAATTACCAATCTGTCACTTGCTGGTTGTTGTACATTGAATATCACTAAAGATCTCCAGTCTTTGGTTTCCTCATTTGTAAATTGGGGATAATTATACATACTCTATAAGGGATTTTTGAAAATTAAATAAGAAAATGTTTGCCTCAGGCGGTAAAGGTTTCAATCTCAGTTCTGCCACTAAGTTATGGAAATTTGGATAAGTCATTCAACTTCTCAGAGCTTCATTTTCCTAATCCACAAATAAGGGCAATAAGACATTTTCAATGGAGTTACTATGAGAATTAGAAATATAAAGTGCCTGGAATGTAGTAGGCTTTCAAAATATGCTTGTCCAGTTGAATTAGGTTAGCAATTAGAGCTTTTAAATGGTGAAGTGTATTGCCTTCTGAAGCCGTAATCTCCTTGGTCGCTGGAAGTGTTTACAGTAGATGGCAGTATACTGGAGACATTGTGGAGGGAATTCCTGCAATGCATAGAGGATGGATGAGGTCAGGGCTTCCCAAACTTAGATCCATGGATCAGCTGCCCCAACCCCATCAAGTCTAATTTAATAGGTCTGGGATGAGAACCACCAATCTGGGTGACCACTATATTGTCTCCTACTCAAAGGTTAATGATTCTGTAAATCGGAGTTCAGTTCATGTCATGTGCTTAGTTAATTCAATCAAATGAGCTTCCCTCTACATCTTCCCTATGCAGGCTTCCACTATTCATACCCACACATATTATTAAATGCTTTCTAACTAAACTAACTATTTTTAACTAAAATAAGTCCAAAAATGATTTTAATTTATCTTATTTATTCATCCATCAAGTTAAATTAGAATCAAGCTATTAAGAGACATCCAAGGATTATAATTTCTTAGTGTGTCATAGAATTAGTTGGCATTAGGTTTTTTTCACATTACTAAATATGCTTTTTACTTAATGTTATGCTGCCATTATCAAAGTATTTAGGCATCTTCTCATATCTGAAGTTGCAAAATTACAATGTGACAAAATAAAACATGATACAACAAATTTAGAAAGTAAGACCATATATATCATATGACCTTGGATAAGAACCTTTTTCCTGCTGCATGTTAACCTCCCCATCTACAGAATGGGAAGAGGAAATGCAAATAACATTACTTATAAAGAATTTTAAGTATGAGTGTTATCATCTACTTTGGTTTTCATTAATTTTAATATTCTACATTTTTTTGGTTTTAAATGGTATTTGGATTTATTTATTATTTTTAAAGATTTGATTTTTTTTCATTTTTAGAAGGTTTTTATATCAAGGTACAGAAAGTTTAATCCATAGTAGAAATATACCTGTGCTTGGTACTTAATGTATAAAAGACACATAAAGGAAATATATTTAGGGAATCTGAAAAAAAAAAACAGATGAAAGACAAACAAGATAGAATTATTTTGAGAAAAGAAAGTCTCTGTCCAACAGTATGGACTTCTCATTGAAAATATTAAGGGAAAAAGCTGAAGTTTTGAACTCTTCTACTTGGGAAAGTGTTTTTAGAAATTCTTACTTCCAGTTTTGTGTTTTGGTATTAGGGCTCCTTACAGCTTCTCTTCCTTTCCTTTTAACATGGACATGCATGGACCAATTATGATAATGCATATCTTTTCAGGGTCTTAAAGAGTCTAATTTGAAGGACTTTGAAGCATAATTATGAAAAGTATTTGTTTATATTCCCTTTTAAGTCTTTGTAAAGAAGTATCTGCAGATCAAGAAATATTTGGGTTTCATGGGGTGCCTGGCTGGCTCAGTTGGTAGAGCATGTGACTCTTGCTTTCAGGGTTTTAAGTTTGAGCTCCATATCGGGTGTAGAGATTACTTAAAAATCTTTAAAAATTAAAAAAAATATTTGGGTTACAAAAAAAAGGTGCTGTAAGCATACTGAGTTTTATTATAACTGACAAATCCTATTAGGTTTTTATAACAATTTCAACTCTTGTTTCTTTACACTTTTAATTTTTAGTATTTTTTGTCCTAAAGGAAAGACACTCTTGGTTATAATTTGACAAATCCACCTGTCTTCTCATTTTTTTCTGTATTATTTAGTTGGAGAGGGTGGATAAAACTTAACAAGGTTAAGAGAGATAATTTCTTGCTAAAAGTAACTAATTCTGCATCATTTCCCATTAAGCTAAGAATTGAATAGAAGAGTAAATCAGAATTTTTCCACACTGTGGAGGAAGCGTTTAATTTTAACTGAATGTCAAATTGTTAAAGGTAACAAAGATAGAGTATACGCAGAAGCACTTACAAAAGAGTTATGATTCTATTCTAATTACGCCAATTTATTTTTTAAATGAAAGTATTCTCCTGCAATTAGATTGATAAATCCTCTTAAAGCTCTCCTTCTCTGCTCCATAGTTAGTATTCCATTGGTAGCTAGTGTAGGCAGTTGCCAGATTTATCTTTATATTCAGTCAATAAGAAGTTCATAATTTTGAAAGTGACCACATAAAGGATGAGAACACCTACTTCCCTTGAGGAGTTAGGCTAATTGCTTGGTTTCAAAGTTGTTTGACCAATAAGAATTTGTGAAAGGAAGCTCCATCCATAAAATTCTATTAATGTCTGACAACCTTCTAACTTGCCCTTTGCTGCTGTATTTTGGTTGCCTAAACTTTATACTGCTATTCTTTGAGTTAGTACTTTGAAGTCTATTTTTTAGATAGGCATATTTAGTTGAAATAGTCACCATATCACTCAATGTTTTGTTTTCTAGGAATAAAAGCTTTTTATTTGCTTATTCATTTAAGTGTTCCTGAAACTCATATGACTTAGGGCTATTTAAGCTACTCAAAGTTAACTGTTTTGCCTCCAGAAATAAGTGTTGCCCTGAATCAATATCACTCTTTGGTTAGTGTCTTGCCCAGTGTTCTTAGAAACCACTTAGATAGTACAATTTATATCCATATTTTAGCATCTTATCCATAAAATAATGAGAGCATTTTTGTTAAATATTTTGCTGAAATCAAAATACTTAGCATGTGAGCAATGTGTGTTCTTGACAGTCCTAATTCCAGAGAAACTCTTTTCTCCATTGCTTGAGTGCCTATGAGGTCAATTGCTAAGCAAGTCAAAAATTTATCAAATGCTTTGCTTTCAGAACACTGAAACTTCAAGCATATTTCTTGAAATTTTAGTCTCCCTTAAGTTTTTTTTTCCCCGATGTGCCAGTTGTGTGATAGCTATTAAAAAGTATAATCTGTATCCTCCCTGTTTCCAAACAGGTTGTATGGGATTCCCACTTTTAGTTATTTTGTTGTTTCTCCTCACCATGCTTCTGCCTCTAAATTCATGGATTTTTTTCCCATTCTGTATTTTTGCAACATCTTATGCTCTTTGTCCTGTTAAATCTATTTTTAACAGATTATTATCTTTAATTACAATTTTTCACTGAGTACCGTGCCATCAAGCCTCAATGACACTTATTCAAATCTATTTAACCTCTTTGTGTGAGAATTTCTAGATGCTTTCATTTGTCACCCATACTCTCACCATTGGTATAAGACAGCTGAGGCTAAAACTATGGCTCCCAAATATCTTCCCTATTATTTTCTCATGATAATTACTGAGGTCCTTTTCCAAGTGTTTTTCTTGCTTTGTCTTATGCACAAAGCGTAAGACTTCAGATTCAGCCACACAATATTTTAAAGGCATTTTCTTTGTTTTTGTATAGTTTCAGTTTAAAGCTTTTAAAATAAGATTGGAAAACCTCCTTTCAAACATTTTCCCCCAGGTTTTCCTAAAATGAACCCTATCCCCTACATGGTCAAGAAAATAATATTCTGTTCACTGACACTTCTATTTTTAACTCCATGCTGTCTATGAGCTTTCATTCTGCTTAATTGCCTGTGGCATAAGGAAGTATTTCTTAAGCCCATTCTCTCCTGCAGGGAGATCACATTACACTTAGAACACTAGTAATTGGTGAGCTCCATGGTCAGGAATACAAACCTAAAACACACTCTGTAGGTCAATGAAACACCATTTCCCTCAGCATTCTTACCTTCTGGGTTTCTAGATGAATTATTACATTTTATGGTTTCCTTTGAAGATACCCTCCCTTGTGTAAACTGATCACATAAACTGCTGCAACAATTGTATAATTTATTATGCCTACCTGACAGTTAGGTCCTTGGCAATGAATGCTACTTGTGGGGTGAATATTACATAATCTTTCAACTTCATTCACATTTTCTATCTTTTAAAAAAGATTTTATTTATTTATTTGAGAGAGAGACAGGGCAAGGGGAGGGGCAGATGGAGAGGGAGAGAATTTGAAGCAGAATCTGTGATCAACATGGAACTCAATGTGGGGCTCAATCCCATGACCCCAAGATCCCAACTTGAGCTGAAACCAAGAGTCAGATCCTTAACCTACTGAGCCACCCAAGCTCCCCACACATTTTCTACCTTTAAAACTACCTGAATCCTTGATGGTAAGCTGCAAGCTTTAATATTCCATTGGATCATGGAATCATGGAGTTGGAAGAGATTTGTATAGCTCAATTAGCCATCTCTTTTGCCCCAAAATGGATGATAATAATTACCAAATATAGCATATTTATTATATCTACCTTCTAATTTGATTGAAAGGGGATTTTGCCTGGGGATAACGAAAATGATGCTAGAGGGGGAAGTATTTGTCTTAGAGCTGATTTACATCATTCATTTATTTGTTCAATATTCATAAAATATTTATTGAGTATCAATTATGTTTAGAGACATTACAATGGGTGCAGGAATATCATGATGAACAAGACAGACATGATCTTTGCTCTTATGGATAATGCAGTCTGTTAGGGTGACACGCACCCATGAAACTCTTGCTATTTTTGTTTTGTTTTGTATTTTAAAACTCTCATTATTTTAGATTGTTAGCAGACTCATACTAGGTAGCAGTTGAGGTGGAATTAGAGAAACAGCATTGGAAACTTCTAATTTCATTTTTAATATTTTAAATACTGAACTGACCAGATGTCTGGGTTTTAGGAAACTGGATGGCAACAAATAGTGTCCAGGTGCTCATAGATCATTAACAAGACTTCACATGATATTGATCTTTTATAAGGGGAGTAGCCCTATTCTTAAGGAATACCACTTATGCATTTTAATAAAAACAAGAGGTAAACTATAGTGAATATTGTAGTTGTTTCATCGCCTCTCTAGGTTCTACATTATTTACAAGCAATACCACATCTACTCTTGCTCATATTTTGCAGTATAGTTCCTTTATACCATGTAGGCACATAAGTACATAATTGGTGGATTAAAATAAAAGAATACCAGATGACAGAAGAAGGTAATAAGGTTCGTGACGCTACTTTAAGCACAAGCAAACTGATCTGAAAATCATTGTGAAGTAGTATAGACCCTTTGAACTAATATCAGTTACCTATCTCTTGGGCTGGTGACAAGATAGATAAATAGCAAACTATTTTCATTAGAAGAGGTGTGCATGTGTGTCTATGCACACATGCATACACATGCACAGGCTTGATATACTAAGAATTGCTTTATTTTTTGGTAAAGCTATCAGCATGAAATTTTGCCAATCTTGACAACAGTTCTCACACAGCTATATCTGCTTCCTATTTGCAAGGTGTAAAGGGGGAAAAATAAAGTTTCATTTTGAAACATGAATGGAAGGAGTGTTTATTATTGAGGTGTCTTTTTTCTTTAATGAGTAAGAGGTTAAACATGCTCATTGTATCAAAGAGCAAATAATTTTAGTTATACTGTAGGCACATTATGTACCTTCATCATAATTTATATTGGAAACAACAGCAACAACTCTTGTATTACCTCTCTCTTTCCTACCTTCAAACTGTGATGTCCAAATCAGAGTTTGCACAAAGGAGAGGGAACTGGGTCACTAAACAGGGGCTATTTGCTTTAAAGTTTGATGCAACTCTCCAGGAATTTGAGAATATCTTAGGGTAGCTACAGATATCTCACAATGTTTGGAATTTAACAATGCATACACACACACCCACCCCCCCCACACACACATACACACACGCACAGAAAATGGTCTATGGGAGAACCCCCCAGAGGTAGGTTTTTTTCCCCAAATTTTATTGAGAAATAATTGGCATACATCACTATATAAGTTTAAGGTATACAACATAATGCTTTGATTTGCATGTATTGTAAAATGATTACAATAGGTTTAGTTACTATCCATCATCTCATATAGATATGATAAAAAGAAAAGAAAAAAATTCTCTTTATGATAAGTCCTAAGATCTACTCTTTTAATAACTTTCCTATATATCATACAGCAGTGTTAACTATAGTCATCATGTTGTGCATTATATCCCTAGTACTTATTTATCTTATAACTGGTAATTTGCACTTGCTGAACATTTTCCTCCAATTTTTCTTCCCCCCATCCTCCAAGTCTGCTAACCGTAAGTCTGATCTCTTTTTCTCTGAGTTTGGTATTGGATTTATTGTTCTCGTTGTTTTGTCTTGGTTTTAGATTCCACATATAAGTGAGATTATACAGTATTTGTCTTTCTCTGACTTATTTCACTTAACATAACACTTTCAAGTTCCATCCTTGTCACAAGTGGTAGGATTTTCTTGTTTTTTTTAATGGTCAAATAATATTCCACTGTGCATACATAGACACACACACACACACACACACACACACACACACATATCACATCACATTTTCTTTATCCATTCATCTATCAATGGACACTTAGGTTTCTTCCATGTCTTAGCTGTGATAAACAATGCTGCTATGAACATGGGGGTATGGATATCTTTTTGAGTTAGTGTTTTATTTCTTTTGAATATATTCCCAGAAATGGAGCTGCTGGATCATACAATAGTTCTATTTTAATTTTTAAAGGAACCTCCATACTGTTTTACATAGTGGCTGCACCCGTTTACCATCCCACCAACAGTGCACAAATATTCCCTTTCCTCCCCATCCATGCTAGCATTTGTTATCTCTAGACTCTTTAATGATAGCCATGGAGGAAGTTTTAACATCAGTAGGCAAACCTTTCTTCATGTAGTCATGGTGTCCCATTTACCACAACAACCAAGAGAACCATGGCAAGGTTGATGATCCTTTGTGACATGGGTCCTATTTTATCTTCTGTTGACATAAACAAGAGCTTTGCAGGGCACCAACATGGGATTCTGAAGTTCACTTTACTCTTTGATTCAGGAAAAACCAATTCTCCAAAATATGTTTCAGATAGTTACCAGCTTGCCAATGCATTTGCTGAGCTAAGATTTCCAATTCTGCAACTTTATTTCCCATGTGCTCAAGTGATGTTCTGAGCACCACAGAACTCCTGTATGGCAAGCTAGTGCATGATATAGGCAGCTTATGGCTCCTCTCACCTTCCTTGTGGTTGAAGGGTTTTTCAAGCAAAACTGGAAGGAAAAGCATTCTTTATGCTAAATGGCTTTCTTTTATTTTCCTTAGTAGCAATAAGAAATTCTAGTCAGATGTATACAGAAAAAGCCCATCCAAGCCTACACCTGCAATAGAAATGTGATTTCTCTGCTTTCCAATAGATTTTACTGACTGTTGAGCTGATTCTGTTTGTGACCCTGCTGGATTTTGAACTCATACAAAAGAAACAACAGCAAGCTCAAAGGACCCTCCACAACTCATTATAAAATCAGGTATAGGAATGAGTTCTATCAGTGAATAATGTAGTTACATGTCTATGCTAGGTGTTTCAACACGGATTTGAAGCCTTTAATCATAAATCATATTCACAAGGTCTACCTCTGTCTGTAGCATGCATATGGAGTTGCTATAATGCCATTGGACTTGCAATAAAAATCTGTTCTTGCGAAGGTTATCATAACACATAGAGGTTATTCTACCACCAACAGGAAAGCAAGCATGTTAGAGGCATCTGAGCTGTCAAATTGGTGAACATTCCTTGAGCTGGAACATCAGAAATGCACTGATTGAAGTGAAAGGGCATTTCAAATTCTGTTTCTTTTCTATTACAAACAATATTGCACAGGTTGGAAGAGTGGGACTACAGGAAATAATTTTGAAAATGAGACCAGATCATCTTTAATGTCTCCTTTCGGCTGTAAAATTCTCTAAGCCAAGAAGAGCTATAAAATCAAAGACTGCCTGGTGCCATGTATGTGATGCAGCAAGGTGGAGGACAAAAGAGAGAGGTGTCACTTGAGGAAAACTAGGAAGTGAGTTCCTCACCAAAATCATTCATATCCAAACATAATGAAACAAAATAAAACTCTCTGCTATCCTCCTCCAAAAACAACAACAATAAACTCCAGCTGAATTCAGCCCTTGGACTACCAATTTTCAATTTCTCCAAAATGTTACTCTCTAGTTCTCTTCCAAATTTAGATGTGACTTCAAAGTCTCATCAATCTATCTATCTATCTATCTATCTATCTATCTATCTATCTATCATCTATCTATCCTCCATCTATCTATCTATCCACACACACATATATATTATAAATTAAAATTCGTGAAGCTTTTTCAAAGGTACATTTGAAAGTTTCTTGTGCTTATTTCTATATAATTGTAGATTTTTCAATTTTGCCAAGGTACTTGTCTTCATCATGACTTCATTTTATTTGACTTTCCTTTACAGATCATTATTATGGATCAGACTAATATGACCATTCACCAAGAAACTCAGAACAATTTTGGAATGAAGCCCAAGAAGGAAGGCAAACTGGAAGGTGGATTACATGATGTAAAGCATAGTGCTAGGAATCACTAGAAGGCAGTGAAGAGGGGTGTCACTGAGAGATTCCACTCTCAGGGAAGGAAGAGGATACAGGCTTCAAGGAATTCAGTTTACTTCAGATGCCCTTTGTCCTTATTTTTCTCTTGTTTCATGAGCTACTTATTTCTTACATGCAATAAGAAGGGGAAGTCTCCACAGGGATTTCAGAGTCTCACCATGGATCTTCTATTTCTTGCAAGGCCTTTAAATTAAGGCAAGAATTTGTTCTGCATGATGCCTGAACTCTTCTCTTCACTCAAAGAGATGATCTATTAAGAACAGTTTGGGCACAGGGGGAGGAAGTTGGACTGCAGATTTCTAGGCTCACCATTAATGGATAAATTGAATGCTTCCATTTGGGGTAAGTAAGACAGGAGTATCTGGCATTTTTTGTTAGAAATACATTTAAATGAAAAATCTTCCAAAATACTGTACTTTGGTTCTTTGTGTGCACAGTGAGTGCCAGGTGTTCCATAGAGTCCCAAGTCACTCCAGAGTAACATACAATTGTGTGTGACTCCTACACTTTTCTGCAGTCTCTTTCCAATGTATGCATCAAAGGAGGCTCTGAGGGGGAATTGGAGAAGCTGATGACCAGCAAGGAGGACATAGTCACACTATCCAGACAAATGAGAGAGTCAGTGCAACAATCAGTGATAGAACACCTGCAATGAACAAATAGTCACTTGTTAGGCAATCAAGAAAACTATGCTTACAAGTTTCTTTTAAGGGCTAAATAGAAGCATTGTGAATTTAGACAATATTTTATGCATGCTTTACCTTGCTGTCAGACATAAGTTTTATCAACATAAAAATTCAACCTTAAGTAGCTTCAGAGCTCCCACCTCACAACTCAAGTCCAGGTTTTATTATTTTTTAAGAAGTGGTTTTATGTATCATCAGTGTTAATGAAAACATTATGTTCAATTCTTAAGTTGAATTGTGGATTTGAAATATGAATTTCTCAGAACCATATATGTTCATGTTCAAAAGTGATGTCTTTGTAACTGTGACTATTCAGGGCATGGAAATTTATAGAAGTAAATGTGAATTTGAATGTGCAGGTTATACTTTACCATTAAGGCTGATTATTTATAGAAGCAGAGAAAGCAGAGAGCTGTCAAAACAGTTTTGAATAAAACAAATAAGCAACTGCAAAAAAGTGCAGTTTGCACAGGAATACTTGCTGTAATCAGGACCCATTATCTTTTCTAGAAAGAGCTGGTCATGGCTGCCCCTGCAAGCAAAGCACTTTGGAACAACTGGACAAAATGCTGGAGGAGATATGCAACTGGGCTCTTCCTCTGGAGTGTAACATGGCTTCCTTGGAGGTAGTCTCAGCTGGCTCTGAAACCTCCAATGACTAGCAGGCTCAGTTCTCCCAGTTAAACACACAGTATTTTTCAGAAATCATATTTTTGGTTTTGGGAAGATGGTGGAAGAGTAGGGGGAGAATTGTCTCATCTTGTTCCTTGAATTCAGCTAGATATCCATCAAATCATTCTGAGCACTGTGAATTCAAACTGAGATCTAAGAAAAGAATTGCTGCAATTCTACAATTAGAAAAGCGACCACTTTTTGCAAGGTAGGAGGTGTGGAGATGTGAATCTGAAGGGATATATCAGAAGATAAACTACGGGGGTGGAGGGAGACTTGATAAGCTGGCTACAGGCAAGTGATATAGCAGTGGAGTGCAAAATTGGAACTTTTTGAAGTCTGCTCTGGTGAGGCATGTCCCTGCTGGAAAGGTGCTCAGGTGGTGAAGCAGGGCAGAATTCTAGGTGGGATAGTGTGGTCTCAGGATCCCCAGGGTCACAGAAAGAACAGGGGTGCCTTAGTGCGGCAGAGTTCACAAGCATTGGAGTGAGGAAGCAGGCTACAATCAGCAAGCCCAGGAATGGGCCCTCAGCTTGGTGTAGTCATAAACTGTGAACCCTGGCACGGTTGGGCAACCACTCTCCAAATAGGGGCCCAGCAAGTGGCAGAACCACTGTGAGATCCTGCTCCTTCTCTAGGGATGATTGGCACAAGTGCACACCACAGGAGCTTGCAGAGTTTGGCACACACAAAAGTGATTGCTTTTCCCTGAGGGTGCACTGAAGAGTGGGGGATGTGATCACTCAGCTCTGGGGCTGGCATTGGGTTGCCACCATTTTTATTTTATTTTTTTCATCCTCTAAAGCAGTGTGGAAAGATTTCAAGGAACAAAAGTCATGTGAGGACCTAAAGCAGCTTACATTGACCCTGGCCTTCTGGCAAGGGGTGGTATGACTCCACTGAGGCAAAGACACATGAGAATCAGTGCAACAAGTCCTTCCCCCAGAAGAACAGCAGGAATATCAGGCTAATACCAAGTTTATGGATCACACAGAACTGCAAAACTCCAGCGTTAGGGGAAAATAGTATATAGAATTTGAGGATTTTTCTCATGACTTTCAGTCTTTCAGTTTAAAATTTTCTTTTTTTCCCACTTGTTCCTCTTCAACTAGTTTCTTATTTTATCAACACTTTTCTTAAAATCTTTTTTTAAATTTTCATTTTTACATTTACATTGTATAGATATATTCTTCATTTTTGGCTTCCTTTCACTGTATTCATATATATTTTGCTTTCTTTACAGTTTTGGGATTTAGTGTCTTCTAACAAACAGACCAAAATACACCCAGGACCAAGGGGATCACCCTGTTTTGTCCACTGGTGAGATTATATTCTCTCTTTTTTCACTTATTTTTTCTTTTCTTTTTTGGTTTCTGAACTCTTCAGGTGTGTGTTTTGCTGGGGTCATGCTTGATATTTTTGATTTTGTTGTCTCATTCATCTATTCTAGTCTGGACAAAATGACTAGAAGGAGAAATTCACAACAACAGAAAAGAAGCAGAGGTAATACTCTCCACCATAGATTTAATCGATATGGATATAAGTAAAATGTCAGACCTAGAATTCAGAAAAACAATTATAAAGATGCAAGCTGGGCTTGAAAAAAAAACCATAAAAGACACTAGAAAATCCCACAGTGCAGAAATAAAGGAACTAAAATCTAATCAGTCCCCAATTAAAAATGCTTGACTGAGATGCAGTTGAAAATGGATGCTCTGACATTGAGGGTAAATGAGGGAGAAGTGAGAGTCAGTGACATAGAACACAAAATGATGGAAAGTAAAGAAGCTAAGGAAAAGAGAAAAAAAATCTAATGGATCATGAGGTGAGGCTTTGAGATATAAGTGATACCATAAAGCAGAAAAAATATTAGAATCATTGGGGTCCCAGAGGATGAAGAAAGAGAAAGAGAGAGGGACAGGAAGTGTACTTAAGAAATCATAGCTGAGAACTTCCTTAATCTGGCGAGCAAAACAGACATTCAAGTCCAAGAGGTAGAGAGGACCAAAATCAATAAAAATATCAACACCCCAACACATAATAGTGAAGAGTGCAAATTTCAGAGATAAAGAAAAAATGCTAAAAGCAGCTTGAGACAGGAGGTTCTGAACCTACAGGGGTAGAAGCATCAGGCTGGCTGCAGACCTATCCACAGAGACCTGGCAGGCCAGAAAAGGCTGGCATGATACATTCAGGGTACTAAATGAGAAAAACATGCAGCCAAGAATACTTTATCCAGCAAGGCTGTCATCCAGAATAGAGGGAGAGATAAAGAGCTCCCAGGAAGATCAGAAATTAAAAGAATTTGTGATCACTAAACCAGCCCTGCAAGAAATATTAAAGGGGATCCTGTAAGCAAAGAGAGAGTCCAGAAGTAGCAGACCAGAAAAGAACAGAGACACTATACAGAAACAGTGACTTTGCAGGTCATACGATGGCACTAAATTCATATCTCTTAACAGTTACTCTGAATGTAAATGGGCTAAATGCTCCAATCAAAAGGCACAGGATATCAGATTGAATAAAAAAGCTAACCTTACACCTAAAGGAACTGGAGAAGAGAACAGCAAATAAAGCCTAAATCAAACTGGAGAAGAGAAATAATAAAGCTTAGGACAGAAATCAATGAAATAGAAACCAGAAGAACAGTAGAACAGATCAGTGAAACTAGAAGCTGGTTTCTAGAAAGAATTAAAAAGATTTATAACCCCCCAGCCAGACTTATCAAAAAGAAAAGAGAAAGGAGCTAAATTAATAAAATCATGAATGAAAGAGGAGAAATCACAGCCAACACCAAGAAAATACAAACAATTTTAAGAACATATTATGAGCAACTATGTGCCAACAGATTAGGCAACCTGGAAGAAATGGATGCATTCCTAGAAACTTATGAACTACCAAAACTGAAACAGGAAGAAATGGAAAACCTGAACAGACCCATAACCGGCAAGAAAATTGAAGCAGGAACCAAAAATCTTCCAACAAACAAGATTCCAGCGCCAGATGGCTTCCCAGGGGACTTCTACCAAAAATTTTAAGAAGAACTACTACCCATTCTTCTGAGGCTGTTTCAAAAAACAGAAATGGAAGGAAAACTTCCAAACTCACTTTATGGGTTACAGCATTACCTTGATCCCAAAACCAGACAAAGACCCCACCAAAAAGGAAAATAACAGACCAATATCCCTGATGAACATGGATGCAAAAATTCTCTCTATGGTACCAGCCAATATGATCCTAGAGTACATTAAAAGGATTATTCACCATGGCCAAATGGGATTTATTCCTGGGCTGCAAGGATGGTTCACATTTGCAAATCAATCAATGTGGTACATCACATTAATAAAAGAAAGGACAAGAACCATATGGTCCTCTCAATTGTTGCAGAAAAAGCATTTGACAAAATGCTGCATCCTTCCTTGCTTAAAACTCTCCACAGTATAGGGATAGAGGAAACATACCTCAATATTATAAAAGCCATTTATGTAAAGCTCACAGCGAATTTCATTCTCAATGGGAAATAACTGAGACCTTTTCCCCTAAGGTTAAGAACATGACAGGGATGCCCACTCTCACCACTGCTGTTCAACATAGTACTAGAATTCCTAGCCTCAACAGTCCAACAACAAAAAGAAAGTGCATTCAAATGGCAAAGAAGAAGTCAAACTCTCAGTCCTCACAGATGACATGATACCTTAGGTGGAAAACCCAAAAGACTCCATCCTAAAATTGCTAGAACTCACACATGAATTCGGCTATGTGGCAGGATACAAAATCTTTGCACAGAAGTCAGTTGCATTTCTATACACTAACAATGAGAGAAAGAGAAATAAAGGAATAGGTCCCATTTACAATTGCACCGAAAGCCATAAGACACCTAGGAATAAACCTAATCAAAGAGGTAGAGGATCTGTACTCTAAAAACTACAGAACACTTATGATAGAAATTGAAGAAGGCACAAAGAAATGGAAAAACATTCCATGCTTATGGATTGGAAGAATAAATATTGTTAAAATGTCTATGCTGCTTAGAGCAATCTACACATTCAGTGAAATCTCTATCAAAACACATTGACATTTTTCACAGAGCTGGACCAAACAATCCTAAAATTTGTATGGAACCAGTAAATAGCCAGAAGAATGTTGAAAAAGAAAACCAAAGCTGATGGCATCACGATGCCAGACTTCAAGCTCTATTACAAAGCTTTAATCATCAACACAGTATGTTACTGGCACAAAAAGAGACACATAGATTGATGGAACACAATAGAAAACCCAGAAGTGGACCCTCAACTCCATGGTCAACTAATGTTTGACAAAGCAGGAAAGAATATCCAATGGAAAAAGGACAGTCTCTTCAACAAATGGTATTGGGAAAATTGGACAGCCACATGTATGAGAATGAAACTGGACCATTTTCTTACACAATACTCAAAGATAAACTCAAAATTGATGAATGTGAGACAGGAATCTATCAATATCCTAAAGGAGCACACAGGCAGCTACCTCTTCAACCTCAGCTGCAGCAACTTCTTGCAAGGGAAACAAAAGCAAAAATGAACTATTGGGACTTCATCAAGACAAAAAACTTATGCATAGCAAAGGAAAGAGTCAACAAAACTAAAAGGCAACCTATGGAATGGGAGAAGATATTTGCAAATGGCATATCAGACAAAGCACTAGTATCAAGGATGTATAAAGAACTCTTCAACTCAACACCCAAAAAACAAATAATCCAGTTAAGAAATGAGCAGAAGTCATGAACAGACATTTCTCAAAAGAAGACATACAAATGGCCAAACAGGAAAAAAAAAAATGCTCCACATCACTTGGCATCAGGAAAGTATAAATCAAAACCACAATGAGATACCACCTCACACCAGTCAGAATGGCTAAAATTAACAAGACAGGAAACAATGAATGTTGGTGAGGATGTGGAGAAAGGGGAACCCTCTTACACTGTTGATGAGACTGTAAGCTGGTACAACTGCTCTAGAATACAGTATGGAGTTTCCTCAAGAAGTTAAAAATAGATCTACTCTATGACCCAGCAGTTGCTCTATGAGGTATTTATCCTGAAGATACAACTGTAGTGATCTAAAAGGGCACCTGAGCCCCAATGTTCATAGTAGCAATGTCTACAATAGTCAAAATGCAGAAAGAGATGAGATGTCCATTGATAGATGGATGAAGATGTGATACACACACACACACACACACATATATACATACACACACACACATTATTACTCAGCCATCAGAAAGGATGAATACTTACCATTTACATTGACAAGGATGGAACTGGAGGGCATTATGCTGAGCGAAATAAATCAATCAGAGAAATACAATTATCATATGGTTTCATTCATAGGTGGAATATAAGAAACAGTGCAGAGAGGGGCGCCTGGGTGGCACAGCGGTTAAGCGTCTGCCTTCGGCTCAGGGCGTGATCCTGGCGTTATGGGATCGAGCCCCACATCAGGCTCCTCCGCTGGGAGCCTGCTTCTTCCTCTCCCACTCCCCCTGCTTGTGTTCCCTCTCTCGCTGGCTGTCTCTATCTCTGTCGAATAAATAAATAAAATCTTAAAAAAAAAAAAAAGAAACAGTGCCGAGGATCATAGGGGAAGGGAGGAAAAACTGAATGGGAAGTCATTAGAGAGGGAGAAAAAACATGAGAGACTCTTAACTATAGGAAACAAACTGAGAGTTGCCAGAGGGGAGGTGGGTGGAGGGATGGGGTAATTGGGTGATGGCATTAAGGAGGGTATGTGATGTGATGAGTGTTTGGTGTTTTATACAACTGATAAATTACTGAACTCTATATCTGAAACTAATGATGTACTTATATGTTGGCTAATTGAATTTAAATTTTAAAAAAGGAAGTTATTGTAATAAACCAGGCAAGAAACTTTTGTTGCTATAACAAATGTTTAGCTCTAGAGATGATGAGAAATGGTTGGATTTGGATTTTTAAAGAGCCAACAGTATTTCCTGATGAATTGGATATGGAATATGAGATAAATAGAGGGACAAAGAGTGGTTTCCAAGTTTTTAGCCTGAGCCTCTAGATAGTAAAATTTTCCATTTACTAATAAGGGAAAGATTGTAGCTTTTGTAGTGCAGGATAAGAAGGTTATCTGAGTTCAGTTTTGAAGATACTTCAAGTAATGAATCATGGAACTTTACATCAAAAACTAGGGATGTACTGTATGGTGACTAACAAGACATAATAAAAAATTATTATAAAACAAAACAAAAAAAAAAATGTCTTTTAGGTATCTAAGTAGAGATGTTGATAGGCAATTGGAAATAAAAGTACGGTTTTCAGAGAAAAAGTCTGAGCTGTTGTTAAAAACTTGAGCCTTAGTCACATAAATGGCACTTAAACCCATGTTATTGGATGAACTCACCATTGATGGGGATAAAAAGAGGACCTGAACATTTGGGACAATACCTGGTTTCCCCAGAAGGCATCTTCAACTCTATAAACAGAAGCCAAGGCGGATCCACACAAATCTTCAAATTATTCTTCTCTTCCAAAAGGCATTAATAATGGGCTTTGTACACTGGAACTACGATCACACCTTCTCATAATTTTTATCCCATCTCATTGTTCAATAGGGGTCTGAGTATTGGGAATGACTTCAGCTTCTCCAAGTATTCTAAACACTATTGATGGGTTGAAAGTGAAACTCATACTGGGGCTAAGACACTGCTTCCTCTAGATGTTCTATTCTCCATAATAAGAATCAAGGTAGGTTCTGAACACTGGCTTCCTCAGTAATCCTCAATTCCACAGACATTGTCACTTGTTGGTCCTTGTCATTACTAATAACTTCATCTCTTCTATACTCCCAATTTCATTACAATGACTCATTTGCATACTCCCACAACTCCCATGTCATGAAATGATTTTGTTAAGTGCAGGATTATCTTGCACATTGCAGAGTGTCTACAACCTCTGGTTCCTGTTCAATAAATATCAGTGCTGCTCCCACTCATTATGACAACAAATATGCCCCTACACATTTCTAACTGTCCCATGGGGAAACCATACCCTCCTTGTTGAGAATACCAGTCTGTTTTATGCAGAATTGCATAGTTGCTAAAGTGCTAAGTGAAATAACATTGATTTACCCAGAGTACCATTAAATTTTTCAGAATTTTCCCTTCTGTCTATCAAGATCTATAAAGATACCCTCATTTTTACATTTAAATTGTGACAGTTCTCAACCTGTAAAATCACCACCAGCTATTTTCAGACTTAGCTATTCCATCTTTAAATGGGAGTAACATTACCTGCAGTACCTCTTAGGTAATAAGGCTGGAACAATTAGGGCACTAGGTAATGTACTTTAACTCTTCAGAATATGGGACACTGTCTCACTATTATTAGTCATTTTTCTGAGACAAAACTGGAAAATACTTTAGCTGTGAAAAAATGAATATGTGTAAAAGGAGACTTTATTAAGCTCATAATAAACAAGTAAACATTTGTTTTTCTATCCAAAGAATAGCTATACTTCTGAAATAATTGCAAGTCTCATTTAGAAACAAAATATGGTCATCATGTACATTGGTAGTTTATGAGACTACAGGGGCTCCAAGGGTACCTGCCACAAGTTGCTGAATGAGTTTTAACCAGATTTGGACAAGCATTTTGCAAAATATATAGCTCTTCAAATAAATTTTGAGTGCTCAAAGAAACAATTTGTGGCCTCTTAAACCCAAAGTACCATCATCAGAAACATTTTAATATTTCTTGAGTGCCCATTGGGTGCCTAGTACTGTACCAAGTTTTAAAGTAAGTACTTCCACAGTTTTAATGGATTGTAATCTCACAGCTGAGACATTCACTTATAAATTTAAAAAATCATCTCTCTTTGTTATCACGAAAGGTAGCAGAATTTTGGTTTTATATTTTGTGTTTTATATTTTATATTTTGTGTTAAATAGGTATAATGAAAGGACCCTTGGGCACAGATCTTCTGCTGCAAACTAAGAAGCCTCCTTACAGGATATCTGCTTGAATGAACCTCTGATCCTTAGAGTCAGAGAAAGATCCTTATGATCATTAAGTTGGATTGACAGACAATGCCTTGAGACAATGGCAGAGGTTTCTACTGAGCACCTGCAGATCACAATGTAGTTAGAAGTGAATACTTTTATACAAGGATATTATTTCCAGCACTTGACACTGTATTTGCATAACAGACATATGTAGTTAATTTTAAAAAGAGGAAGATATAATCCAGTGGTGAAATAATTCTCTCATCTAACTGCAGAATAGTTATCTGTGCTATCTCTATGACTGTATACTTCAGGTAAAGGTTATTTCTGAACAGCTTCAGAGTCAGATGATTATATAGCACAAGCCAACATTTTGGCTTCAATTCAAGTGTATTTTGAAAGGCCGACTGAAAAATCTGACTGCTGGCAAGTCTTAATACTTCTGCCAGTAAATGCTGTTGAATCTCTCAAGCAGTGATCTGTTATTTTGATCTCTTTCCACTGCCCCTCTGTTATTCTTTGGCCTCTTTTTACTAAAAGATAATCACTTCTGGGAGCAATTAATTCACTTAGAGATTGTTTTTAAATTTGTTATGATAAGATGTGCACTCAAAATTGTAATAATAAATGAAAACAACCTTGATTTACATGTCAGATGAGCTGGAGTATAGATTGAGTAGATCGAAAGAACACCATCATTTCTGACCTGAGATTGACACCCTTTTTCTCAGTTGTTTATCTTCATCATGAGTTTCTCTGGATTCTGGGTAGTATAGTTACCTGACCTATGTCTTTTGAATACTTGGTTAATTCCTTTCAGAAACACATTATGTCATCCTCTGTCTTTGGCCATTCCTTTCTTCTATGAAAGAATTTTATTACAATGGCTTTGTGCCTTCTTTGCCATGACCCCCCCCCCAAAAAAAAAACAACAACAACAAAAACATGCTCACCTGGTAGAATCTTCTTCAATAACAACCAAACATGTTGTTATAGACCGAATATTTATGTTCCCCCAAAATTTATATGTTGAAACCTAATTTCCAATGTGATGGTATTAAGTTGGGGGCCTTTGGGAGGTGATTAGGTCCTGAGGTTGGAATACTCATGAATGGGATTAGTATTCTTAAAAAAGAGACCC